>NC_064620.1:483577108-484202108 GCF_023898315.1 Schistocerca nitens | reverse complement strand
ACTCTACTTCAGGAACAAATGTAAAAGAGGTAAGTGAAATGAGTGTATAATATATCAACCTCAGTAGCACTTCAAACCAGAATCAGCTCCTGTTTACGAGTTTATAAGAACACTTTTATTATCTTCAGAGAAACTGATAAACATTTTGAATGGGATAAACACACTAAAGGAACCATCTGTCGATATGTTTGTGAAAAATCCAGCATTTTTTAAGGTGTTCAGATCGATGCTGATGCAGAAACATATGTTTCGACTACATTTCTGTTCAGATAGTCGTTTCACAAGTGGCTACCCTCAGGGTTTCCAAAAGAGCAGATTTCTAATTGGACGTATGCATGAATCGCTGCGCTATTTCTTTGTGTGCTGCTTAAAAGACTCGCCACTGTCCATCTTCGTAGCCTTCATCAGTATTATACAATATATAGGTTGACTCTCATAGAGAAGACAACAGCAACTAGCCACTTTTTATAATGTTATTTATTTATTCGAATATCGCCGTTACCGGTTTCGAACCGACACGTTCATCTTCATGCGGCTAGTTCACGTTAAGGTACATGTTACATTAGCTTTCACTTTTTGTTCTCCCAAATGATGAAATTTCTTTGGGGTGATTTAGCCGTTGGAAAATTGCGCCATCCAGTGCTGACTGCTTGTGATTTTGCAGCAGGGAAGATTGAATGATGCACTTTTTTTTAAGTCCATGTATACACATAATCTGAAGCACCATTCACACACCACAAAGTTTCACCACATGGAAGTATTTACACAAAGATGGCGATATCACAACCCTAAACGTGAACTAGCCGTGTGGAGATGATCTTTTGTTTCGAAACCGGTAACCGTGCTATTTAAATAAACAAATAGTATTGTAAAAAGTGGCTGGTTGCTGTTGTCTTCTCTGTGAGAGTCAACCTATATTCTGTACACAGCCACGAGCTAAGAATGTCAGTTTTCAACAAAATGGTATTGTTCAATGTTCCATAGTGAAAACTTTTGAAAAAAGTGTAATTATAGCAGTAACGTTACAAATTGTCCCTTAAAAATAATAATATAGGAATGAAGCATTTCTTGTACGTTTAAGTGACTGTTTTCATTGCTTTGGCGTAGCATAGATCAAAATTGCCTTTCATGCGAATGGGGAACCCGAGAGAGCAAAAGACGCAGGGTACATATCGAAATGCTTATAATGAAATATATAAGTAACGCAAGGTGTGGAAAAGTTAATTACTAGCGCTCAGCAGGAAGGATGTGAAATGTGCGTAGCGAAATATGCTGTTTATCATTGAATGTCTCAGATGAATGTTCGTGAGACGAATTTTATCACTTCTGGACAAGTTAAAATACATAGTCTCTGAAATTGAAAGTTCTCTGTGGACTGAATAGTGCAGTACCATTAACTTGAGCAGTAGTTTAACACATTCTGACTCACTGATACTGGAATCAAGATTGTCCTTTTGCAGGCAATGTCAACTTGTGACATTTATGCCACTCCGCAAAACCTTTCCCCTTGCAACTTCGTATTAAAAGCATATCTGCATTCCAGGATGCAGTGCTCAACAAATTTGCTGCATATTTTGAGGATGGCACTATAGTACAATATTTTTGCTTTCTGCGGTAGCACTGCTGTAACGGACAAAAGACAAGGCCCGTTTTTCCCCCCATGAGTGGAAGCTTGTAACCTGTAATGCCTATAACAGAAAAACAAGATTGTACAACAACAAAGATACATTAATCGTAAGCTATAGAGCAGTTCGGGTGTGGAAACCTGGAAACACATTGCGACCTAGTTTCACACCGAAACAAACAAATTTATAAGCAGAAGAGTTCCATTTGTATTTGACATAGTGTGAGCTATCGCCGATTGCAGAGATGAAGCCTCGGTAGCTCGAAGTCAGTCAGTACCCACTCATCAACGACGCAAACAGGCACTGTTGAAAATCTGCTGTAAGTTCTCAGCTCATCGGTTAGAGCAGATCTATAAACCGTTGTCATGCAGTAAACGCACGTCTGCCTTCATTTAACCCTGCACCAAGTTATTTTAGGTTAATGGAGCAGCAACTAGAGATGGGTCAATGAGAGTTTCCAAAGTGCGTTAACTCAGGTTGAGGGGATTTCAAGTCAACCCGAGCTAGATTGTTGCTAACTCGAGTTGTGTTACGCGGTGCACTGCGGCCGCCACTATTTTAAACGCAACTGTAATAGAAGAATGCTTCATAAGCGAAGTTCACTTGCAAAAATCGCATATGTAAATATCTCCTTCATTTCCGGCACATAAAGAGTGACTCCACTCCTCACACAATACACACTTAATCCACAATTCTCCCCTAACGTCTTTGGAAAATGTGCCTCCACAAAAAATACAAATGGCATCTGCTTCAGTAGGTTTTTCTTCCCCAACTTGGAGATCCAAATCTGACTCACCTGAAGAGACAGATGGTGCACTGGGCTCTTCATCTGAATCCTCAGATAACTTAAGTCGTTTTTTTGCATGGTTTTCTGGGAGGAGCTTCACGTTTTTTCTTGCTTTTGCCAGGTGCCTTAGGAAGCTTCTGTTTACCCTTCAGTAAGGAGTCTTCAAGGCGTGGTTTATAAGGCGAAGATGTCAAAACAGCTGATGAACCTGGCTTACGACCTTTGTCGGAAACCTTCCTCTTTAGAGGAGGGTGTTGTGTCTGGACAAGACAGCCTAGACACAATGAGAGGAAGCCGAAAGGCACGCGCTTAAACTCACGCAGGCTGGCGTGAGGTCTGAAACAGGATACGTAATGAATGCTATAAAGAAAAGTACGTAGCTTCTGGAATACTTAACTTTAATCCACATTTGTAGAACATTGCTCTTGATGATACATTAATAGAATCTCAATATCAATTGAATACGGCGCCTTGCTAGGTCGTAGCAAATGTATCTGAAGGCTATGCTAACTATCGTCTCGGCAAATGAGAGCGTATTTGTCAGTGAACCTTTCCTTGCAAAGTCGGCTGTACAACTGGGGCGAGTGCCAGGACGTCTCTCTAGACCTGCCGTGTTGTGGCGCTCGGTCTGCTATCACTGACAGTGGCGACATGCGGGTCCGCCGTATACTAACGGACCGCGGCCGATTTAAAGGCTACCACCTAACAAGTGTGGTGTCTGGCGGTGACACCACATTCCTCCCCCGCAAATCGGCGAACGGTTGTGTTATAAGGCTTCCGCCCGCCGTGGGGAAGACCCCATGTTGACGTATGCGACGAGGTGGGGAGCCTAACAACAGGCGAGGCTGTGCCACCCGCACCCAGTCATTCGGTCCGAGGGGAGCTAGGAAACGCCTGAAAACCTAGTCCAGGGTGCACGCCAACATGCGGTGTATGCGCCCGTAAAGAGACAGGAGGGGCCGAAGATTCGACCTCCATCGCGTCGGGGTACCCGACGGGTGAAGACGACATCTGGTCCGGAGCGGGCAAGAGTTCCATGTCGGAGGACAGCTGGTCACGGGAAGCGATCGGCGGCGCGTGACCCAGGGAGGCGCTTGGCGGCTGCATCGAAGCGTCCACTGCGGGCGTCGCCGGCGGGAGAACAGGCGGCGGCGTTGGCGGCGGCGGCGGCGGCGGCGGCGCGTCGCCATGGGGCAAAATGGAAGGCATCGTCGGTAACACCTGGGGCTGAGGCGAGCCAGTAGATGGGGCCCCAGGGCGCTGACCGGACGGCACCGTCGCTGAAAGCAGACGGGAAGCGGCAGAACCCGTGCGACGACAGAGGCGCAGCTGATTGAGATGCCGACGCACCTCACCAGAGGCCCCCAAAACCATAGACATAGCGCGGCCGAGGCAGCGAAGAATGCGCCCTGCGAGCCAACGCCGTGAACCTCGAGAGTTGCGATAATATACAACGTCGCCTGGAGCAAAAGCAGGTGGCTGCCGCTGCACAGGAACCTGATGCGGCGGATGCAGCAAAGACGTCAAGGTTCGATGAGGACGACCGTGGAGCAACTCAGCCGGCGAGCGACCATCTCGGGGCTGAGAGCGATACGAAGACAAGAAGAGCAACAACGCGTCCTCCCGAGAATGCGACTCTTTCAACTTCAACATCTGTGACTTGAAAGTCCGGACCAATCGTTCAGCGGCACCGTTTGACTGAGGCGAAAACGGCGCGGATGTCAGATGTTGAATACCATTGGCCATGCAGAATGACTGAAATTCTGCAGACATGAATTGTGGGCCATTGTCGGAAACAATAGTCTGTGGAAGACCTTCAATGCAAAAGATAGCGGATAACGCTTGGATGGTGGCAGATGACGTCATGGAAGACATCCGGACAACAAAAGGAAAATTACTGAAGGAATCGACCACAACCAACCATCGAGCATTCCAGAATGGACCAGCAAAATCTATGTGCAAGCGTTGCCAAGGGGAAGTGGCTTTCGGCCATGCAAAGAATTTCCGCGGTGGTGCGGATTGTTGTTCGGCACACGCCATGCAAGAAGAGCACATTTTCGTAATCGCAGCATCGATTCCGAACCAAGTACAGTGCTGACAAGCAAGTTGTCGTTCGCACTATACCCCAATGTCCTTGGTGGAGAAGCCATAATACAGATGACTGTAACGAACGTGGGACCACGACCCGAGACTGATCATTATCAGAACGCAACAGCAAAACACCACGTCGCACAAAAAGTCTCTCCTTGTGAGCAAAAAATCTGCGAACCAACGGATCCTCGATGCATGAGTTTGACAAGGGCCATTGCGTAGCAACAAAACGCAAAACGGTAGCAAGGACAGGGTCAGCAGCTGTGGCTGTAGCTACACGATGAAAATCAATCGGAAACAATTCGACCACGTCATCGGTTTCCGAATCAATGAACATGCAAGCAAGTTCGGAGGAATCGAATGCTCTATCCTCAGCAACAGGCAAACGGGACAATGCATCAGCGTTTTCGTGCTTAGCAGTGGACCGATACAAGATATCGTAGCGGTACTGCGAGAGGAAAAGTGACCAGCGAATGAATTTCTGCGCTATACGTGGAGGTACAGGCTTGTTCGGATGAAAAAGCGATGTCAAAGGTTTGTGGTCTGTGATGATGGTAAAGTGACGACCATACAAGAAATCTTGAAACTTAGTAACACCAAATACGAGAGCCAAAGCTTCTTTCTCAATCTGTGAATAATGTCTTTGCGCAGACGAGAGCAATTTTGACGCAAAGGCAATAGGGCGATCATGCGATCCATCTTTGTGCGCAAGCACAGCACCGATCCCGAAATCCGATGCATCGACCATCAACAAAAGGGGTTTCTGGGGATCAAATGGCGCAAGGCAAGTATTTGAAAGCAACGCCGATTTCAACTGGCGAAAGGCGCGTTCGCATTCCGTCGTCCAGACGAACGGAACACCTTTACGGCGTAAGCGATGAAGCAGAGCTGAAACGGAAGAGGCATGGGGAACGTAACGATGATAGTAATTAATTTTTCCCAACAAACTCTGTAGCCGCTTCAAATTCTGCGGCGAAGGCAAGTCTTGTATGGCACGGAGGTGCTCTGGACTGGGATGTATGCCTTGGGCATTGATTACATGTCCCAAATATGGTAAGTCACGAGCAAAAAACACACATTTGTCCTTCCGCAAGCGAAGACCATTTTGTCGCAAGACCTGAAATAATGTTCTGAGATTGGCTAAATCTTCTTCCATCTTTCCGGAGATCACAATGTCGTCCAGATAGTTTGCTGCAGTAGGGACCGACGCACAAACAGTTTGCAGATATTGCTGAAACAATGCAGGGGCGGATGCACACCCGAATGGCAGTCTTTTGAATCGGTACAAACCAAGAGGCGTGTTAACCACCAAGACGCGCTGGGATTCGTCGTCCACTGGTATTTGCAAGTACGCATCTGCTAGGTCCAACTTCGAAAAATATTTACCCGGGCACAGTTTGTCAAAAAGATCTTCCGGGTGGGGTAAAGGAAAAGTTGCAATCACTAGTTGTGGATTCACTGTAGCTTTGAAGTCCACACAAAGTCTCAGTTTTCCGGAAGGTTTCGGCAAAATTACTAAGGGTGATGCCCAGAGAGAAGCCTGCACACGTTCAATCACACCTTGTGATTCCAATTCGTGTAATGTTCATGCGACCTCATCACGCAATGCGTGGGGAACATTGCGCGCTCTGAAAAATTTCGGTTGCGCGTTTACTTTTTAGTTCCAAATGTGCTTTATAGTTCTTAGCGCAACCAAGGCCCGGTGCAAAAATGTCTGCAAATTCTTCACATAGACGAGAAACACTGGCTGAAGGCACAGTCTGGTTCACTGATAGGACCTGATTTACTATAGACAAGTTAAACAACTGAAATAAATCTAAACCAAACAAGTTCACTGCAGAAGAAGAACGAAGGACGTAAAAAGACACAAGTTTTGTTTGTCCCTTGTATGTTGCAAGAAGGCTGCACTGTCCTAACACAGGGATATGCTGTCCTGAATAACTAGTTAGCTGAACATTTGCGGCACGCAAGGGAGGTGTGCCCAGGTGTTGGTACGTGTCTTTATTGATCAATGAAACTGCAGCTCTGGTATCGAGCCGGAATGGTATCATGTGGCCAAGAATGTCCAAGTCTACAAAAAGTTTATTGTCCTGCTGACGACAAGAGCGACTGTCTCGTGCAATTTGAACAGACACTGGTACAGAATCACTTGCTAATTGACATGATTTCCGTCGACGTCGACGCACACTTTTTGTGGGACGCACACAGTCACTTTTAGAGAGAGTGGCACTGGGCGGAGTGGAATTAACTACATGAATGTCCATGGGCGAAGGTTCACGAGCCTGAGTATTCGTGGTTCGATTCCGATTCCGGCGGGAAGCAAAGGGCCTGGAATGGTTGTGAATGTCCGATCTGAGCTTTTTCTGGCAAACACTCTGAACATGTCATTTTTTATTACAGAAAAAGCAAATAGCTTGGCGTGATGGGCAATTCTCACGCGAATGTCTGGTTGCACACCGCGTGCATGATTTCACTGCATTTGCATGCTGGCGCGGGACACGTGGCGGAGGGCTAGGCGGCAGCTGCACGGACGAGCGCAAGGGCTGTTTACTGTTCCGTGCAGCTCGCCCGGCGGGCCGGTTAATGTGACACACGGCTGGTGAAATTTCAAACGATTCCTGAGCAAAGTCAAGTGTGTCTTGCCTATCCAATATCCCTATCACTTGTTGAAGGGAGGGATTGACTAGTTTCAAAATTTGCTCCCATATACGAACATCAGAAACGTTCTGTGCAATTGCATCACGCACCATAGTATCTGAATAAGGGAGTCCACATTCACACTCAAAAGCACAATCCCTTGTAAGGCCTTGCAAAGTTGCAACCCACTCCTGATTAGTTTGACCGGCCGTACGTTTTGTACAAAAGAAAGTATACGTTTTTGCAACTACATTGACTGATTCTTTGAAATATGCATCTAATGCAGACAAAATTTCTTCGTAGGACAGAGTTGCTACGTCGCATCGGGGAAACAATTTCACTATCACACGGTACGTCTGCACCCCTACACACGCCAATAAGTTAGGCTGCTGCTCATTACCTTGAATTCTGTAGGCGGCGAGATGGAATCCAAATTGGCGTGACCACTCCGTCCAGCTTTCCATCGCCGCATCGAATTGACGAAAAGGTGGTGCAACTGCGTTTTGTGGCTGCGCTAGCGGTGGAGCGGCGGCCGCCGCATCGTTTTGCATTGCACGTTGACCCTGGACGAGCTGTCAAAGGGCAGCCAATAACGCCTGCGTCTGCTGATTCTGCAAGCGATAAAATTCGGACAGTACATCTGGAGATTGTGGCGAAGCCATGACACAAGTAAATTAGAGCAATACGACCGTTAAATCGTCGTCGCCAAATATGTTGTGTCTGGACAAGACAGCCTAGACACAATGAGAGGAAGCCGAAAGGCACGCGCTTAAACTCACGCAGGCTGGCGTGAGGTCTGAAACAGGATACGTAATGAATGCTATAAAGGAAAGTATGTAGCTTCTGGAATACTTAACTTTAATCCACATTTGTAGAACATCACTCTTGATGATACATTAATAGAATCTCAATATCAATTGAATACGGCGCCTTGCTAGGTCGTAGCAAATGTATCTGAAGGCTATGCTAACTATCGTCTCGGCAAATGAGAGCGTATTTGTCAGTGAACCATTCCTTGCAAAGTCGGCTGTACAACTGGGGAGTGCTAGTACGTCTCTCTAGATCTGCCGTGTGGTGGCGCTCGGTCTGCTATCACTGACAGTGGTGACACGCGGGTCCGCCGTATACTAACGGACCGCGGCCGATTTAAAGGCTACCACCTAGCAAGTGTGGTGTCTGGCGGTGACACCACAGAGGGATTGGCATGATATCTTGTGGAGAAACACACGTTTGATGAGGTATTTGACAACAATGTTGACCTTCTGCTTTCTCTTTGGCCATCTTCACTTGGGCTCTCAGTTGTCACACGTCTGAATGCGTTCTGAGTGTCTTCTTGTCTGAGGTCATTACTTCCACCTGGAGATGCTGGATTCTCATAAGTTCCTATTAGACTTCTGGCCTCATCTAAAGCTGACATGGCAGCTATAAAGTCGATTTCTGCAAGAACAGTCCTGTCACATGGGAAAATTCCAGTCTTCAAAAATCCTTTTGCAGCAATAGAGCCAGTCTGGCACTTTAAGTAGGATTTCCCAAACAACTCAGATATGTCATATGGTCCTAAGGGCCGGCTGCTGTGCCACAACCATTGGTGAACATACTCAGCGTAATGGGGCTTTAGAGTCCCCATAAAGGTCTTATCAAGTGGCTGAGTCTTATGAGAAGTGTGAGCCGGGATGCTGACGATTGTAACATGGTTCTCCCTTGCATGTTCTATAACTTGAAGGTTTCTGGCATGACTGTTACGCCCATCAAGAAATAACAACACGGGAGATTCTTTTGAGGGATATGCCTTAGAAACGAGGTGGTCAAACCACTCGGAGAAGAGCTCAGTTTGAATCCAGCATGAGGGATGGCACTTACCAATTGTTCCAGGTGGTGCTCCTTTCAGTAGAGTATCAGTCCAGTTCTTCCTGGGGAAGATCATCATTGGTGGTATGACAGTACCGCCAACACTCATACAGCATATGACAGTCACCAGGGATCCTCGTTCTACTGATGTGAGGGCACCTACTTGACGTTTACCTTTCAATACAGTTACATGTGGTATTCTGCTCTGGACGACATAGAGCCCAGTCTCGTCCACATTGTACACATGATCAGCACTATAGGAGTGTTTACCGTACTCAGCTTCCAAAATGCCAAAAAAACTTGTCTGCAACTCCGATGTTGAACCCATTTGCTCTCGAGAATGTGGTCCCCATAGGTTTGTGGATTGTGAGTTTATTTCTGTGTCGTCTAAGAAAAAGGTCCAACCAAGCTCTACCTGCAGCATTTGAAGTAAAAGGATGATTAATATTATTTCTTTCCGCTAGCTGATATGCCATTCTCTTGACATCTAATCTGGTTTCTCAATAGCATCACGTAGTACAGGCTTACGTCCAAGTCTCAAAGAAATACATTCTTCAGGTGACATATCACTATGCACAAACCTTTGAAGTGTCGTCTGATGTACACGGAAAGCTTTTACTGCTCTTCTTAACCCCATCTGCTTTTCCCTTAAGGCTATTATAGCTTTAATCATGTTTTCAGCATCCCACTTCTTCACAATAGCTCTTGGTTTCAGATCATTTACCTTTCGTGGCATCTAGAAACAGACGCAAAACGTATTAGAAGTAATGTATTTGGTGTTGGTATTGTGGAAACGTTTCCACAGTGTCATCGTATGTATTATTCCACATTACCTACACAATGGCCATTTTAAATTTCGGTAGATTACATTAAGCAACTATCCATTTGAGGTTGACAAAGGACTGCCAAAACCTTCTATGCACCTCCCTTTATAAGGTATCAGACGTAAAGAAAGATAACTACGGAGTATGTAGATAAATATAATACCAAAACTTACCGCCAAAAAGGTTTAGAAAATGCGCGAACGTAAATTGCATCGCTGTCAGGGCGTCTGTGGCTCAACTGACTGCCAACTCTCTACCGTGACAAATAGGAACTATTGCAATAATTTCTGGCTGCCCCTCTACAGTGCAGCACTCTGCAGGCCAGATACTAGACGTTTCCACATTACCCACACGCTTCCAAATTTACACCCCTACCCCTACTTTATGCTCACCTTAAAAAAAGTTAAAAAAAAAACAAAATTGGTTAACTGTTGTTGACTTATGTTAACAACATACGTTTTAAAGAGGCAGTGATGTGTTAGTAGGGTCCTGAATCTGAAAATATTGAATACTAGCTTAGAACCCACTGCTTCAGTCGTGTAGACTGTATGGCCTGAATAGACTTTTTTTTTCCTTAATCGAATTTTTATCTTGTTCACAAATTGCTACACATTCTAAACTTTTCACACTAAATAAGGTCACAAAAGCATGGTACTTGCCGAATGTACTTCTGACCAAAAAGCGATTCTGGTAGCTGGAGTCCAAGGTGTTTGTTAATCATTCCTTTTGTGTTCGTGTGGTGGTATTTTCATGGAAACGTCATTCCTTCATACGTTCCTTTACATCTAACAGAGAAGTGAAATACCAGTTTTCATAGATTTACCTTTAAAAAAATTTTAATATAACGAAATATTTTCTTAAAAGTTTTCATCCCCTGTTTTGCTCCCTTAGAAGTTGAATTTCCAAAAACTCCGAAACAGATTTCTTTTATTTCTGGCTGAGAAACCATATATCAATTTTGGTAGTTTTAGCTTCATAACTGCCTAAATAGCAATATGTTTACAAAAAGCCTTTCATTCCCTATTTCTCCCCCTTAAGTGTGTACCTTCGAACAATTGCTTCTTAAACAATGCCTACAGTATAAGATCCACACCATCTCCAAATGTCGAGCTCTTATCCCTAGCAGTTTGGGCTGCGCAATGATCTGACCCTATTCCACCTCCTTAGGGGTTGAATTTCCAAAAACAGTGAAACACATACTTTTTTCATTTGCAGCTGAGAAGCCAGATACCAATTGTCATAGATATAGCTTTAAAAATGCATTCACAATGAAATTTTTCATAAGACATTTTACCTCCCTATTTCATCCCCTTAGCGGTTGAGTGTCCAAAAACAGTGAAATACGTATTTTTTTATACATCTAACAGAGAAGCCAAATACAAATTTTCATAGATTCATCTTCAAAAGTGCTAGTATAATCTAATATTTCCATAAAAACTTACATCCCTATTTCACCCCCATAGGGTTCGGTTCTCAAAAACATATCTTTTATTTCTAATGAAGAAGCCAAATTCAAAATGTCATAAATTTAGATTTAAAAATGATTCCATAATGAAATATTTAAAAAACACCCCCTGAACTGTTGAATTTCCAGAAACATTGAAACAAGTATTTTTTTATTTCTAACCGAGAACTCAGTGCCAGTTTTCATAGATGAAGCTTTAAAAATACCTTAGTAATACTTTAATCATAATTTATTTTAAAAAAAACTTTCACCCAGTGGTTTACCGCCATAGGTACTAAATTTCAAAAAATACTTTTACACGTATTTCTTTACTTCTGATCGAGAAACTAAGTACTGATTTTCGTAGGTCTAGCTTCAAAATTGCCTTAATAGTGACAAGTTTTCGAAAAACCTTTCATCCCCGAAGGTCAGTACCGTCTACAAATTTCAAGTTTCTATCCTCAGTGGTTTGGGCTGGGCGATGATGGCTTGTGAGTGAGCGAGTCAGTCTGAACACTCTTTTATGCATAGAGATACATTCATTGTGGAAAGGGACATCACTATTAAGACTTAAATTCGTGGGTTAAGGTGCAGTAGCCATTCGTGCCTGTAGCAGGGCATTCAGCTACAAAATCGCCGATTCTGAGCTGCTCTTCAGGAAAAAACTGACTGATATGTTAGAAGATTTGTAATAATGTTAAGTGTATAGCTTGTAAGAAATAAATTACAATATGGAACATATTGCTATGACATCATTCATTTGGATGTCAGGCAATAAAAAAGATGTTTTCAGTATGATCGCAGATTTCATATAAGAAACAAAATTGCAATCAAAATGGTATCCAAACTACGCAGATGCTAATGAGAGGAATGAACGCTAGAAGAATTCTTCTATCAACCTGATTTGGTTACGGTACTGGTATGTTACGAGAAGTTACAACCCAAGCAGACGCGAAACCTGCAAAACGACATCGAATGCTAATTTAGCTTTTCCTGCCAACTTGGTTTGAACGAGTTTATGGTGAACTCGATTTATGAAACGGGCTAACTTGGGTTGGATTATTATAACTCGAACTGAATGTGTTGCAAAGCGGGCAGTGCTGAGTTACGGTTTGTTTCGCACTAGTTCGGAGCTCACCAGCGCTTTCGCAGTGACCGAACTCAAATTTATCTGAGTCAGATGTCTATAGCTTCATTAACGTGCGCAAACTGGACATTATCTCAAGTCCATCTCTAAAATTTCATGCTTAAAGACTAGAAATTGCATCCTATGCAGTATCCATAACGATCGTGACTGATATACTGTAAACTGGGGCTACTTTGGCTCTGGTGGGGTAAAATTAGGACAGTGACACTTAAATTTGTTTCAAATTTCCCACCGCCACAACTTGCGAGATACATTGTTGCTTCTGAGTTCTCTACAATCTTTGTTCATTGCTGCCATCTAATGGCCATCTCCAAAGTTTCCAGATACAACCTGTACCTAACTTTAATAAAACACCTGCAAGAATCATTCTGAGAAAATAGCTAGATCTACTGATGCGCCCCCTTGTGTGATGTACGACATCCATTTTAATATTCGTGTCATTGTTGACATGTTATACGTTCGCAGCAAACTTTCACATCCGCAAGCGGAACGACATTTGGACCACGATAGACAGGTAAATATAACAAACCGTACATGCTTTAGCTACAATTTCTCTGGATATGGAATAAAACATCCTAGAATTAGTATATAGTTTGACTGCTTTTGTCAATAATGAGACTTTCATGGGCCCACTTTGGGACTGTTTCAAAATTACCCCACAGATACATTTTAACTGTTTTGATTACGGTATCTCTTTTGTTTTAGGAACCGTCAAAGTATAGTACAGAAATATAAATGGGTCATTGGGTCAAGGATATACAGAAATTATACCAAGGAAAGTCTCCAATGCTATTAAACGAAAACCCTGACGTACCAGAAAGGCGTCTCAAAAGTATGGCATTCCAAAGAACACACTTCGACATAAGTTAAAGAAAGGTGTAGGAACAATTGGCAGGCACTGTGTATTTACTGAGTCGGTGGTGGTGGTGGTGGTTAGTGTTTAACATCCCGTCAACAACGAGGTCATTAGAGATGGAGCGCAAGCTCGGGTTAGGGAAGGATTGGGAAGGAAATCGGCCGTGCCCTTTCAAAGGAACCATCCCGGCGTTTGCCTGAAACGATTTAGGGAAATCACAGAAAACCTAAATCAGGATGGCTGGAGATGGGACTGAACCGTCGTCCTACCGAATGCGAGTCCAGTGTGCTAACCACTGTGCCACCTCACTCGGTACAGAGTCGGAAGAGGAGCAGTTTGTTTCCCTTACAATAGCTTTATCATGTTTTGGATTCCCTATGAGGACATTCGACCTCCGATGTACGGTACAGGCATACCTTGACAGATGCGGCAGGAAGGAAGCCAGGTTTAAAAATAACTTTCCAGGAATAGACTGGGCAAGGCAATTTATGCAAAGGCAGAATGCTGTTTTGACACATAGCATGGTAAAGAACATTGTGTATGCAAGAGCAGCAGATGACAAAGAAATTGTGAATGCATTCTTTGACAATTTGGAGAAAGAGATGAAAGGTGTTCCCCTTGAGAATGTGTGGAACTATGATGAAACTAATTTAGCTGATGATCCAGGTTGTCCGAAAATAATTACTAAAAAGGGAACAAAGTATCCAGAACAAATATGGAACTCGTCAAATGCATGCACCTCCTTAATGGTATGTGGTAATGCAGTAAATTACAAGGCGAAAAAATTGTGGGACACATGGACGCAAAATGGGCCACTGGGAGCTAGGTATAACAGAACCAAGAGTGGATGGTTTGACAGTGAGTGCTTTGAGGACTGGTTTATCAAATTACTCCTACCTATTTTGAAATAACAAGGTGGTGTTAAGTTTATTATAGGTGACAAACTGAGTTCGCATGTAAATCTTGAAGTGTTCCAGTTGTGCAAAGAGTACAACATAAAATTCGTTGCATTTCCACCGAATGCAATCACCTGCTGCAACCACTTGATGTTGCATAGTTCCGACCTTTGAAAGTAGAATGGCGGAAGATCATTGGGAACTGGAAACAGATGGCAGTGGGCAGCAGGTGCAGCTTTGTTCCCAAGAACCAATTCTGCACCTTCCTTAAGAAGCTGTAGAACTGTGTGATCTCGAGAGGAGATAACTTGAAAGCAGGCTTCTGGAAACCTGGCATCTACCCCTTTAATTGCCAAATAGTGCTGGAAAGGCTTTCGTCATTCATGTTGGCCTGGGAAAGAAAACTCACTTGAATCATCAGTGACACCTTTATGGATCACCTTATGCAGAAGAGAAATGAAGCAACTCAGAAGTGCCAAATGGTGAGGCACAGAAGGTTAATTGTTCCTGCAGGAAAGAGCATTTCTGCAGAAGACGTTCTTGCTGCCAGGATGAACGAGCCATCCACTTCAAGAGAAAGAACTAAAACTGCACAGAGTGCTCCCACCTGACAAAGACAACAGTAAACAAAATGGATACACAGTGACACTCACAAGAGCTCATCTTCTGTACGTTATGCAGAATCAGATGACAGTGATAACTGTGGATTTTCTGGATGAGGAAGATGGATCCGATGTCACTGTCGAGTCTGCACCAACTCACTTTATTATGTCCCATGAGGACCAAACAGAGAACGTGTGTGAGTAGATGTATGTAGTTGTCACATACGAAAGTAAACTGTATCCAGGACGAGTCACAAAAAAAAACTGATTACATGGTGTCCGACATGGAAAAATATGCAAGCAAGTGAAAGTGGCACAAAAAAGATGTTCTAGAATATGCTGCAGAAGGTATTATCCAAATCATCAGCCCACTGGAGCAAGTTGTCATCAGGGTATTTTCTATGTAAAGGAGTTAGGACTGTATGAAATGGACTGAATTTTATCAGATGCCTTTTTTATTTTTTTATTTCCATTTTTTGTGATTTTTGTATCCTTTGTATCTGTTCAGTTTCTCAAACTCATTAATGTGTTAAATCTATTATTTTTTAAATTTCTATGTTGTTAATTACTTTTATCTTATTGTAGTGGATCCAATACTGGTCCAAATAATGTGTTGATAGCCTAATATTCAGATAGTTATTTTTTTTATTGATTTTAACGTGCAAAATGACTTTGTCCCAATGTTACCCCAACTGATGGGGTAAAATCAGGAGGAGCTCACTTTCCAAGGAATGGTCACAGAACAAAATGCCTTTCATACTCGAAAAAGAGCAAGGTTAAATCTACCAAACTAACTTACATTTAGTCATTTAATGCACTAAACTTTTCAGAAAACGAGGAAAATACTAAAATCTAACACAAAGTAGCCCCAGTTTACAGTATATATAATCATAGATTAGAAAACTCCGAATCTCGGGTTAGTTAACTGAACTGAACTGTAATCTGCTGAGATGCGAAAGAGAGATGGTGTTGAATGTTATCTTAGTTTACCTTTGTTCCCAACTCGGATTAACTCAGTGTATGCAAACTTTCAACTCGGTTAACTTGTTGTTGTTGTTGTTGTTGTTGTGGTCTTCAGTCCTCAGACTGGTTTGATGCAGCTCTCCATGCTACTCTATCCTGTGCAAGCTTCTTCATCTCCCAGTACCTACTGCAACCTACATCCTTCTGAATCTGCTTGGTGTATTCATCTCTTGGTCACCCTCTATGATTTTTACCCTCTACACTGCCCACCAATACTAAATTGGTGATCCCTTGATGCCTCAGAACATGTCCTACCAACTGATCCCTTCTTCTAGTCAAGTTGTGCCACAGACTTCTCTTCTCCCCAGTCCTATTCAACACCTCCTCATTAGTTATGTGATCTACCCATCTAATCTTCAGCATTCTTCTGTAGCACCACATTTTGAAAGCTTCTATTCTCTTCTTGTCTAAACTATTTATCGTCCATGTTTCACTTCCATACATGGCTACACTCCATACAAATACTTTCACAAATGACTTCCTGACACTTAAATCTATACTCGACATTAACAAATTTCTCTTCTTCAGAAACTGTTTCCTTGCCATTGCCAGTCTACTTTTTATATCCTCTCTACATCGACCATCATCAGTTATTTTGCTCCCCAAATAGCAAAACTCCTTTACTACTTTAAGTGTCTCATTTCCTAATCTAATTCCCTCAGCATCACCCGACTTAATTCGACTACATTCAATTATCCTTGTTTTGCTTTTGTTGATGTTCATCTTATATCCTCCTTTCAAGACACTATCCATTCTTTTCAACTGCTCTTCCAAGTCCTTTGCTGTCTCTGACAGAATTACAATGTCATCGGCGAACGTCAAAGTTTTTATTTCTTCTCCATGGATTTTAATACCTACTCCGAATTTTTCTTTTGTTTCCTTCACTGCTTGCTCAATACACAGATTGAATAAATCGGGGAGAGGCTACAACCCTGTCTCACTCCCTTCCCAACCACTGCTTCCCTTTCATGCCCCTCAACTCTTATAACTGCCGTTTGGTTTCTATACAAATTGTAAATAGCCTTCCGCTCCCTGTATTTTACCCCTGCCACCTTCAGAATTTGAAAGAGAGTATTCCAGTCAACATTGTCAAAAGCTTTCTCTAAGTCTACAAATGCTAGAAACGTAGGTTTGCCTTTCCTTAATCTAGCTTCTAAGATAAGTTGTAGGGTCATTATTGCCTCACGTGTTCCAGTATTTCTACGGAATCCAAACTGATCTTCCCCTAGGTCGGCTTCTACTAGTTTTTCCATTCGTCTGTAAAGAATTCGCGTTAGTATTTTGCAGCTGTGGCTTATTAAACTGATAGTTCGGTAATTTTCACATCTGTCAACACCTGCTTTCTTTGGGATTGGAATTATTATATTCTTCTTGAAGTCTGAGGGTATTTCACCTGTCTCATACATCTTGCTCACCAGATGGTAGAGTTTTGTCATGACTGGCTCTCCCAAGGCCGTCAGTAGTTCCAATGGAATGTTGTCTACTCCAGGGGTCTTGTTTCGACTCAGGTCTTTCAGTGCTCTGTCAAACTCTTCACGCAGTATCATATCTCCCATTTCATCTTCATCTACATCCTCTTTCCTTTCCATAATATTGTCCTCAACTACATCGCCCTTGTACAGACCCTCTATATACTCCTTCCATCTTTCTGCTTTCCCTTCTTTGCTTAGAACTGGGTTTCCATCTGAGCTCTTAATATTCATACAAGTGGTTCTCTTTTCTCCAAAGGTCTCTTTAATTTTCCTCTAGGCAGTATCTATGTTACCCCTAGTGAGATAAGCCTCTACATCCTTACATTTATCCTCTACCCGTCCCTGCTTAGCCATTTTGCACTTCCTGTCGATCTCATTTTTGAGACGTTTGTATTCCTTTTTGCCTGCTTCATTTACTGCATTTTTATATTTTCTCCTTTCATCAATTAAATTCAATATTTCTTCTGTTACCCAAGGATTTCTACTAGCCCTCTTCTTTTTAACTACTTGATCCTATGCTGCCTTCACTACTTCATCCCTCAAAGCTATCCATTCTTCTTCTACTGTATTTCTTTCCCCCATTCCTGCCATTTGTTCCCTTACCCTCTCCCTGAAACTCTGTACAACCTCTGGTTTAGTCAGTTTATCCAGCCCCATCTCCTTAAATTCCCACCTTTTTGCAGTTTCTTCAGTTTTAATCTAACTTGGTTTAGCGTAAACCTAAGTTGGCCCATCACTAGCAGCAACCAAAGCAAAATTTTCCATTATTACAATAGGGTATAAATTTTGTAGTATGTATGTATTTTAAATGACTGTGTTTCCAGTGAGAGAGCAGTTTAAAATGGCTCATTGGCATAATAAATAAAAATGTAGTGTTTGGAACATAAAGGGTGTCCAAAAATGTCTAAGTTAATATACTGTTTTCTGTGTAACAAGTAGCAGTAGCAAAACTTGGGCAATGAAAGTATATATAAACTATAAACATAAAGTCTGTACCTGAATATCCAGGCTGTCCAAAATATTTATCCGCTCTTTGATCTAATAACTGAATAATATGTTGTTGCCTTTGACATAACATTTCAAAAACAGAAATAAAAATATTTGCATAAGTGCAGGTTACAGTATACTCAGAACTTTCAAGAAACATTCTTCAATTGGAGAAAATACTGTCATTTACAGATGACATTACCCACTCCACACAAAATGATTGATTCTGAATGACCCTTAAACAGATGTCGCCAAGTTAGAGATCCAGAGGAGTTTGTGCACATGAATAAACAAATGGAGACAGTACTTAAAGGTAATAAAGAAGTGTCCATAAATTTACTTGAAGAAACAGTAGTTTTCTGAATGAGTTGCTGCATTTTTTTCATTCCAAGGTTGCCAAATGAAATTTAGAGATAATTTGAATTATGGTCACAGGAACTTTTTTATTTCATTTTACACATAAAGTTCTGTAGGACCAAAATTGAGGAGCAGATCTCCATGGTCATGGAGTGTGTCAGTATATGAAATTACAACAGAAAATAATAACACATAAAACAAATGTTTATGAATCCTAAAAGGATGACAAGGTATAAGTTTATATGAACTAAATCATCAACGCAACACAGGAATCAGCTTAATTTTTTGAGGAACACCTCGACAGAATAGGAGTGACCTATGACAAAACTCTTCAGTTTACATTTGAAAGCGATGGATTATTGCTAAGATTTTTGAATTCTTGTGGTAGGTTACTGAAAATGGATGCAGAAGACTATTACATGCCTTTCTGCACAAGAGTCAAGGAGGTGGGGTCCAAGTGCAGACTGGATTTCTGCCTAGTATTAACTAAGTAAACACTGCTAATTCTGGGGAATTTGTTAAAAAGAAACAAAATTACAGAAAATGTATATATTGAAAGGTGAATGTCAGAATAGCCAGATTAATGAGCAGGGGTCAACAAGAGACTTCCCTGAACTGTTTGTTTCTGAGCCAAAAATACCCTATGAGAATGTGAAGAGTTACCCTCAAACATAATACCATACATAATAAGCGAATGAAAATAAGCAAAGTAGGCTACTTTTCGTGTCAAACTATCACTTACTTCAGATACTGTTCTAATAGTAAAAATGACAGCATTAAGTAATTGAACTAGATCCTGAACATGGGCTTTCCAAGATAGTTTACTATCTATCTGAACACGCAGACATTTGAACTGTTCAGTCTTGCTAATCATATGCCCATTCTGTATAACTAAAATGTCAAGTTTTCTTGGCTTGCATTTTTAGAAACTGTAAAACTGATTCTTACTGTGATTTGGTATTAGTTTGTTTTTCTACAAGCCATGGACTTATGTCTTAAACTGCTCTTTTGAAACTGTGCCAACACTGCTACTAACAAGCTAGCACCATATTCAACCAGAAATATTTTACAATTACCTGTAATACTAGAAGTCATATCATTTATACAAATGAGGAGCAGGAGTGGCCCCAGCACTGATCCCTGGGGCACTCCCCATTTAACCATGCCCCACTCGTATACTCTATCATAGTCATTCTCAGTACTGTGAAGAATGACCTTTTGTCGCCTGTTCTTAGAATAAGAGGTGAACCAATTGTGAGCTACTCCCCATATTCCATAATGGTTCAACTTCTGGAGCTATATTTTGTGATCAACACAATCAAACGCCTCAATTACATAAAAAAAGACGCCTAGTCT
The DNA here is from genome assembly GCF_023898315.1 of Schistocerca nitens. Classification (NCBI taxonomy): domain Eukaryota; kingdom Metazoa; phylum Arthropoda; class Insecta; order Orthoptera; family Acrididae; genus Schistocerca; species Schistocerca nitens. The sequence continues at coordinate 484,182,156 of NC_064620.1, read as the reverse complement.
TCAAAACCTTTGTTTAATCGGTCCAGTACCTCACAGAGAGAAGAGAATATTGGACTTTTAGTTGTTAAACTACTTCTAAAACCAAACTTTACATTTGACAACAAATTATGTCAAATGAAATGATCACTTATCCTTACATACTGAAGGCAATGAAATAGGTCTAAAATTGTCTGCATTATCCTTTTCCCCCTTTTTTAATGAAGTGGCTTTACTACCAATTACTTTAATTGATCAGGAAACCTACCATTTCCAAAGAAAAAATTACAGATATGTCTAACTACATGGCTAACATGCCCAGCACAGTACTGTAGTATTCTGCTAGATACTCCATCATATCCCTGAGAATCCTTAGTCTTCATTGATTTAATTATTGACTCAATTTCCCCCTTGTCAGTATCATGGAGGAGTGTTTCAGATATCAGTCTTGAAAAGCAATTTTCCGAGAGAGTTATATGATTCCTTGTACAAATTAAGTTTTCATTTGATTCACCTGCTATATTCAGAAAGTGATTGTTAAGTACTGTTCAGGTAGATGACTTATCAGTAACAGAAACATTTTTGTTATGTACTGATTGTGTATCCTCTCCCTTGTGCTGCTGACCACACACTTCCTTCATGACTGACCATGTGGTTTTAATTTTATCCTGTGAATTAGTAATTCTATCTGTGTACCACATACTCTTTGTCTTCCTAATAACATTTTTAAGCACCATACAGCACTGTTTGTAATTGGCAACTGTTGCTCAATTGTGACTACTTCTAACATTTTGGCATAGTTCTTACATCGTTCTACATGATATCCTTATCCCACTAGTCAGAGTCCCAGGCTGCCTTTTACTCCTAGTACCCTGTTTTGAAAGTTCTAATAGTAAGCAACTTTCAAAGATTGTGAGAAATGTGATAAGGCTGTCATCTTTGTTATCTCCACTCTAAGCATCCTGCAACTTTTGTTCCGTAACGAGGTTTAAAAAACTCTCTATTACCATTGAATTAGCTTTTCTATATGGTTTGTAATTATACATAACATTTATTTGAATACAAAAACCTTTTAGTGTTAAAATTTGTGTATCTTGGTCCAAAAGGCAATTCACAGTTTTACGAACAAAATGCCCATCTAGTAATGAAGAATGAATGAAAATAATGTCTACGGTCGTGCTACAGTTACCCTGCAACCCTGGTTGGAAAAAATACAGTCTGCATCAGATAATATGAATTTAGGAGATCTTCCAACATCCTTTTTCTTGCACAATCACATACAAAATTAATATTGAAGTCACCATATTCAACTATTGTTACTTCCTACAAAGTGAACCAAGAAGTGTCTTTAGCTTAAGCAGAAATGCTTACCAACCCAGTGCAAATGTGTCCTTGAGCATAAAAATTGTACTTTTTGTTCTCAAGTTTTAAGATTGTAACCATATTATGTGTAGTATAGCATTCTATAAGGCTAAGGACAAATAGAACACAGGATATTTGTCATAATTTTTTATTACAACAAAAATGTACAGGCAATTTTTGCCTGTGTTTGGTGATTCTAGGGTTAATAACGATTTTACATGGTATCTTGCACTTCTTTTTTTGAAAGACCAGCATTTTTTCCTACTTGAGTGTAAGTAGAAACAAAGTTTGACATCACTTGCACAGGTAATGATATGGTGGTAGGTGGAACAAACAGGCTGTTCCTTGTGGCCAGTAATGAGAGTGTTCATGTAGTGAACCGCTGATCAGAAGCAAGTCCAGAATACAGTGAAGGTTGTAAAGTGCGAGCAATCCATTCAGAGAGTAAGAGATGCAAACAGACGAGGTTGAACTCAGAATGATCATATGGTGTGCAGACAATGACTTTCTAGAGTAATTGAGTGAGTGACTGCCAAGTGACGTGTGGCACTGTTTCTCAGTGGTGGTGTCCCATAAGCAGCCACGTCCACCACACGTGCCAGATGCAGTCTCCACGGGACCACGGAACCATGCGTCAGCTCCATGGGTACACAGTCTGAGGCGTACTACGGGTCTATACTGATACTTGGGATGGACAAGAAACCCGAATCACTTTCTTATACAAAATCAGCCACTGTTAATTTCAGATGCAACTAGTGCATCAGGGGCATCAGCTGAAGGGCAGCAGCACTGATGAGATGCATAGAGAGGCTTGATGCTGACCAGTGTTTGTCATAAGACTAATCTGTCAGTAATGGCTCTAGTTCCTGGGGACAAATCTATGTTATGGATGATCCAAAGTCTGGAGCTCTTAAGTGTTAAGAAATTATCTAAGTTACAGGAATTTTTTGGACAATTATCATTTGTCTATTGAAATAAAAAGTGTGTTGCAAGATAGTAATCACCACTTAACAGGAACACTCCATTATTACATTCAGCATGATGTGTACAACTGTCAGTACATGCATTTTTCAGTCATACTCACAACTTTTAAAACGTGAACCAGAAGGACCACAAAAGGATTAAAGTTTCTCATAGAACTGAAGATTCTGGTGTTCTTTTTTTTTTTTTTTCTCTACGTGGGCATTGCCCATTGCAATTACCTACTGAGCTGCAGCTCAGTGCAAGAGAGAGAAGCTGTGCACTGGAGTAGACCTAGAACTGCATAACAACACTTCTGCAGCTCAGGAAGTGTAACCTGTCCCCAATTTCCTGATCACATATAGGATTTCATAAGTTCATGTGCATGGGAATCTGCAGAAATTTATCCAAGAGAGGGCCAAATTTTAAAATTGCCATTATTAATATAACAGGTTCTGAGAATTCAAATAATAATTCAAGCAATAATTTTGATAGGAACAACAGAAAACTAACCTATCTGAAATGACTGATATCCACTTAGCACTATTGAGCTACATTACTTTTGATACTTAAACAATATGCATATCACAGTGCTGTATGTTAATTTTTGATATTATTAATGTGAATATGGATGGTCCCAGTGGTGGCTGCTGTGTAAGAACACAAGAGCATGTGAGCACCCTAGCGTTCAACACCTTGCAGATTTGTTGATTATTTTTCTTCAAATGATGTATGTAATATAGATGCTGCAATCTGAAAGATATGGCACTTAAATCTACTGCGCTACTGCTCCTCTAGACTCCATGAAATTTGGCAACAGAGTCAAGAGCACATTTTGAGTTGTGCACATTTTAAGGAGCTTTTGCGCATGTGCAATTCGCGTGATGGAATTGTATTATGGAAGAAAATACATAAAGATTTGATTAGCAACGTGCACAACTCACAATGTGCACAGTTAGCCCTTTCCACTCAACTAGAAGTTTATGTCACTGCCACCACACGGTAGTACACTTTGGCAGACTTTTATCCCTGTTCACTTGGCATAAATCCTGCAAGATGACAGCTCACTCCTTAGATATGCTAATTCACTCACTACATACAGTAGTAAAATTTGATTGGGTGTCAGTACATGTATTGACAGTAAACCTATTTTGTGGGTTTCTGAATGAGTTATAGTATATTAAGTTATGAGTTTTGTCATACAGGTGCTGACAAGGGAAACTCCGCATCACACCCCCTCCGATTTTGTGGTAAGTGGGCCCAGTGGACAGCTCGTCAAAATCTGAACACAGATCAATCATGAAAACACGAATAAGGTATACTGAACTGTGAAAAAAAGGAAAATAGAAACAATGAATGGTCCAATGAAAAGAAGTGCAGTATAGGGCAAGCTGCAGGGCTGATGACGTCGTGGTTAAGTGATCACGGAGTTGGATTACCATGCAGGTGAGCAATGTTCAAACACATTATATGCCACCTTTTTTTCCGCTGCTTTTTGTATTCAAATTCATGTCCATGTCATGGTGTAATGTCTGTTTGCAAAAGTGAAGTGTAAGGAAGGGACCTATAATGACAATTCATTCTGCACAGCTACTCTATTAGCAGTCAAAAGGCAGTGGCTTTCAAATGGTAAACAATGATTGATGACAAGGTGACAAGTGAACCAAATCCTCCACAGTAAATACATCTGATGTGCCATACATGGCATTGGTGACAGTATATGTGTCATGTGATAGGAATCTCTTGCTGACGCACCTATTTGTATGCCTGGTAAGTGAGTGAGATGTGCCTCCTTGACCGATTTAGGTATTCGTATCAGTGAACGTGATCACTCTCAAGGAAATGATGAAAACATCATAATTTGACACATAAGCTGCAAAATATGAACACAACAGTTTCACAATCACACAGTTTTTTTGTGCTCCATCAAAACATAGTTTTAACATTTTTGACTCTATAATTCCTTTGTTGTGACGTAGTTAACACCTGTTTATTTGTTGTTTTCATTTCTGTGAGGCGTCTATGTGGTATCTTGCCTGCTCTCATTATTCATCATGTTCATCCTGTTTACTTGTGATGGTAATGTATTCTTACCACGTAACTCATATTCTATAACCAATGTAAAGCATGACAACTGCAAAGACTATAGAAAGAGAACAAACATTTCAGTGACCCCCCCCCTTTTTTTTTCTACAGTTCAGTATACCTTCTTCCTGTTTTCATGCTTGATCTGTGTTCAGATTTTCATGGGCTATCCACTGGGCCATCTTACCACTAAATCTGAGGGGGGTGCAATGGGGAGTTTCCTTTGTGAGAACCATAAGGGCCTAAGGCACATCACTGTTGATTGTTAGATTATAGGATTTATTTATGCTTCTGAAATCTGTTGATCTTATGCTGAGTCAGGTTTATCTGTGCTGTAGGCCCACAATACATATATGAAAACTCACAAAAAGCTGTATCACTGGTTTCTCTGATATTCACATAAATATGGGATTAATGGCAGTGTGTTTTAGGCCCTTATGGATCTCAGCACCTAATTTGCATTCCTATCAAGTGACCATGTTGGTAGCCAAAGTTTAATCATTTTGGCAAATGGCACTTTGTATTTGGAGTTGGTCATTTACGGGGGGGGGGGTATTGGTTTTCATGTGCTATGTAAATATGAACTATGTTGTATCTGTTTTAAATGCTAACAGAAGATAAAGCTGCGAGGATAGGTCGTGATTTGCACTTGGGTAGCTCAGTTGGTAGAGCACTTGCCAGCGAAAGGTAAATGTCCTGAATTCCAGTCTTGCTCCGGTACACAGCTTTAATCTGCCAGGAAGTTTCATATCAGAGTACGCTCCACTGCAGTGTGAAAATCTGATTCTCAGAACAGAAAAGTAAATTACAAGGAATAGTTAGCTGCAAAGGAACTAGGGCCTTTGAAAACTAATCCTTTGATTGTGAGAGGGACAAGATCAAATAAGTGTGACTACAAGCGAACATTTAACAAGGAAGTGTACAGTTAGCACAAATTGTTATATGGATGCAGCATACGAATATATGAATTTCAGCCCGGAAGTAAAGTTGTGAACTAATACATCTCTTAGGGATCTTGCGCATTTGTCTGAAAAAATGGAAAAGCATGAAAACTCCCTTACACAAAAATGCAAAATGGAGAGTTGTGAGAGATTACACATTATTTCATTATTGCCCTAAAAACTACTTAATTACATACAAAACAACAAAATTCCACAGAAACAATTCTTTCCTTTGTCAGATGTTATGCATTTTATTATTATTATTATTATTATTAATGTTGTTATTATTGTTGGTAGTAGCTATAGTTGTATAAATTTGTTGATAAGCATAAATGTTATACAGCAGATGCTATTAATTTCACACTCTCAAATTTATCTGAATCTAAAAATTTGTGAACACCCAGAATGTATACTAAAGAGCCACCACTGGATGGCCCCATTGTTATTTAACACTCTGAAATTTTATCATTACATGATTATGTCCAGGTAACAAATGAATCGTGATATATGGGTAGAAAATATTTCTTAAAAAAGTTATTATATTCCAGTAATGTTAGGCTGACACTGAAATTAAAAACATGAAATATAAAAATTCAGAGTAAATGAGAAAATCCAATTTGGCATCAGCAAAGATAACCAACAAAAAATGCCACTTCAGAGTTACCAAGTGGCAGAACATGGAATAAACTTTAAAAAAAAGGACCCTTGTTAAACTCTGATAATGTATATAACACTGTGTTTGCTTATGAAACTTCACACCTGGCCATGTTAGGTTTTACAGCATTACTTCATATTTCTATTTTCAATGTTCATTGCCATAACTCAAGTAGAATAAAATGTCACAATTAATAAAATATTCCAGGCTATTATGCCATGGTCGGATGGTTTTCACATTGAAACTGAAACCAAAAGCTACACAGAGAGGCCATAGAGATAGTTAAACACTCCAGGAATTTCAGTAGGAAGGAGGAGCGTGTGTAACTGAATGACATCTGAATCCCAGTGCTGAACTAAATGTGCACCAGTCTCCCACCATGAGGTGATAGCAATGTTGGATGAAGCCAACTGACAACAGCCAAATGCCAATTGCGCTCGAGTATTGAAAGAGTATGATATAATGCAACTGCGCATGAGCACATGTCAGACTTTTGCTGCAGTCAGACCCTCAAAGAAGTAATGACCCCCTTGAAAATGTCCTCCGCAGATGGGGACAAAATGTTGGGTTTTAATGTGAAATCCACCTGACCCAGGGCATAACAGCCCAGAATATTTTATTAATTGTGACATTTCTGGCCTTGAAGGTTTACATTTAACATTCAGATTACAGTGTGTTTTGAAAGCTACAACTTTTGCATAGGTTGCAAAATGTGTAACCCAGGGGCAACACTTGATTGGCTGAATGAGGGAAATCCCCCAAAACCGCCTTCAGATTGGCCAATACAACCCACTCTTAACAGCCTAAGACTGAACCAAGGCAGTCCTCATCTCTTGAGTTTGGTCCATTATTGTGCAATCAGGCCAACTGGCCTGCAGAATCCGTAGCCCATGACTGCATTTGGAGCTGTCTTGCACCCCAAAGAGTTTGAGAAGATATTCACTCATTTTTGGTCTCTTCTACTGCAGAAAACAGTATTATCTTTTTTGACTTGACATATTTAGCTCCCAAGATTAAGTGTAACTGTACACTACTATATAATATGGTCATGTTCTTCAGACAGCAGTATCTTAGCTCTGATGCCTAAAACTGAATGCATTTTCAGCAAGTCATCACGAATCTTCTTCATCAACAGAAAACAGTAAACTACTGTTGTGATTTGGTTGTGTTCAATAAGGGCTGTACAAGGATGTGACTGAGAAAGGATTGAGGACACTATTTAGGAAGGGTTCTGGAAAGTCTCACAACCATCTTGGCTCCTTCTACCCACCCCCAGACTCCAATGATATAGTTGCTGAACAGTTCAGAGAAAATTTGAGTCTTGTAACAAATAAATACTTCACTCATATGGTTATAGTTGGTGGGGACTTCAACCTTCCCTCGATGTGTTGGCAAAAATACTTGTTCAGAACCAGTGGTGGGCAGAAAACATCTTCCAAGATGGTCCTAAATGCTTTCTCCGAAAATTATTTCGAGCAGTTAGTCCACAAACGCATGCAAATTGTAAATGGTTGCGAAAACACACTTGACCTCTTAGCCACATACAATCCAGAGCTAATAGAGAGCATCATGACTGATACAGGGATTAGTGATCACAAGGTTGTTGTAGCTAGGCTCAATACTGCTTCTTCCAAATCCACCAGAAACAAACGCAAAATAATTTTATTTAAAAAAGCGGATAAAGTGTCACTAGAAGCCTTCCTAAGAGACAATCTCCATTCCTTCCGAACTGACTGTGCAAATGCAGACGAGATGTGGCTCAAATTCAAAGATATAGTAGCAACAGCAATTGAGAGATTCATACCTCATAAATTGGTAAGAGATGGAACTGACCCCCCCCCCCCCCCATGGTACACAAAACAGGTCCAAACACTGTTGCAGAGGCAATGGAAAAAGCAGGCAAAGTTCAGAACGCGAAATCCCGAAGACTGGCTAAAATTTACAGACGTGCGAAATTTGCCACAGACTTCAATCTCGAAATTTGGTAGAAAATACGAAGACTGTGCCGCTAAAGCGGAGTTATTGAACGCAGTTTTCCAAAATTCCTTCACCAGGGAAGATGAATGGAATATTCCAGAATTTGAAACATGAACAGCTGCTAGCATGAGTTTCTTAGAAGTAGATATCGCTTTATACGGGAAAGTCTTCAGGTCCAGATTGTAAACCGATTAGGTTCCTTTTAGATTATGCTGATACAATAGCTCCCTACTTAGCAATCATATACAACCGCTCACTCACCGATAGATCTGTACCTACAGATTGGAAAATTGCGCAAGTCGCACCAGTGTTTAAGATGGGTAGTAGGAGTAATCCATCGAACTACAGACCTATATCATTGACGTCAGTTTGCAGTAGGGTTTTGGAGCATATATTGTATTCAAACATTATGAATCACCTCAAAGGGAATGATCTATTGATACATAATCAGCATGGTTTCAGAAAACATCGTTCTTGTGCAACGCAGCTAGCTCTTTATTCGCACGAAGTAATGGCCGCTATTGACAGGGGATCTCAAGCTGATTCCGTATTTCTAGATTTCCGGAAAGCTTTTGACACCGTTCCTCACAAGTGACTTCTAATCAAGCTGCGGGCCTATGGGATATCGTCTCAGTTGTGCGACTGGATTCATGATTTCCTGTCAGGAAGGTCGCAGTTCATAGTAATAGATGGCAAATCATCGAGTAAAATTGAAGTGATATCAGGTGTTCCCCAGGAAAGCGTCCTGGGACCTCTGCTGTTCCTGATCTATATAAATGACCTGGGTGACAATCTGAGCAGTTCTCTTAGGTTGTTTGCAGATGATGCTGTAATTTACCGTCTAGTAAGGTCATCTGAAGACCAGTATCAGTTGCAAAGCGATTTAGAAAAAATTGCTGTATGCTGTGGCAGGTGGCAGTTGACGCTAAATAACGAAAAGTGTGAGGTGATCCACATGAGTTCCAAAAGAAATCCATTTGAATTCGACTACTCAATAAATAGTATGATTCTCAAGGCTGTCAATTCAACTAAGTACCTGGGTGTTAAAATTACGAACAATTTCAGTTGGAAAGACCACATAGATAATATTGTGGGGAAGGCGAGCCAAAGGCTGCGTTTCATTGGCAGGACACTTAGAAGATGCAACAAGTCCACTAAAGAGACAGCTTACACTACACTCGTTCGTCCTCTGTTAGAATATTGCTGTATTATCACGTAATAGGGGAGAGAGAGTGGCAGATATGATACGCGAGTTGGGATGGAAGTCATTAAAGCAAAGACGTTTTTCATCGCGGCGAGATCTATTTATGAAATTTCAGTCACCAACTTTCTCTTCCGAGTGCGAAAATATTTTGTTGAGCCCAACCTACATAGGTAGGAATGATCATCAAAATAAAATAAGAGAAATCAGAGCTCGAACAGAAAGGTTTAGGTGTTCGTTTTTCCTGTGTGCTGTTCGGGAGTGGAATGGTAGAGAGACAGTATGATTGTGGTTTGATGAACCCTCTGCCAAGCACTTAAATGTGAATTGCAGAGTAATCATGTAGATGTAGATGTAGATAACAGAACAGCACCGAAATTGTCACTGCATCTAGGAGTTGGAAAATTTTCCATACACAGCATGACAATCAGAACATCCAACATGTATAATGATAGCTAGTCACAGAAGTTCCCATCGGGCTCATTAGTGTTAAGCTTGCAGTTCAGTGAGACATTAGCAAAAAAGTGTGAGGATTCTGTGATGGATAAAAGGGCTGTTTCCAGATTCCAGTAGAGAGTAAGAGGGAGTCCTCCTGCCCTCCCCCCTCCCCCCTCCCCTTCATCACTGTGGATGCCCATGTTTGTGCAAATTCTGAATCACCTCACATGCATCACTTTAAAGTCTGGCTGTCACTTCCAAGGGAGCTTTAAAAGAACCCCATTTTGAAAGTTAATACAAAATGTTAATGCAAATGGTTTTTCAAAGTTGCTTTCAGCAGTCACAAATGGCCTACTTTAGAAAGTGATTAGGTATGTGGATTATACATATGTGGCGGGGCAGTTTGATAGGCCACAGAAGGCTATTAAAAAATTCTACATAAAATGAGTACCGAGGTGGAATAAACAGTGATGTAAAGTGATTCAATGGGTGGACAAACTAACTTCGGCATCTATATAGACCTGTATCAGAAGAGAACATGAAGTGTTTAGCTTTGCATTGCACTCTAAGAACCACCGCTTTTTGACAAATCTGTCTGAACAGTTTACCTTATCACTGGCACCTACTACAGATCGACCCATCAATTGATTGTACATGTTAGGTTTTAAATTGCTACAGTAATGTAATCCAACATAGAAACCAAAGTATTAGGAAACTGATCACTTTCCACAATGAGGTCACACACTTTTCGTGCATTTCTGAAACTATGAACTCCATGACTAGCACCTTGGCTAAGCTTTTGCTTCCAAAATGGGAGATACTATACAGGTTATCTTTGCATTTTGTTGTTCAGTGGCCAATGCCATAAAGACTGATGCATTACAAGGAAGTATGACCATTCTGTTTGGACATCAGGACAAAAGAAGATACTACTCACATTTAAGTTATGTTATTTTTGTCCCGCCAGTGAATAGTTTAACTGCATCTGAAGACTGCATTTGCATGGTTGTCATGGATATGGTGTAGATGTTTGATCGTTTTGGGAAGCAGATTTAGGGTGCATGGCACAGCAGAGTAAAAGGACTTTCCGAGCGCTGGAAGTATGTTAAATTTTTAAGCCACATGCTCGTTATTGAAGCTACCTGGCTTTGCATGATTTTCTTGCACTTTCAGACCTAAAAGAAAAGCTATACAGATGATGCTTTTTATTCAAAAAAAGAAAAACCCTTTTTTTATTGATCTAGATTTATATATTAGTATAATTAGGAGCTGTAATTGTTATAGTGTGTGCCATGAAGTCTCTGCATTGCATGTTAGTATTATCACTGGGTATGTGGATGTCTTCTTGTCTCACAGCAGCTATACTGAACATCACATTTTCCAGAACTGCAGCTTATCTCACCACAAGACCAAAATTAGGCTACACTGAACTGAAATAGATACTGTCAACACATAGTTCGTGGTTTAAGCACTCAAATTTGATGAATTTAGCCACACTGGCCACCAATGGAACGCCACTAGCCACCCACCATCTTACAGCCTCCAACAGCGTCCTCATGCATAGACACTGGGGTGAATCAGTTACATATAATAGTGGAGATAAACCAAAAATTAAAAAAAAAAGCTTTCTTTAGTTAAAATTGAAAACCAAACACAGGAAGAATAGTCCTCCATGACTGGAATTTTATTTTGCCTATTGTGAAAGATATCTCTTGTGCATGTTCACAATCACACTTTGGTTCACATGTGGATGTACTGTATTGGCCAACAACTTCAGTATCTTAAAAAAAAAAGGAGGGGGGGGGGGAGAGAGAGAGAGAGAGAGAGAGAGAGAGAGAGAGAGAGATCACGCTGGTATAAGATGAGGGTGGATAATAAAATTGGTTGTGTCTATACCTACAAATACATCTTGGTATTTAGGGAGAACAAAGAAAAACTAAATATCCGTGGTCTCTCAGAGATTTGGATCAAGCTTTCCCGAATTTGATAGCAGTGCCTTAACCACTTCAGCATCTGTGCTCTCAGTATTTTGTACAGACCCTTCAGTTGCAATGCAGTCCTGCAATTTATCATAAAGAGGACTAGAGGGATCGAACTATATTTTTGGAGATAAACTCACCGGACTAATTATTAGTTCCCCACAAAAGAGCACACTGGTCACTTTAGACAATGCAGAAGTGGTATGAGGTGATCTTGTGACCCTCCGCAAGCATGAAGTATTGTGTAGGCCTACATGTGTGTGCCATTCAGTTATATGGGATCAGCACAGTGAGATGGGACAACGTGATGATCATATTTGGATGTGCCCGTGGCCATACCATGACTTAAATTGCCCAGTTTGTTGGTGTACTAACGCGGACTGTCGAATGTGTCTGCAAGGAATGAGGTACCACTTGCACCCATATAACACAGTGAAGAACATCTGTTGTAAAAACAATGTAGCTGACATATACCAGTGTTGAGTGTAATACCTTGTCAATAAGAACTGGTTTCGAATCTGACAGGGTTACTGGTATCAGCGAATGCAGGTCCATCTCCATCAGTTTTAAGCCAATATGGTGAAGGTAACTTCCTGCAGTAGATATCTCGAATTTGGTACCTTATAAAATGCTGTTGGTCACAGTGGCATGTCTTCAATGGGCCGAACAATGGAGAAGCTGGAGTCGTGTAGTGTATGATCTGATGGGTCACGATTTCACTTCATTTCAAAAGATGTTAGGCTTCTAGCGTGCCAATGGCCCTGTGAGGTGTTTAACTGCAGTGTGTAGAGGCTGTAATTCATTATCAAGTCTAGAGACAATGTTACACAGTAGTAGCATGATGTCATTTGGGGGTAACTAATTTTTTGTCAGTGTGCTGTCGTTCCATGCTACATCCATATGTTGTCACGTCTTGTCAAGAGATGTCGCCAGTAATGCAGACCAACCCAGATATGTCAAATGATTTCTATGTAGGAGACATGCCTGATGATCGTACTAGCCAGGTGAGTTGAAGAACATCTTGGATAGTGTATGCTGGGTAGCATCAGAAGTGTGAACACTGCCATTACTTCTGGAAGAGCAGACCTTCCCGACATCGACAGGACAGATATTACAATGGTAAGTCAAAAATTATCCAGAGTTTTCATAAAACACTTTATTTACTTCAAGAATACAGTCTGATTTACTTCTGGAAGAGCAGACCTTCCCGACATCGACAGGACAGATATTACAATGGTAAGTCAAAAATTATCCAGAGTTTTCATAAAACACTTTATTTACTTCAAGAATACAGTCTGATTTGCACATTATTATCAATATAGTGTTCCTTCTTTGAAACACACTTGATCCAGCAGTCCACAAGCTTGTATATTTCAGCCAAAAAGAAGGTTTTAGGGTAGTTGCAAAGCTACTGATGCACCGCTTCTTGCACCTCGGTGACTGAGGAAAGTCGATGACCTCACAAACTGTCTTTCTTTGGTCCCAAAAAAATGAAAACCTGATGGAGTGAGACCTGGTCTGTACGGTGGATGTTCCAGCAGTTTAAAACCCAATTTCTGGAGAGTTTCAAAGGTGAGGTGAGCTGTTTAAGGACAGGTGTTATTGTGCAACAGCAACACATTCTCTGACAAACAACCCTGTCATTTGCTGCAAATTTCTGGTTTAAGTTTGTTGGTCAACAATGCACAGTAATAGCCTTTGTTGATGGTTTTCCCCTTCTCCATGTAATCGTCCAATCCCTTTTGCATCGCAAAACACAGATAGCATAACCTTTCCCGCTGATGCCACAGACTTGAACTTTTCCTGTCCTAGTGATTCAGGGTGCTTCCACTTCATACTCAAGTTTTTAAATTGTGGCTCATATTAATGAGCCCTTATCTCATCACAGGTCACTATTCTTTCCAAAAATGACTTGCCTTCTCTGTTGCTGTGATTGAGTAAGCTTTGACAGATGTAAAGATGGTGAGTTTGTGTTCTTCAGTGACTTATTGTGGAACCCATCACAAACAAATTTTACAGAAGCCAGGTTCATCATGGATGATGGTATAGTCAGAACCAGACACAACACCACTGATAGTAACCTGTCTATTCACCAATACCGTCAATTGAACTTGCTCCATTTTGTTGGCTGTTGTGGACATTGATGGGTGCCCTGCTTCCTGTTTGTACGTTAAATGATGGTACCCCTACGGGAAATGGCAGCAATGAACAGGAAAGGGTATCAGGCGCACTCAGTGTGTATGTCTGGGGGCCTAATTCAGCATGTTGAAGAGGCTATTCCAGCAGCCATTGAGGGAACAGGGTGCAACTAACTGCAGATTGTGGCGCACATTGGAACAAATTATGCCTGTCGTCTGGACTCAGAGGTCATTCTTGGGTCATTCCAGTGAATGGCAGCCAGCAGGGGTTGAGAAGACCGGCGTTGCACATGGAGTTTCAACGAAGCTCACAATTTGCAGCTTTGTCACCAGAACTGATCATGTCCCTTTGGTTCTGAGTTGAGTGGAAGGGCTGAACCAGAGACTTCGAAGGTTCTGTGACAAACTAGGCTGCGATTTCCTGGACTTGCACCATAGGGTCAAGAACTGTAGGGTTCCCCTAAATTGGTCAGGTGTGCACTACACAGATGAAGACTGTGCATGGGGTGCACACAAGAGTTTTTTAGATTAGATGACTCTCAATCCAATCTAGATAATGATTGGTGTAGGAAACCCAGGACTATCAGTGTAAGGTCAAAGAAATGCCTCCCACAGGTGAGAGTATTAAAATCCTAATGGTAAACTCTTGAAGCATTCACAACAAAGTACCAGAGTTTGAAGCACTCATGAAAAGCAGTGAAGATCACATAATACTAGGTACACATAATACTAGGTACAGAAAGCTAGTTGAAACCTGAAACTGATAGCAGTGAGATTTTTGGGGAAAATTTAAGTGTATATGGAAAGGATATGCAAATGGGAAATGGAGGTGGTGTATTTGTCACAGCAGATAAGAAACTCACATCAACCGAGGTAGGAATTGCAGCTGCATGTGAGATTGTTTGGGTAAGTCTCAGTATCAGGAGTGGGCATAAAATGATTGTTGGATCCTACTATCGCCCACCAAACCGACGTAAAAAATGGTTCAAATGGCTCTGAGCACTATGGGACTTAACTGCTGAGGTCATCAGTGCCCTAGAACTTAGAACTACTTAAACCTAACTAACCTAAGGACATCACACACATCCATGCCCAAGGCAGGATTCGAACCTGCGACCATAGCGGTCGCGCGGTTCCAGACTGTAGTGCCTAGAACCGCTCGGCCACTCCGGCCGGCAAATTGACATAACTGTAAAATTTAGAGAAAACCTCAGTTCACTTGTACATAAGTTCTCCAGTCATACTATTATCACCAATGGAGACTTTAATCATCCAACAATTAATTGGGAAAATTACAGATTTTTAAATGGTGTGTATGAAAAGACATCCTGTGAAACTTTAGTAAATGCCTTCTCTGAATACTACGTAGAACGATAGTTCAGAACCGCAATCATGTTGGAAAGATATTGTATCTAATGGCCACAAATAGACCTAATCTCTTTCAGGAGGACAATTTTATTCCAAGTTCAGGATGGGTGGATAGGCAGAAGAAGTGATACAGGGTAAAGCAGCTTGAAAGTATTGTGAGTCAGCTTGAAATTTGTGGTGAAAAACTTTCTGCAGATTCTCAAACTGTTGCAAAGTTTTGTGAGAAATTAAGAAAAATTATACACAAAGAAAATCTTACAACTAATCAACTGTATAACTGTGATGAAACAGAGTTAAATTACAAAATTCTTCCATGTAAAACTCTAGCCTCAAAAGAAGAAAAGGATACCCCAGGCTACAAAAATATAAAGGAAAGTTAACAGTTCTTGTTCCATCGAAGGCAGGTGGAGACCATAAACAGAAGCTGCCAGTAATAAAGAAGTCTGCTTGGCACTGCTTCTGCACTACCTGTTATATATGGCCACCAAAAATCTGCTGGATGGACAACAATATTTTTAAGACGTGGTTTTTCAAATATTTTGTTCCAGAGGCCCAAAGATACCCAAAGAAAAAGTGCTTGCCTTCCAAAGCAAATGTTAACATTCGACAAAGCTCGTTCACACCCTGATGAGGGAGAATTACAATGTGATGGTATTGCACGTTGTTCTTACTTCCTAACATGACAAGTTTAATACAGCCTATGGACCAAGGTGTTTACAATGCTTGAAAGAAAGGTATTGTCATCGTATGCTTCAGACACTTCTGCAGACAACAGAAGGTGAAGGAACCATCAAAGAATTTATTAAAAAAAATCTACAATAAAAAGTGTAATTTACTGGATAGCTGACTCATGATTTGAAATAAAGCGGAGACACTAAAAAATCTTGGAACAAAAGTTTACAGAATGAAATGGACACCTACAGTACAGACAAAGATGATCTGCCATTGACAGAACATTTGCTGGATTTGAAAATGCAAATGTGGGTGCTCTTTTGGAATGGATGAATAGTGATGAACAGTGATCAATTTTGCAATTGTTGAAATGATTAGTGAACCCACTTAACAGAGTGACAACAAGGAATTGCCTGAAGAAATTGTACCAGTGATCATTCACACTGAGGATTTGGCAGTGCTAGTTGTAGCATTGCATCGTATAGAGTAGCAAGCAGAAGCTACTCTTACTGACACCATGATTCTTAGAAGACGGCATAACACTGCTGCTAAAAAATGAAGTCCTGTTTTAAAACAGAGGGCTATAGACAATTTCTTTAAAAAATTAACTTATATTTGTCCAACTTGGAAGAGTGAGCCCATATATGTACATATAACACAAGAATGCGCTATGTTGTTTTTTTTATTTATTTTGAATCATTAATACACTCATTAAACACGTATTCTTGATTTATCACTTGATTCAGTGATACTTCCGTACTATCTGAGTTTTTTTGTGATTCGAGGTAGCATCAACCCAAATTAGCTCGAATTACCAGGGCTCTGCTGTACTCATTTACATAGAAGGAGATGTTCACCCTGTTTTGTGGCATCACATATTGCAGTTGCTACCTATATGGTAGGCATTTCAAAGTCATAACAGATCAGGCACCATTAAAATGACTGATGGACCTTAAAGATCCAACACATCACTTAACTTGATGAGTTGTATGACTTAGTGAGTTTGATTTTGAAGTAATACACTGCTCCAGAAAAACAAATGGCAATGAAGACAGATTAAGTTCTAAAGTGCAAACAGTGTAATATGTTGGTATTTATGCAAACATGTAGCATAAGGCTCAGGTCACTGACTGATACTGTCAACTGTTTTTGCAAGTCCAGTTCTTTGATGGTGATGAAGTATTATACAAAGTAAGTACAGATGATATATAGGTGTGCCAGTGAGTGTACATGACGAAGTCTTGAGGCAGGCCCAATACTTTATAGTGCATTTAAAATTAGTTGCGACTTTTGACAGTTCCATGCAGGGCCAGTAGGGGGAACCACAGTTGACAGCAGGTGCCGAGTACATCAGTGGCCGGCAATAAGACCATGCCTATCTTACATCGTGAACATTAGTGGCCACCAGGCAAACATACTTTGGTGGTAAAGAAATGACAACAATTAACAGAGCACTTAAATTAATGCTCTTTTATACATACTCACAGTTATCGTGTAAGTGGAGTGACCCTAAGGGAAGAACCGTCACTGTCCTCATCCTTGTAACTGGTAATGTCACCAACTGAAATTACCATCTCTTCAATCTGTTCTTCCAGCAATCCTTCATGAATCCGCATCTCCTCCACTACCTTCTTCATATGGCTGACAACTCGAAACCAGCCCTGAGAGGTAACACTTGCAATGACTTCGTCAGCATTTCAACCTCACTGAGTGTAAAGTTCTTGTTGTTTTTTGACACAGTACCTTTCACCAGAACCCTTATGCTCTCAATAGAATTTAAATGTGCATGATGTGGAGGAAGTCTGATCGCCTTGCTTCCTGGAATGGAACAGCAATAAACAGTTTGGAATGAAACCATGCACAGAGCCAGCATGGAGGACGATTATTCTGCCACCCTTGCCTAACAGTGCTTTCATCGTTCCTTGCACTGAGATCTGTCATCCCCTTTGTCAACATGTGACATGCATTAACCCACATCTCATCCAACCACACAATGTCTTTGAACAAAATGTTCCTCACTGCAGGCAGACATAGACCTCTCAACTCCTTTATGTCACTTCTCTCAATGATAACTGCTTGAGACGAAAATTTTTTGCACCAGAAACCAAGCTTGTGGAAACAGTTTCAAAGTGGCGACCTACTCACATTGAACAGCTCTGCTTCTTTGAGACTGAAAATGTAGGATATTCCTTGCACTCATAATAAGCATATGACATGTCTCTAAATTGCATCCTGCTGGAATGTGTCTATCTTTGTTACCCGTCTGTCATAACATCTTTTCTTGCCTGAAGTTTCAAATAAAGAATAACCTGGTGTTGTATCATCACTCATGTCTTCCTTCTCCTCAACAGTTCTCAGCGCCATAGATTGATGATTGATAAGTGCAGCACATAAATTCACAAATTTCACCACAGATCGGAATTCCCCTTCCACAGATCGTTATCTTCATAGCCGGTGAATGTGTTCTTGGATGACCTGTTTTACTGTAAATCATATGTTCAGACAAGCTGCACTGATATTATCAAACACAATGCCAACACAAAAACACTCGTTCACAACCTCTGACTACTGCAGAACACTTCAGTGACAAGAAATAACAATTCACAAAAAGAGCTAATGAATGCTGAAGCATGACACAATGTGGTACTCTTTATCCGCCTGTGGTAACATGGGTGCTTTACCTACTGAACTGCTGGCAGCGTGGTAGGGAAAACCAGCTCACCTTTGCTGTTACCAGGGCAATGACATCACGTCCTCTTTGGTGAGCCAAATGTCAAAAGTTGCAACTAATTTTAATTACACTATAAGTTAACTGGGCATGGAGATTGTCAAACTACTGAGTATCATATTGTAGAACATTATTGGTAGAAAAAACATAAGCAGTACGTGGAGTAATTTGTGAAAACTGCATATCCTGTGTGCAAAGGGCCGAGCTCAGCCATTAGCAAATTGCATTACAGAGATTGCTAGAGGCCAACACAAACATCCAGATGATTGGTATGGACATCCTCAGATCACTTTTACAGACACTGGCAGGGAATCAATATGTCTTAAATATAATCAAGAACTTTTCACATTATTTGGTTATGATTGTTGTGCTCAACCAGTACGTAAAGGCAGTAGCTGAGGAGGCAATGGTGAACCAACAGATTTTGAAGTCTGAGACAGCAGAGATCATGACAACTAGAGAATAGATTATATGTATCATAGAAACCTTAAAATATGCATGAAAAATGCTTAAAAATGCTTGAAAAGTGTCGAAATACGCAAGATCAAATAATTAAAAAAAAAAACATGGTAGTGCATTATATCTCAAAGTTGAACCTTGTAATTGTCCGCCTAAGTCGTTGATATTTTGCTAACTGCTGTAAACGCACTATTTCACTCCCATTTACGGAGCTTGTTAGCACTTGATGTTAGGTTGGCGCCATTACAATGTATTGTATTGTAGTAATCGCTGCTGCTTGCTGGATCGCTGCTGTGTCTCGTTGCTGATGCTGGCTCTAAATCTGGTTGTCTAGGGTAAACACATGAGGTCCCGTGTTTTTCATGTGCTTTTGATGATAAAGAACAAGCGAAACCAACACGTATGTAAACATCAAATATTTATTACTTTAGTGGCCATATTAATTCCACTGTCCACCAAAGACCATAACACAACACAAAGTAGTACTTCCTTTACATGTTCTTTGCCTTGTTTTGCCAAACAATAACACAGAAACACACTTCACCAAAGTGACATTCCGACTGACCCACTGCCTCCGACTGCCCTCGACTGCCTCCGACTGCTCTGTATTTATAACATTGTCAAAGAACTACTAAAAAGAGATATAGTTTATAAGTCACATGTACATCTGTTATCATAATTTGTGCAGAAAAGTTATTAATTTGCATCGAGTGACATAATTTAACATGTTATTAAAATGACAGACAGATTTGTTGACTTGACAGAATAATTCTTTGTTACAAAAAGGCTGTTTTTTAGAAGTTTGTCAATTGACTTCTCTAATTTGCATAAATAAGTAAGTAACATGAATTATGAAGAATTACATTGGTTTTCGTCTAAAATAGGATTGATTACGTGAATACTGAGTGAAAACGCTCCTAGTGAACAAATAGGTTTCACTGGGTGATTTTTATTTAAGGAGATCCAAAATACCTAAGTTGGCCACTATTTTTCGTACTTCATATTAATTATTTAAGATAAACTTAGTGTTTTTCATGATGACATTTGCTGTATCAGTGATCAAGTGATATAAACTTTTGTGTGGGTCAGTTATTCAGTATAATTTAATGGGTTGACTGTTTATGGAGACATGTTATGCAATCATTGTTAACATACACAATAACTTTTCTATAATCATAAATACTCATTAAACTGGTTGAATTTGGAAGGGATCGCATACTTCATTAAAGTAAAGCCTTTAATATGTATCGTTACAATACCCCCCTCGGGTAATATCATTTACAGAATGTTAATGATATTAGCCGACTAGGACAAATGTGTCAATTACTATGCATAATGTGTATGTATACAACAACCGTTACACCGTTTCAAAATGACTTTTTCCTGAAAATATTTTAGTTGTGTTGTTTCAAATGCACTTTGTGTTATGTCAATCAGTATGACAGCATAATAAAAATATTTAGTAATACATGAAAGTAAAAAAAAAATGTTAATCTTTGCTCCCAGTGAGCCACATGGAAAATGATCAAAAAACAGACACAAATATATCACATGCGATTTTAAGATATATAAAAAATATATATGTAAATTATTTCAAAGTCAGCTCTCATTGAGTCACAGATTAGTCAAGATAATAGAAGGAACATAAATATATTACATAGATGGACAAGTCATATGTCCATAAGAAAATATTGCCACTGTCTGTTCCTTTTGAGCCACATAAAAGAAATGAAAACCAAGAACATAATTATAGGTATGGACATGATATATAAATACACACACTAGTGAAGTCACATGTATGGATATAATATGCATTTAAAAAAGAAACGAAATATTTAAAAAACTTGTCTCCCATTGAGACACATAGTCAAGACAGTACAAGAACATATGAATACTAAAATTGGACACTTAAATTGGTCACAACATAACACAAACATCAAACTTGGTGAACATCTGATTAGCTGTAGAAAATTGTCCACAAATCTTATGTCTAAGAAAACAATAGTAACACAATGATGGGTCTTGCACCACAATTTTTACATTGTCTTTTATTTGGTGCAATCATGTCCCATATTCAACAATACAAAAAGAAAGTAATAAATGTTTGTCACCTCTTTGGGTGCATGGTTAAACTTGCCCCTTGCAAGTAAAGAAGATGTCTCCAAATTTAATATTCAATGGTGACAATAAAAATATAAAAACATTCTCTCAGAAAACTGGAACTTTTCCAGGGTCTGTAGTATGAGTGGTAGTTGCTACTTGACACATCCAGTAAAAATCTTTGCTGATCACATGCTTTATGGAAAATGGGTAAGTAACTGTATTCAAACAGGGAAATGTGCTTAATCATGTTTATATGATTTCAATTCAGTGATGTTTCTTAATCCAAATAACCTTCTTGATCTGGGAAAGATAAGTCTATACGCATTAGGACTTGGGCTTTCTTTTATTTCAAATGGACAAATGTCAATGTTTACTTTAACATATAGATAACCTAGCTCAACATCTTTGTCTACTTCAGTATTTTCAAACAATAGATCATTTTCAATTCCTTTAGTTCCTAAGTCTAATTCCTCTTTCCTACACTTAGACACATCCCTCTCTGTTTGCAAAGCATTGACATTTAAACATAAACCTTTGTTTTCATCTGTTCCTTTTAACACTGTATTGTCACTTAACAACCCACTGTTTTCACCCCCTTTTTTATAAAGTCCACTACGGATTTTTGTCCACCATATAGGATACAAGGTTGCACTTACCTTTGCTAATTCTTTCCAAAAGGCATCTTTGTTTATACAGTTTCCATAGTTGTTCCACAAAACTTCTAAAAACTTTTCCCCTTTTTCTTGAAAACACACATTTACATTCAATCCCTTTATATTTTCTTTAATATTATTATTATTACCATTTTTATAGATTAGCGTTTCATAGTTCCCAATAGGCAATAGCTTGTCCTCAGATACACATTCCCTAGTCTGCATTTCACTTAAATTAACCTCATTATTTCCCATGTTTGTCACATCACTTACCTTTACCACATCACTTTTCAATTCTACAAATACTTTTATTTCTTCCTCCACACTCTCATCAATAACATCACTTGATTTAGGATCATCATTTAAATGTCCCTCTATTACTTCTTCCTCCTCCTCCACAACAACCTCATCTTCAGTTTCCCCCCTATGTATCTGAATCTCAGCAATTGAGTCTTTGGCTCCATTAAACACTTCGTCATCCCCCTTCTTATCAAATAAACCCCCCAAAATAGATTCTACTTGTGCTGTGTCTGACTTGTTATTCACACCAGTATCCTTTTCAGCCCAACTATGGAACTCTGCAATACCTTCAACTTCTGCACTTTCACTAACTACCTGTGCTTGAACACAGTTTTTATTAACTGTATCACTTTTACTCATAGTATCCCAAAACCTTTTATTAAATTCTAATTTATTCATTCTAACAACTTCAGTATTTTCATGGTAATTACTCTTTACATTGTATCCTCTCCTTTTCCAGTTTCGGTTATGTGTTGTCCTGTCATAATATTGTCTAGCCCCAAAACTACGGACATCTAGTGGGACTGTCCACCGTTTCCCGGCTGGTTTCCTCGGTCTGTCCGTTTGTAGCTGTCGTTTTGTTCACTAGTTTCAACAAACCCCCTTCTATCTTGTTCTTTTCCCCAATACCTATTTCTATCATTCCTGTTATCTCTCCTCCATCCTCCGTCCTGCGTATTGTTTCTGAAATCATTTTCATATCTCCTATCTCCCCTATTTGGAGCATTATTTCCAGAATTTTCAAAGTCTCTCCTCCAATAATAATAATCTCTATTTACATTCCTGTTCCACCCCCCATACTGGTTGTTGCCAGAGCCAAAACTTTGGTTACTTTCTCTTTCCAAGGCCCTATCTAATCTATCTACAAATTTCAGGAACTCTTCCATTGAATCGTCTGGTCCATGGACCAATTCCCACTGCAGTCTCTCTGGTAATCTTCTTTTTAAAACATCAATTTGTGTCATAATATCAAAAGAGTTATTTAAATGAGCAAGTTTTTTCAGTTGATCTCTGCAAAATTTTTGCATTCCCCCTACTTTCCCTCTATACACTGGTCCATTTAGAAATTCTGACTTTAATCTGGCTTGTATGGACTGTGACCAAAATTTACAAATAAATTTGGCTTCAAACTCTTCAAACGTATTCCAAGAATCATTATTCTCATTTGCCCAGGATAGGGCCTCCCCTTCTAGAAACCGTTTTACTAACTTAATTTTTATGTTGTCTGACATTCCTACAACAAACATATCCTTACATTGGTGAATAAAGTCAATAGGGTGCAGATTTTCACCAGGAAAGCATTTCACTTGGATGTGCCCATACATTGTATTTTGATTGTAAAACATTTGTTTTGACATTAATGCATCTTCCAATTGTGTATATTTAGTGTGTATATTTTCTACTTTTGTATCTACATTAGTGGTGTACAGGTTGTATTCTTGTTTAAGGTTTTCTGATGTTTTGTCTATTCTCTGATCTAATCTTTCAACTTCAGTATCTACTCTGTTGTAGATGACAGCAATGCTGTCTGTGTTCGCTTGTATGTTTTCATTTAAATTTTCAACTTTAACTTGAAATTCTTTTCTGAAGTGTATCAACTGTTCGCTAGTGTTCTTACTGAGGGTAGTTTTAATTTCCTCACACTTCTCATTGAGATGAGTACTTAATAGATCAAAATCCAAACTTAACTTATCCAGTCTATCTGTGTTTTCTTTAAGTTTCAAACTTACTTGTTCATTTGATTGTTTAAAATCCAAACGTAACTTATCCAGTCTATCTGTGCTTTCTTCACTTGATTGTTTGAGTTGCGAGCTTATTTGAGTTGCGAGCTTATTTGAGTTGCAAACTCTGCTAGCCACTCTGTTAAGTTTAATTGTTCACCACCCCCTGGTTCAATTTTTACATTTCCTACGATCTCATCACTCTTAGGTAGAGACATGTTCACTAATAATTTTGTAAATGACAACAACAACAAAATACCTTGCTTTATGGCTATGCTATGATGTCGTGGTCGGTGTTCTTGTTGGCTTTCTTCACTTATATTCGGTTTTATTGAAGCTGAAGTCTTGATTGATGAAATCCATTGACATAATCCAGGCGTTAATCTTCCGAGCGGTGTGATGATACTTTTTCGTAGTCGCACAAACACACTTTATTTATTTATTTTTGACATATTTTCACTGTTGCCACAATGCACAAATAAAAATTTTTTGGAATGCTAAGCACTTACGAAATTTATCGCTGCACTATTATCATCGATGCACTTAAAGATCCCGGACGAGCCCCCACTTTTGTAAATGGACCGCCACAGTCGTTGATATTTTGCTAACTGCTGTAAACGCACTATTTCACTCCCATTTACGGAGCTTGTTAGCACTTGATGTTAGGTTGGCGCCATTACAATGTATTGTATTGTAGTAATCGCTGCTGCTTGCTGGATCGCTGCTGTGTCTCGTTGCTGATGCTGGCTCTAAATCTGGTTGTCTAGGGTAAACACATGAGGTCCCGTGTTTTTCATGTGCTTTTGATGATAAAGAACAAGCGAAACCAACACGTATGTAAACATCAAATATTTATTACTTTAGTGGCCATATTAATTCCACTGTCCACCAAAGACCATAACACAACACAAAGTAGTACTTCCTTTACATGTTCTTTGCCTTGTTTTGCCAAACAATAACACAGAAACACACTTCACCAAAGTGACATTCCGACTGACCCACTGCCTCCGACTGCCCTCGACTGCCTCCGACTGCTCTGTATTTATAACATTGTCAAAGAACTACTAAAAAGAGATATAGTTTATAAGTCACATGTACATCTGTTATCATAATTTGTGCAGAAAAGTTATTAATTTGCACCGAGTGACATAATTTAACATGTTATTAAAATGACAGACAGATTTGTTGACTTGACAGAATAATTCTTTGTTACAAAAAGGCTGTTTTTTAGAAGTTTGTCAATTGACTTCTCTAATTTGCATAAATAAGTAAGTAACATGAATTATGAAGAATTACATTGGTTTTCGTCTAAAATAGGATTGATTACGTGAATACTGAGTGAAAACGCTCCTAGTGAACAAATAGGTTTCACTGGGTGATTTTTATTTAAGGAGATCCAAAATACCTAAGTTGGCCACTATTTTTCGTACTTCATATTAATTATTTAAGATAAACTTAGTGTTTTTCATGATGACATTTGCTGTATCAGTGATCAAGTGATATAAACTTTTGTGTGGGTCAGTTATTCAGTATAATTTAATGGGTTGACTGTTTATGGAGACATGTTGTGCAATCATTGTTAACATACACAATAACTTTTCTATAATCATAAATACTCATTAAACTGGTTGAATTTGGAAGGGATCGCATACTTCATTAAAGTAAAGCCTTTAATATGTATCGTTACAACCTGTGCATATCAATTATGAGGAAGAGCACAAGCCACATAAAAAATGGTACATTTAGAATGCTGATATCATTTTCTGAATACTCTCTGGTAGAGGTTAGAAAGAGGGCCTTTCTGGGACTATTTTATAAAAATTTGCAAAATGAGGACGCACACCATGTTTCAAGAATTGTTCCTTCTTTGCTACCATTCTCAGTAACAAGTGAATCCTATACGAGTGAGTCACAGTGAAATAATTGATATGTACAGGACCAACTTTGAGATATATCGCATGCAGAGGGCATGTTCAGGAACTCTGTAATATTTTATGTAAAAAACAACATACAATCACAAATTTTTTGAACATCATTAACTTTTAATTATTACTTTTGGACCAAAGCATCATTTACAATTTATTTTACATTTTTCTACTATTGTAAACATAAACAACCAAGTACTGTTCCAAATGTTCAGTAGTAAGATTGTGTCTTCGATCACTCAAAACATTTTTGTAAGCAGAAAAGGACCGTTCTATATCAACTGAGGTAACTGGGCAGTATTTGAATTTGGGTCCTATGTTAGCACTTATTGTTTCTGGTAAACGTTCACCCATCCCATTAATAAAATTATCAGTTTGGCACAAGGATACAAAGACTGGGTTATTGTTTAAAATGTTTTCAAATTTTTCTTTAAGTTTTCTTGGGAATACCTCCACAAATGAAGAGTTCACTCGAATAATTTTATTCATTAACTGAATAGATTCATTCAACACCAAACCTTGAGTTTCAAGCTTTTTAATACTTGCAGGTCTATGGGAAAAATGAGTGCTAACCACAGCAATGTCTTTTTTAATACCACAATCATTAAAAGCTTCCTTGCACTGGCAAACTGTCAAAGCCTCTACACTATCGAATTCATTTACTACCCCTGTAATGGCCTCAAAATGTTCATTGTAAAACAACACAGCTTCGTCCCATGTACCCCAACAGGTTACCACTGCTTCGAGAGGTAAAGGCACATTTGATAGTTTTTATTTGTAGGTCTTGGTGCAAGCAGGAGCCTTTAGAAACAATTTGTTTGTGGATGAAATCAGTTTATTTACATTCACAAATGTGGAACGTATTTCTTCTGCAAGGCAATGTACTCCATGAGCAAAGCAGTTATATGAATCAAAATTGAGATAAAATACTTGGACGGCTTTTCCTGCTTTGATCATATAGGGAGCAGCATCTGAAATAAACACGAACACCCTTTCATTTGCAGAAGATTCTGGAAATATTTTTCTAATACCCTCATTCGAAATCTGGTGATTATAGAATGATTTACTTTTTCAAGTTCTTTGCAGGCAGCTAAATAGGAAGAAGAAGGCTCTTCTTTTAAAGCACCAACAATTAAATTTGTGATGTAACAGCCACAAGTGTCTATAGTTTTGTCAACTGAAATCCAGATAATCCTGTCCTTGAGTTCATTGCATATTTCTTCCAGAACATTTACGTAAACTGTTGGTATGTAATTTTTACGCAATGTTGATTCATCTGGTATATTTTGATTTAAGCAATATTTGTGCAGGAAGCCTTTGAGGATAGGGTCTGTAAGTTTGTGAAGAGGAATATTGCTTGCAATGAATGCTTCACATAGATCCATGTTAAAAGGACTGCTTTGGTTACCTTTGGACAAATCTCTGCTACTGCAACTTCCTGTTGTCAGAAGTTGTTGTTGTGGTCCTTTCTTCTGCATTCCTGCAATACGAAGACTTGTCTTGACATGCTGGTCTATTTGAAACTTTTTTTCCACGAAACGTTTTTCTCACAAACTCGACAATATAAAACAATTCCATCATATGTAAATGTTACAGGATGGTCAGCTATCCATAAAACAATATTTCTTGTTTTGGGCGGCATGGCACACAACATGTTACACACTACACATTCAATTGTGTACAAGTAAACAGAAAGCTAAACTGAAACAATGGATGTGCAACTAAAAGCTTGTGTAGCTTAATTTAACTGTTGCCAATGTGTAAAGTATGACAGCGAAGGGGATTAACTGGGGGTGGGGGCACAGGAGCATTGACTCTGCATGTTCCTGTTCCTCTTCTGTAATGATTTCACTAGGCATTGACCTCTCAGTTAGTGATTGCATGCAGTTCTAGCTCGCGGTCAATCTGTGAGACATGAAAACTAGATTGAGCTAGAGACCGCCCATTTAAATTTTTAAAATATTGTAAACATAGAGCAAAAATATGCATCATCACTAGTTTTTAGTTAAAATATGCAATAACCAGTGAAAAGGAGCCAAATATGCAAATGCATATAATCTGGTCCCTAGCAATAACTGATCAAGGTACCAATTTAATGTCAGTGTTAATGAACAGTTATGTAGATATTTACAGATTAGGAAGTTGGAGGCAAGTATATTATATTGAAAAATGAATGAGAAGCCAGAACAGGTAGAAATAACCATAGAGAAAAAGTTATTATGCACATTGTCTGCATAGCAACTTGGACATTCTACTGAAACCAATGGCTCGAAGGTGCACCAAAGCACAGAATTAAGAGGAGACTGCATACAGGACACTAGAGCAACTTATTCTTGAATTCTGTTCAAATGTTTGGGATCCATACCAGATCGGATTAAAGGAAGACAATGAAGTAACTGAGAGGTGGGCTGCTAGATTTGTTACTGGTAGGTTCAAACAACATGCGAGTGTGATGGACATGCTTCACGAGCTCAAGTGGGGATCTCATGATGGAACGCAACATTCTTTACAAGGAACACTATTGAGAAAATTTAGATAAATGGTTTCTGAAGCTGACTGCAGAACGATTCTGCTGCTTCCAATGTATATTGCATGTAAGGACCACGAAGATAAGACGGGAAGAAAATGAGTGTTAGTGGATTAAGAGAAGACCAAGCTACCCGAGTGCCATATGGAGCAAGGGGTAATGGTGACTAGCCCCTATGTTCTAAAGGGAAACACAGAGAATATTGTTATGTGGTATCATGGGCCTTATCAGGTTACTGAAATGACATTTCCTGGCCATGTAAAGTTACAGCTGCTGACTCATACCACTGTGATGCATGTGTGTCAAGTAAACCCTTTTAAGGGTGCCCCAGAAGCTCTGCCTCAATAACCTGCAGCTTCCTGCAAAGGGGGGAGGGAAGTGAGAGAAGTGAGACATGGTGAAATGAGCAAGTTATCTTGCTGGTCACTCCAAATTATCTGTGTGCCTTATGATAATGGTGTGGCCTAGGCAGCCTCTTCCTCTAGAGCATGGTCAAGATTCGAACCAAAACTTATCATGAGTGGACGCAGATGGAAGCAAGGTTTGGGCCACCATATACTGAGAAGGGAACTGGGAGAGCAGGAGGCATATTAAAGATGATGATGATGATGTGGGGTCTGTTGAGCATCTATGTGATGACAGGGGCCCTCAAAGTACATCATTTGGGTAGCAACATACTGTTCACTCAGCAATCAGATATGACACTGCCTGATCATTGATGGATGTTAAGGATGCACTCTAATGCACGGTCAACAAAAAATACATCAGTGGGATGATGTCTTCAAAAAATTATCACTCATGAGTGTTTTTAAGGACAACCTGGATGCCACTGACATCGAGCTGGCCACTGCAAGGCTTATTTGGACTCTCGCAGACAGCATAAGCATTACTGAGACTACTGAGCTGCAGGAATTGCACAGTCACGCTGCGTGGGCACCTGACCCTTGTTCTGTTCCACCAGGAAAGTTACTACTTGGATTACAGAAAAAATAGAAAGATTTACTGGCTCCCTTAAGAATTGCCAGCAACACTAAAAAAGGGATTCTTACCCTTGTAGTACCATATGGCTAGTGATGGGACCAACTAACTGAAAACAATATATTCATTCAGCTTCTGTGAAAAAATCAGTTCATTTGGTTGTAGTTTTGCATATAAGTTGAATAATTCATTGATTCTTCTGAGTGAAAATAGTCTATCAGAACAACCAAATGACAACAATCAATTCAGTTGGTTGTAGAGCATTTCTTTTGAACGAAATCAGTCTGTGGGAGCAACCAAATTAAACCAACCAATACAGTGCTTTGTAGTTTTGCACACTGACTCAATTATTCACTCTTTCTTTGTAAGTGAAATCAGTCTGTATTTTTTCTTTCGGTTGAACCATGTATTAATTCTTAGTGTTTTAGCTGACTAAGCTATTCATTCATTCTTCTGAGTGAAACCAGTCTATAGTACTAACACTGACTGAATTAAATCAGTGGTTTACAACCAGGGTGTGTATGCCCTTGGATGGTAACCCTGCCCCAAGACATATGTGAAGCTATTTCAGGAGGTAAGCCAAAGTTAAAATAAGCATTATACATATTCATTTAATTAATTACTGAATTGAGTTTTTTTTCTTTTTCTCCTCTAAAACTGATTAATATATTGCTGTGTTTTAAGTTGTTCCATAAGCAATTAATACAGGGTGTTTATAAATGAATATCGTGGTTTTAACACTTTATAATATTTATTATATTAAACTTACAGTTATAAATGATATGTCAAATGAAAGAGCAACTCAAATAGTTTTACCAAGAACCTTATAAATGTTCAATGTAAGCACCATTTGTCACACGGCACACATCAAGTCTATAGCCGAGTTCTTCCCAAACGTTGATAAGTGTGTCTTCAGTGATTGTAGCAACAGCTGCTTCACTCCTGTTTCTTAATTCAGGGAGGTCTGCTGGTAGCAGAGGCATGTACACATGATCCTTGATGAAGCCCCAATGGAAAAAATCGCTCGGTGTTAGGTCGGGCGAACGGGGTAAAGTGAAGTTCAACCAATCGCGTACTTCGCTATGCATTTATAAGGTTCTTGGTAAAACTGTTTGAGTTGCTCTTTCATTTGACATATCATTTATAGCTGCAAGTTTAATGTAATAAATATTATAAACCATTAAAACCCCGATATTCATTTATAAACACCCTGTATATAACTAATGAGACTGATGTACTGTTGAGGGTACAAAACTGAGTGTAAAAGTGCCCTTAGAGATATATGAAGAAGAAAGGAGAATTACCAAATTTTAGTGACAGTTTGTATTCCATTTTGCTAGAAAGGTGTGATGAACTCCACAAATTAAGTCATTTGATCTAGCCCATAAATGCTTATTCCAGAATTTATTTGTGTGGGAGTCAGTCACTTGTTCTGCTTGGAACTTTCAACATCTTTTGGAGCCCAGGGCCAGTGCTGACATAATATGGCCAGGAAGCCTGTGAACAGGTCACTGATGGCAGGCCCTTGGGATGATGGCTGAGATTGTTGGTGGAAGTGGGCTGGACCTGAGGCTGATAAGAGATCTGGCAACAACCACTTCAACTTCTGCCAGAAGCAGTTGTCGCCAGCAAAGGATGAGTCATGCCATGACTGGTATGGGTTGCTGGTCCAGCATGTTTGGATGTGGCATAGCAGGCCTAAGTTGGCCTAGAGTTTGTGGGTCAGTGACCAGCAGCCAAGATGAAGTCAACTGGGTCCTGGTGTGCTATGGAGCCAGGCAGTCTATGGAGCCAATGCTTCCAATGCAGGGTGTGACTGAGCTGTTGTGGGCATCACAAACCTGCAGTGCAGTCTAGGGGACTGTTGCAGTGAAAAGCACTTGCTATTGTCTGGAGCCCCTGACATCATGATGAGGATGTATGCCATGGTCCAGCAGTGTGATTATATGGTAAATGCACCTCACCACAGGCACATTATATATTCATTCTACTTTCGATTAGGTTCAATACTCAATACATAACTAGGCAAATTAAATCAAGTGGCATGGTAGATGTATCACACCTTATGACTAAATAAAGGATAATTAAGATGAAAAATAACTCATTTGTTTGATGAAGAAACAGACATTAGTGTAGCCTGTTCCAGATTTCTATTGTCATTTACCATACTAAGATACAATGCACAGCTGCTTTCTCCTTGAGCACATTTCTTCATGGCTTCCAACTTAACTTCTTGATTCAGATACCTAATCCTTATAAATGTTGTGATTCTTACATAAGGCACAATAACTTTGTCATGAACTTCGGTTTCAAAATAGAGCATAGAGATTTTATTATATTTCTTGTTTGCTTAGTCAGTTTCAAGGTAAGCAGAAAATTCTGCTTCACACTGTAACACATTTCTGCACATGTTTCTCAGATTAAAGACCCCACAAGATATAACTGATATCCAGTCTGCATTAAGCTCTCCCACTTCACTTTTTGCTGCTCAAAAACCCAAAAATTTATCAGTGCTTTGGCATTTAAATGCAAAATAGTGAGCAATGTATTTCATCATATCTGGAAGAACATCCGAGGTTATGGAGTCATTGCATACTGTTACCACATCTGTGGATAGCTGTGCTATTCAGCATGGTGGCACAGCATCTACATCTACATCCAAATAGATAATCCGCAATCCAGCATACGGCACATCTGCCTGTTGCCCACCATCCATAGTTCGCAGTATATCATGTGAGAAGAGGCAAATTGAGATTCACACGAGTGATGCTTTCTAAAACCATGCTGATTTGTGGATGTAAGATTCTCAGGAGATTGGTCTGTAATTTTTCAGGTCCATTCTTTTGCCCTTCTTAGGTACAGGCATCACCCTTGCTTTTTTTCCAGTTGCTTGGAACTTTGAGGTGGGTGAGAGATTCATGATAAATGCACACTAGGTAAGGGGCTACAGCTGTGGAGTACTCTTTGAAAAACCAAACTATGCAGCTCAGAAAAGCTGGTCGTGGTGGGGAGGATCCAGATGGCACGGGTTGTGAAGCAGCCATTGAAATATTAAATCGTGTGCTCTGCTGCACGCTGTGCCACTGGGCGGTCTACTTTGATTTTGCCAACAGTTCGACAGCAGCCATTCATTCTAGTCGACAGGTAGTTGGTTGCCATAGCAATGTAAAACACTGTGCAGTGGTTGCAGCAGAGCTGGTATAGAACATGGCTGCTTTCACAGATGGTCTGGCCTCTGATACAGGTGGCCCAGCCTCTGATGGGGTTGGATAAGCCTGTGGTGGGACTGCAGTACATGGTGATGGGTGGGTGGATTGGGCAGGTCTTCATCTGGGCCTTTCACAGGGGTATGATCCCTGTGGCAGTACTCTGGAGGAGGGAGTGACACAAGGTTGGACTAGGATGTTGTTGAGATTGGGTGGGAGGTGGAACACCACTTTGGAAGGGGTAGGAAGTATCTTGGGTAGGATGTCCCTCATGTAAGGGCATGATTATAAACAATCAAAGCCCTGACATGGGATGTGATTCAGTTGTTCCAGTCTGAGGTAGTACTGAGAGTCATGGGGGGACACTTCTCTGTGGTTCGTTCTTGAGATGGATGTGAGGGTCGGGTTGGGTTGTTTTGGGAGAGGAGACCAGACAGCGAGGTCATTGGTCTCATTGCATTAGAGAAAGAATTCGGTCATGCCCTTTCAAAGGAACCATCCCGGCATTTGCCTGGAGCGATTTAGGGAAATCACGGAAAACCTGAATCAGGATGGCCGGGCGCGGGATTGAACCGTCGTCCTCCTGAATGCGAGTCCAGTGTGCTAGCCACTGCGCCACCTCGATCGGTATGGATGTGAGGATCAGGTGTGTGTGAGGATACGGCATAGAACACCTGTTTGTGAATTATGTCAGGAGGGTACTATCAGTCTGCAAAGGCCTTT
Organism: Schistocerca nitens; assembly: GCF_023898315.1. Lineage (NCBI taxonomy): Eukaryota > Metazoa > Arthropoda > Insecta > Orthoptera > Acrididae > Schistocerca > Schistocerca nitens. The sequence goes on along the minus strand of NC_064620.1, from coordinate 484,149,081 downwards.
GTGAGGCCATCAGCATACTCGTCCAGGGAATTCTCATCACTGCAGATGCATCTGCAGGCTGCGTGAGAGGGATTTTTTTTTGGTATGGAGGGGTCAAAGTATACATACTGTTGGCAATTGGTGGGTTCAATGTGGACTTGGGTGTGGATGGAGCATCTCAGAGGAGATCAACATCTACGAAGGTGGCATGATGGATGGAGGAGGGAGGTGTTGAGGAATGACCCCATGTCCCCACTTACTCACCATTGGCCAGGAAAGTGCTGGCAGTCAACTCAGCACAATGTAGGGAGACAGGTGTTCAGTACACTCACCATCGGCCAGGAAAGAGCTGGCAGTCAACTGAGCACAATGGAGGGAGACGTGTGTGTGTGTGTGTGTGTGTGTGTGTGTGTGTGTGTGTGTGTGTGTGTGTGTGTGTGTGTGCATGCCTGTTTTTCCTACAAGCTTCAAAAAGTGTGTTCCAAAAGCTAGACAAGCTGTGTACCTTTTATTTATGTACCTATCAGCAACACAGCGCTTCTGCTTTGCATGACTATCTGTCTGTTGCCCCTGCAGTGAATCCATAGACACCCCAGTCTATACTCGGTAGTAGACTGTCAATATTTTTAAAAATATTGGGAATCCAATACATTGATATTTTAAAAAATGTCATTATCGGCTCTTGCTGTATCTAGACAAAGTACTGATATTTTGACAGAAAAAATATCGAAGTACCATCATAGAAAAATATCAGCTTCACATTGTAAATATGCTGCTAGTTTTAGAGCTGCATATTTAAGTATTGATTTATTATTAGATATTCTGTACATCAACTAATCAGCAGCCTGCCTATCCCCCTTAGAGCAATAATTGAAAGGAAAACTATGCATGTTCATGCTTGGCAATAACCACTTTGCTGCTGACAATGGTAACTGCATGTAAGTGGCACAACAAAATGTGTCCGATGTGTCTATTGTTCAGTTTAATGACATATCAGATTTGTCCTGAACACTTCACAACGACTTATCTGTTTCTTCATTTCTGCAAATGACAGCGACCTAGCAATTGTAATGTCAAAATTGCATGGTGAAGTTAAACCTTGCAGTTTCTGGTGGTAGCACCAATTATGCCAGCATTTCCTCTCACACCTCTTCACCCACCGCAAAGACCAGTCTTGTCATTTAGATTTTTGTTCAGCATTTTCAGCAACTGTTTTCGAAGATTGCTGATGTGAAGAATCAGCACATTAATTGCATTAAAAATTGTGTGTAACCCAACTGGTGTGCTATTTCTTCACACTGGAAATCTTGTTATCCCACTCACACTGCCATCTTCCAGTGCAATTGGACTTCTTTGTGCCACCTATATTTGCTTCACACAAAGAGGTCGATTGGATGTGATTAACGCTCCAAAAGTAGTAAGACTCCTACATGCAGCAAAAGTAAAATTATATTCTACTACAATTTCAAAATAATAACTTCAAACATGTGTCAAAAACTGTGAAAAAAATAATATAAAGTAAAAATATCAGCACTCGATGTTGCCATTTTAATATTGAAATATTGCGGAAAAAACACCAATATATATATATATCAATATAATAGAGGGAAACATTCCACGTGGGAAAAAAATATATCTAAAAACAAAGATGATGTGACTTACCGAACGAAAGCGTTGGCAGGTCGATAGACACACAAACAAACACAAACACACACACAAAATTCAAGCTTTTGCAACAAACTGTTGCCTCATCAGGAAAGAGGGGAAGGAGAGGGAAAGACGAAAGGATGTGGGTTTTAAGGGAGAGGGTAAGGAGTCATTCCAATCCCGGGAGCGGAAAGACTTACCTTAGGGGGAAAAAAGGACAAGTATACACTCGCGCGCACACACACACACATATCCATCCACACATATACAGACACAAGCAGACATATTTCTGTCTGCTTGTGTCTGTATATGTGTGGATGGATATGTGTGTGTGTGTGCGCGCGAGTGTATACCTGTCCTTTTTTCCCCCTAAGGTAAGTCTTTCTGCTCCCGGGATTGGAATGACTCCTTACCGTCTCCCTTAAAACCCACATCCTTTTGTCTTTCCCTCTCCTTCCCCTCTTTCCTGATGAGGCAACAGTTTGTTGCGAAAGCTTGAATTTTGTGTGTGTGTTTGTGTTTGTTTGTGTGTCTATCGACCTGCCAGCGCTTTCGTTCGGTAAGTCACATCATCTTTGTTTTTAGAAATATATATATATCAATATTTTTGGGAAAAAATATCGATACATATTGAATGCTTCTAGAACTGTCACAGCAGAATCAGGTGATCTTTACCAAAAACATCCAACAATTAACTTGGTTTCACCCAGACCTGTTATACATGACCAGATAACTTCACTGTCACACTCAACTTCAATGTCAATAGAGACAATACTTTTGTTAATTGCAAGGAACACTCCCCCTCCTACTGCCTCTAATCAGTCTTTCCAATATATGTTCCATGACTTGCTGAATACCTCAGAGCTTTCCACTTCGGTTTTCAATCAGCTCTCGGTCCGGAGAATAATTTGCATGCAAGAGCTTTACTGGAGGGCAGTTAATTCAGGAATTTTGTTATGAATACTTTGGCAACTGACTTATAGAATTTTGACATATGAAGTGTCTTTACCCTGAATGCAGTCTGACTTCCCTTACTGTGTACTGGCTGGCGGGTGTCCATCAGAGTACCTCAAACTACTGTCTAGCCTAAAAAGTCCTCATGTGCATTCCATAAGTACTCTGCTACACAAGTATTTGCTTCCTTTGTGTAGTCCATCCCCAACCTATCAGGGGAGTTCTACAAATCCTCAATTGATAATGCAGATCTATAAATCTGCAGCCAAGACCATCACAGAGTTGATGAATCCTTTGGTTGAGACCCTCCACTCAGCTCCAAACCAAAGGACCCTGATCCAATCTGGGAATAATGTTGCAAATTATGAACACCACCACCAGCCTTCACCACTTCTGCCTTTTTGAATGGAGGATGCCCTCAGAACCCATGGTACTAGCATGAGCCTCAACTTGTAGATGACTGTGCCTCAACTTGTAGATGACTGCATCCTGTACGCTTGATAGGGCTGCAGGTGAGACCACCTCCACATCTCAGATGAGACCAGCAGACATACCAAGTGCACATTGGCTTTCTTTCCATTCCTGAATGCTGCCTGCCTAAGGGGCTCCATAACACACCTAACATTGGAGCTCCTGATAACTAATAACTGTCCCCCCACCCCCTCCATGGCCTGCTCATACCTTGCTGAAGGAACAGCCACTTCTCCACTCACAGGGTGACTGGGCAAAGCGAGACAGCCAGTCTTGGCCCTTTTCCTTGAGTAGCGTGAATGCATTAACACCCACCACTCGAGGGCAGATTCACCATTTCAGATAAACTAGGAGGTGTCTAAGCAGCAGAGCCTGTAGGTGAAACAAGCAACATCTGAGGTGTCCCATGTGACACAACAGATTCTTCGCCACCACTACACCCCAAGGCAGTAGCCTGAGGGTGATTGACCATAACCAAAAGTGCATTCAGCTGTTTGCAAATTGCAGCCAGCTCCTCCTGTATCTGCACAGAGCATACACACATCCTTCCCATCCTAGCAAGACTAACTGAAGAAGTAAACTATGAAAGCACGCTAGAATCCTAGATATGCAATTTGCTATCCTCCTTATGTCTTATCAATGGACGCCCAACAAGTTATTTAGCTGGCTGGTCAGAAGCAATGAAAACTGCCCTGTAGACTATCTGAATTTTCACTTACAAAATGCAAAATTAAATCTCTTAAACAGAAATATACTATGAGGAAAACACAGGAAAAGATAAACATGTAACTTGCCACTCTGTAGATGTGTATCAGCCAAGAGGTGGGAATAAATTAAATTTTTCACCGGCTGGAAGTTGATGGTTCGAGTTCCAGCAGCTACTTTTGAATTTTTATTTTTAAATGTTTATCAAAATGATTTTGGTCATTATTTTTACTCAGTTAATTGATTTTAGTCTAGATTTCTTATTTATAAATCTTTGCCATGTCATTTTATAATCATTGTGTTAACCTTTTCCTTCACTCTCATTTTTTTTCCTATCATTCTGGTAAGCCCACTTGGGTAAATAACTGCACAGTGTGATATCTGCGATCCTAACCTACAACACCATACAGATGGTTTCAAGAAACTGATCTCTCCTTCATCAATAAACACTTCCGGGCTAAGTTGCCGTGGTCGATCTGTAAAACTTCTTCTCCCTAATGTTTCGTTCTCAACTACGGAGAACATCTTCGGAGGTGAGTCACCTCCGAAGATGTTCTCCGTAGTTGAGAACGAAACGTTAGGGAGAAGAAGTTTTACAGATCGACCACGGCAACTTAGCCCGGAAGTGTTTATTGATGAAGACGCCGGCCGTGAAAGCCTACATGGAATGATCTCTCCTTGTTTGTCATTTTTTTGGTAACATCACTGCATACAAAGCGTGAAGGTATAAGAATCCAGTTGCAGGTTGTACTATACAGTATTCTCACACTGAAACAGTTAATGTGTCTTGAGAATACAAAAAATAATGGCTATTTCTCCAAGAAACAAAGCTACAATATCCTGGAGCAAAATCTAATAAATCTGAGTAACTTATTTGTTTCCCACACAATGTAGTGAGTCATTCACTGTAACAGAGTAATATAGTAACCCCTGAATCATTAAATTTATGTGAATTAATTTATATTAAGATAGTTTTTTGAGTCTTAATTATTTTGAGCATTAATTGTGCATGTACTGACTTCTTACGTTTGCACTTGCATCTGGGCTTTCTGTAAATTTTTTCCCCATGGCAATCGTATGTTTATGCTGGAGACTGCTATGGGTAGTAACTTCTTTCTTGGAGCTTGATGTTCATTTTCAAATCTTGTTCTAATCTTCAAACGAAAATGAAGTGACCATACCTATGCAGTATTCACATTCACTTTGTCCATGGGTTTGCATAAAATTTCAGGTGTAATTTTTAGGCAAACTATGATAAATAATGTTTATTGTCTTCCAAGCAGTATTAATGCATTTGGCACTGCACAATTATAATGATCTTTACCCATGAGTGACACAAAATGAGTTATTTTTCTTGGATACGCACCACAACCTCAATATTCCACTGTGCACACAGCCATGACATGCAAGTGCATCTAGGGATTTGTTGCTTGCTGGGTGCCGAATGGCCTACTTCTTTTCTTGTATACCTTGGAGTAGTTGGTATCTTTGCATGGTGATCAGAGGAGTTGGTAACCCCAGCCAGATATGGAGAAGAACCATTTTGTTATTACTCAAATATGGAGCATCAGGAGTGGCCTTTAGAGCCCCACAGTGATTCATAAGCAGCTAAGAAGTTGGCAGATTGAGCATGTAGTATGCCAGGTATCATATATAGTGAAGTGGATAATGTATGTGTTTTGAAAATAGTGTGTTCATCCCAGTTGCAATATTACACACTATGGCTATGATGGTAGAACAATGTGTCTTGTATTACATTTCATTACATGCTGAGAACATGTGCTACTGTTGTCCATTGTTCTGTAATCACACTGAGGGTGAGTCCAATATCATACAAAGCAACTAATTATTTACTCATTTATTGTGCTGGATAGAGTAGGCCAGATTGCAATGTTCTACATGCAGAGAGTGTGAATATGCTATCACTCTGTGTTGTTCTTGCTTGGTTCCCCCTTATGTGTGAGAGGAGCTGAATCAAAAGTGAGATGTGTTTATGTTATGTCTTAAAGAATTTTTTATTTATTCTGTCACTGTCTGATGCCCAATTTATATAAGGATTGCTTATGGAGAATACTCCATTTCTTTGTTTTATTGTTTAACATTCTGTTCACACCATTTTGTTTCTGTGGAAACATTTATGCCATTAATAAGTGTTCTGGTAAAATAAGCCCACACTTCTACAACCCTCAGTTCAAACGACAATCTGCCTCCACCGTACACTACAACTCTTACCCAGAGTCTGAGTGAAAACATTCATATAGGTGGCATTAACCATCACAGACTTCTCTCAGTCAGTTGTCTGACATTACATGAAACCACTCAAACACTGAGACTGAATGAAAAACGTTCATGTGGCTGATGTGGGTGCGGAGACTAGTTTCATTTGGTGATTTCATACGGGAGGGGGGAACTGACTGAAAAAAAAAAAAAAAAAAAAAAAAAAAATCAAATGGTTAACTGTTTGTTAAAACCAACAGTTGTCTTACTACTACATAAGGCTGATGTTGACATTACCCATGATGGAACCCAGTTACAGATATTGGTGCAAAATCCTTGTCATGCAGAGAACATTGGTTTGAATACTAGTCATCAATTCCTATCCAGTAGCGTGGGGGGGGGGGGGGGGGGCTCGTTTGAGATTGTTCAATTGAAAGTACATTATGTACTACTGGTTGTCCCTTACAGGAAGTGGCACACAGTACTCTCCTTTTTGAAACTGCTGCAGTGTCAGGCCAAGCAAGTCACAGTACACCCTACAAAACTGATACATATGGTCCCAAGGTCATATGAGCTAATTGTTCCTTGAAGAGAAAATCTCATATGAGTGTCCCCAGGAAGTGATTAAGGAGGGAAACAAACACTTCCAAATGGTAGGCTCACATTGGCTCTTTCAGTTGCAGACCCAGTAATTGCCATTTGCACGAACAGTATGACCAAGGGTGGTTAAGTAACAGCCAATGGTTAGAGCTTCAAGGACAAGGAATAAGAATCATTGGCATTTGTGACATAACTGGTCCCTCCTTTGAGCTATCTGTCACTATTACCAAAACCACATCCTTAACCACCACCTGTTCCTTACTCTATCAGATTTTCCCTTCAAAATTCTCACTAGAGAAAACCTGACCTATGAGAATGCTACCTTGGACCCTACCCTTCTCACCTCCTATGACCAAATGCTAGCTGCCTAGAATAGTCATATTTTGATTGGGCATCTAATTTGGGCATGTATGACAGCATCATAATGAACATCAGCATAGACTCATTGCGTGGGGAACCTTCATGTCAGCCCCACTTGTAATTGACAGGTTGTGTCTACACTTGTGTCCAAAATTAAAGCAACAAACTACTATTTCCTCACCCTGTGTCTAATTCATGATATAATCATATAAACTGTCACCCAGATGTCTGTAGGATCGTGTCCTGCATGGAAGATGGCATTCTGGTCAATGAACAACCATGCCTACCACGACGCCAGGGAACCTACGAAACGAGGCAGTGTTTGCCAGCCCCACATCCACAGTCGCTGTGTACACAGTTGCAGATGGTGCAGTATGAGACAGGTAAAATGCCTACCAGACTCTCTGCAGTAGAGGGCCAGAGAAAAAAGGAAGCAGGACAGTCACAAACTGATGTGAACCAATGCTTAATGTGAATTATTCTGTTTTTCTCAGATGTGGTGACAGGGTATACAGACCTAAACTGTATCCCAAAGACTAGGGCAGAGCCAACCACGTGTAACTTCAAAAATGAGGAGCATTATTTTGGTGTAAGGGCATGACAATACCACCTTAGTACTTCATGGCACGTGTCGACACCACCACCTTCATACTGCAAGGCACTTGTGAGCTCACACCATCCACTGTATCGAGGCAAACGGTGTGCAGAAGTCCTCGGCAGAGTAGCATTTATTGTCAGAGAACTGTTGTATTTCTAACTCTGATGCTTCTTTACAGAAGGGAACATCTAGTGTAGAGTCATCAACAATTATTTTTGTCCCCAGAAAAAAGAAAGGCACTACACTTGTCTGTCCTCTTTTAGAATACTGCTGCTCACTGTGGGATCCTTACTAGATAGGACTGACGGAGCACATCGAAAAAGTTCAATGAAAGGCAGCACATTTTGTATTATCACGAAATATGGGAGAGTGTGCCATAGAAATGATACAGGATTTGGGCTGGACATCATTAAAAGAAAGTCATTTTTCGTTGCGATGGAATCTTCTCATGAAATTCAAATCACCAACTTCCTCCTCCAAATGTGAAAACATTTTGTTGATACCGACCTACATAGGGAGGAACAATCACCACGATAAATAAAGGAAATCAGAGCTCGTACGGAAAGATATAGGTGTTCATTCTTTCTGCACACTATACGAGATTGGAATAATAGAGCACTGAAAAGGTGGTTCAGTGAACCCCCTGCCAGGCACTTAAATGTGATTTGTAGAGTATCCATGTAGATGTAGATGTAGATGCCATCTGGGCAGTCGAACAATGGGCCAATGTTGTTTTCACAGATGAGTCTGATTTAGTCTGTAGAGTGGTTCTCAATGGATTCACATCTGGAGAGAATGTGGAACACCATTTTTGGACCCAGACATTGTGGAAAGTGACCAATATTGAGGAGGATCCCTAATGGTGTGGTCAGGGATTATATTGACTACTTGAATCCCTTTTCATGAAATAATATGGGTGAATTGGCAAGTTTTAACTGCTGTCAGGTATCCAAGAATGCAAGTAGCTCTGCAGGAAGAATGGGCGTTATTGCCTCAACATGAGACTGATGACATAATTGACAGCACGCCTCATTATGTCAGGTCTGTATTGCTGCCAGAGGTGGTCACACCCAATACTGAGCACATTAACCAGTTGTTGGAACGTGTGCGCAAATCTGTTAAGTTGAAGAAAACAAAGAACATTTTTGTCTACCTTTATGCATGTTGCAGTTGTTTAGTTCTGTATTATTTGTATTGTTTCTACTTTACTATCACCTGTTTATACTGTTTTGTGGCAAAATAAATGCAACCTTGCAAAATTTCCATTTGTTGCTTTAATTTTCGACACCAGTGTATTACTATCTTAAGCATACTCACACAGATCCTGCTCCTACCAACTTCACACTTGCAGGCTTATAGTAATAGTGTCATCATTCATGAAGAAGAAGTTTAGCCATTGAAGAGTTGCAGAAAAGGACAGCATGAACCAGAGACTAACGGAATATGTTCAAAATGAACTGTGGAAAGTTAACTAGTTCCAGGTACAGCAGCAGAGAGAATTCAGAGGGTCAAATTTTTCAAAGAGGGTCAGAGAGCAATGGTGCAAGCCTAGTGCACGGGGATTTGTTGCCGCAAGCAGCCACTTGCATTAATATGATGGCACAGCATTGAAAGGTAGTGCCCACTGCAACCTGCCTGTTGATGGTGAGCAGCAAATTACTGATACCAAGGACACTTGCGCACATGGCATGCATAACATTTTAAGAAGCCAAACCACAACAAACTCACTTTGGTATTGTAAATACTGGCCATCCAGCCAGTTCGGTCATTGAATTAGTGAGGCAATGGGTCAGCATATGCTGCAGTGTTGGCTTCCACTGTGATGCTGACCCTATGACCATCCCAACAGGACCACCTGTCAGGCTGTCCAGTGGCAGCAATGTGTGGCAGATGGTTGACCCAGGGCCCTCCCAAGCATCAAGCCATTGGGCATCCACCACTGCTAGATGCAACCAGCCAAATGCAGGTCCAGGGTTTTTACTGGGGTGCCTCTGCCATCTCACCCCCGGCCATCTGCCAGCCAACCTCAACTATGGTGGAGCTAGATCCATCACCTTGCACTGGCAGCCTGATCATTCAGACGTTGCAAGTCCCTTGCATCGTCATGTCCAAGAGCATGTTATCACCTTCCAGCACCTGCCTCATGTGGGCACAAGCCTCCATTAAACACTGTTCAGAAATAAATAAAGGCTGACAAAGTGCTGTGTTTGACTCACCCTGGTCCACAAATATCCATCAGAGAACATGTGACTCATTAAAAGAAACTTATGTTAAAACTGAATATACTTGTATAGCATAAGACACAGCTTCCTGATGTAGATATGCCACTGCATACATATCATAGAAGAAATCTAATTAATGGCTTATTGTGAAATAGTCAAAGCACAGCTTTAACAACAACAGTGAGAGATAAGCTACTGCAAATATTTTCCAAAAATTTGTTTTAATTTCAAGCTGTTTTTGGTTGAAATTATATAAGAAAGTGTGGTTGAGTTAATGCAGAGTGCACGTGAAGAATGAGTCTTATAGTTAGAATTGTAAGTAATTAAGTATGTATGAGCTGTCTGCTAATGTTGTGCAGTCATGTAGTGAACTGCATACATTGTACAAAATGGATAATGTAAGAATAGTCAGCATGTTTATTGGGACAGTGATATCTTTACTTGATCCTTCAGATGCATAAAGATATTGTTTGTTAAAGTTTGTCTGGCATTTTTGGAGAATATTATTTGTCCAAAAACACAAATTCGTAAAGGCTTATTAGTAGTCATGCAGGTGAAATTTCTAGTTATACGAGAGCTACTACAAGATCATTGGTTATAGTCTGTCTCATTCAATCAGAGTAGATCAAGGTCCTTCATTCTAGAATCACTTGACTGACTGCATTATCGGAGAGTCAGGATCTAGTTCTGTTGGTGCAAGAATGTACCACCTGTGGCTCTGAAAATTTTGGTAAATGTTCAAAAATGGATTTGTGGAGGAACAGTGTGATAGAGACTGCATAAAATGGATGTTATCATTAACATATGACATGGGTAACTTTTCTGAGAGTTTTGTTAACTGAAGTAAATATGTCTTTCCTATTATATGTCGTAACAACATGAGGCACAATACGCACACTTTGAATAGAGACACTAGGTCAACATGAAATAAGGAACTGTATAATATTTTGGCAAGAATGACTATTGATTGAATACCATATAAATATTTGGCTGTTTGTGTACTGACTTTCTCGTGATTCCTAATTGGATGGTCATTGGTTCTATATGGGCACTGACTATTAGTGATATGGTTTAATATGAATGAATTGAATCATGAATGTATAGTTGAATATTAACATTTGTACAATGAACAGTGTGCTGGAAATGTGAATTTCTCATTTAGTTAAGTACAAGGTGTTAATTTTTCCTGCCTTTCTGTTTATTCTTCAATGGACTTACCTTATTTAGTTAATAAATCTAGATCTGAATGCGGAATAACTTAAAGCAGATTACAATTGACAACATGCAGTCTAGGGACACATCCCATGTAGTAAATTTTTAGCAGCTTTTCTTGATCAAGTTACACTGTCTGATGTCCTTGATAAGGCAGCAGATTTGTGGAGATTACTGGGGTAAATGAGCAATGAGGTAGTAGACACTGTGCTGCTGCAGTATTTCTTGATTTCCAAAAGGCAATTGACTCATCATCATTCCAGCACATATTGAACAAATATACAATCATATGGGATATCAAACGAAATTTTTGACAGAATGAGAATATCTTGGTTGAGAGAACACACTATGTTACCTGGGATAAAGATTCATCAACAGATGCAGAAGTGGCTTCATGTGTGCCCCAGAGAAGTGTGTTGCTACCTTTGCTTTCCAGGTTTTATGTATATGACCTGGCAGACAATACTGAATATAATCTCATAATTTTTGCAGGTAATGCAGTTATCTGTAATGAGGTACTGTCCAAAACCAGTTGCACAAATTTTCATCAGATCTAGATCATATTTCAAAGTGGTGCAAAGATAAGCAACTAGTTTTAAATGTTCAGAAATGTCAAATGTGTACTTCACATAAAATTTTAGTATCTTATGACTTCAATATCAATGTCACAATTGGAATAAGTCAAAATATAAATATCAAGGCGTAGTCTGCCTCCTTAGCTGAATGGTGAGTGCATCTGACTACCACGTAGCAGCCTTGAGTTCATTTCTTGGCCAGATCAGAGATTTTCTCTGCTTACGGACTGGGTGGTATCTTGTCCTCATCGTCAAAATTGCAACTCGGCAGCAGGACTTCCCCAGGTGGGGATTCTTGGCCTTCAATGCCATATGATCATTTCATTTTCACCAAGGTGTAACAATGGGGGGGGGGGGATATGAACTAGAAGATCACATTTGTTCAGTCGTAGGTAAAGTGGGTGCAGACATCAGTTGACTAGTAGGATAACAGGAAAATTCAACCAGTATGCAAAGAAGATTGCTCACAAAATTCTCTTTTGACTCATCTTACAATGTTGTTGAAGGCTGTGGAACACATTCCATATAGGATTAATATGGGATATTGAAAGCTTGAATAATGACATGTCTGTTTGACCCAACGAAGAATGGCACAGAAATGCTGAAAAACCTGGGTGACAGACTCTTGAAGATTACATGCCAACTAACCTACTTACAAATTTCCAAGAACTGCAGTTAAGTGAGAAATCTACTACAGTACCATGGGTATCTGCAGAAACGTTTCAGGGGGAGTGGAGGCTAGACTCTAAAACTACCATTTTTTATGCAAATAAGTTACTCAGTTTTAAGTTTGAAGACACGTCATGCCATAAGAACTAAATTGCAAAGGTGGTACTAAAACTTATTGTATTCCAGAGAATTGAAATTTATCTATCAGTATATGAATAAAAATTGTGTACTCTTGAATCCAGGGGGAAAGGGGTGGGGGGTGGGGGGAAGAAGAGGCAGATGTGCCCTTTTGCCACCCTCCCCCCCCCCACCCCCACCCTTATTTGATTAAATATGGTATGTACCGAGACATTAAAGCAGTCATTCTTCCTGCACTCTATATGCAGATGAAACAACAAGATCCTTAATACATTATACTACGATAAATGCACTATGCCATGCTCTTCACTGTGGTATACTTAATAAGGAAGTACACTACTTCATCAAAAGTATTCGAACATCTATTAATGGACTGTAATGTTGAGTGTGTGCACCCTTCACCTTTGTGACAGCTTGAATTCTTTTGGGGACACTTTCAATGAGATATCTAAATGTTGTTGGAGGAATAGCAGTACATTCTTCCTGAAGAGCCAAAACCAGAAAAGGTAGTAATGTCGTGTGCTGGGTTACGGATTGAAGTCAATGTTCTAAACTCATCCCACAGCTGTTCCACTGGGTTCAAGTCAGGATTAAGTCCATTTCAGGATGCTGCTTTATGAAAGGAAACATTGTCATGCTAAACTACCATTGTTTATGTAAATAAGTTACTCAGTTTTCTGAACAGTTCCCCTACTGTATGCTGTACACAATGTTGTAAAATAATCATGAAAAAAGTCCCCTTACTGTAATACCACTTCCTCTGTACTTCACTGTTCGCACTACATACAATAGCAGGTAATGCTCCCCAGGCATTTCCTATGCCCAAACCCTTATCAGTTTGCTGCATGAGCAGTCTGATTCATCACTCGATAGCAGTCGTTTACAGTCATCCAGTGTCCAGTGGCATTGCTTTTTACACCATCTCATGTGTTGCTTCACACAGACAACAGAAATGTGTGCTTTGTGAGCAGCTGATAGACCACTGTACACTATTCTTTCTAACTCCCTATGCACTATCATTACGCCAGCTGGACTGCTGGTTCATGAGGTTTTTACGATGACTCTTTGCACAATTTGACAGTCCCTGCCTGTCAGTACATGAATCAAATTTCCACTTCACAGTCACTTCATCAACAGTCAAGTTGGACAGCTCTAGAAGGGCTGAAATTTCCCTGCTGGATATGTTACTCCGATGACATCCAATGACTAGTCCCCATTGAAGTCACTGAGCTCTCCTGACAGACCCATTCCATTGTTATTGCTTGTCTACTCACAACACAATGCTCCCTCCTTCCTTTAATACTGGAGAATCTGTGTCTCATGACATCTTGTGTCAGTTTCACATTACCTGGGGCTGTCTAGCTCCTTTTTGTCAGATAGTGTAAATAATGATGTTTTTATTATATACTGTAAGAGTTTCTTGAGTGACTTTAAATCTCTTTTACTTCAGTCTGAACTGTACTGTAATAAATGAGGCATTCTCTGGAACAACTTAATTGAAATATATTGAGACTGAGATACAGAACATAGAAACATGTTGAATAATTCTTTAAAATTAAATTAACTAAAAAAATGCTGTTTTTTATTCATTTCAATCTCTTGTATACAGACTAAATTTCACTCACATCTGTAACAATAAAGGTGTCTGCTTCAAGACTGGATAAATAACCAAAATACACATATAAAATGGTGCAAGAGTGGAGAAACACAAAAATTATATTGCTTTTTGATGCAATTTTTTAAGTTAATTTTGATGCTATCTACATCTCTACATCTACAGCCCTACTCTAAAAATCACTGTGAAGTGTACTGAAGAGGGTACCTACAATTGTGCCAGTTATTAGAGCTTCTCCCCATTCCAATCACATATGGAGCATGGGAATAATGACTGTTTAAATGCCTCTGCGTGCTGTAATTAATGTAATCATGTCACAATATCTACAGGAGCAATAAAGTTGGTCCTTGCAATTTTATAATTAGGCTTTTTAGTGATAGTTGCATTTTTCTTTAGGTGTCTGCCAGTTCAGTTTCTTCAGCATCTCTGTGATACTCTTCCTTATGTCAAACAAACTGAAGACGATTCAGCTGCCCTTCTTAGTAGACATTCAATATCCCCTGTTAGCAATATTAGGTATGAGCCCCATGCACTTGAGCAACAGTCTAGGATGGGTTACATGAGTGATTTGTAGAATGACTGTATTTCCCTAGTATTCTACCAATAAACCAAAGTCTGTCACCTGCTTTACCTATTATTGAGCCTATGTGATCATTCCACTTCATATCCCTAAAAAGTGTTACTTTCAAGAATTTGTATTAATTAACTGATTCCAATTGTGATTCACTGATATTATAGTCATGGGATATTAAGTTTTTAGTTTTGTTTTGTGGCATGCAAAATTTTATGTTTCTGAATGTTTAAAGCTAGTTGCCAATCTTGGCACTACTTTGAAACCTTATTAAGATGTGACCGAATATTGTGTAGCTCTTTTCAGACAGTACTTTTTTATAGACAACTGCATTATCTGTGAGAAATCTGAGGTTATTGTTAACTTTGTCTGCAAAGTCATTAACATACAGCATGAACAACACGGGTCCCAACACAGTTCTCTGGGACACACCTGAAGTTACTTCTATATCTGTCGATGGCTCTCCATCCGAAATAACATGCTGTATCCACTACCACGATATTCTCAATCCAGTCACAAACTTCACTTACTACCCCATACAGTCAACATTTATTACAAGTAATGCATATACTACTTGCTTCTAAAAACCCATATTTAAATCTGTTTCTACTTTCGATTTTCATACGAAAGTATACCTAAAAGGCTGTGTTTCTTCACAGTATTAACTCACTGATGTTACACAAGAAAATGCTATTTGCAAAATACGCAACTACACAATTATATTACAAAGAAGGTACTGATATTAAACTATTAAGGGGATATCAGCTGCGAAAGAAACATTATCTTCAGATGTGACTGTCACTTTAAAATCAAGTATTGTACATATCTAGCATTAATGCCATTACCTTAGCAAACAAGCAGCACTGTTTCTTACTTTTTCATTCCCAGAATATATTCCCCCACACCAAGAAAATACACCATTTCTACTATTCCAAATGCTGGAGCTATCACAAGCACTCTGGTTGCTCCACCCTTGAAGAAAGCAAAGGGACCTTCAGTCCTTAATATTTTTACTGCAGCATCAACAATACCAGAATATTTCATTTCACTATCTACGGCTACCAGAAGCTGTAGCCGAGTTTTTATAACATCAAAAGGAGTTGCACAAAGTGCTGCAATTGAACCCGATGCACATCCAGCAAGGAATGTAAACCAAAATACTGCCTTGTCGGGTGCACTGTGTTTCTTTGGACCAAAAGCATTTAAATGAGCAAAGACAGGAAAATAAAGCACAGAGAAACTGACATCCCGCATCATTGTTATTCCTAAGCCCCTGTACAGTCCACTTATTCCTTCTGTTCTTAATAATTTTAGGGCAATATGAGTTGCTTCAAATTTTGGAGCAGCCTTTCTGTCAACCTTCCGAAGGGTTGCAAGCTGTCCAGCATTCTGCAGCTGGACTTTAAGTAATTCCATTGGGGTAGTAATTATTACTTGGCACATTCCTGCAATGGCTCCTGATAGTATCTCAAACTTTAGTGTCAATTTGTGTTCTTGAGACAAATAATGCCTGCAATAGTCATTCACTATCAGTTTAATTGCCTTCTCTGGTGTTATTAACAACACATTTACTCCAGATCCACGATACATTCCATGAAATCCCTCTGACTTGTATGTTTTCTTGAAGCAGTCCCATATTGAATTATACGTCTGTGTACAGTTTGGCTTTATTCGCTGGATTTGTAAACGAGTCTTGACTAAATCCAGTGGAAATAAAGTCGTCACACTTATTACACCAGCTAATCCTCCATTTACAACTTTTGCAAGCAGGGGAAATTTCTCCTTCTGTGTATCTGCCATCAAGCACTTTTGGAAGGGAAAGATGGAACCTCTTGTGGCGTAAAAGAAATATTGGCCTGTGTCACAGTTCAGGAAAACTCCTGTGAAAATTTCTTATCGCCATTTGTGTTCCTGCAAAAGAAAATCTGTAGTGAATAAAACATTTTAGCTCTTTGACTATTTTTGAAATTAGTGTATAAAGAATATACCTAAAATAAATTACCTAAAATAAATTAGTCATAGTATCAGAAATAATACATGAAAAAGAATTTTGAAGAGCTTTACCTCTGGTTATTTAATTTTTTTAAAGCATCAACTTCAGTCACCCATAAGTGTGGTAACATCAAAGTGCATTAACTTTCATGGCATTAGTAACACACTGATGGGCTATATATAAATAAGGAAAAATAAAGGACAAAAACAATACAATTAGTTACTGAGTTATGTTGAATATGATGAAGAAGTATAGAATATATGGAGTATGGAACAAACAAGAAAAAAATGGTATCATGCCAGTAACATCAATAGGGAATTTAATTGCCCTGACACTAATGAAGTGACCTGTGACTGTAACGAAGGACTTACTCTATGGCAATCAGCTCAGGTGATGGAATCTGTCAGTGTTTCTGCTGAATTGTTTACTATTCAAGATATTCACCCATAAAATGAGCGGCATGTTGGGCCGCTTTATCTTTGGTATCAAATCATCATTTTGTAAGGATGTTGCTATTCATAAACAACATTGTATCTAGAAGGCTCTTCATTTACAGTTTCCTTAGAGTTCTGTGTGCTCTCCTAAAGGTACTGGAATCTCTCTCTTTCCTTGTGCCTCTGTCCCGCACTGCCACAGGGTCAGCATGGTTATGTTTTGATATGGCAAGGTTAATTTAAGCGGTGGCCGGATGCCCTTCCTGTAGCCACTCCTGCGGATGAGATGATGAGAAAGACTACACAATACGATGACGAAGACGAGGACAACACAACACCCAGTCCCTGAGCGGAGAAAAATCCCCGACCCTAAAGGTATTGGAATATCAAACCTTAAACAGAAGTGTCATTCAGAGCATCTCACTCATGGAAGTTTGATTGATCACAGTCTGTTCCAGTATCTCCACTAAATAAAAACACATATGCTGTCATCTTGCAATCCAGATTTGAAGAGAGTGGTCATCCAGCACACTCATTGGCGTACTCATTGCAAATGCTTTTTCCTTGGAAATATGATGGTGAATATAGATGTGATTGGTCACCTTATACACATATCTCCTAGAAAAAGTCTTGTACATGTAGTAATTGCAGTTATCACAGTTGACAGTTCCAATGAAAGCAGACTACCAGTAGAGTGGGATGAAAGCCTAATTCCTTCGAGTCTGTAACTGAAAATACTAGTCATTGTAAAATAACAAAGTAAGCTCAAAATGCAAAACATTAGTCACTTCATTAAAAGGAAACACTGCTCGCTTTGGAGCCATGTCGTTAATGAAGAACTGGTCCCTGGTAGTCATGCGACCCTCCACCACTGACAAGTCATGGCAGTGAAGCGGTGCATGTGTGTCGATTGTATGGACCCAGCACCATGAGATGGTCAACAATAAGACAACAGAAAGGATGTGGTATGCTGATTATCATACAGTGAATGAAACTGCCTAATTGTTGGTACTCTACAAGGATTGAGTACCACTCCCAGGCATTTAGGAATGTGCAAGAACAGTAGTCATGAAAACATCCCACCTCACAGGAACTGGATGATGCCTCACAAGAGGTCATTGTTAATAGCTGCACAAAAATTTGTACATCTTCAGTGGAGGAAAAACCAGAAACTGAACAGTAGCTAGCTGGAGGAATTGTAGTTTCATCCACTGATTCACAGTTTCCTTTCCATTCAAATAATGAAAAGTGTTAAAAGCACTAAAATTCTGATGAAGTATACCAGGGCAGTGGTGGTTCTGTGATGATTTGGCCCAGGTACTGATATTATGGTGAACTTGCACCAGGGGGTTTATTTCAGCATTCCTGATGATCAAGTGTCACACTATCTTCTACATCTACATCTACATGATGTGTATGCTGTAGAAATGTGTGTCTAACAAGATGACAAGATCACAGGGCTTCATGCATAAGTTCCTGGTTTGCAGACACTCAGGCTTTCTTGATTTGCCTACTAAATCACTCAGTATTAAATCTCACAGAAAGTGTCTGAGACTACACAGTGTCCATAATGAAAGTTCCAGTTTCAAAAAGCTGCAGAAAGAAAACCACTGCTCAGAATGATGTCACATTTAAAAGGCACATTACTGACACAGGGGAAACATCAGGAAAGAAATATGTCACCAATAAAAAGCATCTTAATGTAACTAGGGTTAGCTAGGAATACAATATGAATTGCAATATGATGGTTATGATTTGAGTTGGACATTACACCATCCATACTGTTCAATGTGCATGAGTACAAGTTCAGCAGTAAACAACTGTGGCACTGTTCACTAGGTAAGTCATCAACCATAGCAAGGTTATACCACAGTGGATGGGAAAATTGGTTTTTAACTGTCTTGAGGCCAGAAACTACATAAAAAGCAAAATGACATCAGTTTCTAATTGTTCTGGGCCCAAAAACCACATAAAAAGCAAAAGACATTGGTTGATAATTGTCATGAGACTGGCACAAGACATGTTCAATACACTGTCCACTGTT
The DNA here is from genome assembly GCF_023898315.1 of Schistocerca nitens. NCBI lineage: Eukaryota > Metazoa > Arthropoda > Insecta > Orthoptera > Acrididae > Schistocerca > Schistocerca nitens. Next base: position 484,130,077 of record NC_064620.1, on the reverse strand, counting down.
TTTGCCACATGTTCCACAACAGATTGGAGTCTCTCAAGGATCATGTTTGGAATGTGCAGCACAGTGCATGTGTCCAACTCAACTGTGTTCATAACTGGAGCACTGAGCACAAGAATTATCAGATAACCCTACAGCTAGAAATCACATGGGTTAAGACCAGGTGAGCTGGACATCCAGGCTGTAGGGAAATGATGGCTGATAATTCTAGCATTTCTGAAATGCCTCTGCAGCAGCCAACTCACTGGCTGTGCAATGTACAGCAGAGTGCCATCTGGCACAAAAGTGATCCTACTCATACATCCACACTGCTGAAGGGCTGAAATGACATTGGAACACAAAAAGAGTCTCATAGCATTTACCAGTGACAATATAGGTAACAGGATTTGCTGGACTCATCTTCTGGAAAAAATACCATCCTACGATAAACGATGCAATCAACCCGCACCACACAGTCATCTTTGTAGAATGAAGTGGTACCAGTTGATGCGCGTGCATATTTTCCATTGCTCCTATTCTGCAATTCTGCATGCTGACATATTATTGGAGATGAAAATGGGCTTCATCTGTCCACAGAATGTTCCATGTCCATTCAATGTCCACCTCCACAGGAGCAAGAAATTCCAGAGCGAACTGCTTCTGTCTTGCTGGCAGCTCTGCAGGAAGCAACTCCTGAGCATAGGTGATTTTGTATGAATAGCAATGCAAGAAGTTTTGTAGAATTTTATGCACCATGCTCCCAGGCATGTCCAATGTTCAGGTAATTCCCTATGCACTGCATGTTTGCACACCACTGCTCGACCCCTCTTGCAATGCTGTGGCTACATCTTGGACACACGTTGGATAAAATGCTTTCCTTCCTCTGCAACATTTCATTTCAAAAGAAACTGTCTTTTTGAATTTCGTAATCATTTTTTCCAGACCCTTAACAGACATTGGACCAATGCCTGTTTTCAAATCCTTGAATATCTGGAACTTTTGGAAGGGCTAGTGACACACATTCACCATTCTTGTAAAAGAGCTTTACCACCTGCACGATTCTTCCTTTAGAGTCATGCTGGGGGCCTCGACACAAACTTAAGGACTGCCATGTGCTCACATCTGTTGGTGAGCATAGTGTTGTGACTCGCCGATCATACAAAGTGCTGCCGCGCAATTACGCGCGTCCTCTACGTGCCGCGCTGTCTGCCAGCCATGCAGCAGCTGCGCCACCTAAGCGGCCAGCCGAGCGGCGGCTGCTACACTGGGACTCAGTGCTCATTCGAATGCTAACGTGTACACATGTCTTGCTTGTCAACTTACTCTGTGACTTATATGTGTTGTGTCGTTCTGAAATATATTTGTTAAACTTGACGTTATAACAATTGGCGACGAGGTAGTGGATTTTTCCTTTTCACCGTTGACCCACAGGGTTCCATGGCTACTGTCGAGCAACTATTGCAAAATCTCCTTGAACAGCAAACGCTTCTAACAGCGGCGATTAGCGATTTCGTCACGGTGTCAAATGCGGGGCGTTTCTCATCGTTGGCTGTACCTCCTTTTCCTCCTTACGACAAGACGGCAGAAGACTGGTCTGATTATGAAAAACGTCTTCGACAGCACTTCTTGGCATTTCATGTCACGGGCGAACAACCATGTAAGTCTCTGTTCCTTTCCTGGATTTCACCTCAAATGTATCGGTTGTTGTCGCAATTGGCTCCTTTGAAGGATCCTGCATCTTTGTCCTTTGCTGAAATGTGCTCACTTTTGTCTGTCTATTTTCAAAAGCAAATGCATGTGGTAGCCTCTCGTGTTGCCTTTTATTGTTGTCAAAAACAGCCACATCAATCCTATCGCGCTTGGGCTGCTGAACTTCACGGCCTCAGTCAAAAGTGTCAGTTTGTTACTGACGTTCACAAAGAATCCTATGCCGATTCCATGGTACGGGATGCTATTATCCGGTTGGCACCCGACAAAGAGGTTCGGCAACGTGCCCTTCAGTTGGCGAATCCGACTCTAGTTGAAGTTCTCTCCATTGCGCAGTCTTTTGAAATTTCTCGCGCCGCTGGGGCGCAAATACAGGCGTGGGGTGATGTCGGGGAAACACAACCTCTGCGCGCTGTTGACGATGAGTGCGGCGCGTCCCCGCTGGCCGACGTGGCCGCAGTGCGCTCCCACGCACAGCCTCGGGCTAGCCGTAAACAACCCGCTCAGAAACTGCAGCAAAACCCCCGGCAACTTCCTTCATGTCCGCGGTGTTTTACGAAACATTCATGCGAGGATTGTCCCCATGGGCTGTGTGTCACAATTGCAAAAAGAAAGGTCATGTATCTTCCGTTTGCAAATCCGACCGCATACATGATGTTCATGAGCATGACGCTGATTCTGATTCGGTGTTGTCTGTCAATTGCACTTCTTCCCTTTCACAGAAGTTATTCCTCACTGTCCAAATCCTTGGTCGAGATGTTCGCATGCAAGTGGATACCGGTTCTGCTGCCACTATAATTAATTCTCAGACGTATCTTCAGTTGGGTTCTCCACTCCTGTCACCTGTCACTCGGCAATTACAGACGTACAATAAACAGAAGATTTCTCTCTTGGGACAGTTTAATGCTGAGGTATCTTACAAATCCGTCGTTCGCACTGTTCCCATATTTGTGGTCGACCAGAGCAACGCAGAAAATCTTTTTGGTTTCGATGCCTTTCGCGTTTTTGGGTTCTCCATAGATGACTCTGTCAATATTGTCTCTGATGCTATTCCTTATGCTCAACTGGATTCCTTGTCAACGACATTTTCGTCCCTTTTTTCTCCTGGGTTAGGCCATGCAAACGATTTTGACACTCATATCATGCTCAAACCCACTGCTCGGCGTAAATTTTTTTGGGCTCGGCCCATTCCTGTGGCCCTTCATGATCGGGTAAAACGGGAGTTGGATCGTCTCACTACTTCAGGGATCTTGCTTCCTGTCACTTCCAGTGAGTGGTCCTCTCCTGTCGTTGTCGTTGCTAAGCCAAATGGTGATATTCATCTCTGTGGCGATTTCAAAGCCCACTGTAAATGCTGAATGCCTCATCGACACTTACCCTATGCCCCGTCCTGAAGAATTGTTCACTAAACTTGCTGGAGGCCAGTATTTTTCTAAAATTGACCAGTCAGAAGCTTATCATCAACTTCCTCTCGACGCTGCTTCCTGGCAGTTTCTGGTCCTTAACACGACTTTCGGCCTCTATCAATACCAACGCTTGCCATTCGGGGTTGCTAGCGCCCCTGCTCTCTTTCAGTGATTCTTGGAACAATTATTGCTCCCTGTCCCTGGGTGTATCAATTACATGGACGACATTGTTGTCACTGGCTCCAACACTGAAGAACATCTTCAAAATCTCCGTACACTTTTTCATGTCTTACAGACTGCCGGTCTTAAGTGTAATCTTCAGAAATCACAATTTTTTCAGGCATCTATCACGTACTTGGGGTTTCAACTCTCTCGGGATGGTATTCGTCCGCTTCAGCAAACTGTTGCTGCGATCGATGCCCTTCCTTGCCCTACATCTGTCAAGGAACTGCAGGCCTTCTTGGGGAAAATAGCATACTATCACAAGTTTTTACCTTCCTTGCCCTACATCTGTCAAGGAACTGCAGGCCTTCTTGGGGAAAATAGCATACTATCACAAGTTTTTACCGTCTGCGGCTTCGGTGGCTCAGCCATTGCATCGCCTGTTGCATAAAAACGTGCCTTTTCACTGGTCCACGTCATGCGATGCGGCTTTCCAGAAATTGAAGACTATGCTGAAACAGGCCCCGTGCCTGGCTACTTATCGACCTGGCCAACATCTTGTTCTTGCCACAGATGCCTCTCAGTACGGGGTCGGTGCAGTCCTGGCGCACCGTTTTTCTGACGGTTCAGAACAACCCATTGCTTATGCCTCCAAAACGCTCACGGATGCCCAACAAAAGTATTCTCAAATTGAAAAAGAAGCTTTGGCCATTATTTATGCTCTTCATAAGTTTGGTGTTTTTCTCTATGGCTCAAAATTTCATCTTGTTACGGATCACAAACCACTTGTTTCCTTGTTTCATCCATCAACGTCACTTCCCGACAAGGCTGCACACCGTCTCCAGCGTTGGGCTCTTTACTTGTCTCGTTTCAATTATGAGATTCATTTCCAGCCAACAGCTCAACATGCAAATGTTGATGCTCTGTCTCGCCTTCCATTGGGTCCTGATCAGGCATTCGATAGGGATGAACTTTGGTGTTTCCACCTGGATGTTGCCGAGCAGCGGGTTGTGGATGAGTTCCCCATCACTGGGGACAGGCTGGCGGCTGCTACGAGTTCTGACCCTACCCTCTCCCGAGTTTTACGCTGTATTCAGTAGGGTTGGCCCGATCGCCTGTCCGCTAAGACTTCTGATCCATTGCGGAACTACTACGCTTTGCGCTACCGCCTCAAGGCTAGGGATGGTGTTATCCTCCTCTCCACCGACAATGCTTCGCCATGTGTCATGGTACCTGCGTCTTTGCGTGCTTCGGTCTTGCGCCTCCTTCACCAAGGGCGCTGGGGTGTGTCTCGCACAAAATCTCTGGCGTGCCGTCATGTGTACTGGCCTGACATCGACTCTGAAATAGCACACATGGTCGCTGCCTGCGGCCCTTGTGCATCACAGGCCGCTGCCCCGAAGTCATCTTTGTCGCCGTGGCCTTCGCCTGAGAAGCCCTGGGAGCGCATTCATGCTGACTTTGCAGGACCCTTTTTAGGTACTTATTGGCTCCTCGTAATTGATGCCTACTCTAACTTTCCTTTCATTGTCCGTTGCACGTCGCCTACCACCACGGCAACCACCACTGCTCTCGCCCACATTTTTTCTTTGGAAGGCCTCCCCTCTACTCTTGTTACTGATAATAGTCAGCAATTTGCCTCTTCCGAATTTGCGGATTTTTGTGCTTGTCACGGCGTTATGCATGTCACGGCCCCGCCGTTCCATCCACAATCCAACGGTGAGGCTGAACGACTGGTCCGCACATTTAAGGCTCAGATGCGGAAACTTCTGACTTCTTCTGCTGCTGATGATGCGCTTCTCCAGTTTCTGGCTTCTTACCGTTTCACCCCCATGGGTGACCACAGCCCAGCTGTGCTCTTACATGGCCGACAGCCCCGCATGCTACTTCATCTTCTGCGGCCTCCCACCTCACGGCCGCAGGTGCCTTCCCTTGGCCGGTTCACCGCCGACGACCTCGTCTGGGTACGGGGATATGGCAGGCGGCCAAAATGGAGCCCGGGCCGCATCTTAAGACACCGTGGCAGACGCCTGTATGAAATCCAGACGGACACGGGTGTTGCAGCGCGTCATTCGGATCAGCTTCGGCCTCGTGTGCCAGCAACAACTGTTCCAAATGCCGCTACACCACCTTTGGCTCTACCTGATGATCGGGATCTTGGCATCTCTCAATACTCACAACGCAGCCCTCTCACAGTCATCGCGATGCCAGCACAAGAACGCACGCCACCAGGAGACGTGCCCATGCAGGAACCGGATGACCATCCTCTGTCAGAGCAAATCTACTCGCCTCCTCCTCCAATGGATGCCGACACATCGCCCATGTCTCCTGTCATATCAACTGGACTTGCCGCAACGTGCAGATTGGCGCAGGGGGCCCCAGCAGATTCGACCCCTACGTCTCCTGTCATCTCGACCCGTTATCGTCAGGGACACTTCCGTCCGTACGGGAAGCTGCCTCCTCGAGACTTAACGGCGAGTCAAACAACGCCTATGGACGTTAGCTATCCCCAGGACATCCCCATCAAGACCAGTGCAACAATTTCAAAAGGGGGGAAAAGTGTTGTGACTCGCCAATAATTCAAAGTGCCGTCACGCAATTACGCGCGTCCTCTACGTGCGGCGCTGTCTGCCAGCCATGCAGCAGCTGCGCCACCTAAGCGGCCAGCCGAGCAGCGGCTGCTAGACTGGGACTCAGTGCTCATTCGAATGCTAATGTGTACACATGTCTTGCTTGTCAACTTACTCTGTGACTTATGTGTGTTGTGTCGTTCTGAAATATATTTGTTAAACTTGACGTTATAACACATAGTATGACATTTTTCTTAAAAACGTTTTTTTTTTTTGTTCCATGGCCCTGGATCAATGATATGTTGGTGAAATTTGATGTCATTTTGAGCAATGGTTCTCTTTCTACAGCAGTTTGAAACTGCAACTTCAATTATGGACAGACTGTGTTTTCAACAGCTGGCAATAGCAATCAGAATCCCTACAATTTAGTAGCTCCAACAGATCTAAGCATCTACATGTGGCTTCAGCTGGATATGGCACATCTGAGGAGGAAACTTACGGATTCTCTTCCATGCTGAATCTTGGTCATTGTCCAGGTTAGACATGACGTTGCTTGGTATTAGTATGACGTCTCCTGGGGGTAACTAACATTTTGACTCACATGCTGGTCATCAAGTGGACATTTTTTGGGATCTGTCCCAAACATTTGACTGTGTACACCATAATACTCTCCTAGCTCAAATTTTATGGAGTTAATGGTAATGCAACTATCTGTTTTCAATCATGTTTAGCAAAAAATATGCACAATGTGCTGGTTTTATATATATATATATATATATATATATATATATATATATATATATATATATATCTAAAAAGAAAGATGATGAGACTTACCAAACAAAAGCGCTGGCAGGTCGATAGACACACAAACAAACACAAATATACACACAAAATTCAAGCTTTCGCAACAAACTGTTGCCTCATCAGGAAAGAGGGGAAGGAGAGGGAAAGACGAAAGAATGTGGGTTTTAAGGGAGAGGATAAGGAGTCATTCCAATCCCGGGAGCGGAAAGACTTACCTTAGGGGGAAAAAAGGACAGATATACACTCGCACACACACCCATATCCATCCACACATACAGACACAAGCAGACATATTTCAATATGTCTGCTTGTGTCTGTATGTGTGGATGGATATGGGTGTGTGTGCGAGTGTATACCTGTCCTTTTTTCCCCCTAAGGTAAGTCTTTCCGCTCCCGGGATTGGAATGACTCCTTATCCTCTCCCTTAAAACCCACATTCTTTCGTCTTTCCCTCTCCTTCCCCTCTTTCCTGATGAGGCAACAGTTTGTTGCGAAAGCTTGAATTTTGTGTGTATATTTGTGTTTGTTTGTGTGTCTATCGACCTGCCAGCGCTTTTGTTTGGTAAGTCTCATCATCTTTCTTTTTAGATATATTTTTCCACGTGGAATGTTTCCCTCTGTTATATATATATATATATATATATATATATATATATATATATATATATATATATATATATATATATCCTCTCTCCCAATCTGAAACCTCAGTCCTATCCAAAGGCCGCACCTTCAGCCCTACTCCCAGATTCAACCAAACAGCCCTCATCAAAGATTTACTATCCTACACTCGTACTCTCTGCTGGAAATATCACTTTGCCACAAAGAAAAATAATCCTAATCCTACTTCTAATGATCCAACTCCCCAAGACACTATCCAAATTGAACCCAGCCTGGAACAGTTCAGTCCTCCGTCACAGTGAAACCCACCTCCTCTTCCTCAAAATCACCCTCTCCAAACCTTCCAGGAATTTCTCACTTCCAGGCTTGCCTCTCAATCCTTCATGAAAAATCTTAATCCTCCTCCCAACATCACCACAGCTGAAGCCCAGGCTATCCGTGATCTGAAGACTGACCGATACATCATCATTCTTCCGGCGGACAAGGGTTCCATGACCGTGGTACTTGATCGTCGGGAGTATGTGGCTGAGGGACTGCGTCAGCTTTCAGACAACACTACATACAGAGTTTGCAAGATAATCCCATTCCTGTTGTCCAGACAGAGCTTCAAGGAATCCTCAGAACCTTAGGCCCCCTACAAAACCTTTCACCTGACTCCATCAACCAGACATATTTCTGCTTGCGTCTGTATATGTGTGGATGGATATGTGTGTGTGCGCGCGAGTGTATACCCGTCCTTTTTTCCTCCTAAGGTAAGTCTTTCCGCTCCCGGGATTGGAATGACTCCTTACCCTCTCCCTTAAAACCCACATCCTTTCGTCTTTCCCTCTCCTTCCCTCTTTCCTGTTATATAAAAACAAAGATGATGTGACTTACCAAACGAAAGTGCTGGCAGGTCGATAGACACACAAACAAACACAAACATACACACGAAATTCAAGCTTTCGCAAACAATGGTTGCTTCGTCAGGAAAGAGGGAAGGAGAGGGAAAGATGAAAGGATGTGGGTTTTAATGGAGAGGGTAAGGAGTCATTTCAATCCCAGGAGCGGGAGCCTGTGTCTGTGTATGTGCGGATGGACATGTGTGTTTGCGCGAGTGCACACCCGTCCCTTCCCCCCGCCCCCCCCCCCCCCCCCAAGGCAAGTCCCTCCGCTCCCGGGACCGGAACGACTCCCCACCCTCTCACCCAAAAAACCCACATCCCCTCGTCCCTCCCCCTCCCCCTCCTCGCCAACGAAGCAACCTTTGGCCGCGAAAGCCAGAACTTCGCGTGCATGAATGTGCCCGCCCGTGCCTCCATCAACCCGCCAGGCCCCTGCACGGCAAGTCACATCATCCTTATATATATAAAAAAATAGAGGGAAACATTCCACGTGGGAAAAATATATCTAAATACAAAGCGCTATATATCTATATATATATCTAAATACGAAAGCGCTGGCAGGTCGACAGACACACAAACAAACACAAACATCCATCCACACATACACAGACACAAGCAGACATATTTAAAGACAAAGCGTTTGGGCAGAGATGTCAGTCGAGGTGGAAGTGCAGGGGCAAAGATGTTGTTGAATGACAGGTGAGGCATGAGTGGCGGCAACTTGAAATTAGCGGAGATTGAGGCCTGGTGGGTAACAGGAAGAGAGGATATATTGAAGAGCAAGTTCCCATCTCCGGAGTTCGGATAGGTTGGTGTTGGTGGGAAGTATCCAGATAACCCGGACGGTGTAACACTGTGCCAAGATGTGCTGGCCGTGAACCAAGGCATGTTTAGCCACAGGGTGATCCTCATTACCAACAAACACTGTCTGCCTGTGTCCATTCATGCGAATGGACAGTTTGTTGCTGGTCATTCCCACATAGAATGCATCACAGTGTAGGCAGGTCAGTTGGTAAATCACGTGGGTGCTTTCACACGTGGCTCTGCCTTTGATCGTGTACACCTTCCGGGTTACAGGACTGGAGTAGGTGGTGGTGGGAGGGTGCATGGGACAGGTTTTACACCGGGGGCGGTTACAAGGATAGGAGCCAGAGGGTAGGGAAGGTGGTTTGGGGATTTCATAGGGATGAACTAAGAGGTTACGAAGGTTAGGTGGACGGCAGAAAGACACTCTTGGTGGAGTGGGGAGGATTTCATGAAGGATGGATCTCATTTCAGGGCAGGATTGGAGGAAGTCGTATCCCTGCTGGTGAGCCACATTCAGAGTCTGGTCCAGTCCCGGAAAGTATCCTGTCACAAGTGGGGCACTTTTGTGGTTCTTCTGTGGGAGGTTCTGGGTTTGAGGGGATGAGGAAGTGGCTCTGGTTATTTGCTTCTGTACCAGGTCGGGAGGGTAGTTACAGGATGCGAAAGCTGTTGTCAGGTTGTTGGTGTAATGGTTCAGGGATTCCGGACTGGATCAGATTCGTTTGCCACGAAGATCTAGGCTGTAGGGAAGGGACCGTTTGGTGTGGAATGGGTGGCAGCTGTCATAATGGAGGTACTGTTGCTTGTTGGTGGGTTTGATGTGGATGGACGTGTGAAGCTGGCCATTGGACAGATGGAGGTCAACATCAAGGAAAGTGGCGTGGGATTTGGAGTAGGACCAGGTGAATCTGATGGAACCAAAGGAGTTGAGGTTGGAGAGGAAATTCTGGAGTTCTTCTTCACTGTGAGTCCAGATCATGAAGATGTCATCAATAAATCTGTACCAAACTTTGGGTTGGCAGGCCTGGGTAACCAAGAAGGCTTCCTCTAGGCGACCCATGAATAGGTTGGCGTACGAGGGGGCCATCCTGGTACCCATGGCTGTTCCCTTTAATTGTTGGTATGTCTGGCCTTCAAAAGTGAAGAAGTTGTGGGTCAGGATGAAGCTCGCTAAGGTAATGAGGTAAGAGGTTTTAGGTAGGGTGGCAGGTGATCGGCGTGAAAGTAAATGCTCCATCGCAGCGAGACCCTGGACGTGTGGAATATTTGTGTGTAAGGAAGTGGCATCAATGGTTACAAGGATGGTTTCTGGGGGTAACAGATTCGGTAAGGATTCCAGGCGTTCGAGAAAGTGGTTGGTGTCTTTGATGAAGGATGGGAGACTGCATGTAATGGGTTGAAGGTGTTGATCTACGTAGGCAGAGATACGTTCTGTGGGGGCTTGGTAACCAGCTACAATGGGGCGGCCGGGATGATTGGGTTTGTGAATTTTAGGAAGAAGGTAGAAGGTAGGGGTGCTGGGTGACGGTGGGGTCAGGAGGTTGATGGAGTCAGGTGAAAGTTTTTGCAGGGGGCCTGCTGAAGCCCAAGCTATCCGTGATCTGAAGGCTGACCGATCCATCGTCATTCTTCCGGCAGACAAGGGTTCCACGACCGTGGTACTTGATCGTCGGGAGTATGTGGCTGAGGGACTGCGTCAGCTTTCAGACAACACCACATACAAAGTTTGCCAAGGTAATCCCATTCCCGATGTCCAGGCGGAGCTTCAAGGAATCCTCAGAACCTTAGGCCCCCTGCAAAACCTTTCACCTGACTCCATCAACCAGACATATTTCTGCTTGTGTCTGTATATGTGTGGATGGATATGTGTGTGTGTGCGAGTGTATACCTGTCCTTTTTTCCCCCTAAGGTAAGTCTTTCCGCTCCCGGGATTGGAATGACTCCTTACCCTCTCCCTTAAAACCCACATCCTTTCGTCTTTCCCTCTCCTTCCCTCTTTCCTGATGAGGCAATAATATATATATATATATATATATATATATATATATATATATATATATATACTCCTGGAAATGGAAAAAAGAACACATTGACACCGGGGTGTCAGACCCACCATACTTGCTCCGGACACTGCGAGAGGGCTGTACAAGCAATGATCACACGCACGGCACAGCGGACACACCAGGAACCGCGGTGTTGGCCGTCGAATGGCGCTAGCTGCGCAGCATTTGTGCACCGCCGCCGTCAGTGTCAGCCAGTTTGCCGTGGCATACGGAGCTCCATCGCAGTCTTTAACACTGGTAGCATGCCGCGACAGCGTGGACGTGAACCCTATGTGCAGTTGACGGACTTTGAGCGAGGGCGTATAGTGGGCATGCAGGAGGCCGGGTGGACGTACCGCCGAATTGCTGAACACGTGGGGCGTGAGGTCTCCACAGTACATCGATGTTGTCGCCAGTGGTCGGCGGAAGGTGCACGTGCCCGTCGACCTGGAACCGGACCGCAGCGACGCACGGATGCACGCCAAGACCGTAGGATCCTACGCAGTGCCGTAGGGGATCGCACCGCCACTTCCCAGCAAATTAGGGACACTGTTGCTCCTGGGGTATCGGCGAGGACCATTCGCAACCGTCTCCATGAAGCTGGGCTATGGTCCCGCACACCGTTAGGCCGTCTTCCGCTCACGCCCCAACATCGTGCAGCCCGCCTCCAGTGGTGTCGTGACAGGCGTGAATGGAGGGACGAATGGAGACGTGTCGTCTTCAGCGATGAGAGTCGCTTCGGCCTTGGTGCCAATGATGGTCGTATGCGTGTTTGGCGCCGTGCACGTGAGCGCCACAATCAGGACTGCATACGACCGAGGCACACAGGGCCAACACCCGGCATCATGGTGTGGGGAGCGATCTCCTACACCGGCCGTACACCACTGGTGATCGTTGAGGGGACACTGAATAGTGCATGGTACATCCAAACCGTCATCGAACCCATCGTTCTACCATTCCTAGACTGGCAAGGGAACTTGCTGTTCCAACAGGACAATGCACGTCCGCATGTATCCCGTGCCACCCAACGTGCTCTAGAAGGTGTAAGTCAACTACCCTGGCCAGCAAGATCTCCGGATCTGTCCCCCATTGAGCATGTTTGGGACTGGATGAAGCGTCGTCTCACACGGTCTGCACGTCCAGCACGAACGCTGGTCCAACTGAGGCGCCAGGTGGAAATGGCATGGCAAGCCGTTCCACAGGACTACATCCAGCATCTCTACGATCGTCTCCATGGGAGAATAGCAGCCTGCATTGCTGCGAAAGGTGGATATACACTGTACTAGTGCCGACATTGTGCATGCTCTGTTGCCTGTGTCTATGTGCCTGTGGTTCTGTCAGTATATATATATATATATATATATATATATATATATATATATATATATATATATATATATATATATGGACCTTGCCGTTGGTGGGGAGGCTTGCGTGCCTCAGCGATACAGATGGCCGTACCGTAGGTGCAACCACAACGGTGGGGTATCTGTTGAGAGGCCAGACAAACATGTGGTTCCTGAAGAGGGGCAGCAGCCTTTTCAGTAGTTGCAGGGGCAACAGTCTGGATGATTGACTGATGTGGCCTTGTAACATTAACCAAAACGGCCTTGCTGTGCTGGTACTGCGAACGGCTGAAAGCAAGGGGAAACTACAGCCGTAATTTTTCCCGAGGACATGCAGCTCTACTGTATGATTAAATGATGATGGCGTCCTCTTGGGTAAAATATTCCGGAGGTAAAATAGTCCCACATTCGGATCTCCGGGCGGGGACTACTCAAGAGGACGTCGTTATCAGGAGAAAGAAAACTGGCGTTCTACGGATCGGAGCGTGGAATGTCAGATCACTTAATCGGGCAGGTAGGTTAGAAAATTTGAAAAGGGAAATGGATAGGTTAAAGTTAGATATAGTGGGAATTAGTGAAGTTCGGTGGCAGGAGGAACAAGACTTTTGGTCTGGTGATTACAGGGTTATAAATACAAAATCAAATAGGGGTAATGCAGGAGTAGGTTTAATAATGAATAAAAAAATAGGAGTGCGGGTTAGCTACTACAAACAGCATAGTGAACGCATTATTGTGGCCAAGATAGACACAAAGCCCATGCCTACTACAGTAGTACAAGTTTATATGCCAACTAGCTCTGCAGATGATGAAGAAATAGATGAAATGTATGACGAGATAAAAGAAATTATTCAGGTAGTGAAGGGAGACGAAAATTTAATAGTCGTGGGTGACTGGAATTCATCAGTAGGAAAAGGGAGAGAAGGAAACATAGTAGGTGAATATGGATTGGGGGGAAGGAATGAAAGAGGAAGCCGCCTTGTAGAATTTTGCACAGAGCATAGCTTAATCATAGCTAACACTTGGTTCAAGAATCATGAAAGGAGGCTGTATACATGGAAGAAGCCTGGAGATACTGACAGGTTTCAGATAGATTATATAATGGTAAGACAGAGATTTAGGAACCAGGTTTTAAATTGTAAGACATTTCCTGGGGCAGATGTGGATTCTGACCACAATCTATTGGTTATGAACTGCAGATTGAAACTGAAGAAACTGCAAAAAGGTGGGAATTTAAGGAGATGGGACCTGGATAAACTGAAAGAACCAGAGGTTGTAGAGAGTTTCAGGGAGAGCATAAGGGAACAATTGACAGGAATGGGGGAAAGAAGTACAGTAGAAGAAGAATGGGTAGCTCTGAGGGATGAAGTGGTGAAGGCAGCAGATGATCAAGTAGGTAAAAAGGCGAGGGCTAATAGAAATCCTTGGGTAACAGAAGAAATATTGAATTTAATTGATGAAAGGAGAAAATATAAAAATGCAGTAAATGAAGCAGGCAAAAAGGAATACAAACGTCTCAAAAATGAAATCGACAGGAAGTGCAAAATGGCTAAGCAGGGATGGCTAGAGGACAAATGTAAGGATGTAGAGGCTTGTCTCACTAGGGGTAAGATAGATACTGCCTACAGGAAAATTAAAGAGACCTTTGGAGAGAAGAGAACCACTTGTATGAATATCAAGAGCTCAGATGGCAACCCAGTTCTAAGCAACGAAGGGAAGGCAGAAAGGTGGAAGGAGTATATAGAGGGTTTATACAAGGGCGATGTACTTGAGGACAATATTATGGAAATGGAAGAGGATGTAGATGAAGACGAAATGGGAGATAAGATACTGCGTGAAGAGTTTGACAGAGCACTGAAAGACCTGAGTCGAAACAAGGCCCCGGGAGTAGACAACATTCCATTAGAACTACTGATAGCCACGGGAGAGCCAGTCATGACAAAACTCTACCATCTGGTGAGCACGATGTATGAGACAGGCGAAATACCCTCAGACTTCAAGAAGAATATAATAATTCCAATCCCAAAGAAAGCAGGTGTTGACAGATGTGAAAATTACCGAACTATCAGTTTAATAAGTCACAGCTGCAAAATACTAACGCGAATTCTTTACAGACGAATGGAAAAACTGGTAGAAGCGGACCTCGGGGAAGATCAGTTTGGATTCCGTAGAAATGTTGGAACACGTGAGGCAATACTGACCTTACGACTTATCTTGGAAGAAAGATTAAGAAAAGGCAAACCTACGTTTCTAGCATTTGTAGACTTAGAGAAAGCTTTTGACAATGTTGACTGGAATACTCTCTTTCAAATTCTGAAGGTGGCAGGGGTAAAATACAGGGAGCGAAAGGCTATTTACAATTTGTACAGAAACCAGATGGCAGTTATAAGAGTCGAGGGACATGAAAGGGAAGCAGTGGTTGGGAAAGGAGTGAGACAGGGTTGTAGCCTCTCCCCGATGTTATTCAATCTGTATATTGAGCAAGCAGTAAAGGAAACAAAAGAAAAATTCGGAGTAGGTATTAAAATTCATGGAGAAGAAGTAAAAACTTTGAGGTTCGCCGATGACATTGTAATTCTGTCAGAGACAGCAAAGGACTTGGAAGAGCAGTTGAACGGAATGGACAGTGTCTTGAAAGGAGGATATAAGATGAACATCAACAAAAGCAAAACAAGGATAATGGAATGTGGTCGAATTAAGTCGGGTGATGCTGAGGGAATTAGATTAGGAAATGAGACACTTAAAGTAGTAAAGGAGTTTTGCTATCTAGGGAGTAAAATAACTGATGATGGTCGAAGTAGAGAGGATATAAAATGTAGACTGGCAATGGCAAGGAAAGCGTTTCTCAAGAAGAGAAATTTGTTAACATCGAGTATAGATTTAGGTGTCAGGAAGTCGTTTCTGAAAGTATTTGTATGGAGTGTAGCCATGTATGGAAGTGAGACATGGACGATAACTAGTTTGGACAAGAAGAGAATAGAAGCTTTCGAAATGTGGTGCTACAGAAGAATGCTGAAGATAAGATGGGTAGATCACGTAACTAATGAGGAGGTATTGAATAGGATTGGGGAGAAGAGAAGTTTGTGGCACAACTTGACTAGAAGAAGGGATCGGTTGGTAGGACATGTTTTGAGGCATCAAGGGATCACTAATTTAGCATTGGAGGGCAGCGTGGAGGGTAAAAATCGCAGAGGGAGACCAAGAGATGAATACACTAAGCAGATTCAGAAGGATGTAGGTTGCAGTAGGTACTGGGAGATGAAGAAGCTTGCACAGGATAGAGTAGCATGGAGAGCTGCATCAAACCAGTCTCAGGACTGAAGACCACAACAACAACAACATATAATTTGTGTGTGTATGTTTGTGTTTGTTTGTGTGTCTATCGATGTGCCAGCGCTTTCGTTTTTGTAAGTCACATCATCTTTGTTTTTAGATATTTTTTCCCACGTGGAATGTTTCCCTCTATAATTACTCTTATTAGAATGATTGCAACAGAATTAATTGTCAACAATGGCATTCAAAGAATTGTTAAATAATTCTCTGCACATTGATCATAACTTAGCTTTGGGAAAAAAAGACAAAAAGAAACACTGTATTCAGAGATGTAGTAATAATTTTTTTGGGGGTCATTAGTTCTGTGACTGTTGTGATGTGGCCCACTATGAATTCCCTCCAGTGACAACCTCTTCATCTCTGATGAATACTTAGACCCAATGTCCTCAATTAATTGAGGGATATACCGTGTGGTTACAACTAAAGTGCAGCTACTCACTGAGGTCCAGTGTTAATGCTGAATCAATTTATGCTCGAAAAAAATTAGTTCCAGTTTTGGCCTCTCATTTTTACCTCCCACACTTCCCTTGAATACTAACTTGATAATCCCTTGATGTCTCAGAATGTGTCCTATCAGTCAGTCCCTTCTTCTAGTCAGGTTGTACCACAAATTTCTCTTCTCCCCAACACTATTCAGTACCTCCTCATTAGTTACATAATCTACCCATCTAATCTTCAGTATTCTTCTGTATTACTATATTTCAAAAGCTTCTAGTCTCTTCTTGTCTGTGTATCATACAGGTTTCACTTCCATACATGGCTACATTTCACACTGTCAGAAAAGTCTTCCTAACACTTAAATCTATTTTCAATGTTAGTAAATTTCTCTTCTTGAGAAACACTTTTCTTGCCATTGCCAGTCTACATTTTACATCCTCTCTTCTTCAACCATGATGTGTTATTTTACTGTCTGCATAGTAAAACTCATCTTCTACTTCAATCACCTCGTTTCCTAATCTAATTCCCGCAGCTTCACCTGATATAATTTGACTACATTCTATTATCTTTATGTTGCTTTTATTGATGTTTATCTTATATCCCCCTACTACTTCTGCCTTCTGTAGGTGCAACTGTTCCTGCCAGCATTGCAGAAATGCCAGGTGCTTGGTGGCACAAAATTAACACTATGTTCAAATGTGTATGAATTCCTAAGGGACCAAACTGCATAGGTCATCCGTCTCTAGACTTACACACTACTTAAACTAAGTTAAACTAACTTATGCTAAGAACAACACACACACCCATGCCCGAGGGAGGACTTGAACCTCTGGCGAGAGTGACCACGCAGCCTGTGACGGGATGCTTCAAATCGCGTGGCCTTAACACTATGAAAAGAGAAGAAGAATAAGAAGAAGAAGAAAAATAGAAGCATTACATGCTTAAGAACATCCTTTTTCACCACTTAAGTATCTGCACAGGTGTGACAACACCACTAAACAACACTGACAGCAAAAGGTACCGTATGGGTGAACGGTCATTTGACAACAAGCCATGAAGTAGGGCCCTACAGGAGAAAATGAGATCTTGCGATGGGAGTCAATGTAAGGGGAAACAAAGTCCAGAACTGATTAGACATATACAAGGGTCAGCACAACACATAGAAAGGACAGGTGGCTGACACACAACTGAGCACATGGAAAGCGCACATGGAAAACGCACGTGGTATTTCGCAAGGCTCAAGGCAAATTCCGTCGTGATTGAACTCAGCTTTTCAGCTACCCTGCCCAGCTTACTCTTGCCTGCAGGTAAATACTTCCATCAGTGGGTCTGCCTATACTAATGCATGATGTGTGACCCCCATAGTAGCTGTCTGCACCTGTCAGCTCATTTGTCTCCATCACGATGTTCACTGGTGAGGATATTAAACCTCTCCCTTTTATAATTTTTGCCAGTTGTTTTACTATTACTAGCTGAAATTTATTTTAGAACTCTGAATTTCTCCCCTCTTACCTGTCTCATTTGCATGACCAAGCCTATATACTCCGCTAACTATGTCTTCTGTTAATTCCCCTACTACTGCAGTCTAATCATTCATGATTATTAGATTATAACCTTAATTTACATACTGAATTACTTGCTAAATATCCTCATATATGAGACATGTTTTTTTAAAGTAAGTACCATTTTAAAATACAAATAAAACAAGTAGACTTTTCTTAACAATTTTATTTTTGTATGAAAGCCTGTACTTTACTCAACTTTTTCACATAATTCCCACCAACACTAAGAAACCTACCATATTGTACAACCAGCTTTGAATACCATGCTGACAGAAATCTGTTACCTGAACATAACTTCCGATGATTTAAACATTCTGTAATAGTTGCACAAAGTACACTTCTTGACACTTGAGGAAACCCATCATATAATGTCAAAATCATAGTCAATTCTTTCTCACTTTTTCATCAAATTTCTGCATCAAATCATCAGTAATGATTAAAGGTCACCCACTTCATTCCCCATCATGCACGTTCATACAGCTGTGTTTAAGTATCAATTATTAGAGAACATTTAAATTATTAAAAAGTTTTGCTCGGGTGGCAGTTTCTATGAGTATAGTATTCAAACTAGTTATATGATAAGGTTAAGTGCCTTAATATTGATGGAAATTATGTACAGAAGTAGGTTAAAGTACAGTCTTTTGTGTAAAAATAATATCGCTAAGAAAAGTCTACTTGTTTTATTTTTATTTCAGAATGCTACTTACAAAACTTTTTCTGTCTTTTCCTGTTGCATCGTCATCTGCTTGTGACGTAGGCATGTATATCTGAAATACTGTTGTTGGCTTGGATTTGTTGCCGATTCTAATAAGAACAACTTCATCGTGGGACAGTTCAAAGTGACTCATTGTCCGCATTACCTTCCAATTCATAATGGTTTCTAATTCTGTTATATAATTTTCTGCTGCTGTTGACAATACCCTAACTTCATCTGACGGCAAATCCTTATCGTCTTTCCATTTCACTTCACTGAGCTACACTATATTTAGACTGAGCCTTTGCAGTTACCTTTTCAGATTTTGTAACTACCCTACCAAATTCAAACTTCTAACATTCCACACTCCAACTTGTAGACTTTAATTTAGAATATAATACAGCTATGATGATTCTTACTAATTTTAACACTTTTGAGTTGCAAGGGGAATAGACTTGCAACAGGCAGACTAAAAATAGATGAAGTTCTCAATCAAACATTAAAAGGCACTGACAAAACATACATATTTAAACAAGACTGGAAATGTCTTGTAAGAGGGTGTGAGAAGATAGATGCAAAATTTGGTGTAAGGGAATGAACTGAAAAAATAAAAATAAAATAATGAAGAAACTATGGCAGAGATGCAGTAATTGACACTGAACAAGTATCTTTATATATGTTTGTATAGTTCAAGACACAAATAGACACAGATAGCATATAATACAAATAATGAAATTCCGAAATTAATTTCAGATAAGCTTTAGCAAGCCATTTGAGACATGGATGAAGGGAAGTTGCCTTGTAGGTGGTGTTTTAATAGAAGTTATTGAAGCTGGAGGTAAAGTAATACAAAAAGCAAAACTAGTTGCAGGATTTCTGCAGGGCAAGACAATTCCGCAACAAGAGCACAATGGGTCATCTGCGAGCCACGAATGAAACTACAGAATGGAGCAATAAATATGAATTACTACTTTGCATGATATCATAAGATTTTAAACAGCATTTGACTCAGTTACGACAAAATTTATAAAGTCCTTGGGATATAAGTCACTGCTTCAACTTAAGTTAGTATACCGAAAAATGCAGCATCTTCCTCTGTACTTTTTCAAGATGGTGAGAAATCTGGAATTGAAAGAGGAATCAGGCAAGAAGATTTCATACTACCAAAAATATTCTCACTAGTCCTTGAGAAGATTTCTCTGTTGAGCACCCTATATGTACCCCCAGTATTCCCTGAGAAAATTTTCAGCATCTGGGAATACAAATAATGAATAGATGTGCAGAAACATATATCTGAACTTCATTTGCTTAGCCAATGACAAAGTACTGCTTGTGTCTAGTGCAGATGAGTTTCAGTTATAAACAAAAGGGCTTACTAGAAAATGTCTGAAAGGAAACCTGAAAATAAATTACAATATGATTAAAAAGTGAATAACCAAAATATAAAAAATGGCAGCTGAAGACAATGATGATGAAAAAAGGAAAGAAGAAGAGATAAAAGGGCACAGGGCACATTTAGTAAGCCAAAAAGTTTTCAGAATTGAACTTCTGATGTGTAACAAAAGGGATGTTCATAATCAATGTGAGTCACTAGTTTTGATGTAGAAGTGAGACATGGCCTTCAATTGTGAAACACCATTCGAAAACTGAGTGTCACTCAGTGAGCAAAGGAGAGATGTATGTTGAGGATTATTATGAGAGTCAGGAAAACAAACAAATTTATCAAGCAAGACATGAGGATGGAATACGTAATTCCAGCTGTAATGAAACTGGAATGAAAGTGAGTGGCACATCTAGCAAACCAAACGGATGGAAAATGAACCAGGGAAGTGGAGTGATGGATTTCACAAAATAAGAAAATCCTGAGACTGTGACCTAATGGTGGATGCCAGCATGTCCATCCCTCTTAAATAGGAGGAGAGGACTGCAAGTGATAGGAATATTACCATTTTCAGTACTATCGTCAGCTGTAATTTCAGTATCAATTATTGGCAACTGGATTTGATGGTAAACTTGGTGCATAGGAAGAATGATTGTTCAAATGACTTTGTGTGTGCTGTAATTAAACTAATCTTGTCTTCTTGAGCCCTATGGGAGCAGTTTGCTGGGAATTGTAGTATATTCCTCATTTATAACTAAGTTTTTAAACTTTGTAAATAGGTTTTCTGTGAATAGTTTAAATCTATCTTCAAAAGTTTGCCTGTCTAGTTTCTTTAGCATCACTGCGACACTCTATGAAGGATAAAAGGAACCTGTGACCATTCATGCTGCCTTCCTTTGTATATATTCTGTATACCCTGTTAGTCCTATGTGGTGCAGGTCACACATACTTCAGCACAGTTCTAAAATGGGTCTCATGAGTGAGTTGTCAGCAATCTCCTTTGTAAAATGATTGCATTTCCCCACTATTCCACCAATAAACTGAAGTCTACATCCTGATTTACCCATGGCTGAGCCTATGGGATCATCAAATTTCATATCTCTACAAAGTGTTACTCTCAGGTATTTATATGAGCTGACCAATTCTAACATGACTCATTGATACTATAGTCACAGGAGACTATGCTTTTTCTGCTTGTGAATTGCACAGTTTTACATTTCTGAACAATTAAAGCAAGCTCACAATCTTTGCACCACTTTGAAATTGTATCAAGATCTGACTGAATTATTTATGCAGCTCCTTCAGTCAGTATTTCATTATAGATAACTCCATCATCCACAAAAACTCTGGGGTTATGATTAAAATTGTATGCGAGGCCATTAATATACAGCATGAAAAGCCAGGGTCCCAACAAACTTCTCTGGGACACACCCAAAGTTACTTCTACATCTGTCAATGATCCACTGTGCAACCTAACTTGCTGTGTCCTCCCTACCAAAAAAATCCACAATTCACTCACAAATTTCACTTGATAGCCCATATTATCATACTTTTGATGATAAGGATAGATATGATACTGAGTCAAACACTTTTCAGAGGTCAAGAAATACTGCATATACCTGACTGCCTTAACACAAAACTTTTGGCATGTCGTGTAAGAGAAGTGCGAGTTGGCTTTCACATGACCGATGTTTTCAGGATCCATGCTGGCTGGCAAGGAGCATGTCATGCTGTTCAAGATACTCATATGTCTGAACTCAGAATATGTTCTACGATCCTACAATAAATTGATGTCAAGGATATCTGACAGTAGCTTTGTTGTTTACCTCTACCACCCTTCTTGTAAATGGGTGTGACCTGTGCTTTCTCCTAACTACTGGCCACAGATTTTTGTACCACAGATCTACTATTGATTATAGCTAAAAGAAGCACTAAAGTAGCTATAAATTAAGTATCAAGTGTGATAAGGCTTCTGTCTGGCAGTGCAGCTTTGTTTAGTTTTAACGATTTCACCTGTTTCTCAACACCACTGACAGTAACACTTATTATATGAGGATTAAATTATGGAATTCTCCTGGGTTTTAATTTGTAAAGGAACATTTTAAAATGGAGTTACAGATTTCTGCTTCTGCTTTGTTATCCTCAACTTCAATTCCTGTCTCATCCACGAGTGATTGAACACTTTGGTGCCACTGACAGCTTTTACATATGATCAGAATTTCTTTGGGTTTTGTGGAAGATCATTTAACAATAACCTGCTATGATAGTCTTTTAATGCTTCACGTTTTGCTCTCTTGACAGCCAAGAGAGTTTCATTTGGCATCTCTCTATCTATAGCCATATGTTTAATTCCACACCTTGCACGTCCCCAACCAATCACGTTATCCTACCATAGAAAGGGGAGATATAGTTTAACATGGAGTCTGAACCATATGTCATTTCTGGTATTATTCACATCATTGTGAGGTGAAGATCAGGCTAAAGGCACACTGATAAATTTCCATGGCTTGACAAGGATTCAATATCACAAACTCCGGATCCAGGCACACACTTTACTACTAGGATGCTAAGCCTGATTTCTAATGCAGCTACTCTCTCCAGATGCTCTAAGCATCCACCCTTGGGACTTGAAAGACAGGAAATTATCCGTTTCAATACTGATTCCCAGGCAGAGTAGTTTTTTGAGAACTTCCAAATAAATTCTAGGGATGCTGCAGCAGTGTCATGGATCCTCTACTGCAGCAATTTCCCAGCATGTACAAACAGAATTGTCCACCAAATCGCTGGCATTGACATCACATGGCCTCCATCATTTTTCTCTTTTGCCACTGGCTCCAGATTTGCCAAGGCATCGTGCACTGACACAGGAGAACAATAACTGCCAGATGCACATGCTTGCAGCACTTGATCTTTTATTACCACCATCTGTTCATGTCAAAGAAGCAGTGCCTTTTAGTATTGGCATCGTCATTTGGTACATAATATAGACTCTGTGGATCGATTTTGGTGCAACAGGACCATAAATTCTTTTGGGAATTGCTCTGCAGGCAGTGAAATCAACTTCTGTTCAAGAACTAATGTGTTCCTCTCCACAGCTGGCTGAAGCTTTAGTGATTGCTTTGTACTACAACAGTCATTCTTTTGGCTGATCATGTTACGATTAGGCCTCCTTGGGATCCGAGTATAGTCATGTCTTCCCACTACTCCTCTGATGGACTGTGATTGTTTCCAGCCTCGCCTAGAAGTGGTTGCCACCACTGTAATTCAAGTTGTGTTAATTCTAATTGTTTTCATTAACAGCCTGGAAAACTTACACAATTAGTAACTTGTATGAACTATGGAAAATCCGGTATGGATTAATGATGATACTATGAAAAGGACAGTTGCTACTCACCATATAGCAGAGATAATGAGTCGGAGATAGGTGCAACAAAAAGACTGTCAAACAAAGTTTTCAGCCAAGCAGGCCTTCTTCAGAAATAGGCAGCACACACACACACACACACACTGACGTAAATGCAACTCACACACACCACACACACACACACACACACACACACACATACACATACATCACCACAGTCTCTGGCTGCCATGGCAATACTGTGAGCAGCAGCGCAAGATGGGAGAAGCAAACTGGGTGGTGGTGGTGGTTGTGGTGGTGGTAAGGAGGTGGCTGGGGTGGGGAGGGGGAGGGATAGTGGGGTAAGGGAAGGTGATGGGAAAGTGCTGCTTGTGGAAGCATTATAGGAATGTGGTGGGGAGAGGGTAGATCAGCTAGCTGCTGTTGGGAGGTTAGACAGAGGGCAAGGGGGTGAGGATGGCAGCGGAAAAAGAGAAAATCAGAGAAGTATGAATGATGCATCACTTATTCTGTGTTTCAGTGCATTCAATGAAGTGTTTATAAATGACTTTTGTAATCTAAGTTGGCGATGGCAAAACTATGAATATGCATTTTGGCAAGATTAAGGCTTAAAGTGCTTGCAGTGAAATAATTTGTACACTGGAGGCTGATACTGAAGGGATTTAATAGCATAAAATTTGATTTTTATTTTTCACTTGATGTCTGTCAGTGCCTCCTGCCTGGCGGCTAGTTGCAGCAGATCAGTCACGTTGCAAAACCGGACAGAACCACTTTGAAACTCACATGTTAAACCATCAGCAGCTAAACTCGCATGTTGCTGACAAGGTAACACTACCAAACTGTGCGTCTACGATTTTGATAAGTTTGGAGGTGGTCACGTGGGGGCGGAACCGCAGCCAGCTGCTGGGAGTGGACATGCCTTCCGCTCTCTTCTGCTGGCAGCTTCCGACCCAACCAGACGCTCTCCTCTCCTGCTCTCATGGGAGGCAGCCCATGCAGTTTTGGCTGCTCCTCTAGGCCTTTACTACATTAAACAACAACGCTCTTATAAAAATGAGTAACTCCTTCACCTCAACATGTGCCTACTGCTTTCCCTTCCTCGCCAATCCTGACATGTTAACAAATTCTTCTTGTTTTCGTCTTAGTGTTGTCCCATGTCTTCACTGGGTCAGCATGTTACTTTGGATTTGGGATTTTTAGTGATGGACTTCCTGTCACCATCTCTTCTTCCCCCCCTCGTGATGGAATCTACACACCCCATTTTTCTGTGCATAGCGTTAACCCATATGAAAGTGTCAGAAGATTTTCTAAACGTTTTGTGAACTAACTGATTCAGCTATTTTCTTCTGCAGAATATTCAGGATGTTTAGTTTGGTTTCCATAATTATGAACAGCTCCTAATTTATAAGGGGCATTCAAATGAAGCCAGGTCACTAGTGTAAAGTAATGGTAACGATTTTATTAACTCAGAAATGTAGTTATACACAGTACATGTACTCAAAAATAGTCACCACAACTATTGGCACATTTATCCCATTGCGACACTAGCCGGTCGATTCCATCCTTAAAGAAGCAAGTAGGCTGCTATCGGATTCAGGCTTGGACCCAGTCACACACTCGTTGTCTGCTGTGAATCGATGTCCGCGAATAGCTTGTTTTAGAGGTCTGAACACACACAAGGTGAAAGGTCAGGACTGTACAGTGGATGTTCCAGCGTTTCCCACCAAAACTGCTGCAATGCTGTCTTCATCACACTGACCATGTGCGGGTGGGCATTATCATGCAGAAGCATAACCACAACACTTCAGCAACTCAGACTGTACTCACTGAGCACAGCCTTCATCCATCAATACATTTCACAGCCTCCAACTCCCTTCGCTGCCAAAAATCGGATCACTCCTTGTTGCTCTTGCTTACTCACCTGCATGTTTGGTAGTGGATGATAACTGGTGAAACCACACTAACGCTATACAACATCAAACAGTGTGCACGCGTCAGTCTCTCTACCAATAGATG
This sequence comes from Schistocerca nitens, assembly GCF_023898315.1. Classification (NCBI taxonomy): domain Eukaryota; kingdom Metazoa; phylum Arthropoda; class Insecta; order Orthoptera; family Acrididae; genus Schistocerca; species Schistocerca nitens. The sequence goes on along the minus strand of NC_064620.1, from coordinate 484,104,964 downwards.
GCACCACCATATCATATGTGGTGAGATCTTATGTTTAAGGCAAAGGTAGGTGCACTGATCAGGTTTCATTTGAATGAACCTCAGAATAGAATAGTGGAACAGATATCAGCAAAAACAACTGCAAATGCTGTGGGTAGCAATTCTGTAAACATATTCCGGAAATTTCAATCTTTTTTTCCCCTACCTGATTAATCTATGTGGTGCATCTTAAACAATTTTACCACTGGACAGTTTTTTTTATGAAATTTTAGGGATTCATTAATTTAAAAAGATGTATGAACTTGTCAATTGCTAAAACAGGAGACATCTGAGCAGGACTGATACATATAAGCAACATACGGAAAAAAAATCATATCTTATCTATTAGAACTAAAAGTATAGTAGCTTGTGCTGTTGGGTACAAAACGGATAATATCCTAAGCATTTAGAATTCAACTAAATTTCTAAACAGGAGAAAAAGGTGAATAATAGGGAAATGTGAGTAGTAAGTGAGTGCTGGTTTAAGGTGGTTTAAACAAAATATTAGAACCAAATTCTGATCATGGAAGGCCCTGAAATAACTAAGTACAGTAACAGACCACACTTAGCTCCACCAAAGAATGTTCATTATTTGATCAGGTGTAGATACAGAAGTTCTGATAAATAATAATAATTTCATGTATCTGACTGTATGCCTACATACCAGACAAACTTTGAATTATAGTGAGAGGGAATGTAACATATTTTCCACTGAGAAAGCTATGACTGTTATGAATGTTTTGAGTACAACTTATTGAAGTTGGACACCAGGCCATTAATTTACGTCTCATCAACTAGATTAGAGTGGTTCATTGTTCTCTCATACCATTTCATGTGATCACCGGGACACTTTTTCAAAGAAACTTGAGACAACAATTCAGTTCCAATTATCCTTATTTTAATGAAGGTTTATTGCCTGCAAGAAAGGAAATTAGCAATTGTAAATACAAATTTGAAAGTTAAATTGATTGATTGATTTATTTATTTTTTTAAAGAAAAGTATGTGCATGTCACTTAAATCACGCTGCATCAATGTATTAGTCAAAACTTGTATAATTTGTAACATTGCCATTCTGACTTTTCTACAGCATATTGGATTTCCTGTACATCTTGTTTAGTTTTTTGCATGTTCCATGGATCATATTCTGATATCCTGCTATGAAGTGAAACAGTGTGCAGGTTGACAAATAAGGTACCTTTTTTGTGAAAACATGGTCAGTTGCTGGCCATTATTTTTTAAAGTCTTAATCTACAACAAAATTTGGTAAATGTAACTCAACCACAAACTCCTACTCAGAAACTGATATATGGAATACAAGGAATTACCACATTGAAATAATTTAAAATCATTTTTAAAACTTTCATTATCTGCCAGCACCTTTAATTCACAAAGAAGAGGGCTGAATATTTTACGACTGCACACTTAGTTAGTTTGTGTGTAAGAGTAAGGTTAAGTTGTGCATAGTGAAGATTGCTTTTGTTCCTAGTGCCATAATTACAAATACTACTATTAGTTTCAAATTGTGCTTGACTCTTCACAACAGAATTCAGAAGAGAGTCAATTTATTGTGAGGCTGGTGGTGGTATGCCTAATTTTTTAAACAGTTGCCTACATCAATTTTGCTGTCTTCTGAACTAGTTTGATGTGGCCCGCCATGAATTTCTCTTCTGTGCCAACCTCTTCATCTCACACTAGCACCTTCTTCTTGTCAATGTTTACTGTAAGCTCTCCTCATTGGGGCAAATCTCCTTACTTTTATCTTATCAGTCTACCTGATTTTCAACATCCTTCGGCAGCAACACATTTCAAATGCTCTGATTGTCTTCTTTTCTTGTTTTCCCACATTCCATGATTCAATTCCATAAAATGCTGTGATCCATATATACATCCTCAGAAATTTCTTCCTCGAATTAGTGCTGATATTTTATACCTCATTACTTCCCACCAGTTAAATATGAAGTTAACAATTTACTCATAATATTTGAGAAGCCACTAACTTACAAGGGTGGCTTGAAAAGTTCCTGGAATCACCATGAGAGGTCTATGCTAGTGCAACAAGTTGTTCATGTGACATTCATTGGACTGTTGCCTGTAAACACGTGCCACGTCAGTGCTCTTGGAAAAGGGCTGTGGTGATGACATGGCTCTGTTGTTGTTCCCGCATAGTGTTTTGTGAAGATGGAAAAAATCAAAAAGAAAGGTATGAAAGCAAAAGACATTCATGCCGATTTCCAGAACACACTGGGGGACTCTGCTCCTTCATATTCAGTTGTTGCTAAGTGGACAAATGAGTTTAAATTTGGTCGGGAGAGCTTAGATGATGATCCGCGCAGTGGTTGGCCAAAATTTGTCACTACTCCAGAAATCATTGCAAAAGTGCAAGAAATGGTCATGGGGGACCGCCTATTGAAAGTGCATGAAATTGCTCATGTTTGCCAGATGTCATCTGAACTGAAGAATTAGAAATGAAAAATTTATCTGCAAGATGGGTGCCGCCACTCTTGATGCTGGATCAAAAACATGTGCTGTCACCATGGCAAAATTACACAAATTAAGGTATGAATTGTTGTCACATATCTATTCACCTGATGTGGCTCCGTCACACTTCATCTCTTCCTAAAACTGAAAATTTTTCTTGGTGGATGATGATTCACTTCATACGCAGAATTGATAGCCGGAGTTGACAACTATTTTGCAGGCCTGGAGGAAACTCATTTTCGAGATGGGATCAAGGCACTGGAACATCATTGGACCAAGTGCATTTAATCTACAAGGAGACTACTTGAAAATTAAAAAAAAGATTCAAAGAGGTAAGTACTTCTTTCCTATTCCGATCCAAGAACTTTTCTAACCAACCTCATAGTTTCTCCAAAAGAATGTTGTGCCTTGTACAGCCAAACACTTAAGACACATCACAAAATTCCCAATAGGTGAAAACTGTAATTCAGGTATCTTAAGAAACAGTCAGTGAAATGGATGGCATCTTCACTTGTTAGGCCCTTGTGGAATCTAAATTGTGACTGACTCAGAATCTTGTATTTGTAGATATTCTTAAATACATTACCTATTCAAAAAAATTTGGGAAGCAAGTTAATAGTGAAATAGGACAATGGTCATTAATATCTGTCTAATACCTTTCCTAAAGAGGGGTCTAACAATGATGTACTTCACCACTGTCTGGAAAAATGCTGTGTGAAAGTGATGGATTAATTTATGTATTCATGTACAAATTACAACATAAAATATATATAAACTGAAAAAAGCAAAGTATATTTAAAATGTAGAATATGTATCTTTACATAAAAACATACTAGCCAAATACAGAAATACATAATCAAAAATATATCATATTTCACTCGTCCAGAATTTGGTGTAAGCTGCAGCTGTCTTGGTATAATTCATGAGGTCCTCTTGAGTACACTCTCTGTGTGTATCCACTAACAGGCATTTTAGAAGGTGTTTCATTGTCTGTGGTTCACCACACTCACACTTATCAGTGTTTGTGTAGCCGCGCCTTTTGATAAATTGTTTTGATTGCCGCAAGCCTGTACGAAGTCGGTTCAATGTTTCCCAGTGTTGCTAGCCCAGATAGGAGCCCTGGGGTAGAACTTCACTTGTGATAAGAGCTTCTAGATATTCTTCTTGCCATAATGAGTTTATGTACGTTTCAGCTGGTTGTACTGAGTATATGAAACTTCATCTAGATTGAAGCCTTTTGGGCATGGGTTGACTGTATAGTCTGTGATGCTGGTCATTCACCTATCTGTTCCAAAGTCTCAGGAATGATCTTCTGACATTTGGTGACCACTACCCAATAATGAATATAAAAGGTCCACTCTAATAGGTCTGAGGCAACCAGCTGTCTTCCCGCAGGTATTATTTAGGACTGTGTCTATTTTTCTAGTGTGATGAGACCATTCCTGAATTGGCCATCCATACTCAGCAACTGGCAAGTGCTGTGGAAGAGAATATGTTCATGATGGCATTCCACTTGGCAGATGTCAGTTTGTTCAGTATGCCATTACATGTTCTTATTTTAGGTTTTGCTTTCTCGATATGTTTCTATGTTAAGGTTCTTTTGCGAATGATGCCCAAATAGGATGCATAGGGACAGTTGTTCAAGCGTGTACCATTACAGATGATATTAAGCTTATTTCCTGCCTCTTGATTCTTAAAGTGAAAAATATACACTTGCATTTTACACAGGTTTTGTTTTTACATCTGTAGTAGTTTGTGAGCATTGTCAGGTCTTCACTCAAGCTACTTTCAATTTCCTTAAGAGATTTTGCATGGTATGCAATTGCTCCATTATCTTATTAACCCCATGAGAATTCTTGCTTCTAAGAGTTAACCATTTTTCCAATTTCCCTAGAAGAATTTGGCATGATCTTGAACGGAATGAATGGTTGCGGTGTTTATTATTGCATATGCTTCTTCTCTTGAGTTAATTGCACCAAGTTTCTCAGTCACTTTTAAAAAGTGGTTGTTAAAGAGCCTTGCTATATGTATGGTGACATGGATTATTTGGAGCTTATCTTTAACTATTAGATCATTATGTTCCCAGCTAGGTTTTCTTTATAACTAACCTCCATATTGTTTTGATTTTATTTTCAGAATTGTTAAACTCTGACATTTCATGCAAGTTTGTTTTTTATTTCCTCATAAGTCATTGTATCCGTGCACTAGGGTTAATGTCTTTAACTAGTAATCAAAATGTCCTTGGTACCAGGTCCAAACCTAGCCACTGCTTAAATTTTAAATAAAAACCATCAGCAATAGTGGTTGAAGACTTCTGTTATAAGGAATCACCTTTACTCTGCCACTGGCCTTGTCAAAGAAGGTGAAGGAGTGGACAGAATATCAGGTCAACCTTAAGGCCTTGGATAGGAAACTGCCAAAAAAGATTAAGGAATGAGCAACAGTCAACAGTATGAGGATGCAGAAGGAAACTGAAACCACTGCTTTAAAGAAACGCAATGAGTACCCACAGTGCAAACACCTGTCCTGTAATAAAGAATGCATCAAGATGATCTCTCCAAAAGATTCTGCATTAGACTCCCTTTCAAATCTCCACGAGGGTACTGCCAAGGGAGAGGTGACCATAAGAAACAGACTGTATAAGCAACAAAAGGGTAACATTCTATGAGTTGGAGTGTGGAAAGTGTGACGTTTAAACACGGTAAGCAAGCTAGAAAACCTGGAAATGGAGACAGAAAGACACAATCTAGATCAGTGGTGTGCAGACTTGCTAGTATTGCAGGCCACAAGCATCTTACTGTGACTATGTAAGGGCCACAAGTTCAAAAATAACATGCTGTGAAAAGAGTTGTTATTCTGAATTGGGACCCCCCTGCCCCAATGCTAGATAGGCTACTAGGCTCAAAACAACTAAGTTCTACAAGGGCCCACTCTCTCCTTCTTGGGAGGGAGTGACAGATGTCTGGAAAAAAAATCTGCAAGAACAAATGGTGAGATATGTGAATCCCTAATCTAGATATAGTGGGAGACACTTACATGAGATTGAAAGATTATAAGAACTTCTGGTCAAATATAGGGTAATATCAACAATAGGACAAAACAGTGTAATGATAATATGATTCATTATGAATAGGAGTGAGTTACTATGAACACCTGAATGATAGGGCTGTTCTTATTAGAACCAACAACAAACCCAAACCAACAAGTATGGTTAAGTTATAAATGCTGATGTCATGAGCAGAAGATGAAGAAGTAGAGGAGTACAGAAGGAAAGAGAACTGGTAGTTTAATAGGTGAAGGGACTGGAACATGGTAGAAGGAGGATGAATAGAATACAGAGTTGTGGAAGAGTATAGGCTTTGTAGAGGGAGATCAGAACGACCAACTGGGTTTCGCAAATGAATTTCAGCTCGTAATAGGTGTGTAGCCTATCCCCCAACATTACTCAATCTGTGCATTGACCAAGCAGTAAAGGAAACCAAAGGAAAATCTGGAGCAGGAATTGAACCTCAGGGAGAAGAAATACAAACTTTGAGCTTTGACAATGACATTGTAATTCGGTCAGAGACAGCAAAGGACTTGGAAGAGCAGGTGAACAGAATGGACAGTGTCTTGACTGGAGAACACACAATGAACACCAATAAAAGCAAAACAAGGGTGAATGAATGTAGTATAATTAAGTCCGGTAATGCTGAGGGAATTAGATCAGGAAACAAGACACATAAATTAGTAGATGAATTTAGCTATTTGGGCAGCAAAATGACAGACCATGTCCAGAGTAGATAGGATATAAAATGTAGATTGGCAATGGCAACAAAAGTGTTTAAGAAAAGGAGAAATTTTTTAACTTCAAATATAAATTTAAGTGTTGGGAAGTCTTTTTCTGTAGGTATTTCTATAGTGTGTAGACATGTATGAAAGTGGAACATGTATGATAAACATTTAGACAAGAAGAGAATAGAAGCTTTTGGAATGTGGTGATACAGAAGAATGCTGAAGATTAAATGGTTAGATTGTATAACTAATGAAGAGGTGCCGAATAGAACTGGAGAGCAAAGAAATTTGTGGCACTACTTGGGAAGGGTGCAGGTTAAAAATCAGAGTGAGACCAGGAGATGAGTACAGTAAGCAGATTCAGAAGGATGAAGATTGCAGTAGTAATTTAGGGATGAAGAGCCTTGCACAGGACAGAGTAGCAAGGAGAGCCGCATCAAACTAGTGTTCAGACTGGAGGCTACAACAACACTGAATATGCTATTCAAGAGTCACAAGAGGAGGAGGTATACTTGGAAAAGGCTCAGAGTCATATTAAGATTCCAGCTGTATTACATTATTATGATCAGATGGATTCCAAAACCATGTAGTGGATTGTAAGGCATTCCCAGGAGCAGGTGTAGACTGCGATGTAGACTGAAGTACTGAGGAATAATGAGATGCATTTTATATTCTCTAGGGCTGTGGGTAATGTGATAGTGAATACCACTCTAGGCAAATCATTTGAAGAGGAATGGACAACTCTAAAAAGGAAAATCATAGAAGTTGGACAATACACATATGTACAAGGTGGTAACTACAAAGAAACTTGTGTAGTAGTAGAAATATTTCAACTGACTGGTGACAGAAAGAAGTACAAAAATGTTCAGTGAAAGACAAACAGCAAGAGAGTTCCCTCAGGAATGAAATAAATAGGAAGTGAAGGGAAGCTAAGATAAAATTGCTGCAGGAAATGGTCAAGGGAAGTTCTGATTGAGCACATATAAAAGTCAAAACAACATTTAGTGAAATTAAAAGCAAATGATGATGAAGTCCCATACTCCTTGACAGAGCGTAGGGGAATGATGCAGGAGACCCGCACCACCGTACTAGGCAAGGTCCTAGTGGAGGTGGTTTGCCATTGCCTTCCTCTGACCGTAATGGGGATGAATGATGATAATGAAGATGACACAACAACACCCAATTATCTCAAGGCAGGTGAAAATCCTCGACCGTGCCAGGAATCGAACCTGGGACCCCACACTCGGGAAGCGAGAACGCTACCATGAGACCATGAGCTGCGGACATTAAAAGCAAAAGCATCATCATTAAGAATACATTGTTGGGTATTCCTCTTTTAAATGCAGAGAAGAAATAATAAATGTGGAAAAAACACATTAAAGGCCTCTGCGAGGGAGAAGCCTTAAGTGATGACATGACTGAGGAAGAAATGGGAGCTTTATCGAAGGTAGAGAGGATCCAGTATTAGAGTGACAATTGAACAGAGCTACAGTAAACTTATGATCAAATAAGGCAGAAGGGATGTTACATTCTTTCAGAATTTCTAAAATCAATGTGGTTGTGGTGGCCAAATTGTTATTTAAGTTAGTATGTAGGATCTATGAGATTGGTGATACACCATTAGATTTTTGAAAAAATATCATATGTGATAATAGAATACTTCAATGTCCTGACCCCCTAAGGGGGTGAAATGGGGAATGAAAGGTTTTAAAAAAATGTTGCTACTAAGGCAAGTATGTAGGATTATGAAAATTAGTATTTGTTTCTCGGTTAGAACTGAACAGACCCATGTTTCAGTGTTTTTGAAAATTCAACCAATAAGCGATAAAATAGTGGGTGAAAGCTTTTTGAAAATAAATCATTATTAAATCACAACTGAAGCATTTTTAAAGCTACGTCTGTCAAAACTGGGATTTGACATCTTGGTTAGAAATAAAAACAAAGTGTTTCTATGTGTTTTTGAAATTTCTACATCCTAAGGGAGTGAAAAGGGGATGAAGGTTTTTATGGAAATGTTTCATTATGCAAGCATTTTTGAAGCTAAATCTATGAAAATTTGTATTTGGCTTCTCAGTTACAAATAATAAAATACGTGTTTCACTGTTCTACAAAATTCAACCCATAAGAGGATGAAAATATTTAAGAAAATATTTCATTATATTAAAAGTTTTTAAAGCTGAATCTGTGGAAATTGATATTTCATTTCCTGGTAAGGTATAAATAATTATGTGTTTAGAAGTCAAAGTCTCTATAGAAATATCGCCACAAGAATGCAGAATGTACGATTAATAAAAACCTGGGATTCCAGCTACCAGAATCACTTTATGGTCAGAAGTATGTTCAGAAAAGACCACGTTTGTATGGCCTTAATGTGTGTGAAAAGTTTAGAAGGTGCTGCAATTTGTGAACAAAGTAAAAAACCAGTTTAAGAAAAAAAATTGGTGCAGACCATATAATCCACATGAGTGAAGCAGAGGGCAATAAGCTAGTCAAGACATAAGAAAAATCAAGATATGTTCATAGGATTTGCTGACCTATTAAAGGTTTTTAACAGGATAGAACGGTGCAAGTGTTCAAACTTATGACAAAAATAGGAGTATAGAGAAAGATGGGTAATATACAATATACACATGAACCAGTAGGGAACAATAAGAATGGAAGACCAAGAAAGAAATGCTCAGATTAAAAAGGATGTAAGACAGAGATGCAGTTTTTGACCACTACTGTTCAATCTATACGTTGAAGAAGCAATAATGAAAATAAACAAAACGTTCAAGAATTGGATTAAAATTCAGGATGAAGGGATATTAAAGATAAGACTACCTGATGATATTACTATCCTCTACGAAAGTGAGGATGAATTGCAGAATAGAGCATGGAATATGGACTGAAAGTAAACTGAAGAAACAAAGTAACGAGAAGTAGCAGAAATCAGAATACTGAGAAACTTAACATTAAAACTGGTGATCACAAAGAAAACAAAGTTAAGGAGTTCTGCTACCCTGGAATCAAAAGAACCAATGATGGATGAAGCAAGAACATAAAGAGCATACTAGAACAGACAAAGAGAGCATTTGAGGTCAAAAGAAGTTTACTCGTATCAAACACAGGTCTTAATTTGAAGAAGAAATTACTGAGATTGTGTGTTTAGGACACAGCATTGTCTGGTATGACTGTGTAAAAACTGGAAAAGAACAGAATCAAAGTGTTTGAGATGTGGTTCTATAGAAATGGAAATAAGTGTATGTACAAATGAGGAATGTGTAGGTTATCTGCAGAATCGGTGAACGAAGGAACAAATGGAAAACACTGACAAGAAGAATGGGCAGGATGATGTGACAAGCGTTAAGGCATTGTAGAATAACTCCCAAGGTACTGGAGGAAGCTGCAGAGGATAAAACTGTACGGAAAGACAGATAATGGAATATGACCAACAAACAACTGAGTCCATAGGGTACAAGTGCTGCTGAGAAACGAAGATGTTGGCACAAGAGATGAATTCATGGCAAGCTGCATCAAACCAGACAGAAAAAAACAGCTCTCGATAATACAGAACAAAACTTTTTGTAACATGAAAACTGTTGTACATCTGCTGTTGTGCTGATCATTTTATATAGGTCTCTCTTTCTACTAAATGATACTGTAATACCTTTTGTTACCTTAGTAGAATTCCCACCCACTGCATCATGTATCTCATTCGAGTTGATTATTTTCTGGTCTTTCTAAAAGTGTCTGTTGTGATGTCATTTAATATTCCTATGGTTTTTGTAGCTGTTGTCTGTTATGTTGAACTGGCCACCATGGTCTGATAACCTTTCTAAAATTGGATAACAGCAACTTTGATTGACTACATCCACCCATGCATAACTGTTGCCTATTGAAGTGCCACTGTCCTGTATAATTCTGATGGGAATGTTTACAAATGTGGGTAGACTGAATGTGTTAAGAAAAATTTTTATATCTTGCTTTGTTCAGAATCCTTCAAAATATTAATACTGAAATCACCACAAATTATTATTTGATTCCTTCTGTCAGACAATGACAAAACAAGGTTCTGAATTTTTCTGATAATTTCTGAATATTTCCCAATGGAGATTTGTGAAGTATAAAAATTGCAATTCTATTCTCAGCAGCATGACTTTACATGCACTTGCTTCCATTTGTTGTTCTGAGCATAAACTACTTGGGTCTATAGTTCTGAATTTTTGACGGTTTTTTGCACACAATTCCTCCTTTTCCACAGTGATTCTGCAATAGGAAGCTGCTAATGCATAATCTTCATCATTTAACAATTCTGTTTTGTTTTTACATGATGATCGGACAGGCCAAGTACATCAACAAATCATACAATGTAGAATTTGCCTCGACGGCCACATATAATAAAACACTGTTTTTGAGAGAGGGAAGGTAAACTGGGCCTAGATCCAATCTGCCTGGCAGATTAACAACACGGTTGGTGTGCCGTCCAGCTTAAATGTGGTTTTCAGGTGGCTTCCCAAAACCCACTAAGTCAGCTGGTATCCAAGTTCCACTTCATTTACATGACTTACAAACATTTAGAAAAACTATCTACTTCATTTACATGACTTACAAACATTTAGAAAAACTATCTCTCACTTTTACAGGAATATCACTACACACAAAAAGTTGTGGTACACATATTCATGCATGGAAGCACGAAGAGTATCTGGCCACTCTTTAAATTAACCCTTGAATTATTATTTTTAAACAAAAAGTTTTTCTCATTTTGTGGAAATGGAAAATAAATCTTGATTAAAAAAAAAATAACTGGGGTGCCATTAATTTAAAAAAGCAGCCAAATAAAAAAAATGATAATTTTAAGTTATTACATGGCACAAATAAATTTACCATTAAGAGAGAGAAAATTAATGATTCAAGATTTTGTATAACCTGACCACGCACATCGTTTATTGGCATACGCTGATCATTAATATTACACATTATGCACCTAAGTGCTGCCCGAAACGTAGGAAAGTCGGCAGGCAAGGTTAATGTTGTTGAAAAGCAATGTTGGTAAACAATAATAATTATTCATATATTGATGATACTTTTACATAGATAAATACTTTACACACCTTGAAAATATCTTTTAAGTACAAAATCAGTCCAGAGAGTGATAGTTAAGAAAGAGATATCAAGAGAGAGCAAGCCAGATACCACTCGTGTTTATATACAAGTAGACAACTGAAGGCAACTTTGCTGTCATTTTTCCTCAGTCTCTTCCTGTTCTGGAAGCCTCTTCAGTGGAAAAACATCTGACAGACTTCGCTGCACTCCTTTCCGGTGCTGCTGATCGCATAAAATTTGATTGTTGATGCCAGCTGCTCTGCATCTGATGCATTATTTGCCAATTAAAAAATACAATTGCTCTTCCACATTTAAGGATTAATTACGATATTATATTATAAGACAATTTAAAGGCACGGAATTAATACAAAAGTGCAGTGTTTCTTATGTAGGTTTACATGAATTATTTTAGTTTTGGGGCTTAAATTTATTTATGCATAAAAAGAACCATTTCACCCTGTCAAATCTGTAAATAATCATGTCTGCCCTGCACCAACTGGGGACAGGGGTACAAGAAAATGAAGAAGAATCATACAATGCAGGCTTTCACAGCACTCAATTTAGTGCAGAATACTAAATGTACTCTGAAATTTGTCTGTTCTTGCAGGATTTATAATTTCAGTTACTTTAATATCTTTCAGTACTGCCTATCTAGATGAAGAGATTAATTACACACACACACACACACACACACACACACACACACACACACACAGGGTGGTCCACTGATCATGAACAGGCCAAATATCTCACAGGTCAAACGGATATCAACTGCATTTTGTTAAATAGGAACCCCCATTTTTTATTACATATTCGTGTAGTACGTAAAGAAATGTGAATGTTTTAGTTGGACCACTTTTTTCGTTTTTTGATAGATGGCGCTGTAATAGTCACAAACGTATAAGTACGTGGTATCACGTAACATTCTGCCAGTGAGGACGGTATTTGCTTCGTGATACATTACCCATATTAAAATGGACCATTTACCAATTGCAGAAAAGGTCGATATTGTGTTGATGTATGGCTATTGTGATCAAAATGCCCAACGGACGTGTGCTATAGATGCTGCTCGGTATCCATGCTGGTTGCCAATGAGGAGGTCGTTCTGTTAAAGAAACCTACGCCTTAATGAACATTGTCTAAAATCTGAAAATATCAGTCTCCTAAATAAACTTACAGGTTATAAACTGGCTACCAGCTTTTGTAGGACCAATGGGTATGGAGGCTCTTGCATACTAGTTCATTCCACGGTAGACTATGATATCAGACAGAATTTTAGCCATCTGAATGAAGAAGGCACATTTGAAAGTTGTTGTATAGAACTTAAAGAGTATAACACACTAATTATCAGCATATATCGCACCCCTGGGTACCATATAAGTTCTGTATTTTTAGATAAGTTTGATACATTGCTACATAAATTAAAATGTGAGAAACTGTACAAGAAAGTGGTTATATGTGATGACTTCAACATAGATGTAAGGACTGATGACAAATTTTCTTCACACTTAAAGAACCTGGTAGCCACAAATGGGCTAAATCTCAATTTTGATCAGTATACAAGAATTACAGCAAGCTCTGCAACGTGTATTGACAATATTGTAGTAGTTATAATTATTATGTAAAAGAAAAGTTTCTTCTAGATTTAGGAGTATCAGACCATAAAGCACTATTTGTATCATTACCGAAGCAAAATCCAGTCTGCACAACAAAAAGATGTAGGAATTTCAGTCAAGAAAATGTGGAAGTATTTTGCAAAAAACTAAGCCAAACCAAGTGGACAGTCAGCAAACACACTTCCACAAGTGACAATTACAATAACTTTTTAACTGAATTCTTGGGTATATTCAATGAATGCTTCCCTTTTGTAACAGTGAGGACCAGGTCCCAAAAAAGTAGATCCTGGGTAACAAAAGGAATTAGAGTGTCTAGTGCTACTAAGAGGAAACTGCATATGGAGGCAAAAGTAAATCGAAGCCCTCAATTTCTTAAGTATGTAAGCACATACAAAAAAAACATTTGACAAAATAGTTAAACTAGCAAAACGTACTGCAAATAACGACTTCATTTCAAATGCAAAAAACAAATCAAAAGCTGTTTGGTCTGTTATAAGAAGTGAAGCTGGCAGTGAGGCACAGAGAAAATGCCCTTCTAAAATAGTGATAAGTGGTAGAGCTGTTACAGAACCCTGTGCCATTTGTGAATCATTCAATGACTTTTTCATAAACTGTAACAAATTTGGTGACTGTTCACCACCCAATACAAAGCCCAATATGACAGATAGCAATTGCACATATTTTAAGTTTTCTCATGTTTCCATCTCAGATGTCATCAAAATCATAATGTCCCTAAAAAATTCAAAATCTGCGGGGTGGGATGAGGTCCCCACTGAAATAATGAAAATAGTCTGTCACAGTATTGCATATCCACTCTCTTTCATAATCAACCAATCATTTGATGAGGGATGTTTCCCAGATCGATTAAAATATGCAGAAGTTCGGCCCATACATTAAAAAGGCAAACAAGATTAATTGGACAACTATAGGCCAATCTCACTGTTACCAATTTTCTCAAAAATATTTGAAAGAGCTGCATGTGATAAGATTGAAAATCACAATTCATCTAACAGCATTATCTTAGGCAATCAATATGGTTTCAGAAAAGGCCGCAGCACAATCCATGCAATAAATGAATTAGTCACAAAAGTCAGCAGATGTCTTGATGATAGAATGTGTGTGTCAGGCATCTTTTGTGACCTGTCCAAAGCCTTCGACACAGTAAATCATGACCTGCTTCTCCAAAAATTGGCATGCTATGGTTTTCAAGGCAAATCTCTTAGCTGGATATCATCATACTTGGCAAACAGAAAACAAAGAGTACTTATTAACATCAACATCAAGAAATTTCTCTCTGGCTGGAAAAACACTCAATTAGGTATTCCACAAGGTTCAATATTAGGGCCACTGCTTTTTCTATATTATATTAATGATATGCCATGTCAGGTCCACTCTGATACTATCCTATATACAGATGACTCAACAGCTGTAGTCTGTTGTAAAAATGAGGTAGACCTAATTCGTCATATTGAACAAACACTTGGGGAAGTGGAGGCATGGGTCAAAAACAATAACTTGACATTAAATTTTACAAAAACAGAAATTGTTCATTTTACCACAAAACAATCTGCACAGTCTATAAGTGAAATAAGGTATATGGACAAAAAATTAGAGACTGCAGACTGTGTCAAATTCCTTGGCGTGTTAGTCAATAAAAACCTGTTATGGAGTCACCATGTGGACAACATACTGGGTCGACTGAATAGCCTTGTATATATTATGAATATCTTGTATAGTATTACTGATTTAGCTGTAAGAAAAACTGCATATAATGCATATTTTGTTTCAGTCATTAGGTATAGTATAATTTTCTGGGGGTCTGAAAAAACAAATTTACTTAGAGCTTTTAGACTACAAAAAAGAATCATCCGAGCAATGGTGGGAGCAAAACCAAAGCAACACTGCAAACCTTTATTTGTAAAACTGGATCTAATGAGCATTCCAAGCATATACAACTATGAAACTCTCACTTTCACAAAAAGAAACCCACAACTTTTTGATGGCAACTTCTTCTTGCGTCAATATGATACTAGACATAGAACGAGCCACATGTTACCTACCCACCATTTAAAATCATATGAAAAAAACCCCATACTATATGGGCATGAAATTTGTAAATAAAATATGAAAAGATTTGGATGACCCAAATGTAAAAGGTACCAATAGAGACCTGGAAAAATATCTGAAAGATAAATGTTACTATAGTGTAGACGATTTCATGAATGGTAACAATGCATTATAATTGTAATTAAAATATCTCTTTGAAGATGTTACACCATGTATATTATTAGTTTATTGTCTATTTTTAGTATTGTTACGTATAGTGTAAAACTGACAAGTCACCTATGTCACAATCTTTGATTGTATAAGGCATGTTATGTGATAATAAAAATTGAATTGAATTGAATTGAACCTCATTATGTTTGAGCTCAAAATATATTCTAAGAGTCTACAACTAATTGATGTCAAGGATATCGGACAGTAATTTTGTGGATAACTTCTACTACCTTTCTTGTAGAAAGGTGTGACCTCTGTGGTTGCCATCCCTCCTTCCACAATTACATCCACCTGTTCAGATTCCACCAATCCTTAGCCCTCACCAACATAGTCCTGCAAAACCATATCAACCAAGCTCAGTCCTCCTTGCAGTACCTTCTCTCCATCCACAAAATTCTCCTGCTATGCAATCCCAAATTCCTGGAACCCATAACACACACTGAAACTTTAGCCCTGCAGGAACTTGAGTAACATGCCCAACGCCACCTCAAAAAGCTCTCCATCCAACTCACTTCCTACTCCCGCCTTGGAGTACCACTGTCCACCACTTCTACAACCACCTCGAAACCTCCCCCACGCCCCCTCATAGCTGACAAACCCTGTCTTGCAGACCTACTACATCTACCCCACCCTCCAAAACTCCCTCCCACCACCACACAGAACCTAAACAGACCAGTAACACAGTTATGAACCTTACCTCCAGAAGCCTTAGTCCCACAGAAATATCAGTCCTTTCCAAAGGCCTCACCTTTTGCCCCACTCCCAAATTCAACCATGCAGGACTAGTTAAAGACCTTCTCTCCTTCTCCCGATCCCTACAGTGGAAACACTTTTTCTCTACCAACCCAACCAATCAGACTCAACCAAAGACCAATATTGAACCTTACCTAACTCAGTTCACTCCTTCATTCAACCGTGATCCACCCCCACTAACTCCAAACCACCCCATGCTAACTTTCCAGAATTTCTTAACCTCAAACCTTGCCTCAACATCATTCCCCAAATCCCTCAACATGCAAACTAACCTTACATCCGCAGAAAGAACCACAGTCCACCATCTAAAAACTGATCCCGACCTTATAATCCTACCTGCTGACAAAGGCTCCACCACCGTTGTTTTGAACCACAAGGATTACGTGGCAGAAGGACTCCATCAGCTGTCAGATACTTCTACCAACAAACCATGCCACAATGGTCCCATTCCAGTAATCCAGCAGGATCTCCAGTAACTACTCAAATCCTTAGGCCCATCCCAGAACCTCTCCCCAGAGTCCATCTCTCTACTTACCCCTACCACTCCCCGCACTCCCACCTTCTACATGCTTCCAAAAGTCCATAAACCTAACCACCCAGGATGCCCCATTGTGGCCGGTTACTGTGCCCCCATGGAGAGAATCTCTGCTCTCATAGACCAACACCCTCAACCTATTACCCAGAACCTATCCTCCTATATAAAAGACACCAACCATTTCCTTGAATGACTCTCCGCAGTTCCTGTCACTTTACCACACAGTGGCCTGCTCATCACTATTGATGCCACATCCTTGTACACTAACATTCCTAATGCCCACGATCTTACTGCTGTCGAACACTACCTTTCCAGATTCCCTATGGATTCCAAACCAACAACCTCCTTCCTAGTCTCCATGACCAACTATATCCTCACCCACAATTACTTCTCCTTTGAAGGCATTACCTACAAACGAGCTATGGGCACCCGCATGGCACCATCCTATGGTAACCTATTCATGGGCCACCTAGAGGAATCCTTCCTAAAAACCCAGAATCTTAAACCCCTCACCTGGTTCCGATTCATTGATGACATCTCTGCTATCTGGATTGAAGGTGAGGACACCTTATTCACATTCCTCCAGAACCTCAACTTCTCCCCCATTTGCTTCACCTGGTCCGACTCAACCCAACAAGCCACCTTCCTAGATGTTGACCTTCACCTCAGAGATGGCTACAACAGTACCTCTGTCCATATCAAACCTACTAACCATCAGCAATACCTTCACTTTGACAGCTGTCACCCATCCCATACCAAGAAGTCCCTTCCATACAGCCAAGCCACCGGTGGTTGTCGCATCTGCAGTGACGAGCAGTCCCTCTCAAAATATACTGAGGGTCTCACTGAAGCCTTCACTGACCGTAATTATCCTCCCATCCTTGTACAAAAACAAATCTCCCGTGCCTTATCTTTCCAGTCTCCCACCACCTCCCAAAGTCCCACAGTCCGGCCAAATAGGAGCATTCCCCTCGTAACTCAGTGCCATCCGGAACTGGAGCAACTGAATTACATTCTCCGCCAGGGTTTTGATTTCCTCTTGCCATGCCCTGAAGTGAGAAATGTCCTGCCCACTATCCTTCCCACCCCTCCTACTGTGGTATTCCGCCGTCCACCAAACCTACACAATATAGTCGTCCATCCTTACACAACCCCTGCTCCCAATCCCTTAGCTCATGGCTCATACGCCTGTAATAGAGCTAGATGCAAGACTTGTCCCATACATCCTCCTACCACCACCTACTCCAATCCGGTCACTAATATCACCTATCCCATCAAAGGCAGAGCTACCTGTGAAACCAGTCATGTGATTTACAAGCTAAGCTGCAACCACTGTGCTGCATTCTATGTAGGCATGACAACCAACAAGCTGTCTATCCGCATGAACGGCCACCGACAAACTGTGGCCAAGAAACAAGTGGACCACTCTGTTGCTGAACACACTGCCAAAAATGATATCCCTCATCTTAATGACTGCTTCACAGCCTGTGCCATATGGATCCTTCCCACCAGCACCAGCTTTTCTGAATTGCGGAGGTGGGAACTTTCCCTGCAATACTTCCTACGTTCCCGTAACCCTCCTGGCCTCAACCTTTGTTAGTCACTGTCCTCACCCATCCAGCCCCCTCCCTGTTCCCATTCCAGCACTACATAGCTGTCATTTCACCGCCACACCAAGTCTTTTAATTTCTTTTATTTCTCTCCTTTGCGCTACTTACCCCCTTCCCCCTCCATACCTTCTGTCCTGCCCTCCCTCTAAACTGTAACACTTGACTGTCTGCCACTCCAACCACACTATCCCTCCCCCTCCCCACCCCAGCCTCCTCCTTACCCGCACCCAGTCGCCACTCCCATCATGCACTGGTGCTGCTGTTCGCAGTGTGGTCTCAGCTCACTGAGACTGCAGACGTGTGTGGAAGTTGCGTTTATGTGAGTGTGTGTGTGCGCGCGTGTGTGTATGTGTGTCTACTGCTGACAAAGGCCTTAATGGCCGAAAGCTTTAATTGTGTGAATCTTTTTATTGTGCCTATCGCGACTCAGCATCTCCGCTATATGGTGAGTAGCAACTTTCCTTCTCTAATATTGTTACATTCCATCCTGGATTTTCCATTGTTTGATAGAAAAACAAATTTTAATATTTATTTATATACACCATTTAATGCACATTTCTTGAAAATACTGTGTTAATAATTCTTACACAGTGATGATAAGAAGCACAATTTACATATCATGCTAGAAAAACATATTTTAATATTTATTTATACACACCATTTAATGTACATGCAACATACAGATAACGTAGTTCTTTGTGTGAGTTGTACACTGAATAACTAATTTACAATTGTACTAGTAAAGTATTAGAGAGACTACTCACTTTAAATGTAATTGGATTTGGAGCTTACTTTGCTACTCTTGTATCTGTAAATGGCCCATAAATAACAAAGTTTGATATATCACATCAACTGCAAGATTATGAAACAAATTGGAATTTCCTTTAGTTATAATTTGTTCAGTCAAATCAGTAATTTCAAATTGAAGAAGATGGTAATACATTCATATAATAAACAAAATTATCGAACACAAATTTCTAACACTGTAGGAATTTTGTAGACAGTTATTCAAAAGTAAATGTTTTAGTGAACAGTAATCTTTAACATGTGTTAAAAGTCAGCTGGACATGTCAAGTAACATAACACTGAAACTTCTACAATGATAGCAAACGAAATAGTTTTGTTATATAGCAGGAATTTGAAAATTTCGAAAGTAACTATTTGAAATTAAACAACAGAAAGTCCAGGATGGAATAACAACACAGTGGCTGGAGACAGCAGTCATGTGTGTGTGAGTTGTGCAAGTGTGAATGTGTGTGTGTTTTTTTGTTTTGGAAGAAGGCCTTTTGGCTAAAAGATTAAATGTATAGCATTATTTTTGTTGTTCCCATCTGCAACTCAATGTCTCCTTTGTATAATGAGTAGCAATCTGTTCTTTTCATAATATTTTTTGAAATAAGTATTTTATGAAACCTGGCATAAAAAAATGTAATGTACAAGAAACAAACTGTTTAAAATATTTTCTTCATTAATGTAAAACTTAGTGTAACACTAAAATTTTTAGGACTATGTGGTTTTTCACTACAACTTTACAAAAGTATAATAGAAATAATGAACCAATTGTCACTGACTGTTACTTTATTATACAGGGACCAGTAAAGACCAAGTGGTTGTTGTAAGAGGGAGGTTGTAAAAAATGGTGGTTGTGCTATCAGAGTTTAAAACAAAAATATATCTTTCATCAACTAATTGATGTAAAATTTATATACTATTCTTCAAGGATAAAGCAATACAAGATTACGTGAGATAAAAGTCAGTGTTTCATTCCACAGCTTGAAATATGACCTGGACCACTTGCAAACTATAGACGTCAAGCTAATTTCAGATAAGTACTTGTTAAATTCAATTTATTCCTCTTGTCATAAAATGAAGTACAAAATATGATTACTTTTGTTAATTGGCTGAACAGTAGCAGTTACTTAAATGATTTTAGACAGGAAGAGTTGTACTGGAACACTTTTGGCTGTCATGAGGCAATGCATGAAGCATGCAATGACTACTGTAGCAGTATCTTATCAAAAACGGTCTCTAACAATACTCAAAGAAATTCTGATCATATGAACAGTCTGTCTGTGGCATGAACATTAATGTCAAGACCCATGGATGACAAATTAACTGAAAATGAGAGTAGTACAGAAAAATCAGGAATATTATGTTGTGAAAATGTTCTTTTACAATGGAAGATCTCACACTATCACAAAGCTGAGTGATACAGACAGTGGGGTTATTGGCATTGATCAAGAGCTACAAATTGCTAAAATTAAACAAGGATCCAGGGTGCTGTCTTTTGGCAAAGGCAAGACATTATTATGCATCCTTAAATATTGAGTAGCCATAGAGATTTACAACAACATGATAATTTTAGCAGATGCCAACACTGCAGAAACAGATTGATGACTGACTACTTTTAATCAAGAACTATGACACCAGCCAGAGAATTTAGTATCACATAACAAATGTTGATGCCTCTATACAGCTCTACAGGTTCAGGGGTTTCTTGAGCCTTTGACACAGTTGCTGTTTTCTCTATGAAATTGTCTCCTGCAGTTAGAGATGAAATGTCATGGAATGGTTTTGTATGTAGGCCACATCCTCTCAACATGGAAGTTTTAACTTACATAAACACAAGCCGTGAAAGCCTACATTGCATGATTTTACTAAGGGATTTTTATATTTTTACACAGATAAATTTCCAAATTCATCAGATAACTTTTGGAGACGCAAGTAGAGTGGAAATTGGGTCCCAAATATTACACAAAATTCTAGACATTACAAGCTACATTTTACACAGAATTCTCTTTGGTTGCTCGCGTGCGGCCTGCCAATAGCGATGGGCTCATAGCATAACCTCCTGCAGATAACACTCCAGGTAAGAAAGGCACTCATTCACAGACTGATTTTATTTGTGGTCAATAACAAATCTGACATGGTTTATCAGTCGACGGGTAGGACTCGAAAACCACAGGAAGTTGGGTATGGGAATACTGGTAGGAAAAAGAATGCAAAACAAAGGGAGATTATGTTATCCCAAGGTACAACTCCACAAAAACTGGGAACTCCACAAAAACTGGGAACTCAAAGTAATTCACTCCTTGACATTAAAAGTGTAACAGAGTGACAGGAGAGTGGAAGGGCTGGTTGATTAAGATTGTTATTCTTAACAACTTTTATTAAAAGAAAATCAGAACAGTGCTTAATCGTCCACACTGGATACAATTAAAAGAAAGGCATCTGAAAAAGTTAGCTGCAGTTGGCCATTTGTTTTTTTTTATAAAAACTTAAAACTGAATTACCAGAAGCAATATGAATTCAATAGTTAGTCCCAGAAGTCACATCCTAAAATTTGAATTTAAAGATTAGGACCAGGCAACTTTACCAAAAAGCATTTTAAAATACAATTTTACGAAGGTGGCACACCAAGCATGAAAAAAAAAAAAAAAAGGGAGATACAAAATCTATTTCCAATAACTTCAATCTTTATAGGCTGAAAAATTTAATTTATACAATTACAAACATGGAAGTTTCCTTCAACAACTGTTTGAAAAGAAAAATGTTTTCTCCAGCCCCTTCTGGGTTGCTGACAGTTGCATCAGGAGCCCTACTCATGTCCTGTGCAGTAGACCCTACCACACCCAGTAAGATTTCCAAGTATCAACAGAGGTGAAGCTTAAGAAATGTTAATTGAGGAGATGTATTTAATGAGCCAAATGCTAATGATAAATGAAAGATATTTCTTGATAAATTTATATCCCTTTTTGAACATTGTTTCCCAAAGAAAATTACTAAATGTAATACCACGCACTTTTCAAAGAAACCTTGGATTACTACAGGTATTAAAGTGTCTTCAGAAAGAAAAAGAAAACTTTATGAGAGAGCGAGAACTAGTAAAGATCCAGAAGCAGTTTTACACTATAAAAGTTATTGTAACATATTGAGAAAAGTTGTAAGGAAATCAAGAAATATGTGTGTTAGAGAAGAAATTAACAACTCCGGCAATAAAATAAAATCAATATGGAATGTTGTTAGAAGGGAGAGAGGAAAAATAACCACTGGGGTAGGTAGTATTACTATTAAGGAGAACGAGACCATCCTAACCAACAGTACACAAGTAGCTAATGTATTTAACAACCATTTCTGAAGTGTAGGAGAAAAAATTGGTGAGAACATTTCAAAAGAAAAAGCCAGGCAGTACATGGAAGAGTCTGTTTTGAAAAAATTTAGTCAGATTAAGTTCCACCTAACAACCCCCTGTGAAATAAGTAAAATTATTAAATCTTTGAAAAATAAATGTTCTGTTGGAGTAGATGACATCTCTAATAAGATATTAGAACAATGTGAAGCAATTACAGCTGATGTTCTGAGTCACATATGTAATGCATCACTAACTCAAGGTATTTTCCCAGTCAGGTTAAAATATGCCATTGTCAGGCCACTCTACAAAAAGGGAGACACCACAGATGTCAATAATTATCGGCCAGAATCCTTGCTTACAGCATTTTCAAAAATCTTTGAGAAAGTAATGTACTCGAGAGTGGTTAGCCATCTTAACAGTAATGGGATACTTAGTAAATCACAGTTCGGATTTCAAAGATGCTATTCCACTGAGACAGCAATATACAATTTCACCGTCCCCAAATAAGAGTCTTTGAATAGTATTATGTCAGCAATAGGAATTTTCTGTGACTTGTCCAAAGCATTTGATTGTGTGAACCATGACACTATGTTCCAGAAATTACAGTTCTATGGTATAAATGGAATAGCATATGAGTGGTTTAAGTTGTACCTAGAGAACAGGAAGAAAAAAGTTTCCTTATATGGGTCAAGTGATTTAAATAAGTTTGCCACTTCATCTAACTAGGGTGAAATTACATTAGGTGTCCCGCAGGGTTCAATCATGGGTCCCCTTCTGTTCTTGATATATGTGAAGGAACTCCCTTCCTATCTGAAACAGGATGCTGAACTGACACTGTTTGCTGATGATACAAGCATCATTATTAATCCGGTAAAAGAAACTCCAATTGAAAATGATACAAATAAGGTCTTTGGAAAAGTCATTAAATGGTTTTCTGCAAATGGGCATGCTCTAAACTTTGAAAAAACACAGTACATCCAATTTTCTGCTGCAAAAAGTACAGTTCCTTCAATGAATATAACACATCAACAGAAGTCAGTAGATAGGGTAGAGCATACTAAGTTTTTGGGTATACACATAGATGAGAATCTTAATTGGAAAATTCATATTTTGGATCTTCTAAAGCGACTAGGTTCAGCAACTTTTGCAATCAGAATAATTGCCAATTTTGAGGATATAGAAATTAGTAAGCTAACATACTTTGCATACTTTCACTCTGTGATGTCATAAGGAATAATATTTTGGTGTAACTCAACATTTAGACAAAAAGTATTCACTGTTCAAAAGAAAGTGGTTAGAACAATGTGTGGGGTTCATAGTCGCACATCTTGTAGGCATCTTTTTAAAAGATTGGGAATTCTTACAACAGCCTCACAGTACATTTACTCACTAATGAAATTTGTTCTCAACAACATGGACCAGCTTAGAAACAACAGTGACATTCATGATTATAATACCAGAAAAAGAAAGACTTACACTATCCTTTACTCAACCTGTCTTTGGCACAGAAAGAGGTAAATATGCTGCTATTAAAATTTTCGACAAATTACCAGATGAAATAAAATGTCTGACAGACAGTAGTAACAGCTTCAAAAATAAATTGAAATCATATCTCCTTGACAACTCCATCTGTACCATAGATGCATTCTTGAATAGGAATAAATAAATCTATAAATACAGTATAAGCATTTTGTGCCATTTAAGGGAATGGAGTAAATAAAAGAAATATTGATCTTTAACTCTGTTTTGTAATATATATATATATATATATATATATATATATATATATATATATATATCCAATATATATATATATATATATATATATATATATATATATATATATAATGAAAGTGCTGGCAGGTCGACAGACACACAAACAAACACAAACATACACACAAAATTCAAGCTTTCGCAACAAACTGTTGCCTCATCAGGAAAGAGGGAAGGAGAGGGAAAGACGAAAGGATGTGGGTTTTAAGGGAGAGGGTAAGGAGTCATTCCAATCCCGAGTGCGGAAAGACTTACCTTAGGGGGAAAAAAGGACGGGTATACACTCGCACACACACACATATCCATCCACACATATACAGACACAAGCAGACATATTTAAAGACAAAGAGTTTGGGCAGAGATGTCAGTCGAGGCAGAAGTGCAGAGGCAAAGATGTTGTTGAATGACAGGTGAGGTATGAGTGGCGGCAACTTGAAATTAGCGGAGATTGAGGCCTGGTGGATAACGGGAAGAGAGGATATATTGAAGAGCAAGTTCCCATCTCCGGAGTTCGGATAGGTTGGTGTTAGTGGGAAGTATCCAGATAACCCGGACGGTGTAACACTGTGCCAAGATGTGCTGGCCGTGCACCAAGGCATGTTTAGCCACAGGGTGATCCTCATTACCAACAAACACTGTCTGCCTGTGTCCATTCATGCGAATGGACAGTTTGTTGCTGGTCATTCCCACATAGAATGCGTCACAGGGTAAGCAGGTACGTTGGTAGATCACGTGGGTGCTTTCACACGTGGCTCTGCCTTTGATCGTGTACACCTTCCGGGTTACAGGACTGGAGTAGGTGGTGGTGGGAGGGTGCATGGGACAGGTTTTACACCGGCGGCGGTTACAAGGGTAGGAGCCAGAGGGTAGGGAAGGTGGTTTGGGGATTTCATAGGGATGAACTAAGAGGTTACGAAGGTTAGGTGGACGGCGGAAAGACACTCTTGGTGGAGTGGGGAGGATTTCATGAAGGATGGATCTCTTTTCAGGGCAGGATTTGAGGAAGTCGTATCCCTGCTGGAGAGCCACATTCAGAATCTGATCCAGTCCCGGAAAGTATCCTGTCACAAGTGGGGCACTTTTGTGGTTCTTCTGTGGGAGGTTCTGGGTTTGAGAGGATGAGGAAGTGGCTCTGGTTATTTGCTTCTGTACCAGGTCGGGAGGGTAGTTGCGGGATGCGAAAGCTGTTGTCAGGTTGTTGGTGTAATGCTTCAGGGATTCCGGACTGGAGCAGATTCGTTTGCCACGAAGACCTAGGCTGTAGGGAAGGGACCGTTTGATGTGGAATGGGTGGCAGCTGTCGTAATGGAGGTACTGTTGCTTGTTGGTGGGTTTGATGTGGACGGACGTGTGAAGCTGGCCATTGGACAGGTGGAGGTCAACATCAAGGAAAGTGGCATGGGATTTGGAGTAGGACCAGGTGAATCTGATGGAACCAAAGGAGTTGAGGTTGGAGAGGAAATTCTGGAGTTCTTCTTCACTGTGAGTCCAGATCATGAAGATGTCATCAATAAATCTGTACCAAACTTTGGGTTAGCAGGCCTGGGTAACCAAGAAGGCTTCCTCTAAGCGACTCATGAATAGGTTGGCGTACGAAGGGGCCATCCTGGTACCCATGGCTGTTCCCTTCAATTGTTGGTATGTCTGGTCTTCAAAAGTGAAGAAGTTGTGGGTCAGGATGAAGCTGGCAGGGATACGACTTCCTCAAATCCTGCCCTGAAATGAGATCCATCCTTCATGAAATCCTCCCCACTCCACCAAGAGTGTCTTTCCGCCGTCCACCTAACCTTCGTAACCTCTTAGTTCATCCCTATGAAATCCCCAAACCACCTTCCCTACCCTCTGGCTCCTACCCTTGTAACCGCCCCCGGTGTAAAACCTGTCCCATGCACCCTCCCACCACCACCTACTCCAGTCCTGTAACCCGGAAGGTGTACACGATCAAAGGCAGAGCCACGTGTGAAAGCACCCACGTGATCTACCAACTGACCTGCCTACACTGTGACGCATTCTATGTGGGAATGACCATCCACACATATCACTGTGTACAAGTGTTAGTGAGTCAGTTGCTCATCAAGTATTCCACTCCTACCCAGTCCTGAACCAAGAAGACCTGGCAATATTAACGTCCGATTTGCCTCCATTATGGTTAACATGGGAATAGCAATTGAAAGGAATGGTGGCATAACTGACCTTACTAGGATCACAAGAAACTGAAAGATAAAAAAATCAAACTCTGAACTATGTACAGACACTGGACTGTGTGCATCAATGAACTAATATACACAGCTCCAGCTCCTCAAAATTGATGCATATAGCCTCATAGCTTTAAGTAAAAATAACATTTCAATTAACAATACAAAATTTGCTTTTACATACAAATTTTTTTCTTGCAAGGTCATCCACAACGTTGTTATTATTTTATTAATTTATTATACCTCATGACTGCACTGTGTTCAGTGTTGGTAATTGTGCATCCTCTAGCGCTGAGGCAGCACTTGAGGCGACTGCCACAAAATTGAATTTTGTGATGCTGTGTCAATCACTGCACATCCTCCAACCCCCAAAACATAATCATGGGACAGTAGCTTCTTGGTTAGGGAGTTCCAAAGGACAATATTTGTGCCATCAAACCATGGACACCCATAGCTAAAATAAATTGCCGTAGGTTGTATTTTAATTTATTATACCCTTTACTCTAGCAGAGAATTAAACTGAAATTAGCCTGTATACAAATCTTACAATGCTCATATCTCTTCACCAAGAATATAAAATTTAATGTACGTAAAGAGACAAATGTACGTGCCCATAACTGTACCCTAACTTTAATAGTAGGTTATGAAATCCCCCATTTTTTTACAGGCTTAAAATAATACAATTTACTTAATCAGTTGTTTTAACATTAACATAAAGTTTAACTTGAGCTAGATACACACAAAAGATTCATTTACTTTGTGGGTTTTGGACCAGTGGGGTGACTGGAGACACAACCCGGGTGATTTGTTCCAGCCTAGTAAATCTGGGCAGCAATTACCCATTATTTTATCTGTCACGTTATTGGGTTAAAGGTAAAGGAGTATGTGAATATGTAAAGTTTGTTGGTGACTGTACTTTTTATTTTCACAAATAAATTCATCTCCATGCAAACTGATCTGTTGCGTCAGCCATTAACCGGACACGGGTACATCACAAACCGGGGGGCTCAAGGATGCAACAGTTTTGTTCTATTAATAGACTTATCGCTTGACCTTGCTGACCTCCCGCAGCCGAGTCTGGCTGACACAATCGTGGCGGCGCGCCAGCGGACGCGCACATCTAGAACACCCAGTGTGCACGTCCGGGATAACGTTCCGCTGGCACTGTGAAAATATTCTAAGTCCAAGCTACTGCATATACTATATAAGCGACCATTAATAAATGGTCACAACTCCCATATAGTACTAGGGACAGAAAGTTGACTGAAACCAGACGTAAACAGTAATGAAATCCTAAACTCAGATTGGAATGTATACCACAGAGACAGGCTGGACAGTGAAGGGGGAGGCATGTTTATAGCGATAAGAAGTGCAAGAGTATCGAAGGAAATTGACGGAGATCCAAAATGTGAAATGATTTGGGTGAAGGTCACGGTTAAAGCAGGCCCAGACATGGTAATTGGATGTCTCTATAGGCCCCCTGGCTCAGCAGCTGTTGTGGCTGAGCACCTGAAGGATAATTTGGAAAATATTTCGAGTAGATTTCCCCATCATGTTATAGTGCTGGGTGGAGATTTTAATTTGCCGGATATAGACTGGGAGACTCAAACGTTCATAACGGGTGGCAGGGACAAAGAACCCAGTGAAATTTTTTTAAGTGCTTTATCTGAAAACTACCTTGAGCAGTTAAACAGAGAGCCGACTCGTGGCGATAACATATTAGACCTACTGGTGACAAACAGACCCGAACTATTTGAAACAGTTAGCGCAGAACAGGGAATCAGTGATCATAAAGTGGTTACGGCATCGATGATTTCAGCCGTAAATAGAAATATTAAAAAAGGTAGGAAGATTTTTCTGTTTAGCAAAAGTGACAAAAAGCAGATTACAGAGTACCTGACGGCTCAACACAAAAGTTTTGTCTCAAGTACAGATAGTGTTGAGGATCAGTGGACAAAGTTCAAAACCATCGTACAATATGCGTTAGATGAGTATGTGCCAAGCAAGATCGTAAGAGATGGAAAAGAGCCACCGTGGTACAACAACCGAGTTAGAAAACTGCTGCGGAAGCAAAGGGAACTTCACAGCAAACATAAACATAGCCAAAGCCTTGCAGACAAACAAAAATTATGAGAAGCGAAATGTAGTGTGAGGAGGGCTATGCGAGAGGCGCTCAATGAATTCGAAAGTAAAGTTCTATGTACTGACTTGGCGGAAAATCCTAAGAAATTTTGGTCTTATGTCAAAGCGGTAGGTGGATCAAAACAAAATGTCCAGACACTCTGTGACCAAAATGGTACTGAAACAGAGGATGACAGACTAAAGGCCGAAATACTAAATGTCTTTTTCCAAAGCTGTTTCACAGAGGAAGACTGCACTGTAGTTCCTTCTCTAGATTGTCGTACAGATGACAAAATGGTAGATATCGAAATAGACGACAGAGGGATAGAGAAACAATTAAAATCGCTCAAAAGAGGAAAGGCCGCTGGACCTGATGGGATACCAGTTCGACTTTTACACAGAGTACGCGAAGGAACTTGCCCCCCTTCTTGCAGCGGTGTACCGTAGGTCTCTAGAAGAGCGTAGCATTCCAAAGGATTGGAAAAAGGCACAGGTCATCCCCGTTTTCCAGAAGGGACGTCGAACAGATGTGCAGAACTATAGACCTATATATCTAACGTCAATCAGTTGTAGA
The DNA here is from genome assembly GCF_023898315.1 of Schistocerca nitens. Lineage (NCBI taxonomy): Eukaryota > Metazoa > Arthropoda > Insecta > Orthoptera > Acrididae > Schistocerca > Schistocerca nitens. Next base: position 484,076,019 of record NC_064620.1, on the reverse strand, counting down.
ATTTTGGAACACGTATTATGTTAGAGTATAATGACTTTTCTGGAGACTAGAAATCTACTCTGTAGGAATCAGCATGGGTTTCGAAAAAGATGGTTGTGTGAAACCCACGAGACTCAGAGGGCTGTAGACACGGGTTCACAGGTAGATGCCGTGTTTCTTGACATCTGCAAGGCGTTCGATACAGTTCCCCACAGTCGTTTAATGAACAAAGTAAGAGCATATGGACTATCAGACCAATTGTGTGATTGGATTGAAGAGTTCCTAGATAACAGAACGCAGCATGTTATTCTCAATGGAGAGAAGTCTTCAGAAGTAAGAGTGATTTCAGGTGTGCCACAGGGGAGTGTCATAGGACCTTTGCTAATCACAATATACATAAATGACCTTGTGGATGGCATTGGCAGTTCACTGAGGCTTTTTGCAGATGATGCTGTGGTGTATCGAGAGGTTGTAACAATGGAAAATTGTACTTAAATGCAGGAGGATCTGCAGCAAATTGACGCATGGTGCAGGAAATGGCAATTGAATCTCAATGTAGACAAGTGTAATGTGCTGTGAATACATAGAAAGATAGATCCCTTATCGTTTAGCTACAAAATAGCAGGACAGCAACTGGAAGCAGTTAATTCCATAAATTAACTGGGAGTACACATTAGGAGTGATTTAAAATGGAATGATCATATAAAGTTGATCGTTGGTAAAGCAGATGCCAGACTGAGATTCATTGGAAGAATCCTAAGGAAATGCAATCCGAAAACAAAGGAAGTAGGTTACAGTACGCTTGTTCGCCCACTGCTTGAATACTGCTCAGCAGTGTGGGATCCATACCAGATAGGGTTGATAGAAGAGATAGAGAAGATCGAACGGAGAGCAGCACGCTTCGTTACAGGATCATTTAGTAATCGTGAAAGCATTACGGAGATGACAGATAAACTCCAGTGGAAGACTCTGCAGGAGAGACGCTCAGTAGCTCGGTACGGGCTTTTGTTAAAGTTTCGAGAACATACCTTCACCAAAGAGTCAAGCAGTATATTGCTCCCTCCTATGTATATCTCGCGAAGAGACCATGAGGATAAAATCAGAGAGATCAGAGCCCACACAATCTTTCTTTCCACGAACAATACCTGACTGGAATAGAAGGGAGAACTGATAGAGGTACTCAAGGTGCCCTCCGTCACACACCGTCAGGTGGCTAGCGGAGTATGGATGTAGATGTAGATGTAGAAGTTCTGCGCCCAGACCCTGTCCCCTGGTTTGAGGTGAGGAGGACATCTACCTTTGTTGTACCTCAGGGTTTCTCTGTTACGGCTGCATTTCAGATTAGCTCTTGACCTGTTACATTTGTCTCGGATCTGCACTGCACCCATTTTCATAGATAACAATTGGTTGACTGGCCACAAATTTTCTAGTGGTGAACTGGGTTTGTAGATGAATATAAAGCTAGTGGGATTCTGTTTTTGTGATTCACCAATGAAGCAACTGGCCCAACATGGAATGTTCTTCATGGAGGTATGCTAAGAGCGCGGACACAAATTATGGTTGACTCATTCTGCAGATGAGAGGTTAGGACAGTAAGGTGTTTAATGGTGTACATAATTCCCTTCTCTAAACAGTATGCTGCAGTATTATCAGAGACTAAATATTGACACTGCCAGAAGGTAGCTATCAAAGACTGTAAACAAATTACAGTGCCCTATGCAGTCATGTCACGGGTCAAAAATAACTAGCAAAAGTGGGTAAAGGCATCCACACAAACTAGAATGAAGCTATTCCCAATTTGTGACCACCTCGTCGGCTGATACTTGTATCCGAGTTTTCATTTCTCTCCTGAGATTTCCTTTGTCATGGTTCAGGTGTGGAAGTGTTGTTGATGGCTTAGCAATCCAATCCTAGTGTGGAACAGGCAGCCACAGGCATTATAGCTGATAGAAGGTGGAGGACGTGGCTGAGCCTGGACGAGTGTACGTGAACACCTACATAATCTATGAATAACCTCTCTGTAGGTGGTGTCACTGTTTCACAAGGCAGCAATCCCTGCTGTGTACTCATTATTGGCATACTCACTGCATCCACTCCTTAATTTCCTTATCCATGTCCCCAAATTTTCACAAATCTTCATTCAAGTTTTAAATATTCATAAGTGGCCAATGCCTGGCAACTAATGATAGTATTTACATATTAATGGTGCTGATTCGGGGTGTAGAACTATTTGGTCCTGTTTACTTCCCCTGGCTGGACAGCACAAGGCATTTCTGTACAAACAGTAGGATTTCACGTTTTCTGCACTCTTTATCTTCTCCTTAATTTTTTTTAACCTAACATTAAAACCCTGATGTTCCACAATGTCCTCAAGCAAGCCTTGGAGATGAGTGAGTACAGAATCAATGTACTCTTGTTCATATTGACTGCTTGTTTGAAGGGTCTGCCAACTAGTTGGTTTGCTATTAGTCTCTAATCTTGATAAACCCCAAGAGGCATCTCCTATTGGTCTTCTACCTGGAGGGTGTTCTTATAAAAGAACCATCACCACATGGAATGAGAGGCATCTGTTTGAAATAAAAATTCCGTCAGGGGTCGCTAACGTGGGTGCTGTTGCTACATCATTTTAAGACCACTGAAGGTGGCGTGTTGAGAAGGACCCCATTCAAATTTCTGTCCTTTCTTTCACAATTCATTCAATGGAGATGCCATTTGGAAGAAGTTAGGTATGAACTTTTGAAAAAAATTAATCATGGCACTGAAGCTTGCCACAGCTTTGGGATACATAGGTGGTGGATAAATGTGGATAGCCTCAGTGTGGCTTTATCAACTGTAATGCCATGGGGAGAAACTATATGCCCTGAAAATGAATCTATGTTTGAAGAAATTTTACCTTAGAAGGCTTAACTGAGAGCCCCACCCCCCTTATCTGGCATAGGACTTCCTTACAGTGTCTAACATACTTAGAAAAAGTCTCACTGAAAATAACCAAACCATAAAGGTAGTGACAGACAAACTTAAATTTGATATCTGAGAGTCGAAATGGGACACAGTTAATCTCATATAGTTTCCAGTCGGATGCAAAAATTGTGATTGGTTTTTAGAGTTTTCAGAGAATGGAATCTGATGACAAGCCAGGTTGATATCCAAAGTAACCAAGAATTTGGCCTTACAAAACTAGGACAAACAAGGATACAGATCAGGCAACAGAATAGACTGCAATATTACCTTTTGTTCAAAGCATGATGATCCATGACAGTCCAAACTCCTCCATCTCCTTTTCAAACCAAAGATATGAAAAGGTCTAATGATTCTGTCCTTATGCATTTCCTCAATAGCCAACTTGAGCTGTTTCATTCTCAGACGATGTGTACGCCTGGCTTCCAAAATATCAGTAATCACTTGAGTGCATGCGTGACATACATATGTGCCATAATTGTGTGGCCTGCTTGGAAGGCAGATGACTAAAACTATTGCTATCTTGTTCCTCTCTTTCTTTGACCGGGTCAACCTGTGCACACTAGCTTCAACTTAAATTTCCAAATGAAACCTTTGATCCTCAGCTTAATGGTGAATTCTCTCAACACATGTAATTTACAAGAGTTGGCCACCTTGCAACTACCAACCTCCATGCTCACTGGAGAAAACTGACATGGTAATTGACATTTGTGATAGCACTCTTCACAAGTTAATAATAATGAGCCTCCCATGTCAAGTATGGCACAAACCGGTTCTTGGTTCAAAAGACAAATAAATGGAACTGGGACATCAGGTGAAACTACTACTTAATTACACATTAGGCCTCTACTTGCCCAAATGTTGCGCCTATTCCTGCCCTCTAGTTGGTCAAAATTGTCCATGTTTGTTGGTTGTCTGCCTGGACAATCTTTTTTTTTTAAAGGGTCAGGACTCCCACATCTAAAACATGTGTATGGCATTCTATTACGTATACGGTAGCCCCTTCCACACCTCTTAGGTGGCTGCAATTCCTGTATCCCCCATTCTATCTTTTGCCTCACATCCACATAACGGACCTCATAAATCTGCAAATGACTGTGGTCTTGCCACAAACCTAGACCTATCCTCCAGACTTATCCTTTCAAGAGTATTGCTAGTAACTTCTGACATGTGTACAGCAAATAATGCCTTCACTGTGTGCCTGATAACCCACACATACCATGCTAATGGCTTCGCATTTTGTTGTACCTGCCATTAGTGTCTTTATACTAACTCCTGTGGTGCCTGCAGCAGTATCAATTGCTTACACAAATACTCCTGAAATTCACTAAGGCGATACTGCACCACTGTAACTATACTGACATAGCCATTAACTGACCTGTGCACCTTGGCTATAGCAAGTTATAAAACTGTTGTCCTATCAGCCAACGATTTTCACCTTGTTCCTGTAACTCAACTAGGTACTGAATCTTGGCTACGGTGTCCACTGTCAATTTTTGGTTCTCTTGTAATAACCCAAGTAAAGGGTTAGATAACTTAGCAAACAAATGATTGTACTCGTGGTTTGCCATGCTCTCTTGCTGCTCATCAACAACTCTCCTATTAATCTGGCTACTGTACCCAGTTTCCTCTGCAGTAGCTTCCATATGCTTCACTTCTAATTTCTCTCCTAGATTCAGAGCAGATATTTCCTAAAAAAACATTCCACAAAGGCTGAAGTCTGTCCCTGTAACTGGTCTATCCATTTACCCAATTTTTGCTCCCTTTAATATAATACAAATCATCCAACCTATTCAAATAATACATTATTCTGGCCTTCAAATGTCTCACTTATGCATGGGAAATTTCACCTATTTCAAAGTATGACACAACTGATGCTATTTCAGTTAAAGCAGACTCAACAGGGTCAACAGCCTTGCTCGCCTCATTCAAATACACCGCTGTTACAGCAACAAGTTTGTGCAACACTTCCTACAGCTTTCATGCATGGTCAGCTATGCTCCCAGTAGAGTCACAGCCTCTAATTCTAAGCTCATACTGCAATTATTTTTTCCTCAGTTCATCAACTACAAGAGACCTCTTGACCACGCATCCTGAAATAAATAAACCTCAAACAGTACATATGTTCCAATATTATCAACAAAGAATAACCTACTGATTAACAATAACCCAAGTAATCAAAGAAAACAGACTCTGCTACCACTGTGTAATTAAGTGACAGGAGAGTGGAAGGGGTGGTTGATTAAGTGCGTTAGTCTTAACAATTTTTATTAAAAGGAAAATTAGAACAATGATTTATTGCCTCCAGTGGGCACAATTATAAGAAACACAACTGAAACAGTTAGGCACAGAGGCCACTCTACCCAAGAAACAGTCTTAAAATAGCAGTGAATGAGAAGTACATCGAATTCAATAGCTAGGTCCAGCAGCCACCTTCTCAAAAATCTTAAAATTTGAAATGAATAATTAGGCCCAATGATCACCTTACAAGTATTTTAAAATTTGAATTTGAGTGAGGGACAACAGGCACTCTGTTTGAATTCAGTGATTAGGTGCAATGGTCACATATATAAAAAAAACTGAATTTAACTGAGCAGGCACACTGGCCATCAAAACACAAGATTTACTATATCTAGCTCCAGTTACCTCAATCTTCACAAGATGAATTTTAATTTATGCAATTACACACACAGAGGTTTCTTTCCACACCTGTTTGAAAGGGGAAAAAAAGTAGTTTTCTTCAGGTTCCTTCTGGGCTGCTGACATGTACCTCTTTTTAAGTGCTCTGTTGATGTGCTGTGCAGGATGACCCTGCCACACCTACTAAGACTTCCAAGTGTTATAAAGGTGAAGCTACTGTTCTCTACCAACAATGGTAATGGTGGGCCACCTATGCAGTGTTGACCATCTCACTCAATGCCAAGAAACATTCTGTCTCGAATACTTGCTCCATATGGTTGTTTCAGGCCTTCCGGTACCGAGGCTGCACTCGACACGGCTATTGTGAAATTCAAGTTTGTGCATCTGGCAGGCGCAAAATGGTGCTGTGTCCATCATGACACAAAAAGGTTAAACAAAGGTCCATTTTGCTACTTAGGCTCTAGTTATTTGCATCTCTTCTTTGTTTCACAATTAATTTTGGCTTTTTATGCAAGTAGCAAGGTTTTAGCTAAAACATGGTGCTACACATATGAAAATGACATTGTATTACCATTACTGTATCTATGACTGACAGACAAGAATTCTATGACCTATCAAACAAGGGTGATTTTCACGTGTGTGATAATAACCATCTAATGCCAACACACTAGTGGAATTCGAGATGACATTCAGAGCCCGCAAGAAAACAGTGACTGTAACTACTTTATGTGGTACTTGAACAACAAACAGAAAAATGTTGGGATGAATTTAAGAGAATGTGGCAAACACCATCTTCAAATACAGACAGAGGGAATCATAAATATAATGCTCTTATAGTATTCTCCCAAGGCATCATTACAATGTTTGATTCACATGTTTAACCATTCTTGTAAGGTGTGTCAGTATGCTATAACTAATGCTACATTGGAACTATTTTGTCTGGTACAACATGAGCAGCAAGTTACACTATCATATAGGTGCAACAATTAAATATTGTGACATTTATGTAGTGTTATCTTCAACAGTATTTAGAGGTATGACATATATCTTGTAGAGATTTTCTAAAATCAATTTTATAATTTCTGGAGGTTTTGTATTGTCAATTTACCATGACATTTTCAGCCCAGATATTTCTCTGCTGCTAATTTGAAGTACTGAATATATGCAGACATGATGAACATGAGTTAATACGATCACAATGACTTTCAAGGCATGTTGTATTACTGTAAAGTTCTTGGGTTTCCAGCAAAGTGAGGTCACCAAATACATACATTCATTAATTAGGAAAAAAAAGAAGCAACACCCTTCTAAATGGTCAGATGTAGCCATGTTTACAAAATAATTTGTGTGAAAATACAAAATAACTCGTTCCACATCATCACAGTTTACCATGCATATTTGATCCATGGAACATGAAACTAACTAACTAAATTACTGTCGCTCAATTTGGAGCCACTCATTCATTCAACTAACATGTTCCATAAATCACAAAGGAGGGTCTCCAGTGTTGTATGTGTTAATTACATAAACAAGCAGGAACAGCCACTGCAGGTTACTTCAGTAAAACAGACCAACAACAAAGAATGACTCATGTTAAACTACTCGAACTAACACCTATGGGAATTACTTTATACATACCAGGAAAAAAAGAAGCTACTTTAAAAAAACTGTACACCTACTGTTTCTGTCTGCTTCATACTAAGCATTATTGTAACTTCATTGATTTCAGAGAATGCTATTAATTGTCTATATACATGGACATTAGTGTTAACTGGAATTTAAATATCAGAGTTGAAATATTCTAAAAAATATTGGGAGGCTTTGACTTTCAGTACTTAGGAATGCTATACAGGGTATTTCCATAATGACAATACTATCTGGAACTTTATGAAGGTCAAAAGTATCAATTTTGACTGTTGAATCTCGGTTTGAAAACAACTGATCTGAATGTTAGAAGTGAAACTAATAAAATTAATGACAAAAATCCGATGAGACACATTTTTGTTATTCTATAGCATAGTCTAATTCATACGCTGAACACACTCAAAGTCTAACATTCACAACGGTTTTCTAAAAGTGATATCTTCCAGCTTAATGCAGGAATAAAACCGTCGTACAAAGATGTGCCTCAGTGCAGTGTTATTCAAACACTGTCACAAGCATAGAAAATTCTTGCCACAATATCCTCTTTAGCCATGACAAGTGTCTTGTAAGTCTACGCACAAGAAGCAATCAAGTGCGATCCTATCAAGTAACAGAGACTACAAAACCAGACCACCTCTTCATATCCACATTTCAGCGAACATCTGACACAGATGTTCCTGAGCAAAAATATACAGAGCAAGCTGGGGCTCTATCATAATGGAACCATATATATGCATTAAAATCAAAAGGTATATTGTTCAACAACAAAATGAGTGTCAGAGTAAGCTGGTGCACTTAGTGATGAGGAAGCAGGTGCGAACCTATTAATCAAACACTGATCACACTCACCCCCCAAGTTTTATGTAAATCTGTGTTGATCTCTCTTAACAACTGATTCTCATGGACTCATGCATACCTTTTGCAACTACTGAGAATCTGCCTCTGGTGTTCAGGGTTCATATGTGAAAATCAGGGTACAGGGAGGAGGGTTGACAGTAATTCAACATTTTGAATTATTTGTTGCTTTCCTTTATAGTTGTATGGACTAAATATGCATAAAAATGGTTTAATTTTCATTAGAGTTTGTAATAATGTGCTTGTTTTGAGAAAATTACAGCAGAAATGAAGCGAAATACAAAGTTTATAAATTTTGTAAATATAATGAAATATCTCAGTGTTAGAGGTTTGACCGACAGTGAGGGAGATTTGACCAGTATCAGAGTTATATGTAGGTCTGGAAAGTTAATAAAACCAGTGTGTTTAAACAAATTTTTATTTTATTAACTGCTTACATAAATACCCACACAAACCATGGATCTTGTGGAGGTGAGGTGGCTTGTGTGCCTCTATGATGCAGACAGACATACCACAGATGCAATCAAACAGGAGGGGTATCTGGGAAGAAGTGAGCCAAACGTATGTTTCCTGAAAAGGGGCAGCAGGCCAGCAGACTTTTCAGTAGTTGCAGGGGTAACAGGCTGATTTGACTAATCAGACCTTGTAATGTTAGTGAACATGGTCTTGCTATGTTGATACTTCACAGGGCTGAAAGCAAGGGGAACTACATCCTTTATATTTCCTGAGGACACACAGCTCTACTGTATGGCTCAATAATGATGGCACCTCTTAGGTAAAATAGTTCCCCATTCAGATTTCTGGGTCGGGTTACTCACAAGGGTGATACCAGGAGAAACAAAATGGGCATTCTACAGACTGGAGTGTGAAATGTCAAATGCCTGAAATGGGTACGTGGGCTAAAGAATTTGAAAAAGAGATAGACTGAAGTTACAATTAGTTCAAATTAGGCCCACACAAAAGATAGACTGAAGTTAAAATTAGTTCGAATTACACAAGTTTGGTGCCAGGAAGAACAGAACTCATGATTAGATCAGTACAGGGTTATTGACAAATAAACAAATATGAATAATGCAGAAGTATGTCTAACAAACAGTGTAGTGTACTCGTTATCATAGACAAGACAGAGACAAAGCCACCACCCACTAATTATAGTATAAGTTTATATGCTGACTAGCTTTGCAGATGAAGGGGTTGAAAGAATGTCTGATGAGATAAAAGAAATTAGTGAGATAGTTTGGGGAGATAAAAATCTAACAGTGATGAAGGACAGGAATTCAGTGGTAGGAAAAGAAGAGAAAGAAAAATAGTAGGAGAACAGAGTGGGAGAGCGGAAAGAATTTTGCACAGAACGCAATTTAATCATTGGTTTAAAAATCATGAAAGTAGGTTGTATATCTGGAAGAGATGGTTATGGACTGCAGATTAAAACTGAAGAAATGCAGAAAGGTAGGAAATTAGGAAGATGAGAACTTCAGAAACTGGAGGTTGTTGAGAGTTCCAAAAAATACCTTTAGATAACAATTGTCAGGCAGGGGTGAGGAACATGATAGGATATATTTGAAAGATGAAATAGTGAAGGCAGCAGAAAATCTAATATGCAAATAGACAGGGGCACAATAGAAATCTGTGGATAACAAGAAAGATACTGCATTTAATTGATGAAAGGAGGAAATATAAAAATAGAGCAAATAGAACATGCAAAAGAGAAAACAGGAGTACAGATAGTGAGAAATAGGAAGTGCAATATGGCAAAGAAGAAATGCAAGGCTCTAGATGCTTATTTGACTGGGGAAGGCCATATGCCACCTTCAGAAAAATTCAAGAGAGCTCTGGAGAAAAGAGAAGCACATGTATGAACATTAAGAGCTAAGATGTCAAGCTTGTTACAACAGATTATTAGTTTTGGTTGTAAAACAACTAACTCCAGATCTGTAAAACAAAAGAAGAAACAGAAAATTACCTTTAGGTTAAAATGACTTTGTAGCAGTAGACATCAGCATACTCTGATGAGAAATCATCAGCTGATTTGTGCAGCGAAACTGTCAAAAGAGATCACATGCTGGCCAAGAGGAGCACTGTGTTTAAATTTCTCTTTATTGCAGTATTGACACTCTATGACTTTTTGTTTTGAGAAGAATTTCACTTATTCTATCGATCAAGCTTGGCTGATTTACCTACCTTGCAACAATCATTATGGCTCATGTAATTTACACATTTGGTTTGTTTTGTCTGCACTAAAGTGACCTGATTAATTCTAGAATAAATGTTGTTCTTCTTGATACACAGGAATTAATATTTTGTATCTGTAGCTGGCAGAGTTATGAACAGATCATATTCAGTTCAGAAGACTATCAACTAGTCTAATAACACTGGTGACACCGATGTGATACAGCTGAAGTAGCAACATCAGAAGACTCGTACGTACTCCAGGAAGACCTGCAGAGGATTAATGAATGGTGCGACAGCTGGCAGCTTTCCCTAAACGTAGATAAATGTAATATAATGCGCATACATAGGGGCAGAAATCCATTCCAGTACGATTATGCCATAGGTGGTAAATCATTGGAAGCGGTAACGACCGTAAAATACTTAGGAGTTACTATCCGGAGCGATCTGAAGTGGAATGATCACATAAAACAAATAGTGGGAAAAGCAGGCGCCAGGTTGAGATTCATAGGAAGAATTCTAAGAAAATGTGACTCATCGACGAAAGAAGTAGCTTACAAAACGCTTGTTCGTCCGATTCTTGAGTATTGCTCATCAGTATGGGACCCTTACCAGGTTGGATTAATAGAAGAGATAGACATGATCCAGCGAAAAGCAGCGCGATTCGTCATGGGGACATTTAGTCAGCGCGAGAGCGTTACGGAGATGCTGAACAAGCTCCAGTGGCGGACACTTCAAGAAAGGCGTTACGCAATACGGAGAGGTTTATTATCGAAATTACGAGAGAGCACATTCCGGGAAGAGATGGGCAACATATTACTACCGCCCACATATATCTCGCGTAATGATCACAACGAAAAGATCCGAGAAATTAGAGCAAATACGGAGACTTACAAGCAGTCGTTCTTCCCACGCACAATTCGTGAATGGAACAGGGAAGGGGGGATCAGATAGTGGTACAATAAGTACCCTCCGCCACACACCGTAAGGTGGCTCGCGGAGTATAGATGTAGATGTAGATGTAGACCGATCTTTCAAGGGTAAATAATTTTTCAAGATGTATGATGTACCCGTTGTCTCAAGGCTTGCAATGCAACTACCTCTGTTTTGGCCACACAATCCAGCATTATGGTTCACTCAAGGCAAGGTGACTTTTCTCTACACCGCAGTAACACTCCACCAAATTCACACTTGTGGTCAGCCAATCAGACCATCACTATGCTGCAGAAATACAAGACATTATAACCATGCCTCTGGAGACAGAATCATATCAGAGGCCCAAGACAGAGTGACAGCAGAGTGTCAGCTTCACAGGAAGAATAAGTGAGCCAAGTCTTACACAGGAAGACATCAGGGACAGAAAGCCGTCTCAGTTCCTCCAACACCTGCACAGCAAGGTTGACGCATGCATCATACTGGATTCGCTGTTGCACACACTGTGGAGCAGCCAGCTGCCAGCTCAAGTAAAGGCCATTATAGTATCTCAGAGGGAGATGTCACTAGACACTGTAGCGAACCTGGCAGATAGAATCAGGGTGAAATTATGCCATCCTCATGCAATTCAACAGTGGCGGCAAGCAACATTGATGGTGATGCACATGGATTATGAGAGTATTGCTAACGAGGTTGAGTAACTGAGCAAGCAGTTTGGTGAATTACTCTTTGATCAAAAAGTTAGAGAATTCTTTCGCAGGAGGTTAAGAAGTCATTCCTCTAAGAAGTCTCTAGCAGCAGGCAGCGCGACACAGCAGGAAATTTGTTGGTATCATAAAAAGTTGGAGACCAGGTGCAGAAATGCACTTTCCCAAACAGCAAGGGCAATCAAAAGAAGGAGCGCAAATTGTCAATTGCTCGGTCTGAACCTCTTCATAATTTTTCCATGGACCCTGTCACGTAAATATTGACCCCCGACATTGTTCCACCTCTCTACAGCTGTGTTTAGCGTGCCAGACCATGCCAAGGCCAGCACATAAATTCCATCAGCCGAAGAGGACATACTGAAAGCTGCTACTGTTACAACATTTGGCATCTTTGAGAGTCAGTTCCTGACGTTTGGCTCACATACTGCTGAGCAGACATGGTAGCAGTTCATAGACTCATTGCTGTTTTGCATACCTTAATGACATCCTCTTTTTTTCAACCATTGTGGAGGTAAACCAACAGCACTTAGTCAAAATCTTAGGCACCTCAACAAATATGAGAGTGTGTTTAACACTGTCAAGTGTGTTTGGGCAACCAGAGATCACATTTTTAGGCCACCTGATCTCATCTGCAGGATTGCTACCACTCTCACAGAAAGTAGAAGCAATATTGAAGATTCCAAAGCCAGAAACCACAAAGTAACTATGCTACTCTCTGGGAATTCTCAGTTTATACCAGTGTCACCTACCCCATTCGCTGGAGATTCAAGAACTTCTAACTGCAGTACTGTCTGGCCCTAAAGTTAAGGGGAAAAGGCTAGTACCATGGACAGATGTTATTCGCACTGCTTTCTAGACAGATAAGCAAAGTATAGTGAATGTCGCATTCCTCACACTCCCTCCCACATAAGAAGCACCTCTCGTGCTGATGGTGGATTCAAGTCAATCCACAATCAGCACAGTATTACAATAGTATATAGATGGTGCATGGCACCCACTTGTGTTTTGCTCACACAAGTTCTCTCCACATCAACAAAATAGGAGACTGTACAATTGTGAACTACTTGTGGTTTAAAGAATCTATTAAATACTCTACCATTTAGATGGAGGCGACAGAGTTTGCAGTTTACACAGACTGAAAACCACTTGTCTATGTCATTAGGCAAAACAACAATACGTGTTTGCCACAAAAATACAATCAATTGGAATCTACTGCTCAATTTAGCACTGAGATATGCCACGTATCCGGAATCGTGACAAAGAAGCTGACTGCCTATCCTACGTAGACAGTATAACAGACGTAATGGATTTTACTCAGCTCGCCAAAGCACAAGAGCCAGACCCGAAGCTTCAGGATCTGCTGAAAGATACTTCCATCAACTGTCAGCTTACGCTGGACAATGTTCCTGCCACAAACATTAAGCTATGCTGAGAAGTCTCAAACGGAGATCTTATCCATTTCTACCTTCCTCATCCCGTAAATAGGTTTTTGAGAACTTGCACAACTTATGTCACCCTGGTGTTGGTCAACAGTGAAACAGATCGCAAGCCATTTTGTGTGGCCCGGTATGCAGAAAAATAGTAGAATCTGGACTCGTGCATGTGTTCAATGCCAGTGTAGCAAAGTATCTCGCCATGTACATGCATCTGTGGGAGATTTAGCAGACTCAGCTGCAAGATTTGCACATATATGTGTTGATGTAGTAGGACTATTACCACCCTCAAATGGCCAACGATATCCGTTATTGCCAATAGATCACTTTACCTGCTGGCCGGAAGCCATACCAGTAGACAATATTTCAGCAGAAAAACTAGCCACCACCTTTGTTTCAAACTGGATATCCCAGTTCAAAACCAAGTGAGGTGGTGCAGTGGTTAACACACTAAACTCACATTCAGGTTGACGAGGGTCCAAACCCACATGTGGCCATCCTGATTTAGGTTTTCTGTTGCTGCAGGCAAATGCAGGGATGGTTCCTATGAAAGGGCATGGCCAACTTCCTTCCTCATCCTTCCGTCATCCGATGGGACCAATGACCTTGCTGTTTGGTCCCCTCTCCCAAATCAACCAATCAACCAACCCAGTTTGGTTGTCCACTATACATCACAATAGATTGCAGCGAACAATTCGAATCTGAACTATTCACCAAGCCGAACAAATGCAATGGTGCTGCACTCACAAGACGGCAAGCTAGTAATGAGATGATTAAACACTGGCAGTGGCCGTTAAAAGCCATGCCAATGTGTCATGAGTCAAACTGGACAACAGCTTTACCAGTGGTCTCACTCAGCTTGCAAAACATTTGTAAACCCAACCTGGACTCTACACCGACCAAGATAAATTATGGAGAGCTCACTGATGCACATGCAGTCTCGATGGAGGACACCAATCAAATAGAACTCAACTGAGATATCGGATAACAAAATTCTGACCACATCCAACATCGAGGCATGGAACATCACAAAACTTTGTGCATTACAAATTACAAACTTTTACACATTTGATGTTATACAGAGATGGAGTAAAACTAGCAGTGACATTTCCATACACAGGCCTCCATCATGTCACTGGTAGAAGAGAAAAAGCAACAGACATTTGAATTAATGGCAAACGGCACTGCCACAAATGCACGCACAACGCAACCACCATAGCCTGCACCTCGAATACGATAATCTCTAATGGAAGCAGAAACTCAAACACAGGGCCAAATGCATTCTCGACAGTGTGTACACTTCCTGGTGTGATTCATGGACGATGCCCTGTTCTCACCAAGGGTCTGGTGTGGCAGCAGACACCAACCCACTCCAATAACAAGTCGTCAGCTGATTTTTGTGACAAAACTGTCAAATGAGTTCATGCGCTGGCTGCCAGGAGCACTGTGATAAAATCTTTCTTTGCTGCTGTGCAAAGCCCTATGATTGTTTTTGTTTTGACAGAAACTTCACGTAGTTACCGATCAAGCTTGGACGACACACATACCTTGTAACGATCATTCTGTCTTGTTTTATTTACAAATTTGGGTTGTTCTGATTGTGCTACAGTTACCTGACTTATTCTAAAACAAATGTTGTTCTTGATACACCGGTTTAAATATTTCATATCTGTACCTGGCTGAGTTATGAGCACTTCATATTCAGTTCAGAAGGCTATCAACTAGGCCTGCGACAAATGAACATTAAATAGTGAAAACATACATTCATGCCAGAGCCTCTGTTTCTGTGTACACTGTAGGACAGAATCCCAACATGTGACAGTGTATCTCGGGACTATGTAAATAAATGGAAAATACCTGTGATGTTTACTACACATATTATCTAAACAGGTGTTAGAACACAAACAGAATATAAAAAAAAGTACCATGCTGACTAATGAGCCAAAGTGATACCACCAAAGTTTTGGAGTGCAATTGTGTGCCTACTAAGACATCAAAAAATTCTCTTATATTAAAATTAAGGCAATGGACCAAGTTATTACACAAGTAAATTCTAATGTAGACATATTTTTCATTTGAGTCCATAGATTAAGAATTGCACTATTATAACTTCATTGGTATAACTGACAGTGTATTGAAAACTCGGCTCTTTAGTGAGAATGGTACATTTTTATTAACTCTGTTTGTGTTCTAGCACTATGGTATTTACATAATGTGTGTTATAAAATCTGATAACTGTTCATATTGACCTGACAGATGCTTTTCATTCATTCACATAGTTCCGAGATAAACTATCTGATGATTGTACTCTAGCCTGAAATGTACATACACAGACACAGAGTCTCTAGCATGAGGAGTATGTTTTCACTACTTAATGTTCATTACTTTGAAATGATGACATATAAAAGGCATTTTAACCTATGAGGAATTTTCTGTTTCTTGTTAGTTTTACAGATCTGAAAATGGTAGTTTAACAACTGAAACTAGTAAAACTTTGTAAAATAATGACTTATTGCAATCAAAAGAATTAAAAGATTTTCTAAATGTAAAAAAAAACTTTTAGAATTTGACAGAGCACTGAAACACTGACAGCCGAAACAAGGCCTCGGGAATAGAAGATATTGCCTCAGATTTACTGAGTACCTTGGAAGAGCCAGCTATGACAAAACTATTCCACCTGGCATGAAAGTTATGCTGAACTAATGAATTAACCACAGACTTCAACAAGAATTTTAACAACGTCTATTCCAAAACAATGGGTGCTGACAGGTGTCAATATTACCAAATCCTCATTTTAATAAGTCATCATTGCAGAAAACTTCTTTGAATTATTTACAGAAGAATGGAAATGAGTAATATCAGTTTGACTTTTGGAAAACTGTAGGAGCATGTGAGACAAGTTTGAACCTAAGATGTATCCTAGGAGATAGACCGAAGAAAGGCAAACCTAAGACTATAAAATCTGTAGATTTAGAAGACTGATAATGTTGACTGGATTACACTGTTTGAAATTGTGAAGGTAGCAAGGGCAAACAACAGAGAGCATGGTTATTTACAACTTGTACGGAAGCCAGACTGCAGTTATTAGAGTTGAAGGATACAAATGGGAAACCAGTACATGAGAAGAGAGAGAGACAGAGTGTTGTATCCTATCACCCGTGTTATTGTCATTCAATCTTAACACCAAGGAAGCAGTATAGGAAACCAAGGAAACTTTGGAAGTTCAGTGAGAAGAAATTAAAACCTTGCAGTTCCCCAGTGCAATTTTGTCACAGATTGCAAAGGGCTTCTAAGATCAATTAAATGTAATGGTAGAATTTTGAAAAGAGGCTATAAAATGATCATGAATAAAATTAAAGCAAGGGTAATGGAAGATAGTCGAATTCAATCAGGTGATGTTAAATGAAATAGTCAACAAGTTTTGCTATTTGGACAGCGAAATTAGTAACAAAGGTCAAAGTAGGGAGGATATAAAATGCAGCATGGCAACAGCAGGAAAAATGTTTCTGAGAAAAAGAAGTTCCTTAAAATCAAATGTAAATTTAAGCGTTAGGAATCTTTTCTGAAGGTGTTTGTATGGAGTGTATCATCATATGAAAGTGAATTGTGAAAGATAATCAGTTCTGACCAGAAGGGAATAAAAGCATTTGAAATGTTGTGTTACAAAAGAACAATGAAGATTAGATGGGTAGCTCCATACTTAGCGATCATAGCTCGTATATCGAAACATCCGTAGGCCTACCTAAAGACTGGACTATTGCACAGGTCACACCTATACTCAACAAGGGAAATAGGCCTAATCCACTGAATTACAAGCCCACATCACTGACGTCGATTTCCAGTAGGATTGACATATACTGTGTTCAAACATTACAAATTACCTCGAAGAAAACAATTTGATGACAGACAGCCAACAAGGCTCCAGAAAATAACGTTCTAGTGAAACACAACTAGCTCCTTATTCTCAAAAGCAGTGCTTGCTACCTATAGGGGATGTCAAATTGATTCCATATTTTTAGATTTCCAGAGGGCTCGACACCGTTCGTAGTAATTGACGGAAAGTCATCGAGTAAAACAAAAGTAATATCTGGTGTCCCCTAATGAAGTGTTATAGGCTCGCTGCTGACACTGATCTATTGTAGCGACCATAAAGCCTCTAGAACACTATCATTCATCTTATATTATGATCTTCGACACTTCTCTCTTAGTCTTGATGTCTGCGCGCCATTACGAGTTGTTCAACTGTACTCTGCTTCTACATTTCATTACAGTTTTTGATAACGAATCGCTTGTTGGTGATTTCCATCCTAACCATATCCACTGATAACCTCGATGTTGAGCGCCTGTAAGCGCCATCTACCATATCATTGTTATGACTGGAATTACCACACTATATAAATGATCTAGGAGACAATCTGAGTAGCTCTCCTAGATTGTTTGCAGATGATGCTGTCATATTTACCGTTTTGTACGGTTATCAAATAACCAAAACCAATTGCCAAATGATTTAGACAAGATATTTCTATGGTGCGAAAAGTGGCAACTGACTCTAAATAATTAAAACTGTGAAGTCATCCATGAGCACTAAAAGGAATCCCCTAAATTTCGGTTACACTGTAAATAACATAAATTTAAAGGATGTGAATTCAACTAAATACTTAGGGGTTACAATAACGAATAACTTAATTTCGAACGTTCACATAGTTAATGATGTGAGTAGAGCGAACCACAGAGTGCGATTTATTGGCAGAACTCTTAGAAAATGCAACATATCAATTGAAGAGACTGCCCATACTATGCTTGTCCATCTTCTTCTGGAATGATAGGACTGATGGAGGACATCGAAAAAGTTCAAAGGTTGTTTTGTAATATCGCGAAATAGGGGAGAGAGTACGACGGATATGATAGGCCCACCTGAGTTGGGGCATTTTTCGTTGCGGTGGGATCTTTTCATGAAATTTCCATCACAAACTTCCTCCTCCAAAAGCGAAAATATTTTTTTCCCTTTTTTTCTTTTTTTTGTGCCCACCTACAACAGGAAAAACGACCTTCATAATGAAATAAGAGAAATCAGAGCAAGCTGGGAAAGATTTATGGGCTAGTTTTTCCCGCACGCTGCTCGAGACTAACAGGATGGAGAAATAGCTTGAAAGTAGTTCTTCCAATCACTTAAGAGTAATCATGTAGAAGTAATTGCAGATTGAAAAACCACTGAAGAGGTATTGAGTCGGATTGGGGAGAACAGAAATTTATGCAACAACTTGACTAAAAGAAGGGATTAGTTGATGGGACACATTCCACATTCTGAGGCATCAAGGCAGGCCTATAGTCAGTTTGATAATGGAAGGAAGTGTGGTGGGTAAGAATTACAGAGGGAAACCAAAACTTGAGTACACTAAGATGCGTCAAATCGATGTAGGTTAGAGCAGTTTGCAGAGATGAAGAGGCCTGTACAGAAGGTACTAGCGTGTAGAGCTGCATCATATAAGTCGTAGGACTGAAGACCAGAACATCCATAGGCTTATGTTTTGAGCATTTAGAAGTGATTCCACATTTAAAATCATTCAGGTTTTCTGGAGGTCGTTAAATTGGATTTCGTGGTGTTTCTACTTAACAAGTGCCAATTACTAGTGTCGTAAAACATTTTACATATAAAGCTTAAGCTGAGGCTGCGATTACGTTGTTTGGAATATATGTATTTTTCGACAGTAAATCGAAAAGGGCCTGGCAAGAATTTTTTAACTATTTATCGAAAAGAACACGAACAGAGTATCGTACAAAAAAGCACTACAGCTGTGGCGGGGACCACGACAAGTAGTACTAGTTACAATAATTTTTATCGTGAGAAGAAAAGAATGACGGATCGAATAAGTATTACAGTCACGTCGAAAGAGAAGTGGCAGCATGTTGTTTCTCATATACAGCAGAGATTAAAAATATACTTTCTGCCTAAACCAATGAAAATAAAACAACGTGCTATAAATGAATGCAATTCAAACTGCGCACCACAACGTGACGTCATGGCAGCCACTACCTTTACGTCACTGGTCAAAATATACAGTACCGCTCTAAGTCCTCTTGACCCACACCTCCTACATGAAAAATGGGCATTCCATCAAACGATTGAAGCTGTATCACACACTACACTTAACGGTCCGTTGAGTCTATACAGTCACGCCTCATTTTAGATAACGTTCCGTATTGGGCGCCGTGATGAATATAACACTTCGTTAAGCAACTAGCTTAAAACTGGTTGTGGAACATACCTGATGGAGGGTGCACCTCGTAACTTTTATCCTGTTTATGAATGCCTTGACTTTGCATAAGCGTGTCGTAATGACATCAATGAAGAAAATCAAGATTTATCATTACACTCTACGAGCCATACCTGCTGCAGAGTACTTTCCCAACAAACGACACATTCTCTCTCTCTTCTGATCTTTGTTTCTTTCTCCCAAGTTATTAGAGTGTTTTGCTGTCCACGGACCAACTACTTTACATAGTAAAACGAAAACCGTTTCTTAAAGAAAATATCGAGAGCAAACACTATACGCAACAACTCATGGCAACATATATGTTGCACATATATGTAAGTGACATACTTACCGATTTTCGGAATAGGACGACAGAACCATCAAAACAAAACAAATGCTGACCAGAACATATATGGGAATGTATCATTGTGAGCAGTCTGACACGAACTAACTCGTTTTTATACAAAACAATATTGGAAGCCACTTGAACGTTGGAAAAAGAAATGAATAACAAACCATTGATCAGTCAATCATGAAATCTAGACGAAGCTCAAGCTCTGTGTGACGCTTTGTTAAATAAAATAGTCCTGATTACAATCCTTCACTTACAATGCAATAATTTACAATTCACACTTAATAATCAGCAACTGCTTCACACTGATCGTCAACAAATCAATATGCAAACTTTGTTACTAGATTGCATAAAATCGTTGATGGCTATAAAAGATCTTTCGAAGCCGCTACCAGAGAGCTACTTCATGCACTAATGCTACTGCACATGCGCAGCTACGATGACGTAAAATCGTGTTCAGTGTTTGCTCTGCTTAAACGCTTCTTATCCCATTTCTGTCTCTGTCGGCCCATTATGTCCAGGGGACATCGGCTGGTACTTTCCCAATAGCCGTATATTTTGGGTTATTTTATTTTATATATCAAATGCTACCTGTTTCGGCAACTCAATATTGCCATCTTCAGGCCCCATACGCTATTTTCGTATTAACAAGTTTATGGTATGGTGCCAGAAAACTCGAACCGTAAATCCGAACCGTTATGCAACCGATTCATATGAAAGGGTATCATATGGTTGCACTCTATACAGCCTTTGCAAATGTTCTTTGTTCCCCTCTTGAAGAGCTCGTAATTCACACCTGCAGACAGCATAATACTTCCGTTTCTCTGTTTGCACCTTTTTCGTTTTCTTGTGAGGTGCTAAATACGCCACTTACCAGCTGGTAAAGCACATGATCCTTGCAGGTGATAATTTTACCCTTTGTAGTTCTAAAATTTTGTATTCTCCACTTTCGCTTGGTTTTAATCAGTGATAAGTCGTACTCGATGTTATTTCTACTGGTTTCATTAATCACGTAGGCGACATTTGTAAATAGTCTCCGAATGCCGGATTTTACGAGCTTCTCCCCCCATTCGACCACGCTGCGGAAGAATCGTTTCCGATTAACCCAGGATTTGTAGCGATCACTGAACTCTATCTTTATCTATGTTATGTGGAGCAGGTTATAATTTAATTTCCGGTATCCTCTGGCAGTTATTTTGGGAATAGCACGTAGCCAAAGGGGGAGGGAGGTTAAGGGGTCCGGGCTGCTCCCCCCCCCCCCCCTCCCAAAAAAAAATCACCTAAATGCAATTACACACGACCTAGTTGCCATGTACTGTAACTGAAGGATATTTTGATTTTCAGTCATACGACAAAAAGGAATACGCATTATCGATAGTTAACAATGTCACTAACAGATTGGATCTACCGATATATCGATACCTCTGTTGGCTATCGCGCATCCATACTTTATTGTAGTTTGTTGGCCTTGAAGCTGAGTTGTTTTGTTAATCAGATCAGTTCTTACTTGCAGCTGTAGAACGACAAGGTATGTTGACATCGTAGAGATGTTCATTGGCATCGTGGACTGTATAACCATATTATCATGGATAAATACAAATTCTTGTATGAGGTCACACATATTACAAGCCCAGCTGAAATCAATGCGTGAATTAGCTTTGAGACCGCAAAACTGTAGCTCATGGAATTTCTGTATCGCGTTTCGTTTCGAGATGACTGTTGAAATAATAATTTAAAAAGAAATTCTCGATCAATTAAGAAAATTGGAGATTTTTAGTGAAGTGAGATACTGTAATAGAATTTAAGACGGAGTGGGGCAACTTGAGATGTTCTGATGTGCTGAAAGATTTTGATTTCAGATAAGTGGTAAATTTAAACACAAGGCTATGGTAGGAGAAAGACAGCTATTATCAAAAGATGTCAGTTAGGGGCTGAAGATGGTGTATTGACTCACCGAAACAGGTAACCATATAACAGATGACATCGAAAGGCCGGCTGTAGGTGTTCCAGTTCATTACATAAGTGAACGACTGAAGTCCTTCAGACCTTCAGAGGGATGAATGTACAAATTGTCAAATGGGGTTTGAACCCATTTAACTTTATAAGTTTTCAACAGAACGTTGAGATTCTTCGGCTCTGGGATAGAATGCTGGGCCCTGTTTTGTTAGCAAAGAGGCAATGCATTACATGAGAATTTTAATTCGTCTGGCAATAAAGTGAAGTTATCATATTGCCAAGTAAAGAAGTATTTAATCACGCATTTGGGCGTATTTTTCATATGTATAATGTTGAGGATATATGCTATACCTTTTAAAGAAAAGCTCTCCTTGTTTAATCTTACAGACCAAATACCATTTGTATGAAGGCATCCTGAAAGAAAATTATGTTCATAAAATTAAAAATAAATAAATGAGTTTTCAGAATAAATTAAAAACATGTGCCTCTTTAAGGTCCTGCTTAACAGATCGGACCCCCCCCCCCCCCCCCCCCCCCTCCTCACGCTTTTGACAAAATTTTTGTTTGGGACGCGGTAGACCTTTTGCCTTTACTGCGTGTGGCAAATAAAGTTGCCCGGACGAGTGGATACAGTTGTACTTGAATACTCGTTTATGCAAACAAACATACCCTGTGACGCGCACACCACATGTACGCCCGCCACGAGATTCATACCAGTTCAGAGCGTAGTGCTGGCTGTATCAGTGTAAATGGAGCAGTGCAAAGGGGACGTTGGCACTCACAGTGGAGCGGCGGGTACTAGTGGAAAATTACGTGGCAGCAAAGTCGTTGATACGGTGTGGTCAGTTGTTTGCTGAGAAGTTTAATGGTGCCGAAGAGATTAGATTAGATTTACTTTCATTCCAATTGATCCGTAGTGAGGAGGTCCTCCAGGATGTAGAACATGTCAGAAAAACAACAATACATAACAAATATTTATAACTAAAGCAAATAAGCTAATGTACCATTCCACAGGTCCCAAGAGGAATGATCGTCATTTTTGAATGAACACTATATGAGAGTCATTTTACAAATACTAATGCACTGAATTTAAAATAAAAAAGTATTTTATTTATTTATAAGGTAATAAACATTTAATACAACTACTATAATACTTATTTACAATGAACACATTACTGCACTGAAATGGTGCAGAAGTTAGATTGTACTTACATGCACACACACACACACACACGCACGCACACACACACACACACACACATATTTACAATGAACGCGTTACTGCACTGAAATTGAAGGAGTTGGCCACCAATAAATCCTTTAGGCTTCTCTTAAATTGAATTTCATTGGTTGTTAAGCTTTTTATGGCTGCTGGGAAGTTATTGAAAATGTGTGTTCCTGAATAATGCACACCTTTTTGTAGAAGACAAAATGACTTTAAATCCTTGTGAAGATTATTCTTATTTCTAGTATTGATTCCATGAATTGAGCTGTTGGTTTGAAAAAGTGATATATTTTTAATGACAAATTTCATTAAGGAATAAATATATTGGGAAGCAGTAGTTAGTATCCCTAGTTCCCTAAACAGGCTTCTGCAGGATGTTCTTGAGTTCACACCACATATAACTCTTACTGCACGCTTTTGTGCCCGGAAAACTTTAACTTGGCTTGATGAATTACCCCAAAAATAATCCCATATGACATTATGGAATGAAAGTAAGCATATTATGCCAGCTTTTTCATTTTTATATCCCCTATGTCTGACACAATTCGCATTGCAAATAGACATTTGTTAAGACGCTTCAGCAGTTCTGTGGTGTGCTCCTCCCAGTTGAATTTATTATCAAGCTGTAATCCTAGCGAAGAGTGCCTTGCAACGCTTAGACCGAAAATGGTGTCAGATAGGAACTGTTTTGAACATTCAAAAAACACCCCGAAACGAACCCGCGCACCAGAAAATATGGTTGTTGTTCACCAGAAAATGCCTCAGAGTCCTGCCAAATCAACCCGACGCCTGTAATAAGAGGCCAACATATTACGTAGATGTGGACAAATACTCCACCAGGACCTGCACATGCATCCATACTGAGTGTTTGTTGTTTACGCATTAAAACCAGCAGATGCTCCTCAGCACCTCCAGTTTTGTGACTGGCTATTCACTGAGATAACAATGAACGGATTGTACATGGATATGTTCTTTATGTTTGATGAAACCTGGTTTCACCTGGGTTGTTATGTCAACTCACAGAATTACAGGTCCTGGGCACTGGAGAACCAGCATACCTTCCTCGAAACACCACTGCGTGATCAGAAGGTTGGGGTTTGGCCTGCAGAATCTGCATTCCGCAATACAGGTCCCATCTTCTCTCATCAAACGCTGACTTCGGCGCGTTACATTGACATTTTCAGACCATTTATGGCAGCATTAACGGCGGGGGAGAATATCTACAGTTACTTCCAACAGGATGAAGCAACTGGCCACACAGCTGGGTGAATATTGGATCTCCACGCCTGGCAGAGTTGTTAGCAGTAGTCAGTCTGGTCGCGGCCTTAGCTGGCCACCCAGGTCACCTGATCTGTCAGTACGCTATTACTTTGTGTGCGGAGCCCTCAAGTCAAGGTGTATCACAACAGCCCTCATAGTCTTCAAGAATTGCAGCAGAACATTTCGGATGAAATTGCAGCAATTCCAGCAGTCCAACTTGGATCCGCCTTCAACAACTTGCTGACCAGGGCCCAAATGTGCTCTGAGATAAATGGTGGTCACATTCAACAACTGCTAAAGTCAGGCTGGTACTTCTTTCCTTTAATCTGCTGTATTTGTTTGTACCCTTGAACTCAGTTCTCTGGGCCATTTTTATTTGCCCCACCCTGTATAATTGCAGCGTGATGGGCAGAAAAACTGAGAGGGATTATGTCGTAGTCATGCATAGTTATTCCCGCTGTAATCTACGAGTAGATTCTGTGAAGGCTTGATGTTGCTTCTGCCGAGAGATACGTGCAGCACGTGTAATTGCAAGACGCTCAACTACATCGGTAATGTTTAGATCTCTAATCATGTTTTGCAGGGTACCACTAAAGGATGTTATGCCTTCTATTGTTCTTGAAACGCAGTTAAAATTTCCTCTGATATGATGTCTCCTTTGCCTTTCTCAGAAAATATGGGGCTTCATTGCTGAAAAACTTTTCTTCTGCAGCACTGTCATTTGACCTACAGAAAGAGTGGGGTTTCAAAATGTTATCCTACACTCTGTAGGCTAATTCTGATTCAGTTTTCGTTCAATTATAGCAGTCACTACAGCCATAGCCAAAATTGTTATACAGTAAAACTTTGTTAACACTAATCCGAAGGGACCGAAAAATCAGGAGGTCTTCTTAAAAAAAAAATTCGTGTTAAGTGAAAAACACAGATTTTAATAAGTATACATGTACAGCCGTAACCTAAAGTGTAATACACTACACTATCAATCACGTTATTGTACACTTATAACACTATAAAGTGATTGTAAAATCCAAGTACTCACAAATTATGTACGTTACTTTCTTGGAAAAAATTCGGTCATGGTTCGCTGATGTTCATGGGAACGATAATATTTTGTAATTTCACAACCAATTGTAATGTTGTTGTTGTTGTTGTTGTTGTGGTCTTCAGTCCTGAGACTGGTTTGATGCAGCTCTCCATGCTACTCTATCCTGTGCAAGCTTCTTCATCTCCCAATACCTACTGCAACCTACATCCTTCTGAATCTGCTTAGTGTATTCATCTCTTGGTCTCCCTCTACGATTTTTACCCTCCACGCTGCCCTCCAATGCTAAATTTGTGATCCCTTGATGCCTCAAAACATGTCCTACCAACCGATCCCTTCTTCTAGTCAAGGTGTGCCACAAACTTCTCTTCTCCCCAATCCTATTCAATACCTCCTCATTAGTTACGTGATCTACCCACCTTATCTTCAGCATTCTTCTGTAGCACCACATTTCGAAAGCTTCTATTCTCTTCTTGTCCAAACTGGTTATCGTCCATGTTGCACTTCCATACATGGCTACACTCCATACAAATACTTTCAGAAACGACTTCCTGACACTTAAATCTATACTCGATGTTAACAAATTTCTCTTCTTCAGAAACGATTTCCTTGCCATTGCCAGTCTACATTTTATATCCTCTCTACTTCGACCATCATCAGTTATTTTACTCCCTAAATAGCAAAACTCCTTTACTACTTTAAGTGTCTCATTTCCTAATCTAATTCCCTCAGCATCACCCGATTTAATTTGACTACATTCCATTATCCTCGTTTTGCTTTTGTTGATGTTCATCTTATATCCTCCTTTCAAGACACTGTCCATTCCGTTCAACAGCTCTTCCAAGTCCTTTGCTGCCTCTGACACGATTACAATGTCATCGGCGAACCTCAAAGTTTTTACTTCTTCTCCATGAATTTTAATACCTACTCCGAATTTTTCTTTTGTTTCCTTTACTGCTTGCTCAATATACAGATTGAATAACATCGGGGAGAGGCTACAACCCTGTCTCACTCCTTTCCCAACCACTGCTTCCCTTTCATGCCCCTCGACTCTTATAACTGCCATCTGGTTTCTGTACAAATTGTAAATAGCCTTTCGCTCCCTGTATTTTACCCCTGCCACCTTCAGAATTTGAAAGAGAGTATTCCAGTTAACATTGTCAAAAGCTTTCTCTAAGTCTACAAATGCTAGAAACGTAGGTTTGCCTTTTCTTAATCTTTCTTCTAAGATAAGTCGTAAGGTTAGTATTGCCTCACGTGTTCCAACATTTCTACGGAATCCAAACTGATCTTCCCCGAGGTCCGCTTCTACCAGTTTTTCCATTTGTCTGTAAAGAATTCGCGTTAGTATTTTGCAGCTGTGACTTATTAAACTGATAGTTCGGTAATTTTCACATCTGTCAATTGTAATGATAGCGTCCGTAAACCCAGCAGTGACATCGGATGTTGAAGCGAACTGTTCTAAACAGTCCAAGGCTGTAAACATCTCCTGACAGGTAGGTGGAATCGTATCTGTATTCTCTTCCTCTTCACTTTCTTCTGATGACCCTTCTTGCACCTCGTTCCCAGCTTTTGGCACATCCGATTCCACAGAAGCACATAAGGCAACATCGTCGTCTACACTAATGAATTCTTCGAAACTAATCCCAGGTTTCGCAACGACCTGCAGAACTGTCCATTCATCAGGTGAGGTGGCATCTTCTAACTCGTGGACATCTTCAGTGTTGCTATGTCTCCAAGCTCTGTTAAAGCATTTCCCTATATGATGTGGCGATACTGAGTTCCAGGCTGCTGCGATGGCTTTTATTGCGTCAAGCAGATTCGAATTTGGGGTTTGCACTATTGTTTTCAGCAGCACGGACTGCAGCTCTTACAAGTCGCTTACGATAAGCTCTCTCTATGAGAGAGATTATGCCTTGATCCAAAGGTTGAAGGCGGCTTGTGGCGTTGGGTGGAAAAAACTAAACCTTTATGTTGGATAGGTTCAGATCATGAACGCTATGGGCAGTACATCTGTCCAATGTAAGAAGAACATGTCTATTATGAGCAACCATTCGACTGTTGAAACGAAGAAGCCACTTGCGAAATGATGTGCCATTGATCCAAACTTTCTTGTCTTGAGAGTGGATGCAAGGCAAAGTGTCCAAATTTGTGTTTTTAAAACAACGTGGTTTCTCGGATTTACCGATAACCCAAGGACGAAACTTCTCACTGCCGTCAGCATTACAGCACAGTACAACAGTCACACGTTGTTTGCTTCGTGCTCCACCGTAACACTTATCACCTTTTATCCCCAGGGCGTGGTTTGGAAAAAAGATTGTAGAAAAATCCAGTTTCATCCATATTAAACACATCACAAGTGGCATACTTTTCCCTCACTCTGTTGAATTCATGCAACCAGCTGTTCGCACTTTCTTCATCAACTTCATTTGCTTCACCACAAATTTGTACAGATGAAATTGAATGTCTCTTTTGGAACCGATACAACCCACCAGCAGAACAACGGAAGTCTTCGATGCCCATATCTTTAGCAATATCATTTGATTTTGATTGAACCACAGGGCCAATTAAAGGTATGTTAGATGCACGCATATGATTGAACCATTCTAGCAGTAACGTCTCGATGTCTTCATACTTGGCGGTACGAAGTCGTTTAGAATTGTTTCCAGAACCTGAGACCGCATCATTAATAATTTTTTCTCGATTATTAATAACCGTAGATAAAGTAGATGTAGGTATTCCAAACTGCTCTACGATTGCTGTTTTCTTGGTACCACGGTCCACTTCATCTAGAATCTTAAGCTTTAACTGTACATTTAGAGCTGTGTGTTTCCTCTTTGCCATTTCCGCGTGCTACGCTACCGGTTGTAACTGTAGTTTTTATTCAGTATCCAACTCGATATGGCTACGACTAACAGAACACCTGTCAAATCTGGCACTAAGTACATTCCTAAATGCTGCTGCACACATTATTGAATATCTTACAATGTACAGCATATGCTGATTGTTGAGGTGATGATCGCGGCTACCGACCTACAACACGTTAAAAGAAAAAAGAGTCAAGAATAAGTATAATTAGCTTTGTAGCTACATTTCCTACATTCATTTCGGAAAAAAAGTACGCTTTGGAATACTCTAAGGTCGGAAGTTTGTGTTACAGTGAAACTTAAATTACGCTAGGAACTGAAACAGAGTTCGTAATTCGCCTTAATCGAAATTCGTGTTAACCGATAAAACATACCATAAGAACTAATGTATTCCTGGTGGGGCCAATATTTTTTTCGCGTTAACCACGAGTTCGTCTTATGCAAGTTCGCGCTAACGAGGCTATACTGTACAAGTTACATGGCTGAAGGAAATCTTTCTCTTCGCAAACGACTTCTTGTAAAAAGTAAATATCGATATCATTTGTTGTAAGAAATTTTCCCAAGACGTTCATCTTATTTTTTTATTGCTAATTCCATTAATGTTTAACATCACGAATGTCATTATTTTCTATTTTCCTTGTAACTGATAGTTGATATTTTCCAACTTATTCATTTGTTTTATTTTTTTGTCCAGATTCATTTTATGATCATTCAGTAACCATATAGACCTTCGCATTATCTTAGTGTTGTGCTTTCTCTCCATTCTGACTGAGCTACCAAATCTGCTGAGGAGTATTACATGCACATCTTCATACAGTCTTTTACTAGTGCGGCGGGGAGGGGGTGGACCTATAGAACCTCAAATGAGAATGAAATTGACCGGTTCTCATTTACAAGGTATGGAAAGGCAGCAATAGCTTCGAAAATTGCAATGACAGTGTCATCTGAAGATGTCGCGAGCTGCTGCAGAAACGCAGTAAGCTGACCGCAGAGACATCTGCTGGTTTCTGAACCACTAAACTGTCTTCCTTCTGACATCATGAACATTACACTGGTTGCCTTGAGCTATAGTTGTCAACCGTTGGGACATGTCACTACGTGTAGGGACTTTTTGCTCTTTTTCCCAAAATGTAGAGACGTAGGGACGGATTTCCGATCCCTCTATAAAACATAGGGACTTTTTTTCCCAAGGAAGAAGTTGCGAGACTGTATAAATTTTAAACGTTGTATACATCTGTCACCAATGCGTACGGGAAGTTGGTCTGTAAGGGCTTACCACAGAGACCAAAGGGGTGCAGAAGGAAAGTATTTTAGTCACTGTCTGGAGACGTGACCGGGATAATATTGACGTATTTTTTGCTTAGCGCTCCTCGTGGCGATAAGATGCTGCCTCCCACGGTATAAATTCCGCACGGAAGTAACATGGATTCGGGAATGCACATTACGAGACAATAGTTTTCAAATGTGCTACTTATTTGTAGCAAAGAATGTAAATTAATCTAAAGTTGTTGCAATACAACGCAGTAATTAGAAGAAAAATTGCCACCATTGAGGAAACCTTGACGCTAGCAACAATCGTGAACAGAAGACAATCAATGCGAAGTGCTCCGAAAGGGGCCGACATACGACGACCGAAACCAGAGGCCCATCAGGTAATATTTGGCCCGACTACTGTAATCTCTGCAACTGTTGCTATTACCACAGTTGCATTCGTAACTTCCGCGGCAGCGATTGCGTTTCTGTCTTTGCTGTGTGTTCACACGCTGAAAATAAATCTGAACATCTCGTGGAAGTCAGTTCAGTTCGTTTAGCCTTAACCTAAGCTTCTAAAGTTTCTCTTTTTAGTGTGTGTGTAACTGTAGTGTTAGTATTTTTTTTATTCTGGCTTCAGCATCAAAAAGTAAGACAGTTACAAAACACTGACAGTCGAAGCTGAAAACAGTTTAGGGAAGTGTGGCAAGACAAAGAACAGTTTAGCGGGTGATTAATTGTAGTTCAAATGGTTCAAATGGCTCTGAGCACTATGGGACTTAACTACTGAGGCCAACAGTCCCCTAGATCTTAGAACTACTTAAACCTAACTAACCTAAGGACATCACACACAGCCATGCCCGAGGCAGAGTTCGAACCTGCGACCGTAGAGATCGCGCGGTTCCAAACCGAAGCGCCTAGAACCGCTCGGCCACACCGGCCGGCTTAACTGTAGTTCCCAAGAATAGTTATCGTGCTCGTTGCAGGGCATGTGATAGTTTGTGTGCCGGAAGAAGGGAACTTTTCAAATATGCAAATCGTGATTCGAACAAAAGTTGAGTGTCACAATTTAATAAACAGTCAGTACTTTCATCGTGGGTACATCAACCTTCTACGTGAACCGCAAGTCTTAAGCTCGAAGAGGACACCAAAGTTGCTGAAATAAGATTGGTGACAGCATTTGCTGAGCTCTCAGTATCCTTGTCAACAATAGATCATATAGGTGAGCTCATTAAAGACATTATCGTCGACCGTAAAATTGCCGCAAAACACTAACAGTAGCAACCTTCTCAAATAACGGTCTAAATATTTTGTTTGAAAACGGTGACCGTTCAGTGTTCAAAATCGTTAATAAGGAGGAAATATTACTTACTCATTTTTCTTCAGGTCTAGAATTTTTTGCGTCCGTAGGACTTTCAACGTGAATTTAGGGACTTTTCACATATCGTTTAGGGATATGGTCGAAAATGAGTTGGCGAGACTGCCTTGAGCTGCATCAGTGAGTTCGAGACTGCCTTGAGCTGCATCAGTGAGTTATACATGTGCACTTGTATATCCGAATCAGAATGACAAAGTTATTGACAGCTAGTTGTTTACGAAAGAGCTATCACAGCATCAACCGACCAGAGATCGAGCTTGGACGCGTATTCTGTTTCGTTTGACGTTCCGTTATACTCTGCAGACGATAATTACGGCCGTTAACGTTACTTTTGGTCTGTTGCCATTCGTTTTTATAATATGCTTTCTTTCTTCGTGCTGATTCTTTCTTAAAATGCACATAGTAATGTCCGTAGCTAATAGTGAAAGTGAGCAGCAAAGTGATAAGGCAATTACGATTTCGCAAAGCGAACTGAGTTCTGCAGATTAACAGAAAACATACGAAGTAGTGAACTGAACAGCTGTTGCTGCCGTTGCTATATTGGGTGTGATTGGGTGTGTGTGCAACGGCTAATCGACGACGTCGACTCTTTTCATGCAGAGCTGTCAAGCACTTCCTTAATCTGATCCAGGTATGGTTAAAGATCACTTGACGAAAGATTGTTTACAGAACACCAAAATAGACGCTGTGCATTGACCATGTTGTTATAAGGAAGCAGTGATCGACGGCAGCGCTCCTAGTAGCCTGGCAGTGGACTTCGAACATTGAAAAATACTTTGCTTTTCGAACTATGCGAATTAGATGACAACACTTTTCTTTTATGTTTTATGGCTGGGTCTCAGAGTGTAGTGATAAAGTGTGTGCCTGACCCTGCAAAGTAATATATTCGAGAAATCTCAACCAAAAACTGAACTTGGGTATGCAGTCAAGTAAAATTTTGTAAATGACGTCATGGTCATCTTTTGACTTTAAAATTATTTACATGTACAATCTACTATTCAAATTCGGCCACGTGGGTATGATCAAATGGAAATGACTGTGCTTTAGCACATGAGAATACCTAAAAATCATTTAACAGACATGCATGTATATCAGATGATTTTTATGTTTTGATATTCCTAAAGCACAATTATTTCCACTTGATAAAGGTCATATTGCCGAAATTGCATTAATAGTTTATTCAAGTTAATAATTTTACAGTCATAAGGTGATTTCGATGTTATATAACATTAAATACTGCAAAAAGGATATAATCTAATGTTTACCAAAATATATTTGTGTGAATTTCTGTTGATGAATATTTACGTATATTCAGTCATCTGAAATCGTCCTGTAAAGTTACTATCAAGCAAATTACATTTACGAACCTCAAAATATTTCTTTACAATGACTGAAAAGTACATGTTTCATGAGTACAGCCAATATTTTTTTGTAATGACACATGCAAAAAGCCCATTCCACAGATTTTTCTCCATTTTCCTCAACTGGGCAACTATTTGGCTATACCCATGCTTTTTAAATAATGAAATAAGATGTAAGTTGAAGATTTATTTTTGGCACTTTCATTTATTTATTCGTTTTCTGAAAGCGAACGCGCGAATTCCTGCCAACAGTAATTCGGTCATTAAATTTCACAACTCTGCTTTAATCGGATTCCCATAATCGAATTCATGTACTACATTTAGATTTCACCTCCCACCGGATTTTACGTGTGTATTTTACTTGTACACGTAAGGTAACGTTGAAACTACGAATCTCGGAAACGGATGAAGATGTCAATGAAATTCTCAAGGCCGATCGAGGTCGGCATGTTAGCAATATATCGTAAAAATTTCAGCCGTTTGCTGTGCATAGCCGCCTTGGAATCAGCGGCTCGTTTTTGTTGCGAAAAAACTATAAAAAACGTTTTTTTTTGTTTTCCAAGGAGCCGGCCATGAACTAAAAAGCGTTTTGAAAATTGGAAGATGACGCTTCTAGATAAATTCCTAGAGAATATACCGTAAAAAATTGGGGAATTTGCGGCGGTTATTTGTTATTTAGATGTAGCCTCATACCGGATTTTATGGTAGAAGTACGGTGACTTTGAAGCTCTGTCTCTCGGATACGGATGACGATGTAAAGAAAATTTGCGTGATTGTTCGAGATCAAGATCTTAAGAATACATCATATGAATTTCAGCCATTTGGGGTGCGTAGCCGTCTTGGAAGCCGCGGCTCGCTTTTGGCACGAAACAATTGTAAAAAACCGTTTTTCCGGTTTTCTAAAGAACCGCCGGTGAACTAATGGTGCCTCCACACCCCACTTAAGGCCCACCGAAGACCACGTCAAATGTGAAAAGAACCAACTGATATACTCCATTGCCACACAAAGAAGTGTGTAATATTCATACTTTGGCCCTGTACTGTAGAATAGTGACACTAAAACGATCCTTCTTTGAGTTATACAAATGGTCCTAGGCCCAAGGGCTATGCAAAACACTTGATCCTACCTTTCTATCACCAATACAACCCGAGGTACGAGCCAATGAAGACACCCATTTTTATGCACGGCGTTTTGGAACATATCAAGTAGTGAATGATGTCTC
The DNA here is from genome assembly GCF_023898315.1 of Schistocerca nitens. NCBI lineage: Eukaryota > Metazoa > Arthropoda > Insecta > Orthoptera > Acrididae > Schistocerca > Schistocerca nitens. The sequence continues at coordinate 484,042,532 of NC_064620.1, read as the reverse complement.
ATGCGTACTGATTATCTGAATACTCTTTACACGTATTTAGACGTTCGTCGATTAAGTTCTGTCGCCTTCGGTGGTTTGACGGAATGATTTAAAAAGTTTTGCAAGTATTGCAATTCATCTTCTTTGCACGTCCCACATACAATGACTAGTTTGAAATATACAGGCCTCCGTACTTCTGAAACTTTTGTAGTTGGAGAGAATATGTTCCAGAAATGGAAGAAAGATTTGCGTTTAACGTCCTATCGACGAGTCTGTACAGACAAAGCACAGACCTGTTCGAACAAGAAGGAAAATAGAAATCGATGGCGTCCTTTATAAAGGCGCCATACAAGGCAATCGTTTTAAACAGTTTAAGAAAATCACGGGAAACATCAACCTGGGATATGCATCCCACTGATGGAGAATTTTGTACAGTTCGTTAAACACTGCACCTCTTTGGTTGGTTATGTCATCAAGAGCATTTCTGCACGTATGTGTGTGCAGCGAGCGTTTAATTTGAAAGTGGGGGTTTCGTATCTGTTGAAAATTGAAATAGAGGATTTGTTTTCTCATTTTATTACTAGGTAGTACCACATTTTCCCGGCTGGTAAATAAAGAAACAAAGCAAAATATCTGTGAAATAACAAACTCGAGAACTTTCTCCATCGGCGCATTTTTTTATGGGTCAGTCTTCCGAGCCAAAGAGTGCAGCACGAAAGAACACTATACACTATTACCATCCTTCCCCTACGTAAGACACCATTGCGTGCCGTTGGAAAATATATAATAGCCCTCCTTTGCGACTGTGATTAGAATTGGAGAAAAAACCACTTTTTCCTTCAATCGTGATGAGTCTGAGATACCGTGCCGAGATAGAGGTGTCCCAAATTAAAAGCAAATCTCTTTCTGGGCCTCGCGTTTCTCTGCGGAGCAGATGGAAGTGCTAGCAAGCCCCCAGTTGGCTACCAACGAGAGAGCGGCTACTCTGACGGAAGCTGTAATTTAGTGCATAAGCCAGGGCAACATTAACTCATCATCCAGATCCAATGGAAAAATGTACGATAAGGAGCGCAGCTCTCCGGTCTTTTTAATAGAGGAACTAATAATAATTGTAGCGGCAAAGCAGGGCAAAAAGAGCGCTCGCAACGAAATCACTTCACGCAACATTAGCCGCCCGCTCGGGACGCTGAGGCTACAGGTGCGCGCAGCAGGTAGCGGCCGGGTAGTTGCTGCCCAGGCCGCTTCGCGCGTCGCGGCGCTAGTGAGGTAGGACTAATAAGTCGGAGACGCGGTTTGGAGTCTCGGCGTAATACAGATGCTCAGCAAAAACAGAAGGATGTGAACATGGTACATACAAGCTCACTTAATCTGGTCGTCTTCTACATGAGGCGTAGAGGACGCGAGGGATTTTCACCTCTTCCTTATCTGCAGTCGCGGTTATTGTCTGTCTCACAGTTACCTCCCCTGCAGTGTCTCTTCTCTTCCATTCTCCCATGTCTTTCTTGGTCGTCTTTATTGCCTACCATTCTTATCTCCAACATTAGTCCTGGCAGACGATCTTTCGCATTTCGTTGGACATGTCCAGACCATTCCAGCTGTTGCTGTTCTACAGTTTCCTCCAGCGCTCCTAGTCTCTTTATTGCTTTTCGGGGGTATCAGCTCTGTGTCCTATGTATCACGTTCGCTCACGCACTGTAGGTCAATGTGGCGTTATAGGTAGACCTAAATACAGCTAACTTTCTCCCCTTCGACTTCTTTCACTTACTGAGGAACCTCCGTATGATTCCATTAATTAGCCTGCTGCATCGATTTTTTCCATACAATTTCTTCTTCCATCTTCTCAATGCCAATGATGACAGAGGACAAGTATTTACACATGGCAAACGCAGGTACACTACTGGCCATTAAAATTTCTGCACCACGAAGATGACGTGCTACAGACGCGAAATTTAACCGACAGGAAGAAGACGCTGTGATATGTAAATGATTAGGTTTTCAGAGCATTCACACAAGGTTGGCGCCGGTGGCGACACCTACAACGTGCTGACATGAGGAAAGTTTCCAACCGATTTCTCATACAGAAGCAGCAGTTCACCGGCGTTGCCTGGTGAAACGTTGTCGTGATGCCTCGAGTAAAGAGGAGAAATGCGTACCATCATGTTTCCGCCTTTGATAAAGGTCGGATTGTAGCTTATAGCGATTGCGGTTTATCGTATCGCGACACTGCTGCTCGCGTTGGTCGAGATCCAATGACTGTTAGCACAATATGGAATCGGTGGGTTTAGGAGGGTAATACGGAACGTCGTTCTGGATCCTAACGGCCTTGTATCACTAGCAGTCGAGATGACAGGCATCTTTTCCGCATGGCTGTAACGCATCGTGCAGCCACGTCTCGATCCCTGTGTCAACAGATGTGGACGTTTGCAAGAAAACAACCATCTGCACGAACAGTTCGACGACGTTTGCAGCAGCATGGACTATCAGCTCGGAGACCATGGCTGCGGTTACCCTTGACGTTGCATCACAGACAGGAGCGCCTGCGATGGTGTACTCAACGACGAACCTGGGTGCACGAATGGCGAAACGTCATTTTTTTCGGATGAATCCAGGTTATGTTTATAGCATCATGATGGTCGCATCCGTGTTTGGCGACATCGCGGTGAACGCACATTGGAAGCGTGTATTCGTCATCGCCATACTGGCGTATCACCCGGCGTGATGGTATGGGGTGCCATTGGTTACACGTCTCGGTCACCTCTTGTTCGCATTGACGGCGCATAGAACAGTGGACGTTACATTTCAGACGTGTTACGACCCGTGACTCTACCCTTCATTCGATCCCTGCGAAACCATACATTTCAGCAGGATAATGCACGACCGCAAGTTGCAGGTCATGCACGGGCCTTTCTGGATATAGAAAATGTTCGACTGCTGCCCTGGCCAGCTCACTCTCCAGATCTCTCACCAACTGAAAACGTCTGGTCAATGGTGGACGAGCAACTGGCTCGTCACAATACGCCAGTCATTATTACTCTTGATGAACTGCGGTATCGTGTTGAAGCTGCATGAGCAGCTGTGGCCAGAGGTGGTTGTTCTGGGTACTGATTTCTCAGGATCTAAGCACCAAAACTGCGTGAAAATGTAATCACATGTCAGTTCTAGTATAATATATTTGTCCAATGAATACCCATTTATCATCTGCATTTCTTCTTGTTGTAGCAATTTTAATGGTCAGGAGTGTATTTCCTGTAGTGGACACTACGACCGTTGTAATTAACGTGCAACATCCATCACAGACGGCAGGTGGCCGTACTAGTAGTGGAGGATCTATAAAGTAAAAACAGTGCAGTCGTTGTCGTAATGCGGAAACGGAACTACACTCCTGGAAATGGAAAAAAGAACACATTGACACCGGTGTGTCAGACCCACCATACTTGCTCCGGACACTGCGAGAGGGCTGTACAAGCAATGATCACACGCATGGCACAGCGGACACACCAGGAACCGCGGTGTTGGCCGTCGAATGGCGCTAGCTGCGCAGCATTTGAGCACCGCCGCCGTCAGTGTCAGCCAGTTTGCCGTGGCATACGGAGCTCCATCGCAGTCTTTAACACTGGTAGCATGCCGCGACAGCGTGGACATGAACCATATGTGCAGTTGACGGACTTTGAGCGAGGGCGTATAGTGGGCATGCGGGAGGCCGGGTGGACGTACCGCCGAATTGCTCAACACGTGGGGCGTGAGGTCTCCACAGTACATCGATGTTGTCGCCAGTGGTCGGCGGAAGGTGCACGTGCCCGTCGACCTGGGACCGGACCGCAGCGACGCACGGATGCACGCCAAGACCGTAGGATCCTACGCAGTGCCGTAGGGGACTGCACCGCCACTTCCCAGCAAATTAGGGACACTGTTGCTCCTGGGGTATCGGCGAGGACCATTCGCAACCGTCTCCATGAAGCTGGGCTACGGTCCCGCACACCGTTAGGCCGTCTTCCGCTCACGCCCCAACATCGTGCAGCCCGCCTCCAGTGGTGTCGCGACAGGCGTGAATGGAGGGAAGAATGGAGACGTGTCGTCTTCAGCGATGAGAGTCGCTTCTGCCTTGGTGCCAATGATGGTCGTATGCGTGTTTGGTGCCGTGCAGGTGAGCGCCACAATCAGGACTGCATACGACCGAGGCACACAGGGCCAACACCCGGCATCATGGTGTGGGGAGCGATCTCCTTCACTGGCCGTACACCACTGGTGATCGTCGAGGGGACACTGAATAGTGCACGGTACATCCAAACCGTCATCGAACCCATCGTTCTACCATTCCTAGACCGGCAAGGGAACTTGCTGTTCCAACAGGACAATGCACGTCCGCATGTATCCCGTGCCATACAACGTGCTCTAGAAGGTGTAAGTCAACTACCCTGGCCAGCAAGATCTCCGGATCTGTCCCCCATTGAGCATGTTTGGGACTGGATGAAGCGTCGTCTCACGCGGTCTGCACGTCCAGCACGAACGCTGGTCCAACTGAGGCGCCAGGTGGAAATGGCATGGCAAGCCGTTCCACAGGACTACATCCAGCATCTCTACGATCGTCTCCATGGAAGAATAGCAGCCTGCATTGCTGCGAAAGGTGGATATACACTGTACTAGTGCCGACATTGTGCATGCTCTGTTGCCTGTGTCTATGTGCCTGTGGTTCTGTCAGTGTGATCATGTGATGTATCTGACCCCAGGAATGTGTCAATAAAGTTTCCCCTTCCTGGGACAATGAATTCACGGTGTTCTTATTTCAATTTCCAGGAGTGTATTTTTCTGACGTCTTTTAGCTAATCATTGGCTTTCGGGCCAAAGGTGGAACCGTTTCCGAAAAGGCTCACTTTGTAAACTGTTCGCGAACTTCCATGGTTAAAGTATACCGTGCATGGTGAAATGCCGATATTCAAAACTGGCGCATGGGGGAAAGTACGGTGCACCACGGGCCACGCATGACTGAGGTGAACGACGGCTTCGGAAATGTGTACGGGCGAATACACGCGCAACTGTTGAGCAAGTGATCGCCCAGTTGAAACGGAAGATACCAACAATGTCTCGTCAGCGACCGTTCAGCGAACGATGCTGTGTGTGGTCATTCTCGGAAGGCACCTGGTTCATGCATCCATGCTGACAGCAGTTCACCGGTGACGAAGGCTGGAATTTGCATTCCAGTACTATAACTGGACGTCCATTGGGCGGCAACAGGTGGCCTTTTCAAATGAATCACTTTTTATGCTCCATCGGACAGATGGCCTTTGGCGTCTATTCCGGGAAACGTTTGAAACCAAACACTTGCATGCGTTATGGTCAGGGGAATGTTTTCGTGGCATTTCTTGGGTGATGTTGTCACTCTGGAAGGCACACTGGATCAAGAAAAGACATGTATCTATCTACCCTTCAGGACTTCGTCCACCTCTACAAGCAGCCTCTTTTTCCTCGTAAGGATGACATCTAATAACGTGTCACACAGCTCGCAGTGTACGCGCGTGGTTCAAAGAGCACCGTGATGAGTTTACAGTACTCCCCTGGCCACCAGAAGCACCGTATTAAAACCCAGTTGAGAATCAGTGGGACCACCTCGGTAGGGCTGTTCGCGCCACGGATCCTCAACCGACAAACCAAGCGCAGCTGGTCGCGGCACTGGAGTCTGTATGGCCCAACATTCCTGACGGTTCCTTCCAGAAACTCACTGACTCTTTCTTTACATCTCGCAGCGGTCCGCGCTGCAAAAGGTCGTGATTCAGGTTTTTGACAGGTGGTCACATTAACGTGATTGAACAGTATAGTATCCTTGGGGGATCGAGCGTCGCAGATATTCATTGTCCTGGTGACAACACATTAGTGATTTAAAGCCCGTCAGTTGAAGTGTCTTGGAAGAGTAGCGCTGATAAGCTCGCCGTTGAGCGATCGAAAGCTCCTGCAGGAAGAACATGTCGTCTCCTCCCCCAAACTGCAGCGTTGAACTGTTGCTGATGGCATGATTCAAGCGCACAAGGATCTGCCCTGGTCCAGAGTTTATGTCTGAGTAGTTTGATAACAGCATCACTATCTAAAGACACTTTTTGGAATTAACGGTTGATGCTGAAATACAAGAATGCTGATAGAATGATATGCGCTGATATGAAACTTCCTGGCAGATTAAAACTGTGTGCCGGACCGAGACTCGAACTCGGGACCTTTGCCTTTCGCGGGCAAGTGCACTACCATCTGAGCTACCCAAGCATGACTCACGCTGCGTCCTCACAGCTTTAATTCCGCCAGTATCTTGTCTCCTACTCTCCAAACTTCACAGAAGCTCTCCTGCGAGCCTTGCAGAACTAGCACTCCTGGAAGGTTCGCAGGAGAGGTTCTGTGAATGTTCAAACAAATTTCGGGCTTGCAGCCGGTCGTCGTTCAATACTTCGCACGATATTTCAACTGGGAACCTGCCAGTCATCTTCAGGTGAGTCGTCGCAGACTGGCGATAAAGTTCTCCGCTCCGCAATATATAGCGTACTGTAACTATTCTGCGCATGCGTCGAAAACTTGATAGTTGAACCATCACTGCCCGCCGGCAGCGCCCTCGCTGGTGGAATAGCGGAACTCAGTCGCCCTCTGCGTTGCTGTTTGCCACGGCCGTCGACGCACTCTGTCGTCTTCGATTTGAGCAAATCGTGGAGATGATGGGATTCCATGCACTGTCCAGCTGGTAGCCGCTGTCACGGTTTAACAGATTTTCCGCCAGTCGTATTTCTACGGATTCTTTAATAATGGAGTCCCAGAAAATACGACTGGCGGAAAATCTGTTAAACCGTGACAGCGGCTACCAGCTGGACAGTGCATGGAATCCCATCATCTCCACGATTTGCTCAAATCGAAGACGACAGAGTGCGTCGACGGCCGTGGCAAACAGCAACGCAGAGGGCGACTGAGTTCCGCTATTCCACCAGCGAGGGCGCTGCCGGCGGGCAGTGATGGTTCAACTATCAAGTTTTCGACGCATGCGCAGAATAGTTACAGTACGCTATATATTGCGGAGCGGAGAACTTTATCGCCAGTCTGCGACGACTCACCTGAAGATGACTGGCAGGTGCCCAGTTGAAATATCGTGCGAAGTATTGAACGACGACCGGCTGCAAGCCCGAAATTTGTTTGAACAGTCAATTCGCCGGGAAAATTTTAAAATTCACATCAGGTTCTGTGAAGTTTGGAGAGTAGGAGACGAGGTACTGGCGGAAGTAAAGCAATGAGGACGGGGCGTGCGTCGTGCTTGGGTAGCTCAGGTGGTAGAGCACTTGCCCGCGAAAGGCAAAGCTCCCGAGTTTGAGTCTCGGTCAACTTCCTGCAGATTCCACTGTAGACAGCGATCATCAGGGTCCTGCCCAGCTCGTGACCCTCAGCACCGCCACCAGCCACCTCACCACACGAAGAACAAGTGCAACAGAAAAGATAAAGTGCTTCCTCCTCTCGCCTCAGATAGTGAAGTATCGTAGTATAAAGTGTTTCTTCTTAGTGAAATCAGTGATACAAAGTGCTTCTCACCAAACATCTGTCATGCTCGCAGCCAAATCAGTGTCAAAAGTATGAGCAGTAGTATTACCAGTTTTTTCATTATTTGTACTATATTGTCTAGGATACAAGCATTACTTAGTGGAAAGTGCCAACTACTAATTTTTTTTTGATTTCCTTTACTGTGTGCTCTATAAAATTTATACTGTTTACTCACACCTTCCTCTCTGCTTCTCTTATATAATACGACATGACTTTCTCTCTTCTTCAATTTATGCATAAGCTGTAATATATGTAAAAAAGTTTCTTCCACTTCTGCTCCATCTATCATGCTGATGTTTCCCTCATACTGCCCCACCTAACAGTGCAAACTAGAGGAAGAGATCAAACCAGAATGCACAATGTGCCTGTGGCATCACAAGTGCATGACATACAGAAGCATGAACTCAAAATCAATGTGTCGATGCTACATATAAATTATTATGCCTGTCCTGCAATGCTTTACCCAAAAAAAGATGACAAATGGTCATGTAGAAGGGTTCAAGGAACAACAACAAGTGAAAAACGAAAAAGAAAAGAATATACAAACGAAAACCTATAAAATGACAGTAATGTTAACCAACACTAGGAATATAATAGGTTAATAGAATAAAATGTTTTTTTAATGTATCGTTGTTAATATATTTAAATAAATATATATGGTTACAAATAAAAGGTCCGACATACATTTTTAATCTGCCAGGAAGTTTCAAGAATGCTGCTAGTTCACTGGAAAAAAAAAAAATAGGCAGTGTCAGATACTGGTTCAGTTATTTTCGTGAAAACGTCAATCGCGTTATATACGTATAAATTTTTACGTAGTCCCAGCCTCGGTATTTCAATTTCTGGGTCACATTTGTAATTTTGTGCTCTATACGTTCGTGCCATGATTTTGTTATCATTATAATCCATTTCAACATTTTAAGAAAATTTGGAAATTTTCAAACTTCTTCAAATTCACAGCCCACTATTTTTTGAATTTTTGAAGTAGCCTGTTGTAGTCCTAGATAAGTTATAGCACATTTACACCTCTTCAGATACCCTCGGCTAACTCGGATCGGATAATTAGTTTTGAGAGATGTGATCCCGTTTATTGAAATTTGCCAAAAACGATGGGTTCTTTCTGTGCGTACGTAATTTACGATTTCTAGTCTCCACGAATATTGTTGGCACAAACGTTTATCTTTCCTGTGTAAAACGCGTGTAAGTGATGTCACCATGTCTATTTCTAATTGATGTTCGATATCAGTTCGACAGAAACTGTTGGTCAAAGATATTTTTACTTCAAAAATCACCAACAAGAGTTTCTTTGTTTTAGAAAACGTGCACAGGTGGCATGTGGTAGGAATGATATTTTTTATGAAGAGTAGACACAGACCTTTGGGATACACTATGCTGATTGGCCACTTAGTCAGTTTGTTCCATATTCAGCGTAAGAGCTCCATGCTGCCACTCTCACGTAAAATCTCTGTCCTACTGTCTGTGGGGTACCGTTTCCAAAAAATCCGTGCTGCCTCCCAAACATCTCTAATCGCATGGTCGTGCATGAATACTCTTACACCATGTTCATGATTTGGTTGTCAGAACTTTACTTAATTACATTTGACTACATTCACACCAAAATCTGTCTTTCACAGAAACGAGTGAAAACGAAAGAATAATATGAGGACGTAACCGCGGTGGGCTACTAGAAGAAAGCAGTTGCAGACACATTAAAACTATGTGCCGGACCCCTCCTAGAATCTGGCCTTTCACGACACTGAACTTAAATTTTGAGATATCCAGGGAAGCTTCTCGATTTAACGGAAAGCATCGACCTAGCCCCTCTCCAACTTTCTGAACACCCTATTTGCATTCCTGTACACCTAGATGAACTGGAGTCGTTTGGAGAAAGGTTATAACGACAAGTGGAGTAACTGCAGCCTATGGAGTGTTTCCAGAGAGTATTAATAGAATGAAAATCCGCTTCTGTTGCGAATAATTTCTAATTTATTGCACGCCCGATTTGGAAGCCTAAAGCTTCATGTGAGTTGCGGATGTTCACCTGACCAAATTTTCGGTTTCCGGAATGGTTTATCCATTATGCAGTTAAGTGTATGTTGTAATGAAACTTCTTGGCAGAGCGGTGAAAGATGCTTCACTTTGCTAGTTCTCACAAGGAACCCCTTGAGTGCGAGGTTGCAAAAGGCCAATGACGTTTACGCCATTCAACGCTCCACATACTGTCTACCTTGCAACCACAATATTGTCTGCTAATGGCAACAGGGGGCGGGACTGGAGGTATCGAATGGGGAACACAGCATGAGGCTACGTAACATAGTTAAACTGCTTAGGCGATGGGTAGCTGACAACAGTGCTACTGTGCTAGTGATGTTGATACAAAGCAGAGCAATGGCGGCTATCTACAACGACAGATGGCGAAGCTGGCATTTCTTCAAAAAGGAACCCAAGGAACTTCGCGGCGTAAGAAGGAAGTGACAGATAAAATATTAGCGTTTCTGCGAGATGAGTCAGTGGAATGCGTAGTGTGGTATACGCCCGACTGTGCGTCAATGTGTATGAGGAGTACAATGATGACGATACCTGCTAAACAGGTGCCGAGCCATGTACACTACTGGCCATTAAAATTGCTACACCAACAAGAAATGCAGATGATAAACGGGTATTCATTGCACAAATATATTATACTAGAACTTTCATGCAATTTGGGTGCATAGATCCTGAGAAATCAGTATCCAGAACAACCACCTCTGGCCGTAATAACGGCCTTGATACGCCTGGGCATTGAGTCAAACAGAGCTTGTATGGCGTGTACAGGTACAGCTGCCCATGCAGCTTCAACACGATGCCACAGTTCATCAAGAGTAGTGACTGGCGTATTGTGACGAGCCAGTTGCTCGGCCACCATTGACCAGACGTTTTCAGTTGGTGAGAGATCTGGAGAATGTGCTGGCCAGGGCAGCAGTCCAACATTTTCTGTATCCGGAAAGGCCCGTACAGGACCTGCAACATGCGGTCGTGCATTATCCTGCTGAAATGTAGGGTTTCGCAGGGATCGAATGAAAGGCAGAGGCACGGGTCGTAACACATCTGAAATGTAGCGTCCACTGTTCAAAGTGCCGTCAATGGGAACAAGAGGTGACCGAGACGTGTAAACAATGGCACCCCATACCATCACGCCAGGTGATACGCCAGTATGGTGATGACGAATACACGCTTCCAATGTGCGTTCACCGCGATGTCGCCAAACACGGATGCGACCATCATGATGCTGTAAACAGAACCTGGATCCATCCGAAAAAATGACGTTTTGCCATTCGTGCACCCAGGTTCGTCGTTGATTACACCATCGCAGGCGCTCCTGTCTGTGATGCAGCGTCAAGGGTAATCGCAGCCATGGTCTCCGAGCTGATAGTCCGTGCTACTGCAAACGTCGTCGAACTGTTCGTACTGATGGTTGTTGTCTTGCAAACGTCCCCATCTGTTGACTCAGGGATCGAGACGTGGCTGCACCATCCGTTACAGCCATGCGGATAGGTTGCCTGTCATCTCGACTGCTAGTGATACGAGGCCGTTGGGATCCAGCACGGCGTTCCGTATTACCCTCCTGAACCCACCGATTCCATATTGTGCTAACAGTCATTGGATCTCGACCAACGCGAGCAGTAATGTCGCGATACGATAAACCGAAATCGCGATAGGCAGCAATCCGACCTTTACCAAAGTCGGAAACGTGATGGTACGCATTTCTCCTCCTTGCACGAGGCTTCACAACAACGTTTCACCAGGCAACGCCGGTCAACTGCTGCTTGTGTATGAGAAATCGGTTGGAAACTTTCCTCATGTCAGCACGTTGTAGGTGTCGCCACCGGCGCCAACCTTGTGTGAATGCTCTGAAAAGCTAGCCATTTGCATATCACAGCATCTTCTTCCTGTCGGTTAAATTTCGCGTCTGTAGCACGTCATCTTCGTGGTATAGCAATTTTAATGGCCAGTAGTGTAGTTCATCATCCTTGTCACACAGGCAGCCACAAATCGCGTCTCCAGTGAAACGTAGTAAAGAACAATCGTTGTCCAAGGAGCGGGTACTAAACATAATTACGTACATGGAAGATCATCCGCAGGATAGTAAAAAAGCAATTATGAACAGATTTCCAATAGGTTCGGTGCAATATGACCGTTTAGTGCCTAAGAAAAACTAAGGATATGTAAGGGAGGACAAGGCGAACTTGTTACAAAACATAGTGCTTGCGCATTTCAAGGATACTCGATGCAATTTACAGAATGTGCATGATAATGACCTACTAAATTATACACATCAAATCGTGCGTGACATAGATTACAGTTATTTCCAGGAAGTAGTGGATGTTTGCATAACTTCAGTCCTGCAGAATTGGAAAACGCAACATAACGAAATTTCAAACAAAGAGTCAACTTGACGATGCAGAGCAAACTGTGGAATCGGTCCGAAAATTTTGTAGATGAGATCACTTATCCTATCGTTCAGTAATGAATTTGTTTTCAACTCCGACCAGTCAAGATTTGAAGAGGATACGCGCATGAAAGGAACTCTGGAAATTAGAAGTACCAATATATTAGTATCGAGATCAACTGCATCAAAGTCTTAAGGTATTCGTATACAGTTATACCAACTGTTAATCTGAATGGTAAATTGGCTAGAAAGTTGTTTATTATGCTGCAAGAAGCTGGAAGTGCTTTACCCGTATGATTATTTCTCGCGTGCGTGATCTACAAAGGGCAGCAGGAAATATTTACGTCACAGCAAGCAAGAGTGGGAAAATGGGTTTAAGAGATCTCCAGCTATGATGTGAGCAACGCTTTTGGCCAGTAGTTAGTCAAAATAACTTGCTTTTGCTAGGTTACTGGTCTGTGTGTAAAAATCAGACTGCCTTAGAACAAACTAGCCCTCCTGAAAAGTTTGTGGCATTGCAGTTATTACCACCTGAAACCAATGGACAATTTCAGCCTTTGGATGTTCGTTTTTTCCTTGCCTATAAAACATATTGTCACACTATCCACAGTTACGCCTTAAAGGATTGCCAGTTTCAGATAAGGTCCATGAGAGATTGTTTCGCATTCCGTTGCATGTCATCACATTCCGTCAGTTCTCGTCACTCCGTTACATTACTACCATTACATGTGCATTCTTTAAGAGTGGACAACTTGCTGTGGTGCGAACCTTTACGATCACTGTGGCGCTCCATTTTTGATTCGGTGTTCATTGCGCAAGTTAATGGTTGGTTTTGAACATTTCTTGAACGTCGACGAAGTCCATGTTGTGAAGTGTAATATATACTTCCCATAGGAGGTTGATCTCTGCACCTGCTGATGCACATGGTGAGTCATTAGCAACTAATATTTTTCCTGTTATATTTGTTAACACAATGAGCCTTATTAAAGACTGGACTTGCGACATCGCACTCAAGGGGTTTCTTGTCAGTTCTGTCGCTAACGAAAAGCGAAGCTTGTTTCCTAGAATTGTTTTTAGATGTGATAAGATGATGTTATATGTAGCTTACTATCGACGATGTCTTTGAATGTTTACAATTGCATAGTGACCTTTTATTCGAATCCAATGATATAGTTTGTTACCACTTGAGAATGGGTCAAAGATCGACACTGATAGTACTGCAAAGGCGTCAACATAGGGCCATTAAAAAAAAAAAAAATCGGTGTAATTAGTGTCAATGTCCGCAACTGCTTTAATGAGCGGTGAATATTAGGAATATTAGCATGGTTCATTCTGAGAAATAAATGCAGTTCAAGGTGTTCTAAATCGCAGTGAATATTAGTGTCATCAGTGAGATTCCCTTTTCTGTGTTACCACAGATGGCACTTCTGGAGCAGCTTGACATGCAAGGGACCTACTGTAGTTGTTTCTTGCCGCATAGGCGAAATAGAGAATTTCTGAAATATCCACTAATCTGTCGCCTTGCAATTGATGTCGTTCCAGCACGGAGGTAGCAAGTAGATATAGAGTCTGCTGCTTTTACTGTAAGGCTTTAATGGAACTACCATGAAATAAGCTAATGTCCTTTCCCGCCGAAATATGAGTTCTTTAATTTATTGGGAAGCCAGCTATTTTTTTAAATTATTTCTTCAGATAAAATGGCAGGCTAAACATTATGGTGCATAATAATGCGTACGCGTACAGGAATCACTCTTAAAAGTTAACAATCCTTCTTACTAGTCAAAATACAGCGATTCTTTCTCACTTTCATTCTGAGTAACAAATATTATCATCATAAGTTAAATTACACTTTCCTAAAGTCAATACTAATCTGCATTGCTCGCAGGTTGCTAACCTCAGATGCACACTGTATCCCATTCAATGTAGAAACTGCAATGTACTCCCTTCACTTCACAATGAAACGTTTGGCGCGAAAAACCTGGCTAGTCAGTCATTCGGCACGAAGCCGATGAGACGCGAAGTTACTCGGCTCTTTCTAGTTATTCAATTGTCTAGCAAAAGTTAATAATAAAATGATGATTTGATTTCGTAATGACAGCTTGGTATTAAGACGTTCTCCCGTATTAATATGAACAAAATCTAAATCATAATTTGGGAATAATTAATAATCGAAAATGAGACGCTTAGTGGTCAGGTCAATGTGCAGCAACTCCATTTTTTCTTACAGCAGCTAACCAGAATATAAATCGATTCAGTTTTCGCAGTTTCCCACGACAGCTGTCAACTGCTAATAGTATCCGTCGGTCTTGCCTCCACCTTATGAAATCATACGTCAGCTACTGTATCTTTTCTCGATTAAGATGTGCTACGTGGGAATAAAATCACGGCCCCAAGAACCAGAAAAGTTACAAAATCCGCCTGAGATAATTCTTGATAACCGCTTCCTTCCTTCGAGAAACAATTTGAAATTAAATCTTCTCTGTTTCAGCATGATTATACATCTATCACGATGCATAAACCATCACTTTAGGGTTGGTGAAAAAAAAACCTTGAACTGATTTTCAGTACTGGCGTGTTCAAAGCCCTGATCTGAATCCATCAGAGAATCTACAGGGACCTTAACTACTATACTGAGGTTTACAAAAATCATGGGATACTTCGTAATATCATGTCGGTCCACCTTTCGGCCGACGTGGTGCAGCAATTCGACTTGGCATGGACTCAGCAAGTCGTTGGACGTTCCCTTTAGAAATATTGAGCCTTGTTGCCTCTACAGCCGTCCATAATTGCGGAAGTTTTGCCTGTACAGGAGTTTGTGCACAAGCCGACCTCTCAATTATGTCCCACAAGTGTTCGATGGGAATCATGTTAGGTGATCTGGGCGGCCAAATCATTCGCTTGAATTTTCCAGAATGTTCTTCAAAGTAATCGCAGACATGCAGGAAGATCTGCAGCGGATAGGCACTTGGTGCAGAGAGTGGCAACTGACCCTTAACATAGACAAATGTAATGTATTGCGAATACATAGAAAGAAGGATCCTTTATTGTATGTTATATGATGGCGACACAAACCCTGGTAACAGCTACTTCTGTAAAATATCTGGGGGTATGCGTACGGAACGATTTGAAGTGGAATGATCATATAAAATTAATTGTTGGTAAGGCGGGTGCCAGGTTGAGATTCATTGGGAGAGTCCTTAGAAAATGCAGTCCATCAACAAAGGAGGTGGCTTACAAAACACTTGTTCGATCTATACTTGAGTGTTGCTCATCAGTGTGGGATCCGTACCAGGTCGGGTTGACATAGAGAAGATACAAAGAAGAGCGGCGCGTTTCGTCACAGGGTTATATGGTAACCGTGATAGCGTTACGGAGATGTTTAGCAAACTCAAGTGGCAGACTCGGCAAGAGAGGCGCTCTGCATCGCGGTGTAGCCTGCTGTCCAGGTTTCGAGAGGGTGCGTTTCTGGATGAGGTATCGAATATATTGCTTCCCCCTACTTATAACTCCCGAGGAGATCATGAATGTAAAATTAGAGAGATTCGAGCGCGCACGGAGGCTTTCCCGCAGTTGTTCTTCCCGCGAACCATACGCGACTGGAACAGGAAAGGGAGGTAATGACAGTGGCACGTAAAGTGCCCTTCGCCACACACCGTTGGATGGCTTGCGGAGTATAAATGTAGATGTAGACAATTATGGCCCAATGATATGGCGCATCGTTGTTTGGGAACATGATGTCCATAAAAGGCTGCAAATGATCACCATGTAGCCGAACGTAATTATTTCCAGTCAGTGATCGGTTCAGTCGGACCAGAGGACCCAGTCCATCCCAAATAAACAGAGTCCACACCGTTATGGAGCCACCATCAGCTTGCACAGTGCCTTACGCCTATCATGAACTCTTACCAACTGGAATGGGGACTCATCTCTCCAGGCCACGGTTTTCCAGTTGTCTATAGTCCAACCGATATGGCCACGAGCCCAGGAAAGGGGCTGTAGACGATATCGTGCTGTCAGCAAACGACGAGCGAGGTGGCGCAGTGGCTACCACACTGGACTCGCATTCGGGAGGACGACAGTTCAAACCCGCGTCCGGCCACCCTGATTTATGTTTTCCGTGAGTCCCTAAATCGCTTGAGGCAAATGCCGGGATGATTCCTTTGAAAGGGCACGGCCGACTTCCTTCCCCACCCTCCCCTAATCCGGTGGGACCGGTGACCACTCTGTTTGGTTCCCTCCACCGAATCAACCAGCTAACCTTGTCTCCGTTCCAGTTCACTTCACAGATCTCCCCCCTCCCCCTGTTGTTAGCAAAGGGAAATTTCGCCGCACTGTCCTAACGAATACGTTCGCCTTACGTTCCTGTCGGTCATTAAGTGAAGGCTGTCGGGCACTGCGTTCTCCGTGGTGAGAGGTAATGACTGAAATCTGGTACTCTCGGCACACGTTTGACATTGTGGATCTCAAAATACTGAATCCGCTAAGAATTTCCGAAACGGAATGTCGCATTCGTCTCGCTCCAACTACCATTCCTCGTTCAGACTCTGATAATTCCTGTCTTGCCGCCATAACCACGTCGGAAACCATTTCATATGAATCAGCTGAGGACACATGACTGTTCCACCAATGCACTGCCCCTTTATACCTCGTGTGCAAGATACTACCACCATCTGAATATGTGCTTAGCGCTATCCTACAACTTTTGTCACGTCTGTGTGTAGGTGCAAACGAAAAGGGGCGAGTAGACAACAATGAAACAAGCAAATAATACTAAGAAACATAGGTCTGGGATCCTCGGTAAGGCGTAGGCGCAAGTGCAATCACTCAAGTGCCATCAGGCCAGTGTTACAGTACTGTTCGTTTCCTACAACACAAGTTAATCGATTGTTTAGATCATGTTTCTTACGGTGAAAATGTGAGTATACTGTAACGTGGGTTGCAAACATGGCAATGTTAGTGATCTCCGGGAACCCACTGCGGGTGGTTGTCAATATATTCGGAAAACGCCTGGGATTTTGAATGTGTGTAGACATCCATAGCAGACGAGCTGAAGCCTGGCTCTAAATGAAGAGTGGCCATGTGTCACACCTGCTGTAATGTGTTTGTCCTCAAGTGCATATCCGCAGTTTGGATCCTCATTGATTCCGTTAGAAGGTGTTCATGTAAGTAGTAATACGTCGTTTTGAGGAAACCATTGTCTTCTCGATATATGTTTATTAGGACTATTCTCTTGTTTCGTTGTCCTCAGCTTGCCCCTCGTTTCTGCCTGAAGTACAAAGCCCTGTGTAGGAAAGACGACTAGTGTGTTTGTTGACTGCGTACCACATCAGTCCCACTTTCAGTGTGTCATACTTAAATGAAAAGCCTTCTCTGGAGACTAAGTGCATTAATAGTGGCAAATACACAGGGTTGTCCTTAACTACACGCAAAAAACGTAAAGGCAGGTAGAGGGGACTTAAATAAGCAGATTTCGTATAGGAATGTGAGTGCGGTAATGACATTACAGATCTAGCTTGTGCAGCAGTATGAATCACAGGAAACTGGAAAGACATCAGAAACTTATTAACAATTTACAAGAGACGGTCGAGAGCGCGGCCACCAACAGTAAGCGGTACACGATTCACAGCGACGGCGCATGGATCGACGTCCATTAGAAAAGACGTCAGGCATGTCGATCACATGTCCAGCAGTAACAGACACGCGAGCCACTAGATCTTCTTCAGATGTGATCAGACTCTCGTACACCAGGCTTTGTAAATGACCCCACAAGGAAAAATCCGCGCAGGTTAAATCTGGAGAACGTGATGGCCAGCGAACTGGACCGCCCCGACCTATCCACTGCCGGCCATAGACCGCGTCCAGGTGATTTCTGACGTTTCGATTGAAATGAGCTTGGACTCCATCGTGCTGGAACCACATCTGTCTGCGGACAGCTTAGAGGAACATCGCCTAGAAGTTCAGGTAATCGTGTGTATACATAGCCATTAGGAGAGGTAAAAGAAAGTACGCGCACACATACA
This sequence comes from Schistocerca nitens, assembly GCF_023898315.1. Classification (NCBI taxonomy): domain Eukaryota; kingdom Metazoa; phylum Arthropoda; class Insecta; order Orthoptera; family Acrididae; genus Schistocerca; species Schistocerca nitens. The sequence continues at coordinate 484,024,547 of NC_064620.1, read as the reverse complement.
CGTGAGAAAAATTTTCCTTTGTCCCTGACAATGTTACCAGCTTTTATCATGTGTAATGATCAGGTGATATTGTAGAAACGACACAAGAAAGTAACAACATTTCGTGAAGTTGCATTCTAGGGACGTACATATTTAAATGTTGCAGATAATTCACTTGCAGCAACACACGCATACCGGAAGCTACAATGTCGCAACTGTATGTCACTGATGTTGTCAACAAAGGTAAACGAAACGTAGTAATGAAGCCATCGGGGATAACAAACATCGTTTATTAGAGTCGTTTTTTCGCTTACTTTAGTCTAAGTGTAAACGGAACTAACTCTGTGTTCCTTTACCGCCATCACTACAAAATTTAGTGTGTTCCCAATTTTAAGTATCTTCATTTTGAGTAACTACTGTTTGCTTTTGGCCGTGGCTCGAGGAAGAGCAGTAATGGGCCGGAATGAAAGACGAAGAGCTAGAGATACACAATTTTTGCGCAGAGAAAGTAATAGGAATAATGCATATGTTGATAACGATAATTCTATTGTCGTTCTGAAAGACACATTTACATGTGCACTACGCATAATTCCTTGTGATTTCGAGAACTGTAACTGCGGTTTGATGAATTTACAGTGCAGATTTTGTAATGCGAATCATTTTGCGTCTGAGGTGACTTCACGCAATACAACAGCATTCACATTGTGCTGTCATGACGGAAAAGTTGTTTTGCCGCCATTGACACAAAATTTATTTTTCAACGTAGTGTATCAAAGGCTACCTTCAAATGATCGAACAATTAAAGAGAGATCAAAGAATCATTTCAAGAGTACACGTAAGTGCAATGCAGCTTTTGCCACGGATCAGTTCTGCGACTAAAATTTCAGATTCTTTAAGATACACGAAACTTGCTATCAGCCGGCCGGGGTGGCCGAGCAGTTCTAGGCGCTGCAGTCTGGAACCGCGCGACCGCTACGGTCGCACGTTCGTATCCTGCCTCGGGAATGGATGTGTGTGATGTCCTTAGGTTAGTTAGATTTAAGTAGTTCTGACCTCAGAAGTTAAGTCCCATAGTGCTCAGAGCCATTTGAACTTGCTATCACAGGTCAGCTCCACTGACGCAATTGGTCGTATTTCGATCACAGGCGATACTAGTTTATATAAATCCGCCAGATGACAGAGGTAAATACCTGCGAAACACGTTGTGGAAAAAAGAATGACATTTACTGGTTCTAATCTGCGGGAATGGTCGGACATCCGAGTGGAACGTATTTGTCATCCCCGTCTAGCCACACAGTCTAGGTTTCCGTAGTTTCAGTGACTCGGTTAAGGTGAATGCCGGCCGAAAGGATGTGACCGATTTCCTTGCCCAACCTTGTCCAGTCCGATCCCGTACTCCATCCCTAATAACATCTTCGCCGACGGGACGTTAAACCGTAATCTTGGCTTGCATCGGACCGGTTGCGAACTGTAGCTATGCGTCGCCCTGCCACATCCTAAACCCTCGAGTGGCCATTATGACGAAAATGCGGTCCACTAAGTGGTTGACTTGCAAATCAAGTTCCGCAAATTGCGGCCGCCCCGTTGTCTGAAAGGGGGAAGCAGGTCGGTGGCAGGAAGAGGCGTGACCAGCTTCTCCAACCAGGCGGCTCTCATGTCTCGCAGGTAAACCAGCTCTGTCTTGGCATCCGGTGATAACAGACCACTGATCCTTAACCGAATGGCAACATGCTACAACTGGTTTGTTATATTTTAGCACTCAAAAAATGACTACCACACATGTTAGCTTAAGAAACTGCTATCTGCATGTAAAATATTGATAGTGCTCGTAAAAAGAGTTCTGTATAAACGCAGTGAACCGCATGTAATCCTGGGCACTAAGCTAACCACACAGTCAAGAATCTCCAACTCCCTATTACGGTTCGTTCCAAAGACGTTAGCTATGTGACAGTGTACAAAACTTAGAGGATGGTCCTAAACTACACGTCAAAAATATAACACCAGGTAGAGGAGACCGATATAAGGAGATTTCGTATAGGAATGTGTTGCGGTAATGCCACCTTGAGCCGGTAGGGAGCGCTGATGACTGCGGCGTATAAAAGTGCTTCGCTAGCTGGATTCATCATTTCCCGTCCAGATCTCGAGCAGCATGCATCGTTTCACCAATGCAGAGCTGGCCGACATGTATGGGGCTCCATAAGGAAATGGATTAGCTGCTCAAAGGACGTACAGGGAGCGAGTCCCCGATAGGAATCGCCGAACATTCGAGTGTCTTCATCAGGAATTACGCACGAGTGGATAGTTTTATGCTTCCAGGAGTGGAACATGCATTGGGAGATATCGCAGACCTCCTGCAGTGGAATAAAAAAAATACTAAACACAGTAAAGGATAATCCTTCTTCACGCCCAAGAGCTGTAGGACGTGCGTTGGGTGTGAACCATCAAAGTGTTCTAAGGACTTTAAATAAAGACAGAATGCACCCGTATCATTTACAGAGAGTGCGAGCAATAACCCCTGACGAATATCTTCGAAGTCTCAACTTTGCTCGTCGGTACCTACAGCAGACTGTAGCCAATGAAACCTTCTCTGCAGATGCTTTATTTACTGATGATGCTACCTTCATGCGATTGAGTATGTTGAACATCCATATATCTCACCTGTGGGCTCATGGAAACCTGCATGGCACAATAACATACACCCGCCAAGAAAAGTTTTCTGTTAATGTTTGTACAGACATTGCGGAAGATATATTTAGTAGGAGGACCGTACATTCTGCCTACTCGTTTAACTGGCCACACATACAACATATTCCTACTGGAGTATCGCCTGTGATCGAAATACGACCAATTGCGTCGGTGGACCTGATCTGTGATAACAAATGTCGTGTATCTTGAAGTGTCTGAAAATTTAGTCGCAGGCCTGACCTTGATTTCTCTTTAATTGTTCGATCATTTGAAGGCACCCTTTGATACACTACGTTGAAAAATAAATTTTGTGTCGATGGCGGCAAAACAACTTTTCCCTTATGACAACACAATGTGAATGCTATTGAATTGCGTAAAGTCATCTCAGACGCGAAATGGCTCTGAGCACTATGCGACTTAACTTCTGAGGTCATCAGTCGCCTAGAACTTAGAACTAATTAAACCTACCTAACCTAAGGACATCACACACATCCATGCCCGAGGCAGGATTCGAACCTGCGATCAGACGCGAAATGATTCGCATTACAAAATATGCACTGTAAATTCATCAAACCGCAATTACAGTTCTCGAATTCATTAGGAATTATGTTCAGTGCACATTTAAATGTATCTTTCAGAACGACAATAGAACTATCTTTATCAGCATCTGCATTATTCCTATTACTTTCTCTGCGCAAAAATGTGTCTCTCTAGCTCTTCGTCTTTCATTCCGGCCCATTACTGTTCTTCCTCGAGCCATAGCCTAAAACAAACAGTTAGCTTATAATAAGGGACGTAACTACTCAAAATGAAGATAAATGGTTCAAATGGCTCTGAGCACTATGGGACTCAACTGCTGAGGTCATTAGTCCCCTAGAACTTAGAACTAGTTAAACCTAACTAACCTAAGGACATCACAAACATCCATGCCCGAGGCAGGATTCGAACCTGCGACCGTAGCGGTCTTGCGGTTCCAGACTGCAGCGCCTTGAACCGCACGGCCACTTCGGCCGGCCAAAATGAAGATACTTAAAATTGGTAACACACAGTTTGCTTATAGTAAGGGACGTAGCTACTCAAAATAAAGATACTTTAAATTGGGAACACACTAAATTTTGTGGTGACGGCAGCAAAGGAACACAGAGTTAGTTCCGGTTACTCTTAGACTAAAGTAAGCGAAAAAACGATGCTATTAAACAACGTTTGTCGTACCCGACGGCTTCGTTACTACGTTTCGTTTACCATTGTTGACAACATCAACGACATACAGTTGCGACATTGTAACTGTCCGGTATGCGTGTGTTGCTGCAAGTGAATTATCTGCAACATTTAAACATTTACGTCCCTAGAATGCAACTTCCCGAAATGTTGTTACTTTCGTATGTCGTTTCTACCATAGCACCTGATCATTACGCGTGATAAAAGTTGGTAGCATTGTCAGAGACAAAGGAAAATTTTTCTCACGTGTATGCGTCATAGAGTAAATGTCTCTGGAGTGAGCATTGCGTTCTGCGCATGTTGTCAACATTAAACCAGGATTGTCACGTGTTTTCGGGGCTTCGTTGTGCGTGTGTGCTTTCTGCTGCGTTTCAAGTTTATAATATCAGGAGTTTTTGTTGTGTTTCACCTTTTGTTGGTAGTGTAATAGCGATGGTGAAGTACTGTCGTCGCTACGGATGCAAAGAAAAATATGTGAAAGGAGGGATAGTAACTTTTCATGGGTACATACCATGTAGCCCTAATTATAGTTGTCATATTAGTAAGAGACACTGTATATGTTTAAAAATTTTGAGACGCATTTTAATTAAGGCTTGATTCTGTAGACATATTTTTCTACGACTTTATGACTATATAATAGATATTACGGCTCGTACAAAAGCTTACAAACAATCGCTTCCTATCGTAAATTTGCTAGTGGAACATGAAAGGGAATGGTTAGTTGTTTCAGCAAATACTATCCTCCATGCATTTATCAGTGACTTGTCGATTATGTATATAGATCACTCAGTCTATTATTTATTTAATAAACTGGGAGCAAGTACGTAAAATGCGTTAAATAAATACTTCAAAGTGTCAGCAGTAAGAAAAAGTGTGCTTTAGGTCACAAAAACGAGAAAATAAATACGAAGAAATAGCAGAAAAAAGGACGAATTAGCAGGGACATAATCGCTAATGTGTGGCAAATTCGGTGTTTTTCGGACACTTGCAAAAGTACTAGCGTACTGTCAAGTCGGTTTGCAAGACTATCACTGCAAAAATGTACGTCAGGCTCTGTAATACTATAAAGTGCCGTATCAAACCGAAAACTACCAAAAATAGAGTGCATCTGAACTGTGACACCTATCGCAAAGAAGCAGGATGTAATATCACTTGCCCTTAAAAGTTACGTAGCTGGTTTATTCCCGGTATCAAATGCATGCTGTTAAAATGTCTGCACAACATGTATAAATAATCCACGACACGTACGAAAAGAATCTGCCTGTAATAGGGATTTAGTGACATTCCAAATATACAGGGCGCTATACGGACAAACACACGACGTCCCGAGAACACGTGAGCGGGCCGGCAATGTACGTTGACAACACAAAATCTGTTATGCGCATGTGAATGCTCACTCCAGAGATATTTACTCTATGGTATGCGTCCGCGTACTTCTTTTTACTTCTCCTAATAGCTATGTATAGACACGATTTTTTTTCTTTTGTACACATCTACGGCTAAGTTCCTTTCGAATCATATAAGTTTCATTGGCCTCCTTGTATAACTAATTTAAAAATCGTTACTTCAATTTTCGATGCTTACATATTAATATTAGCATCGTTAAATAAAGCAGATGTATCATGATGATGAATGTCCACACTGGGTGTTACTTTCTCTACCCAAAAATTGTGTCTGTCCCGTTTCCATTCTCCTTCAAGACATACCCTAAAATATATAATTTCTATATAATAAGGAAAGTCGGAAATCGTAGTTATTCAAACTGAAGGAATTAAAAATTAGAAACTTACTTCAGATTTTTCGGTAATGGCAGCAAATGACTAAACAGTTACTCTTACATGAAAGTAAGCGGAATAACGACGCCAATATACAACGTTATTTACGGACTTCCTTATAACGATACGCTGATTTTCGCTGCTGACATAGACCTAGCAGTTGTCGCATTGCAGCTCCCCGATATGCATGTTTTACTGCAAATGAACCATGTAAACATGAAAGTCCCTAGAATGCGATTTCATGAAATGTTGTTTCTTTCGTGCGTCATTTCCACCATAGCACCTCATTGGTGCACAGGGCGGAGGTTGGAAGTTCTTCAGTTTTCGATGGTCAGGTATTGTAGTTTTGAATGCATGGTAGAGAATGTAACATCAGTGTAATAAGCATGAAAGCTTCTACTTCCTTCTGCCACTCTTAATGGCTACATACACACGTAATAGTTATTTTGTACACATCTATGGCAAAGTATCTTTCGAATTACATGAGGCTCATTGGCCTCCTTGTACAATTAGTATTAAAAATCGGTACTTCAATTTTCGTGTTCACGTATTAATATTATGATATGATTGGCACTGGTGGATTGCACTTGGAGACTTCAGAAAGTTAAGTTCCACATGTCGTCACCTGCTAAGACCATTGTATAACAAGAGGGGTGCATTGTCAGAAGTGAGTACGTATTCCAGATTTCTTGTAGAGACAGTTCTGCTGCAGTATGGGTAACAGGTGCATCATAGCGTGCAAGGGAAATGCCGTGGCAAACGGAAAGGTACTCCAATTGTACTACGCGGGGCAGTAAGATCCTTTTGAGTAAAACGTCTAAACTGCGCACAGATCTACCGTGAATTTCTGGTGGGACATGGAGCAAATGCAATGTCGCGTCCAGCCTTGTTGTTGTTGTTGTTGTGGTCTTCAGTCCTGAGACTGGTTTGATGCAGCTCTCCATGCTGCTCTATCCTGTGCAAGCTTCTTCATCTCCCAGTACCTACTGCAACCTACATCCTTCTGAATCTGCTTAGTGTATTCATCTCTTGGTCTCCCTCTACGATTTTTACCCTCCACGCTGCCCTCCAATACTACATTGGTGATCCCTTGATGCCTCAGAACATGTCCTACCAACCGATCCCTTCTTCTGGTCAAGTTGTGCCACAAACTCCTCTTCTCCCCAATCCTATTCAGTACCTCCTCATTAGTTATGTGATCTACCCATCTAATCTTCAGCATTCTTCTGTAGCACCACATTTCGAAAGCTTCTATTCTCTTCTTGTCCAAACTATTTACCGTCCATGTTTCACTTCCATACGTGGCTACACTCCATACAAATACTTTCAGAAACGACTTCCTGACGCTTAAATCTATATTCGATGTTAACAAATTTCTCTTCTTCAGAAACGCTTTCCTTGCCATTGCCAGTCTACATTTTATATCCTCTCTACTTCTACCATCATCAGTTATTTTCCTCCCCAAATAGCAAAACTCCTTTACTACTTTAAGTGTCTCATTTCCTAATCTAATTCCTTCAGCATCACCCGATTTAATTCGACTACATTCCATTATCCTCGTTTTGCTTTTGTTGATGTTCATCTTATATCCTCCCTTCAAGACACCATCCATTCCGTTCAACTGCTCTTCCAAGTCCTTTGCTGTCTCTGACAGAATTACAATGTCATCGGCGAACCTCAAGGTTTTTATTTCTTCTCCATGGATTTTAATACCTATTCCGAATTTTTCTTTTGTTTCCTTTACTGCTTGCTCAATATACAGATTGAATAACATCGGGGAGAGGCTACAACCCTGTCTTACTCCCTTCCCAATCACTGCTTCCCTTTCATGTCCCTTGTAGTGTGTTTAAAATTAGTTGTGACTTTCGACGTTTGTCTGAGCAGAGAGGGGACGTGACGCCGTTGCTCAGGTAGCACCAGTGGCGAGCTGAGCTGGCTGTCCCTATCACGCCATCAGCGGTTAGGCTGGTAAAGCGCCCCTCTTGCCACACCACTAATAAACAGTACCACGTGTGTCACTCAATGTATGCATCAAATGTTCGTCAGCTCTCGTTGTGAAGTCGTATTTTCTGGCGCTGAAGGGTTCTGTAGTAGCCCAGGTATTGTGAACAAGTGTTTTGTGTTGGCGTTGCATTAATAACAACAATGCAGTACATCTGAATACGAGAGTTGCAATGAAAGTGTCGTCCAAGAACACGTTAATCGTCTGGGGAGATAACGTTATGCTGTAAAACATTCCTCAGAATTCGGTAATACTAATGGGCAAAACACCATACCACTCTGTTGTGATGCATAAAGCTCCAACAATGCAGTAGAGGAAAGCGGATATTTTGCTCTGTGTACAAAGAAATGTTGCATGAGATAAAGTTGAACCTAGCGTGTATAAGGCGAAGTTAATGGAACTTGTAGTGCTGTAGAAGCCAAAACTTCACGCTACCAGGTCGACAAACTGACTAAAAGGAATAATTTAATAAGGCTTCCTCCATACCAAGCTCATTTAAATCCGACACAGTGCATGGGCCTAGTTGGAAAGTAATGTGGCGAAAAACAACAAGAAGTTTATGGTTCAAATGGGTCTGAGCACTATGGGACTTAACTTCTGAGGTCATCAGTCGCTTAGCACTTAGAACTACTTAAACCTAACTAACCTAAGGACATCACACACATCCATGCCCGAGGCAGGATTCGAACCCGCGACCGTAGCGGTCGCGCGATTCCAGACTGTAGCGCCTAAAACCGCTCGGCCACCCCGGACGGCAGGAAGTTTATGCGTACTGAGGTTGAATTGCTGACAAAAGAAGCCACTGCATATGTTACACCAAAAGACTTGTCTTGAGTTGTCATCCATACCAAGAAGGTAGTTCAGGAGACATTGATTCATGGAGGACTGTGACGAGTTTTGAGAAATATGCAACTTCTCTTGTTGCCATAATAAAACCGCTTCTTTTGTCAAAACACAGCATAGTTTAGAACTATTCATCTCACCAACACTCCAACGCAGTCGAAATTGCCACAGATTCCTGAAATAATACGTTATTAAATTAACAACTGAGTGCAAGTCAGGTCAATAGTTTACGAAACAGCCCATTCTCAGTATAAAGATAAACTTGTAACTTCTTATATTGTTACAAAACCCACAGCTGTTATCGTTTCACCAGCTATCGATGGGCCTTAATACTTATATTATTTCAATGAAAAAGTCTGCAGTTGCTTGAATACCGCGGTAGAGATGGAACTTTCGCATATTAATCGTATGGCAAAACACTCTTGTCTTTGCGCTCTGTCATTCGCCAAATTATTATTTCGATATCTCAAACCATTCATGAGATACGAAGAATTTATGAATATTTCGTTCTAGTTTTTTCACTGGCGTAAGAGTTCGCTGCGGCGCGCTTTACATACATTCCATTTTCTCGAGACTGGAAAAAGAAGCGATATCCTTCCAAGTTTAAAGAATAATTCAATATATTATCTACATTTAATACGCAGCAACATGTAACCCAAGACGTACCAAACAAGTTATAGCGATACCTACTTTTCACTGCAAACGAAGAATTTCTTGCAGTAGTTTACTACTGCTGCACGGGATTAGCCGAGCGGTCTCAGGCGCTGCAGTCACGGACTGTGCAGCTGGTCCCGGGGGAGATTCGAGTCCCCCCTCGAGCATGGGTGTGTGTGTTTGTTCTTAGGATAATTTAGGTTAAGTAGTGTGTAAGCCTAGGGCCTGATGACCTTAGCAGTTAAGTCCCATAAGATTTCACACACACATTCATTCATTCATTCAGTTATGGTTATGAACTGCAGATTGAAACTGAAGAAACTGCAAAAAGGCGGGAATTTAAGGAGATGGGACCTGGATAAACTGAAAGAACCAGAGGTTGTGGAGAGTTTCAGGGAGAGCATAAGGGAACAATTGACAGGAATGGGGGAAAGAAATACAGTAGAAGAAGAATGGGTAGCTCTGAGGGATGAAGTAGTGAAGGCAGCAGAGGATCAAGTAGGTAAAAAGACGAGGGATAATAGAAATCCTTGGGTAACAGAAGAAATATTGAATTTAATTGATGAAAGGAGAAAATATAAAAATGCAGTAAATGAAGCAGGCAAAAAGGAATACAAACGTCTCAAAAATGAGATCGACAGGCAGTGCAAAATGGCTAAGCAGGGATGGCTAGAGGACAAATGTAAGGATGTAGAGGCTTGTCTCACTAGCGGTAAGATAGATACTGCCTACAGGAAAATTAAAGCGACCTTTGGAGAGAAGAGAACCACTTGTATGAATATCAAGAGCTCAGATGGCAACCCAGTTCTAAGCAAAGAAGGGAAGGCAGAAAGGTGGAAGGAGTATATAGAGGGTTTATACAAGGGCGATGTACTTGAGGACGATATTATGGAAATGGAAGAGGATGTAGATGAAGATGAAATGGGAGATAAGATACTGCGTGAAGAGTTTGACAGAGCACTGAAAGACCTGAGTCGAAACAAGGCCCCGGGAGTAGACAACATTCCATTAGAACTACTGATGGCCTTGGGAGAGCCAGTCATGACAAAACTCTACCATCTGGTGAGCAAGATGTATGAGACAGGCGAAATACCCTCAGACTTCAAGAAGAATATAATAATTCCAATCCCAAAGAAAGCAGGTGTTGACAGATGTGAAAATTACCGAACTATCAGTTTAATAAGTCACAGCTGTAAAATACTAACGCGAAGTCTTTACAGACGAATGGAAAAACTGGTAGAAGCGGACCTCGGGGAAGATCAGTTTGGATTCCGTAGAAATGTTGGAACACGTGAGGCAATACTAACCTTACGACTTATCTTAGAAGAAAGATTAAGAAAAGGCAAACCTACGTTTCTAGCATTTGTAGACTTAGAGAAAGCTTTTGACAACGTTAACTGGAATACTCTCTTTCAAATTCTGAAGGTGGCAGGGGTAAAATACAGGGAGCCAAAGGCTATTTACAATTTGTACAGAAACCAGATGGCAGTTACACTCCAGGAAATGGAAAAAAGAACACATTGACACCGGTGTGTCAGACCCACCATACTTGCTCCGGACACTGCGAGAGGGCTGTACAAGCAATGATCACACGCACGGCACAGCGGACAGACCAGGAACCGCGGTGTTGGCCGTCGAATGGCGCTAGCTGCGCAGCATGTGTGCACCGCCGCCGTCAGTGTCAGCCAGTTTGCCGTGGCATACGGAGCTCCATCGCAGTCTTTAACACTGGTAGCATGCCGCGACAGCGTGGACGTGAACCGTATGTGCAGTCGACGGACTTTGAGCGAGGGCGTATAGTGGGCATGCGGGAGGCCGGGTGGACGTACCGCCGAATTGCTCAACACGTGGGGCGTGAGGTCTCCACAGTACATCGATGTTGTCGCCAGTGGTCGGCGGAAGGTGCACGTGCCCGTCGACCTGGGACCGGACCGCAGCGACGCACGGATGCACGCCAAGACCGTAGGATCCTACGCAGTGCCTTAGGGGACCGCACCGCCACTTCCCAGGAAATTAGGGACACTGTTGCTCCTGGGGTATCGGCGAGGACCATTCGCAACCGTCTCCATGAAGCTGGGCTACGGTCCCGCACACCGTTAGGCCGTCTTCCGCTCACGCCCCAACATCGTGCAGCCCGCCTCCAGTGGTGTCGCGACAGGCGTGAATGGAGGGACGAATGGAGACGTGTCGTCTTCAGCGATGAGAGTCGCTTCTGCCTTGGTGGCAATGATGGTCGTATGCGTGTTTGGCGCCCTGCAGGTGAGCGCCACAATCAGGACTGCATACGACCGAGGCACACAGGGCCAACACCCGGCATCATGGTGTGGGGGCGATCACCTACACTGGCCGTACACCACTGGTGATCGTCGAGGGGACACTGAATAGTGCACGGTACATCCAAACCGTCATCGAACCCATCGTTCTACCATTCCTAGACCGGCAAGGGAACTTGCTGTTCCAACAGGACAATGCACGTCCGCATGTATCCCGTGCCACCCAACGTGCTCTAGAAGGTGTAAGTCAACTACCCTGGCCAGCAAGATCTCCGGATCTGTCCCCATTGAGCATGTTTGGGACTGGATGAAGCGTCGTCTCACGCGGTCTGCACGTCCAGCACGAACGCTGGTCCAACTGAGGCGCCAGGTGGAGATGGCATGGCAAGCCGTTCCACAGGACTACATCCAGCATCTCTACGATCGTCTCCATGGGAGAATAGCAGCCTGCATTGCTGCGAAAGGTGGATATACACTGTACTAGTGCCGACATTGTGCATGCTCTGTTGCCTGTGTCTATGTGCCTGTGGTTCTGTCAGTGTGATCATGTGATGTATCTGACCCCAGGAATGTGTCAATAAAGTTTCCCCTTCCTGGGACAATGAATTCACGGTGTTCTTATTTCAATTTCCAGGAGTGTATAAGAGTCGAGGGGCATGATGGGGAGGCAGTGGTTGGGAAAGGAGTGAGACAGGGTTGTAGCATCTCCCCGATGTTATTCAATCTGTTCATATGGTTCAAATGGCTCTGAGCACTATGGGACTCAACATCTTAGGTCATAAGTCCCCTAGAACTTAGAACTACTTAAACCTAACTAACCTAAGGACATCACACACACCCATGCCCGAGGCAGAATTCGAACCTGCGACCGTAGCAGTCCCGCGGTTATTCAATCTGTATATTGAGCAAGCAGTAAAGGAAACAAAAGAAAAATTCGGAGTAGGTATTAAAATTCATGGAGAAGAAGTAAAAACTTTGAGGTTCGCTGATGACATTGTAATTCTGTCAGAGACAGCACAGGACTTGGAAGAGCAGTTGAACGGAATGGACAGTGTCTTGAAAGGAGGATATAAGATGAACATCAACAAAAGCAAAACGATGATAATGGAATGTAGTCGAATTAAATCTGGCGATGCTGAGGGGATTAGATTAGGAAATGAGACACTTAAAGTAGTAAAGGAGTTTTGCTATTTAGGGAGTAAAATGACTGATGATGGTCGAAGTAGAGAGGATATAAAATGTAGACTGGCAATGGCAAGGAAATCGTTTCTGAAGAAGAGAAATTTGTTAACATCGAGTATAGATTTAAGTGTCAGGAAGTCGTTTCTGAAAGTATTTATATGGAGTGTAGCCATGTATGGAAGTGAAACATGGACGATAACCAGTTTGGACAAGAAGAGAATAGAAGCTTTCGAAATGTGGTGCTACAGAAGAATGCTGAAGATAAGGTGGGTAGATCACGTAACTAATGAGGAGGTATTGAATAGGATTGGGGAGAAGAGAAGTTTGTGGCACAACTTGACTAGAAGAAGGGATCGGTTGGTAGGACATGTTTTGAGGCATCAAGGGATCACAAATTTAGCATTGGATGGCAGCGTGGAGGATAAAAATCGTAGAGGGAGACCAAGAGATCAATACACTAAGCAGATTCAGAAGGATGTAGGTTGCAGTAGGTACTGGGAGATGAAGAAGCTTGCACAGGATAGAGTAGCATGGAGAGCTGCATCAAACCAGTCTCAGGACTGAAGACCAGAACAACAACAACAACAACGAAATGATAAGCGGTTGATTACGAAGCTGACCAATTAAACTACATGTGCAGGAATGAGGTTTATTACCGCAGTTTCTTTAAAATCGTTTGAGAAAGACCGCAGATCGGCCAACTTGGGCGGCTTGCTGTTGACGCAGTGAAGCGAGCGTGACAGGTTCCGCTCCGAGCAGGCCTGGCATTATGCTGTGGTCACTTGCTGACGCACTCAGCGCGTGCTGGCAACTACGCTTCCCTCCACTCGCTCCGTCTAAGCTGTCAAAAGTCGCAGCTTCTTTTAACCGCACTATGGTGAAATTGTGCCAACGATCTGTCCAAGGCTGCACAGACGCAGATGATTCTGAGCGGGGAGAAAGGCCAGCGACACCAAGAACAGCCGACGATGTCCAGGCAATAGAGAAAATGAAAGAACATCGAAGGGGGAAGAGGGGGGGGGCAGGGGGCAGATTTTCCAACGATGAGCATGTTCACATCATAGTTTTCGAATGACGCTGTGATTTCTAACGTTGAGGAACTGAACGAATGTAGGACATTCCGACAGTTGTTCACAGAGACTTCGTGGCTGTGTTGAAAAATAGTGTCATGCATCTGTGTCACCTTGACGTGTAGAGCAGAGTTCAGTAAAAGCTACGTGGCCGGTGTAACTATTTTTTGAAGTCACCTGGTATCTACGACTTTAGGATAACCTGTGGTCGTGTCTTTCATTGGTCGCAGATTGCTTTTCTAGTCGTGGCTCAAATGGTTCAAATGGCTCTGAGCACTATGGGACTTAGCATCTGAGGTCATCAGTCTCCTAGATCTTAGAACTACTTAAACCTAACTAACCTAAGGACATCACACACATCCATGCCCGAGGCAGGATTCGAACTTGCGACCGTAGCAGTCGCGCGGATCCGGACTGAAGCGCCTAGAAACGCTCGGCCACACCGGCTGGCCTAGACGCGGCCACTGAAAGGCGGCGCTACAGCTTATTTTATTTTACAGCCGTCGACATACTAGGGGTGTCCAGAAAGTAAGTTCAGATAAGTCGTGAAATGAAAAACAGTGAAAATCCGCTGAAGCTATGCGCAGACGTACTGGGCAGTGTCTGTAGTACGTCCGACGATAGCGTCGCGCTGCACTTTGCAGTTCCGAGTGCACAGTCAGCACGGAAAGATGGCTAGGAAATAGTGTCTCCCTGCAAGTACGGGTACCTGCCGAGAGATTTTGTCTGATTTAATGGCCTTCTGTGACGAGGATATTGGAAACTTGCTACAACGCTGAGACGAAAGGCTGAGTCGGAGCGGCGACTAGCTAGAGAGGCAGCTGGAAGGTGTAGCTAACTGCCGCAGATACAACTTTTACGATTTTCACTGTGGTTTGCATTTCGGGAGCAATCGGAACTTACACTACTGGCCATTAAAATTGCTAAACCAAAATGCAGATGATAAACGGGTATTCATTGCACAAATACATTATACTAGAACTGACATGTGATTACATTTTCACGCAATTTGGGTGCATAGATCCTGAGAAATCAGTACCCAGAAAAACCACCTCTGGCCGTAATAACGGTCTTGATACGCCTGGGCATTGAGTCAAATAGAGCTTGGATGGCGTGTACAGATACAGCTGCCCATGCAGCTTCAACACGATACCACAGTTCATCAAGAGTAGTGACTGACGTATTGTGACGAGCCAGTTGCTCGGCCACCATTGACCAGACGTTTTCAATTGGTGAGAGATCTGGAGAATGTGCTGGCCAGGGCAGCAGTCCAACATTTTCTGTATCCGGAAAGGCCCGTACAGGACCTGCAACATGCTGTCATGCATTATCCTGCTGAAATGTAGGGTTTCGCAGGGATCGAGTGAAGGGCAGAGGCACGGGTCGTAACACATCTGAAATGTAGCGTCCACTGTTCAAAGTGCCGTCAATGGGAACAAGAGGTGACCGAGACGTGTAAACAATGGCACCCCATACCATCACGCCAGGTGATGCGCCAGTATGGCGATGACGAATACACGCTTCCAATGTGCGTTCACCGCGATGTCGCCAAACACGGATGCGACCATCATGATGCCGTAAACAGAACCTGGATCCATCCGAAAAAATGACGTTTTGCCATTCGTGCACCCAGGTTCGTCGTTGATTACACCATCGCAGGCGCTCCTGTCTGTGATGCAGCGTCAAGGGTAATCGCAGCCATGGTCTCCGAGCTGATAGTTCATGCTACTGCAAACGTTGTCGAACTGTTCGTACTGATGGTTGTTGTCTTGCAAACGTCCCCATCTGTTGACTCAGGGATCGAGACGTGGCTGCACGATCCGTTACAGCCATGCGGATAGGTTGCCTGTCATCTCGACTGCTAGTGATACGAGGCCGTTGGGATCCAGCACGGCGTTCCGTATTACCCTCCTGAACCCACCGATTCCATATTCTGCTAATAGTCATTGGATCTCGACCAACGCGAGCAGCAATGTCGCGATACGATAAACCGCTATCGCGATAGGCTACAATCCGACCTTTATCAAAGTCGGTAACGTGATGGTACGCATTTCTCCTCCTTACACGAGGCATCACAACAACGTTTCACCAGGCAACGCCGGTCAACTGCTGTTTGTGTATGAGAAATCGGTTGGAATCTTTCCTCATGTCAGCACGTTGTAGATGTCGCCACCGGGGCCAACCTTGTATGTATGCTCTGAAAAGCTAATCATTTGCATATGACATAATCTTCTTCCTGTTGGTTAACTTTCGCGTCTACCGCACCTCATCTTCGTGGTGTAGCAATTTTAATGGTCAGTAGTGTACTTTCTGGACAACCCTCGTATCTCGGAAAATGTCCTTTTAGGTGTTCCAGAACTGAGGTTTCTTCTGCACGTGTGCGAAGTTTCGAACAATTCCCACAGATGACAGAGCCATAGTGAACCATCAAAATAGCGTCTACGGAAGATACTGGTTACAAGCAAATTGCTTTAATTGAATTCTTGGAAGGATCACACAGAAAATGCCGTGTGGAAAGCGAACCAGAGACTGCATTTTAGTAGCAGAACACATTAAAAGAGGCAACAGATCTACTAAAGAGACAGCCCACACTTCGCTTCTCCGTGCTCTTATGGAGGTTCGCTGCGCAGTAAGGCATCCTCACCAGATAAGATTGACGGAGGACGTCGAAAACAAACAAGGGCAGTTCGTTTTGTAACACCGCGTGTTCGATATGTATAATTTTGGTATCTGAGTCGACTGTTAGCGAGCAGCGATGTTGTAAAGCTGTATCGCAGAAGTTAGATTATTATCTTTGGCGTGCGCATAGGCGCAGTAGCGGCTATTGGTCAGCTGAGGTGGAGGAAGTGTAATGGAATCTTTTATTTAGGTGAAGAGAAATTATAAGGTAATTTTTTTGAAGTCACTCTTATTATTTCAGCGCCATTTTCAACTACCTTTCTCTTAAAATTTTTAATTGATCATAGTTTTTTCAAAAGTAGAAAAGGAACCAAGTGTGTTCCGAAAATACGTCGATTTGCAACTAACAGAGAACTCATTGCACCTCACGAGTGTCTCTGTGTAGATTTAACACAGCGGCACGCAAGGCAGAGCAGTACTGCAACGCGTTATCCTGATTTGCGCAGAATAGAGGTAAGGACTAAATATTTTGATGTTTTTTTTATTCAATCAGGGCCAATTTATGTCATTCAGAGACAATTAGGTTTTTCTGTGTTCCATATCAGTTTTAGTTCTGGACTCAGTGACCAGTTTTGCAAAAGTATTTATCGTAGGTTTTACGTCGAAGTTCATTATTCAGGCAGTTTATACTGTTCAAAATTCTTGTTAACTTTTACAGTATGAAAGACTTACCGTTGTTGTGTTGTTGTGGTCTTCAGTCCTGAGACTGGTTTGATGCAGCTCTCCAAGCTACTCTATCCTGTGCAAGCTTCTTCATCTCCCAGTACCTACTGCAACCTACATCCTTCTGAATCTGCTTAGTGTATTGATCTCTTGGTCTCCCTCTACGATTTTTCCCCTCCACGCTGCCCTCCAATGCTAAATTTGTGATCCCTTGATGCCTCAAAACATGTCCTACCAACCGATCCCTTCTTCTACTCAAGTTGTGCCACAAACTTCTCTTCTCCCCAATCCTATTCAATACCTCCTCATTAGTTACGTGATCTACCCACCTTATCTTCAGCATTCTTCTGTAGCACCACATTTCGAAAGCTTCTATTCTCTTCTTGTCCAAACTGGTTATCGTCCATGTTTCACTTCCATACATGGCTACACTCCATACAAATACTTTCAGAAACGACTTCCTGACACTTAAATCTATACTCGATGTTAACAAATTTCTCTTCTTCAGAAACGATTTCCTTGCCATTGCCAGTCTACATTTTATATCCTCTCTACTTCGACCATCATCAGTTATTTTACTCCCTAAATAGCAAAACTCCTTTATTACTTCAAGTGTCTCATTTCCTAATCTAATCCCCTCAGCATCACCCGATTTAATTTGACTACATTCCATTATCCTCGTTTTGCTTTTGTTGATGTTCATCTTATATCCTCCTTTCAAGACACTGTCCATTCCGTTCAACTGCTCTTTCAAGTCCTTTGCTGTCTCTGACAGAATTACAATGTCATCGGCGAACCTCAAAGTTTTTACTTCTTCTCCATGAATTTTAATACCTACTCCGAATTTTTCTTTTGTTTCCTTTACTGCTTGCTCAATATACAGATTGAATAACATCGGGGAGAGGCTACAACCCTGTCTCACTCCTTTCCCAACCACTGCTTCCCTTTCATGCCCCTCGACTCTTATAACTGCCATCTGGTTTCTGTACAAATTGTAAATAGCCTTTCGCCTCCTGTACTTTACCCCTGCCACCTTCAGAATTTGAAAGAGAGTATTCCAGTTATCATTGTCAAAAGCTTTCTCTAAGTCTACAAATGCTAAAAACGTAGGTTTGCCTTTTCTTAATCTTTCTTCTAAGATAAGTCGTAAGGTTAGTATTGCCTCACGTGTTCCAACATTTCTACGGAATCCAAACTGATCTTCCCCGAGGTCTGCTTCTACCAGTTTTTCCATTCGTCTGTAAAGAATTCGCGTTAGTATTTTGCAGCTGTGACTTATTAAACTGATAGTACGGTAATTTTCACATCTGTCAACACCTGCTTTCTTTGGTATTGGAATTATTATATTCTTCTTGAAGTCTGTGGGTATTTCGCCTGTCTCATACATCTTGCTCACCAGATGGTAGAGTTTTGTCATGACTGGCTCTCCCAAGGCCATCAGTAGTTCTAATGGAATGTTGTCTACTCCCGGGGCCTTGTTTCGACTCAGGTCTTTCAGTGCTCTGTCAAACTCTTCACGCAGTATCTTATCTCCCATTTCATCTTCATCTACATCCTCTTCCATTTCCATAATATCGTCCTCAAGTACATCGCCTTTGTATAAACCCTCTATAGACTCCTTCCACCTTTCTGCCTTCCCTTCTTTGCTTAGAACTGGGTTGCCATCTGAGCTCTTGATATTCATACAAGTGGTTCTCTTCTCTCCAAAGGTCTCTTTAATTTTCCTGTAGGCAGTATCTATCTTACCGCTAGTGAGACAAGCCTCTACATCCTTACATTTGTCCTCTAGCCATCCCTGCTTAGCCATTTTGCACTTTCTGTCGATCTCATTTTTGAGACGTTTGTATTCCCTTTTGCCTGCTTCATTTACTGCATTTTTATATTTTCTCCTTTCATCAATTAAATTCAATATTTCTTCTGTTACCCAAGGATTTCTATGAGCCCTCGTCTTTTTACCTACTTGATCCTCTGCTGCCTTCACTACTTCATCCCTCAGAGCTACCCATTCTTCTTCTACTGTATTTCTTTCCCCCATTCCTGTCAATTGTTCCCTTATGCTCTCCCTGAAACTCTCCACAACCTCTGGTTCTTTCAGTTTATCCAGGTCCCATCTCCTTAAATTCCCACCTTTTTGCAGTTTTTTCAGTTTCAATCTGCAGTTCATAACCAATAGATTGTGGTCTGAATCCACATCTGCCCCTGGAAATGTCTTACAATTTAAAACCTGATTCCTAAATCTCTGTCTTACCATTATATAATCTATCTGATACCTGTTAGTATCTCCAGCATTCTTCCAGGTATACAACCTTCTTTTATGATTCTTGAACCAAGTGTTAGCTATGATTAAGTTATGCTCTGTGCAAAATTCTACAAGGCGGCTTCCCCTTTCATTTCTTCCTCCCAATCCATATTCACCTACTATTTTCCTTCTCTCCCTTTTCCTACTGACGAATTCCAGTCACCCATGACTATTAAATATTCGTCTCCCTTCACTACCTGAATAATTATTATTACAGTGCAGCTTTGCCTTCTCACTACAACAGTTCAGTTTTCTATTACGATTCAGTATTACTTCGGCACAGCTCTTATTATTCGAAACAGAGTACGTCCGTCATATTTTTATTATTTAAAGAGAACTTTCACGCGAATCGATGAAGACAGAATCACGGATATGATGTGTGCATTGAGGTGTCAATCATTAACATGAAGGCGTTTTTTCTTTGCAGCAGATCTTTTCATGAAATTTCTATCATCAGCTTTCTCATACGAATTTGAAAATATTTTGTTGACGTCAACCTACAAAAGAAGAAATGCCTATCACAATAAAATAGAAGAAATCATAGCTTACACGGAAAAATTTAATTGTTCATTTTTCCCGCGTGCTGTTTGAAAGTGGAACGGTAGAGAAATAGTCTGAGGGTGATTCAATGAAACCTCTGCCAAATACTTAAGTGTGAATTGCAGAGTAGTCACGTACATGTAGATGAAAGATGCAGTTATGGTAATGGTAATAGTACTGTTGGGCAATGAGTGAAAAAAGTCATAGGACCAGGAAGAGCAGCGTTTGAGCTGCATGATTGTTCACGTTCTTGACGTATGCCACAGCACCTGTTCCCAGCATGGTGAATCGCGCAGGTGCCATTATTCACGCAAACAGGTGCATCACAACTGGTTCTGCAGCTATTGGTGCGAAGTGCTTGTGCAATGACAGAGTCTTGGCTCTAAGTCGTGTTCAAGTTCGGTTTCACGAATGCTCACAACAACCCACAAGTTTTAAAGTAAAGCCATTTCATCTAAACTGTAAGAGGAGTTTGAGATCAATGGAGAGAACTTTCTGTCGCAGATAATGACAGGTTATGAAACCGGGGTGTATCATTTCGTGCCAGAAACGGAGTCACTCAAATGGCACCTGTAAGGTATCCGTGATCCCACGAACATAGATGCTAGTATCTGACACTCAGGTCGATAGCTGACAGGAGTCGATTGTCGAGTGCTGCAGGAGGCAGTGAGTGCGGAGTAGAACTGGGGAGTGTCGAGCGAGTGGTAGTGCGGAAAAGACGGGCAAGAATGGCGGTCGAGTAAAATTCACCGGAGTGTGACGAGTGGGCGCGTCCCCCTGATCGTCGTGGAGCTGACTCTAGCTAATACCGATTCGCGAGTGATATGAAACAGAAAGTGACAAGTGCCGAATTACGTGTTTCGCGTCAACCGCGTCGGCCAGTAACAACCATGGATTGCAGTGAGGATTGTTGTGAATGTTAACCATCAGCATTGCGAGTGACGAAGTACTGAAAATCAACAACCAAGAAAAAGATATAACTGTGATTAGACGTGTAAGGCGAAGGTAGCAACTGCCTCAGCATTTGTGTGTTAGTAGGAAATATATATATCAGTTTGTACATCGCAACCTTTGTGGTCCTTAACAATAGACAAACTTTCTATCATTTCCACTATTCAATCTCAGGACAGCCGCACTCGGTTGAAATACCCTCGAAACTACAGCAGAAAACCGATAGCCTTTCATCCATTAAGCACACGGTCATATATCATAATAATTAACTGTTTGGCGGCTACGATAAATTACACAAAATCCAGTAAAGGAATTAATCGGGGGTGTTTCACACCGCACACAATTACCAGAAATGACGATATTCAAGGCAGCTCCCTCTGATGTCAAAGTTATGATGACAGTCTTATGAGACATTGCTAGTGTCATTTTCATAGACATGCTGCCAGAAGGGGCAACTATTACGAGGGGCGTTTGAAAAGTCCGTGCAAAGTCCGAGAGATGGCACCACCGGCGAGTATCGAGGTCATGTTTAGTTAGTAGCATCTTTGGAAAGAACGCACACCAAATTTCAGCCATATTGGTTTATTTCTTTGTGTTTGGCATTCGTGTGAATTAAGGAAGTCGAGTGATTGTCAAAAAATGGAAGAAAAATAATTTCGTGTGGTGATAAAACATTAATTTATGAAAGGCAAAACGCCTCAGGAGACTAAAGAGAAGCTTGATAAACATTACGGTGACTCTGCACCTTCGATCAGAACAGTTTATAAGTGGTTTCAAAATTTTCGGAGTGGTCATATGGACACAAGTGATACTGAACGTTCTGGACGCCCTGTGGAGATTATGACTCCAGAAATCATTGATAAAATCCATGATATGGTGATGGATGACAGAAGAGTTAAGATGAGTGAGATTGCAAGTGCTGTAGGCACCTCGAATGAATGGGTACATAATATTTTGCATAAACATTTGTGCATGAGAAAGCTATCCGGAAGGTGGGTTCTGCGACTGCTCACGCTTGACCAAAAACGGAATCGTGTGAAGTGTTGCTAGGATGGTTTGCAGCTGTTCAGGAAGAATCTGCAGGACTTTAAGCGTCGTTTCGTCACTGTGGATGAAACATGGATACATTACTATACTCTTGAAACCAAACAACAATCTAAACAATGGGTTACCAATGCAGAATCTGCACAAAAAAGGCGAAGACCATTCCTTCGGCCGGAAAGGTTATGGCGACTGTCTTTTGGGATTCGCGAGTGATAATCATCATCGACTATCCGGAAAAGGGTAAAACTATCACAGGTAAATATTATTCATAGTTATTGAACCGTTTGAAAACCGAGCAGCAAGAGAAACGCCGGCGATTGAACGGCAAAAAAGTCCTTTTCCATCACGACAATGCACCAGCACACACCTCAGCAGTTGTTGTTGCAAAATTAATGGAAATAGTATTCCAACTCGTTTCGCATCCGCCCTATTCTCCAGACTTGGCTCCCTTGGACTTCTATTTATTCCCCCAAGAAATTGCTGACGGGACAAAGATTTTATTCAAACGAGGGGGTGATTGCAGCAACTATTAGCTACATTGCAGACTTGGACAATTCCTAATATTCGGAAGGGATCAACAAATTAAAAAAGCGTTGGACGAAGCGTATAAGTCAAAGAGGAGATTATGTCGAAAAATAAAAACGTTTACCCCAAACACGTAAGTAGTTTTTATTTTTGTACGGACTTTTCAAACGCTCCTCGTACTTCAGAGGCATACACTGAGGTGACAAAAAGTCGTGGAACGCCTCCCAATATCGTGTCGGACCTCCTTTTTCGCGGCTAGTGCAGCAGCTCAACGTGGCATGAACTCAACAAGTCTGTGGAAGTTCCTTGCAGGAATATTGAACAATGCTGCCTCTATAGCCGTTCGTAATTGCAAAACTATTGCCGGTGCAGGATTTTGTGCACAAACTGATCTCTTGATTAAGTCCCAATGTTGGATGGGATTCATGTTGGGCAATCTGGGAGGCCAAATCATTCTCTCGAATGTTCTCTCCAGAATGTTCTTCAAACCACTCGCGAACAACTGTGGCCCAGTGACATTGCCCATTGTCATCCATAAAAATTCCATCGTTATTTGGATACATGAAGTCCACGAATGGCTGCAGACGGCCTCCAGGTAGCCGAACATAACCATTTCCAGTCAATGATCGGTTCAATTGGTCTAGAAGACCCAGTCCATTCCATGTAAACACATTCCACACCATTATGGAGCCACCATCAGCTTGCACAGTACCTTGTTGACAACTTGGGTCCATCGCTTCGTGGCGTCTGCACCACACTCGAAACCTGGCATCAGCTCTTGTCAACTGGAATTGGGTCTCATCTGACCAGGCCACAGTTTTCCAGTTGTCTAGGGTCCAACCGAGGCACTGGCGTCGGTTGTCTGTTACCATAGCCCATTAACACCATGTTTCGCCGCACTTTCGTCGTACGCCCCACATTGATTTCTACTGTTATTTCACGCAGTGTTGTTCGTCTGCTGGCAGTGACAACTCTGTATAAACGCCGCTGCCGTCGGTCGTTACGTGAAGGCCGTCGGCCACTGCCTTGTCCTTGGTGAAAGGTAACGCCCCGAAGTTTGCTATTATCGGCACTGTCTTGATACTGTGGACCTCGGAATATTGAATACCCTAATGATTTCCGAAATGGAATGTCCCATGCGTCTAGCTGCAACTACCATTCCGCGTTCGAAGTCTGTTAATTCCCGCCGAGCGGCCATAATCACGTTGGACACCTTTTCACATTAATCACCTGAGTATAAATGCAAGCTCCACCAATGAACAGCCCTTTTATACATTGTGCAGGCGGTTCTACCGTTATCTGTGTATGTGCATATCGCTATTCCATGGCTTGTCATCTCAGTGCACAAGTCTCAGAACCCGCGAACACATCACCAAACGGGGTTGGACATCATTGCCACATCCACCCTATAGACCAGACATGGTGCCCTCGGATCTCCACCTGCTTGTGCCACTTAAGGATTCTCTACATGGGACAAACTTTAAAAAAAGATCAAACGACTACTACGAGCAGTGGATAAAAGCCTTCACCAACAGGGGATAAATACTTCAATGCTTTACATAACGATGGCGTAATTCCACGGAATATGATCGAGAGTATACAGACAAATTGTATATGTAAATTCAATTTTGCGCGATGTTATCACAAGTGGTAACTTTTAAGAATAAACATATTCTTAGAAAAATGTTTTATGGGGAATTATTTGCTGAACAAGCATGGTATAATAAATATGACTGGATACAGTAATTTGCTGTTTCATTTGATATTCACAATACTGTCAGGCCCAACCTATAATCTTCGAAGAGCAGAACGTTGTTCCTACGTTTAAGGCGACATATTATAGCACCGGTTTTTCGACAGTTTTAATAAAGAATAACTGTAGAAACACGTTTAGAAATTTGTAACTTCCTTCCACTTGATTTATCAACTTATTAATTCGGGTGGTTCATGGTAAGACTTTCTAGACATCGTCAGTTGGGAAGTTCGACTGCGAGATGACTTAATAGTGTTGTGCCTGAGGCGGTATCGCGATTATAATGCTGATGATGACGATAGTATGAGGAGAAGGAGGAGTGGAAGCGAGATTAGGATTTAATATTCCGCCCATGACGAGTTTATTCAAAACGAAGCACAAGGGCAGGTCGAGCAGGGAAGGTGAAAACAACAGGCCAGTGTCAAAAAAATTTTCAAATGTGTGTGAGTTCTTAAGGGACCAAAATGCAGAGGTCATCGGTCCCTAGACTTTCCCACTACTTAAACTAACCTATGCTAAGAGCAACACACACACGGCCATGCCCGAGGGAGGACTCGAACCTCCGGCGGGAGGGGCCGCGCGCAGTCAGTGACATGGCGACGGTGTCATTGACGTCTATCTCTTCTAGAATTGTGGAACGCGTGTTATGCTCGTGTCGTAGGTCGAAAATCAACATGAATTCCGCAAACAACGTTCGTGTGAAAATCAGCTCTCTCTGTTCATTAATAAAACCCAGAAGGCAGTAGACAGCGGCACCCAGGTTTATGTCACATTCTCTGGCTTCCAGATTACTTTACATAATATGCACTGTACGCTCACCATCAGTCAAAAGCTGAATAACCATCTTTTCCAGTGCTGACCGCTGTGAGACGTGCAGAACAGAATGAGTGAGGTCCAGGGAGATACCGATAGGGATAGAGAGCCATGTCGAGCCGGCCGCTATGGCCGAGCGGCTTTAGGCACTTCAGTCTGGAACCGCGCTGCTGCTACGGTCGCAGTTTCGAATCCTGCCTCGGGCATGGATGTGTGTGATGTCCTTAGGTTAGTTAGGTTTAAAGTTCTAGGGGACTGATGACCAAAGCAGTTAAGTCCCATAGCGCTTAGAGCCATTTGAACCATTTTTGAACTGATGACCTCAGATGTTAAGTCCCATAGTGCTCAGAGCCATCTAAACCATTTGAACCAGCCATGACGACTCTAGTGCCGTGGCCAGCTGCGATAGGTTTCTCGGTTGAGGATACAAGATGCGAAGTGGCCCATCGTGGTGGTCACACGGTATGCGATTGGGTTTATATCTGGGGAGAGTGATGGCCAGGGGAGTACAGTTTACTCATCCGGGTGCTCTTCGAACCAGGCGCGTACACTGCGAGCTATATGACATGTTACGTTGTTCAGCTGGTAGATGACATCGTGCCGAGGAAAAACACAGCGTTTTGGGGTGGACTGCCGAGGAAAAACACATTGCCTGTTGAGGTGGATATAATTCCCAGTGATAGACACGTACTTGTGTTGAATCCCTTTGACCACCTTTGGCCCGAAAGCCAATGATCATGCCCTATTGGACGTCAGATAAATCGCTCAGTTTCTGCATAACGACAACGCCTGCAGCGTTTACCGCCGTCCGCCTGCTTAGCTGAGTGGTTACACATGCTTGCCTCTCATGCATCGGACCCGCATTCGATTCCCGGCCGGGTTGGAGATTTTCTCCGTTCGTGGACTGGGTGTTGCCTTCATCATCATTTCATCCTCATCACGGCCACGTGAGTCGCCCAATGTGGCGTCGACTGAGATAAGACTCGCGCTCGGCGACCGAACTCCCCCGGATGGGGCCTCCCGGCCGGCAGCGCCATACGATTATTTCATTTTGTTTACCGGCTCCCCCGACACACTTTTATACCCTCCACTGCTAGTGCTGCACCTGCCGTCTGTGACTGGCTATTGCACATTACTGTCGAACATAGGCGGTGGTCGTATTAGCGTGACTGGGCCGTCTATACAGGGTGTTACAAAAAGGTACGGCCAAACTTTCAGGAAACATTCCTCACACACAAAGAAAGAAAATACGTTATGTGGACATGTGTCCGGTAACGCTTACTTTCCATGTTAGAGCTCATTTTATTACTTCTCTTCAAATCACATTAATCATGGAATGGAAACACCAGCAACAGAACGTACCAGCGTGGCTTCAAACACTTTGTTAAAGGAAAAGTTCAAAATGTCCTCCGTTAGTGAGGATACATGCATCCACCCTCCGTCGCATGGAATCCCTGATGCTCTGATGCAGCCCTGGAGAATGGCGTGTTGTATCACAGCCGTCCACAATACGAGCACGAAGAGTCTCTACATTTGGTACCGAGGTTGCGTAGACATGAGCTTTCAAATGCCCCCATAAATGAAAGTCAAGAGGGTTGAGGTCAGGAGAGCGTGGAGGCCATGGAATTGGTCCGCCTCTACCAATCCATCGGTCACCGAATCTGTTGTTGAGAAGCGTACGAACACTTCGACTGAAATATGCAGGAGCTCCATCGTGCGTGAACCACATGTTGTGTCGTACTTGTAAAGGCACATGTTCTAGCAGCACAGGTAGAGTATCACGTATGAAATCATGGTAACGTGCTCCATTGAGCGTAGGTGGAAGAACATGGGGCACAATCAAGACATCACCAACAATGCCTGCCCAAACGTTCACAGGAAATCTGTGTTGATGACGTGATTGCACAATTGCGTGCGGATTCTCGTCAGCCCACACATGTTGATTGTGAAAATTTACAATTTGATCACGTTGGAATGAAGCCTCATCCGTAAAGAGAACATTTGCACTGAAATGAGGATTGACACATTGTTGGATGAACCATTCTCAGAAGTGTACCCGTGGAGGCCAATCAGCTGCTGATAGTGCCTGCACACGCTGTACATGGTACGGAAACAACTGGTTCTCCCGTAGCACTCTCCATACAGTGACGTGGTCAACGTTACCTTGTACAGCAGCAACTTCTCTGACACTCACATTAGGAATGAAACTTCCTGGCAGATTAAAACTGTGTGCCCGACCGAGACTCGAACTCGGGACCTTTGCCTTTCGCGGGCAAGTGCTCTACCAACTGAGCTACCGAAGCACGACTCACGCCCGGTACCCACAGCTTTACTTCTGCCAGTACCTCGTCTCCTACCTTCCAAACTTTACAGAAGTTCTCCTGCGAAACTTGCAGAACTAGCACTCCTGAAAGAAAGGATATTGCGGAGACATGGCTTAGCCACAGCCTAGGGGATGTTTCCAGAATGAGATTTTCACTCTGCAGCGGAGTGTGCGCTGATATGAAACTTCCTGGCAGATTAAAACTGTGTGCCCGACCGAGACTCGAACTCGGGACCTTTGCCTTTCGCGGGCAAGTGCTCTACCAACTGAGCTACCGAAGCACGACTCACGCCCGGTACCCACAGCTTTACTTCTGCCAGTACCTCGTCTCCTACCTTCCAAACTTTACAGAAGTTCTCCTGCGAAACTTGCAGAACTAGCACTCCTGAAAGAAAGGATATTGCGGAGACATGGCTTAGCCACAGCCTAGGGGATGTTTCCAGAATGAGATTTTCACTCTGCAGCGGAGTGTGCGCTGATATGAAACTTCCTGGCAGATTAAAACTGTGAAAGAAAGGAGTGCTAGTTCTGCAAGTTTCGCAGGAGAACTTCTGTAAAGTTTGGAAGGTAGGAGACGAGGTACTGGCAGAAGTAAAGCTGTGGGTACCGGGCGTGAGTCGTGCTTCGGTAGCTCAGTTGGTAGAGCACTTGCCCGCGAAAGGCAAAGGTCCCGAGTTCGAGTCTCGGTCGGGCACACAGTTTTAATCTGCCAGGAAGTTTCATATCAGCGCACACTCCGCTGCAGAGTGAAAATATCATTCTGGAAACATCCCCTAGGCTGTGGCTATGCCATGTCTCCGCAATATCCTTTCTTTCAGGAGTGCTAGTTCTGCAAGTTTCGCAGGAGAACTTCTGTAAAGTTTGGAAGGTAGGAGACGAGGTACTGGCAGAAGTAAAGCTGTGGGTACCGGGCGTGAGTCGTGCTTCGGTAGCTCAGTTGGTAGAGCACTTGCCCGCGAAAGGCAAAGGTCCCGAGTTCGAGTCTCGGTCGGGCACACAGTTTTAATCTGCCAGGAAGTTTCATATCAGCGCACACTCCGCTGCAGAGTGAAAATCTCATTCTGGAAACATCCCCTAGGCTGTGGCTAAGCCATGTCTCCGCAATATCCTTTCTTTCAGGAGTGCTAGTTCTGCAAGTTTCGCAGGAGAACTTCTGTAAAGTTTGGAAGGTAGGAGACGAGGTACTGGCAGAAGTAAAGCTGTGGGTACCGGGCGTGAGTCGTGCTTCGGTAGCTCAGTTGGTAGAGCACTTGCCCGCGAAAGGCAAAGGTCCCGAGTTCGAGTCTCGGTCGGGCACACAGTTTTAATCTGCCAGGAAGTTTCATATCAGCGCACACTCCGCTGCAGAGTGAAAATCTCATTCTGGAGACTCACATTAGGGTTATCGTCAACTGCACGAAGAATTGCCTCGTCTATTACAGGTGTCCTCGTCGTTCTAGGTCTTCCCCAGTCGCGAGTCATAGGCTGGAATATTCCGTGCTCCCTAAGACGCCGATCAATTGCTTCGAACGTCTTCCTGTCGGGACACCTTCGTTCTGGAAATCTGTCTCGATACAAACGTACACCGCCACGGCTATTGCCCCGTGCTAATCCATACATCGAATGGGCATCTGCGAACTCCGCATTTGTAAACATTGCACTGACTGCAAAACCACGTTCGTGATGAACACTAACCTGTTGATGCTACGTACTGATGTGCTTGATGCTAGTACTGTAGAGCAATGAGTCGCATGTCAACACAAGCACCGAAGTCAACATTACCTTCCTTCAATTGGGCCAACTGGCGGTGAATCGAGGAAGTACAGTGCATACTGACGAAACTAAAATGAACTCTAACATGGAAACTAAGCGTTTCCGGACACATGTACACATAACATCTTTTCTTTATTTGTGTGTGAGGAATGTTTCCTGAAAGTTTGGCCGTACCTTTTTGTAACACCCTGTATAAACGACGCAACGTATAACGTCGGTTAATGCTGCTAATACTAGTATACAGAAAAGTCGCAGCGCTAGGAAACTAGCGAAATTCAAGAAGACCTGCAGAGGATAGACGGTTGGTACAGAGATTGGTTGTTGAACCTAAATATAGGAGTAAAAGAATGGTACGTATTGCGGATAAATAAGCTGAAAGACTCTTTGTTCTGTGATTACACAGTCGTAGAACAGTCACTGGAAGCAGTCCCATCCCTTAAATATCGTGATGCGTAATGAGCGATTTAAAGTGGAAGAACCGCATAAAACTAATCGATGGTAAGGCAGAAGGAAGACAGATTCAGTGGAAGAATTCTCAGGAAGTGTAGTCGAGCCACGAAGGAGGTACCTTACAAAAAACCTTTGTTCGACCTAAAGTATTCCTCTTCAGTGGGATCCATACCATAGAGGAATGGTAGAGGAAATCGAGAAGATGATGGTACCTTACAAAAAACCTTTGTTCGACCTAAAGTATTCCTCTTCAGTGGGATACATACCATAGAGGAATGGTAGAGGAAATCGAGAAGATCTCAAGAATATGCGATGATGATGACGATGATGTGGTGACGTGGTTGTGAGGGCACACGACAGCAAGGTCCTTAGCGCCCGTAATTATATGTTGTGAGATGGGTGTGAACAAAGGTGGCAAATTATTAAAATGGGAAATGTCAATAAAAACATAAAGAACGTCCCAAAAACGTGCTCGGACTCTCTCTCTCCCTCTCTCTCTCTCTCTCTCTCTCTTCTCTCTCTCTCTCTCTCACTCACTCTTCCTCCCTCCATCTCTCTCTCTGTCTGTCTCAGACACGCACAAACACACACACACGGAACAAAAAATATCACACCGTGAGATATAATACACAGTAAAAATGGAAAAAGCAAAGAAATAATTACAATAAGATAGCAGATACGTGCGGCTGGTTGGTGACTGGAATAAAAGGGATCAGCTAGCAGCTCAGCAACACGCTAAAATCTCCAGCCTAAAATCTTAGGTCAGAGTCCAGACACGTCACAAAATTTTAGAAGTTTGACCACACTTATCTTGTCATCAGCTAAAATATAGGGCAGACCCCCACCTAAATTTGATTCTGCCCGCTTATCACATAGTAAAATGCACTCATTTAAAACGTGACGTACAGCAATTTGCACGCCATAGGCTTTACAGATTGGAGCATCCTCCTGCTGGAGCAAATAGTCATGCGTTAGAGGACAGCGCACAATGCGGAGGCGGGTCAGGGCAATTCATCCTGGACTATGTGACCGTCATGAAGAACGCCACGGCGTGATAGTTTGCTTCACCAACAGCAGTTTATTATCTGTCGCTGCCAGACACTTTTGTCTCCTTCAACGGCCGAGAACTACGACTCACCAATGAGATGACGGCCTTCAAGGACATGGGCACTATGTAACGTTATGTTCTCTTCAGGCCTTTTTGGCGGTATTGTCTGCCTGTTCACGTGACTTGCCAGCAGAATGACACCTCCTACCTACCCCAGCCGCTGTAGGTAGTACCGTTGGTCGTGTTTGAATTGGATCATTTTCACTTCTGGGTACGTGTACTTCAGCGATTGTAGGGCACTGCGGGAATCGGAGCAGATGAGAAACTCTTTTCCCTGCTCCAGTGTCTTCATTATCGCAGGGAACGCTGCAGAAAATGCAGTGTAGTGACAGGGAGGGCGAATCCTGAAGACACGGTTGAGGTGGACGACTGAACATCCAAGGGAGACCTCTTACTGGGAACCATCAGTGTGCACAACTTTAAACCTATGATGCCTATCTAAAACGTTAAAAGACAGAGATAGGAACGTAAAATCTGAAATGCAGTTTTTCTTAAAATTCATCAAGTCTTGGTCTCTGCAGGAGCCGAGGTGAGTAGCCGCTCCAACCTTGGTGTAAAACCTTAAAATCAGCCGCACACGTATTCCAAAGGCAGTCCTTCACACGAAGAGTAGCATGTTTCGTCACAGGTTCTTTTAGTAAGCGTGAAAGCGTCACGGGAGCTGTTCATCCAACATAAGTGCCAGATGCTGCAAGAGAGGCATTCTGTATCGCTTTGCGGTTTGCTGTTTAAATTTCGAGAGCGTACTTTCGTAGAAGAGTCAACCGATATATTGTTTCCTCTTATGTTTATATTACGAAAAGAGCATGAAGGTAAAATTGGAGAGACTTGGGCTTATGCTGTTGTTTCGTTCTTTCCACGAGATTCGTGGAATACGAAAGGGGAGAAGTGACAGAAGAACGCAGAGTACCTTCCGCCACGCTCCATAAGAGCGCTTGTGGAATATGGCTATACATGAAGACATAAAGGGTGACAATTATTGAACCACATGAAAAAAAGGTAAATTAGTTACAAACTACGGCGTGCACACACTTTATTCAACATGTGAACGTCACTATAGATATTCGGATTTAGGTTATGACATGTTCGATATGCTTGCCATCATTGGCGATGTTGTGGCGCAGACGAATAGCGAAATTCTGCATGACCCGCTAAAATGTCGGAAAATCGATGCTGTCGATGACCTCCTGAATGGCTGTTTTCAGCTCAGCAATGGTTTTGGGGTCATTGCTGTACAACTTGTCTTTAATATAGCCACACAAAAAGGAGTCGCATGTGTTCACACCCGGAGAATCTGTTGGCCAATCGACGCCCATGCCAGTGGCCTCTGGGTACCCCAGAGCCCGAATGCGGTCCCCGAAGTGCTCCTCCAAGACATCAGACACTCTCCTGGTTCGATGGGGTCGAGCTCCGTCTTGCATCTTGTCGAAATCATGGTCAATTTGGATAATGGGGATGAAATCATCTTCCAAAACTTTCACGTATCGTTCGGTAGTCACAGTGCTATCAAGGAATATGGCACCGATTATTCCGTGACTGGACGTTGCTCACCGTACAGTCACCTGCTGAGGATGAAGAGACTTCTCGATCTCGAAATGCGGGCTCTCAGTCCCCCAAATGCACCAATTTTGCATATTGACGAATCCATCCAAATGAAAGTGAGCTTCGTCGCTAAACCAAACCATATTAAAATCAAAGGGCTGTTCGTCAATTCTGTGAGCAAAAGTTTTAGCGAAATACAGTCGCTATTCCACGGCCCTGGGGCTTAATGGCTGATGGGTTTCAATTTTGTATGGGGAGAGATGCAGATCTTCAAGAAGAATTTGTCGCAGTGTCTCCCAGTTGATTCCCACCTGTTGTGCAGCTCGTCTGATCGTTTTCCTGGGGCTGGTTTGAAACACAGCGCATGTCTTCTCGATGTTCTCAAGCGTTTTCACCCTTTTCGAACGACCGACATTGCCAACACGAACACTAGCCGTTCTCTGAAACTTGCGAATAAAATTCTTGACTGTTAGCACACTTCGACCGGTTGTCTTCATGTAGAACTCGGTCGCAAACTTCCTTTTAGACGCAGCTGGGCTGTTATTTCTCGCATAGTAGGCCTTCACAAGCGCTATACCCTCAAGCGTACTGTACAGTGACGTTTCCACGTGCAAATGGCCCTTCACAACAAGACGCGTGCGCATGCGCATACTACTTTCCATCATGCCTCGCGGCCAACCGTGCAGTTTGAACGTTCTAACGCAAACTGTACAGAAGTTGTGACGATTTCATTTCATATAGTTCAATAATTGACACCCTGTATAATGTGAGTCTTGGGTCGTGGTGAATCAGACAGGCACTGTGTTGTACCACTCCGCAGACTTATATTGAGCACTTTGCAAGCAGTGCTCTGTCTTGGTCTCCACCGTCCACAAGCATCTGAAATTAGTTTTTCCGATAGGCCATGTTACTCTATCCCCCTTTCACATTTTTTTGTGATGTGTCCGTCCTGTTGAAGGCCCCAAGGACAGGACGAACACCTCGCTCCAGGCAGTGTCGCTTCACTGTCGTCGGCAATGGAGATGCGCATCATGCAATCATCTCCTAAAATTTTGATGCGGCACATGACTTCTGTAGTCTCTTCGAACGCCTCATTCAGATCTGGAGCATTCAGCCCACTGGTCTTTTGACTCAAAACTCGTAGATATCGATAATCATGTGTACCTGTCGTACGTGGACGACCTGTCAATTGGAACTGATTCCATGTCTGCACCACATCACCTTAAACCCGGTACACACGTCGCGCAACTTCCGTGGTTGTCAAGCCTCCTGCGTGTAATGCGATGATGCGGACACGATGATTGGTCGGGATTGTCTTTCTCTGCATGATGTACACTACTGGCCATTAAAATTGCTACACCACGAAGATGAGGTGCGGTAGACGCGAAAGTTAACCAACAGGAAGAAGATTATGTCATATGCAAATGATTAGCTTTTCAGAGCATTCACACAAGGTTGGCCCCGGTGGCGACATCTACAACGTGCTGACATGAGGAAAGAGTTCCAACCGATTTCTCATACACAAACAGCAGTTCACCGGCGTTGCCTGATGAAACGTTGTTGTGATGCCTCGTGTAAGGAGGAGAAACGCGTACCATCACGTTACCGACTTTGATAAAGGTCGGATTGTAACCTATCGCGATTGCGGTTTATCGTATCGCGACATTGCTGCTCGCGTTGGTCGAGATCCAATGACTGTTAGCAGAATATGGAATCGGTGGGTTCAGGAGGGTAATACGGAACGCCGTGCTGGATCCCAACGGCCTCGTATCACTAGCAGTCGAGATGACAGGCAACCTATCCGCATGGCTGTAACGGATGGTGCAGCCACGTCTCGATCCCTGAGTCAACAGATGGGGACGTTTGCAAGACAACAACCATCAGTACGAACAGTTCGACAACGTTTGCAGTAGCATGGACTATCAGCTCGGAGACCATGGCTGCGATTACCCTTGACGCTGCATCACAGACAGGAGCGCCTGCGATGGTGTAATCAACGACGAACCTGGGTGCACGAATGGCAAAACGTCATTTTTTCGGATGGATCCAAGTTCTGTTTACGGCATCATGATGGTCGCATCCGTGTTTTGCGACATCGCGGTGAACGCACATTGGAAGCGTGTATTCGTCATCGCCATACTGGCGCATCACCTGGCGTGATGGTATGGGGTGCCATTGTTTACACGTCTCGGTCACCTCTTGTTCCCATTGACGGCACTTTGAACAGTGGACGCTACATTTCAGATGTGTTACGACCCGTGGCTCTACCCCTCACTCGATCCCTGCGAAACCGTACATTTCGGCAGGATAATGCATGACAGCATGTTGCAGGTCCTGTACGGGCCTTTCCGGATACAGAAAATGTTGGACTGCTGCCCTGGCCAGCACATTCTCCAGATCTCTCACCAATTGAAAACGTCTGGTCAATGGTGGCCGAGCAACTGGCTCGTTACAATACGCCAGTCACTACTCTTGATGAACTGTGGTATCATGTTGAAGCTGTATGGGCAGTTGTACCTGTACACACCATCCAAGCGCTGTTTGACTCAATGCTCAGGCGGATCAAGGCCGTTATTACGGCCAGAGGCGGTTGTTCTGGGTACTGATTTCTCAGGATCTATGGACCCAAATTGCGTGAAAATGTAATGACATGTCAGTTCTAATATAATATATTTGTCCAATGAGTACCCGTTTATCGTATGCATTTCTTCTTTGTGTAGCAATTGTAATGGCCAGTAGTGTATGTACACTAAACTATTGCACAGTCGTATCATATGTGACCCAGCTGGTGCTTTAATTTGAACTGAAATGTTGCAATCAATCTGAGTGCTGCGTTCTACCTGTAGGTAACGCTCATGGTAACTGTCTGCACGTTTACAAAGAGCGTC
Organism: Schistocerca nitens; assembly: GCF_023898315.1. Taxonomy (NCBI): domain Eukaryota; kingdom Metazoa; phylum Arthropoda; class Insecta; order Orthoptera; family Acrididae; genus Schistocerca; species Schistocerca nitens. The sequence goes on along the minus strand of NC_064620.1, from coordinate 483,989,536 downwards.
AGAAGTGATCTACCAATGGGTACAGTAACAGTCACAGCTGCAACACACCTGCACCATACACTTCTCTTCATGAGTGTGCAACACAACTCGTAAAATGGCTTTAACATGCATTGGGTCGGCAATTACAGGGAGCGAGCGTCACCGACAATTTCGTGACACTGCAGAGAAGGAGCAGCAACAGACAATCGCAGACCGCGTGCTGGGGCTGAGCGTGCACCGGTTACAGCGGCGCTCGCCAGCGGCAGAAGCCAGAAGTGCAACCCGATGCGAGCTGGTTTACCACAGCGGCTGTCACGATAATTCACATCCAGCCGAGGTAGCCGCGGATGACGTGCAGCAAAAAGAGGAGAGGAGAAGAGGTAAGGCCAGAATTAGTAGCGTGTGGGGCAGGTGCGATGGCGCCGTTCGTGAGCGCCCGGTCGCCACGACACGCCGAGCCGAAGCTCCCGTGGCCCCTGTTGCCTTAATGTGCGTAAATTACAGCGCTGTTCCCCGCCTTATATATGGACACGATCGGCCTTCCTCTCGGCGGCGAGCCCGGGTCCGCGCGACGACCGTAAATCAGGGATCAGCGGGTCCCGTCCGGCAAGGAGGGCGACCTTCCAGACCTCTGAGGTCCGTTGTCTCAGCTCGACAAGAGCTTCATGTCTGGACTCTCGGTATTTCTATGGCCCCTGCGGCAGTATAAGTTCACATCTTAGCACTGTCTCTCAGGCACTGTTGTAAAAGTACTGTAACAATGGATTAAAAACACTCTCGACCGCAATAAAACATTTACGAAGGTTATTTGGAAAGTAACATTCGATCGGTTGCAAAATGGAAACCACTGTGAAACTCAAAAGTGTTTTGAAACTTCCTGGCAGATTGAAACTGTGTGCCGGACCGAGACTCGAACTCGGGACCTTTGCCTTTCGCGGGCAAGTGCTCTACCATCTGAGCTACCCAAGCACGACTCACGCCCCATCCTCACAGCTCTCCTTCTGCCAGTTAGTACGGGGCGTGGGTCGTGCTTGGGTGGCTCAGATGGTAGAGCACTTGCCCGCGGAAGGCCAGGAAGTTTCATGTCAGCGCACACTCCGGTGCAGAGTGAAAATCTCATTCTGGAAACATTCCCCAGGCTGTGGCTAAGCCATGTCTCCGCCATGTCCTTTCTTTCAGGAGTGCTAGTTGTGCAAGGTTCGCAGGAGAGCTTCTGTAAAGTTTGGAAGGTAGAAGACGAGGTACTGGCAGAAGTAAAACTGTGAGGAGGGGGCGTGAGTCGTGCTTGGGGGGATCAGATGGTAGAGCACTTGCCCGCGGAAGGCAACCGTCCCGAGTTAGAGTCTCGGTCCGGCACACAGTTTTAATCTGCCAGGAAGTTTCGTATCAGCTCACACTCCGCTGCAGAGTGAAAATCTCATTCTCAAAAATGTTTTATTTGCAACAGTTATTTACACCTTCCAGCTACTTCTCTACATAGTCGCTGCTCTGACTTAGACATATATCGTTGTGTTGTACCAACTATCCAATACCCTCGTCATACAAGGCGGCCGCCTGTGCTTTCCGCCAATTCCTCGCGCTGGTCTGCAGCTCGTCGTCTGTGCCAAAATGTTGCCTTGATAGCTAGCGGATCACATTAGCAGAGATGAAATTCAGTGGGAGCCAATTACGCGCTGAGTTGTGGGTGATCCAATACTTCCCATCGAAAACGCTGCAGGAGCATCTTCATTGTCCCTGTAGAGTGCGGCCGAGAATTGTCATGAAGAAGGAAATTCACGACACTTGTATTATGAAGGCTACATGACATCAGGCGAGCCGCGCGGGGTAGCCATACGGTCTGGGGCGTCTTGTCACGGTCGCGCGGCTCCCCCCGTCGCAGGTTCGAGTCCTACCTTCCGGCACGGCTGTGTGTGTTGCCCTTAGCGTAAGTCAGTTTAAGTTAGTTTAATTAGTGCGTAAGCCTAGGGACCGATGAGCTCAGCAGTTTGGTCCCACGGTCCTTACCACAAATTTCCAATTTTTTTTCCATCAGGCGAAGTCTCTCACCAAGTCCCTACACTTTGCAGTGAACACTATTTTCTAGGCATCATTACGCGCCCATTATGCGTTTAGAACGGAAACCGCGACGTGACGCGATGCACGGGCATACAAGAGACACTGCCCAACACGTCTGTATTGTGCGGATTTTAATTGTGGTTCCTTTTTCGCGCCAGATCGGACCTTTCTTTTCGAGATGCCCTCTTATTTACAAAGGTTACCGGTTTCGGTCTGTATGTGACCATCTCCAGACCATTTATACCATGACTGTAGGCGGTGGCGGTGAACAGAGCAAGACTCTACGAACCTCAACTGTTCACAAAGGTGTTGACATTCGTGGAATCATAAGAGCTGCCCCGTTCACTGCCACAGCCTACCGTCAAGGTATCAGTGGTCCGGAGATGGTCACATTCTGACCGGAACCAGTAACCATTCTAAATAAATGTTTTACTGCGGTCGAGATTGTTTTTAATCCATCTTTAGCCAGTCCACTGTATCTCCACGAGAAATGTTCTCAAAACTTACTCGTTGTTACAGAAGTTTAACTCCGGCACTGAAGTAGTCCGGAATAATAATTACGCATCTTCGTAGTCCAACTCGACCGCTAGCGGAGCTCGACCCAGTGGTGGATGGTTCGGGTCGTGTGGAAGATAAAAAACTCCCCACTAGTATCTCCAATGTAGAAGACGCGATAAGTTGCGGACGTGGACAATTAAAAGACACTTACACAAAGTTTTCGGCCACAGCCTTCATCAGCAAAATATAAACACACGCCATTGATACACACAAGCTAGCACACATCATGCATACATGACCGCCAACTCCAGCATCTCGGACCAGAATTGTTTTAAAAATTTAATTTTAATTGGGCCTGTCTGCAACTTAACGTGTCTTCTTTACGGTAAGTAGCAATCTGTCATTTCCTACATTGTTGATATTCCTCCCTGGAGTTTCCACTGTTTCATCACTTGCATCTGATTGACGAATGGAGGATTGTTTGTGGTATTCAGTTTAGTATGAGAAAAGTCCTATCGTAACAAGGACCGAGGAACATGAGTATCTCGGTTGCTGATGCTCACTTGTTTCTTAGGGTTGGTTCGTTAAGCTCAGCGTCCTCTTGGAGTTAGTCGAGAAACATGGGCTACGTGCTGCCACCAGGTTACATCCTGTGTCTTCTTTTTATTCCCATAATGCAGGGAGCAGAAATGAGATTTCTAGGCTCGACTTAAGGGCACAAAAGAGCTTGTCGAATATGAAATGAAGATATAACACTCAGAGTAGATTAAAGAATACACTGTAAGACATTGAAGCAAATCAGATAAAAATATTAAATTATGCTGAAAGAAAGACCGAGATTTGGTAGTCAGAAGTAATATATAAATGCAAAGATATAGAGAAACGCTGTACAGCAAGACCACAGAAACGATGGAAAGATCAGTTTTGAGATACTTGAAGACGGAACAGTCTTATTAATACTAATTTTTGATGTTGTTGTTGGTCTTGTTGTTCTTGGTGATGCTGATGTACATATCTATTTAATTATTTATTTATTCTACCAAGATTATATGCATAAATAAAAATGCTTAAAAATATAAATGAAAATAAATTATGTATAAATAATAAGTTTAAATAGTCTGCTGTGTAATATACAGCAAGCAGAATTAGTTCTTTTTGCGGATGACACTAGTATTTTAATCAATCCAAGCATACATACGGAAACAGAAGGAATGTTAAATAATGTTCTTAAAAGTATCATTGACTGGTTTTCTGCGAATGGTATCGCCCTCAATTTTAAAAAGACACAACATATTCAGTTCTGCACATCTAGGGGTACAACACCAATGATAAGTGTAACACATGGTGAGCGAATGAGAAATAGCGTGGAAAGTTGAAAATTCTTTGGCGTCAATATTGATGAAAATTTGCACTGGAGAAAGAACATTTTGGAACTCCTAAAACAGCTTAGTTCAGCAACATTTGCACGTAGAATCATTGCAAATCCTGAGGAAAGACAAATCAGTAAGCTGAGATGAATATTTTCATTCAATGTCATATGAAATAATGGTCTCCGTTGCTCAAAAACGTACTGTAAGAATAATATTTGGTGCTCATCCACGAAAATCTTGTAGAGAGCTGTTTAAGGAGTTGAGTATTCTGACTATTTCTTCACAGTATATTCATTCCTCATGAAGTTCGTTTTAAATAATCGACTATAGCTCAAAAGGAACAATGATGTACATAACTACAATACCAGGAGGAAAAAATTCATTACTCCACATTAAGGTGTCTTTAACACAAAATGGGGTGCAAATGCTACAACAAAAATTTTTGATCACTTGCGTAGTGATATAAAATGTCTTTCAGACGGCAAAGTAAAATTTGAAGACAACCTAATAAATGTTCAGCATGTAGCCATATTTACAAATTAATTTGCGATGTGAATGTAAGATGATTCGTTCCACATAATTACTATCTATCGTGCACAATGGTACATGGTACATCAAAATAACTAACTTAGCATCGTAAACACCTCTCTTACGTTTAACGAGGCATTATTTGTAGTTTAGCCTGACATTCTTTAACACACATGTGTCACAAGAACCATATACGACACGAGAAAAGAAAGAAATAGTGATGATAAAAGTAACCAGACAGGAGCAACTGTGTATGTCGGTAACAATTGAAGCTAGAAAAAATGTTGCAGAGAGAGGAAAAGAGGAACATAGGCAAGAATATTATTTATGAAAAGAGGAGTAAAACCAGAAAAGATGAATCTGATGAGAAAACGTAAAGAGATGAAGGAGCGAGAAGCAGGAGTAAAGAAGAAGTGAGTGTTTCTATCACCAGCGTTTGGTTTATCGCTTAATAGAGAGGAATGGCCATTCATGTTAATTTTGGACTAATTATGAGGATGAGAAATGGAAGGGCATCAGCCTTTTTTTGAAATACAAGAGGGAACTGAACTGTGCGTGTAGCACAGGGTAGCTTGCTCCAGAGGCGGAGAGCAGAAACTGAGAATGTTTGTATTTTATGGGTTGTTAGAGTAGGGATAGCAGATAAATCATACCTTGGGTTGCGATTATCGTGACATAATCCATACTTTATCCATGATACGAACTACTTGGATATAACCATTTACAAAATCTCAAAGGCGGCACTGTGCCCATGAAGCACAGATCACTGACAACCGTATGATATACATATTTGTCCGTATGATATCCATATTTGACATTAACGCAAAGGAGGAAGGAAAGAGATTGAGTGTAATTTTCAGTCGACGTCGAAATTAGTTGGTCAAGGATGGAGATAAAATTGGCCGATCCTTTCCTGGGGCCTACGTCGGCATTTACCTCAAGTGTTACGTGAACCACGGAAAAACCGAAATTTGGGTGGCCACAGCAGATTCAGACCTTCCCCCGCACCAAAGATGATCATGGGCTTACGTATTGCTCCGCCTCACCTTTTCTGAGGGATACAGACGTATCCTATGCTGTATTTCAGTAGATCTAGCGACCAAAAGCAGTACGAGTCCAAACATAGAGCTCCTAACTAATGACTAGACCACATTTCAAGAAGGCAGATTTATGTTTGATAAATTGGAAGATTAAAACTATTACAATTCAACTTGGAGACATATTCTCTACTGCTTTTATCTTCCTTAGTGAAGGGCCTTCTATCTTTTCCTTGTGAAACAGAAGAGTTTCAGATTAATGCACACACAAAGAAAGGAATTTAACTGTCATGAAAGATGCATCGATGACAATGAAGGTGTATTTCATGGCCTCATGGCCGCCCGGTGAGGCCGAGCGGTTCTAGGCGCTTCAGTCTGGAACTGCGCGACCGCTACGGTCGCAGGTTCGAATCCTGCCTCGGGCATGGATGTGTGTGATGTCCTTAGGTTAGTTAGGTTTAAGTAGTTCTAAGTTCTAGGGGACTGATGACCTCAGATGTTAAGTCCCATAGTGCTCAGAGCCAATTTTTGTATTTCATGTAAAGGAAAATGCACGAATTTTCGGATAGGTAGTTTACTGCGTTTGATAAAATTGCGGAGAAGATTGTAGATGAAAAAAGAAGGAAACAGGTAGCAATACACTCATAGGGTAAGGAAGGGACGAAGCTACACTCACACGTCGCCAGTCTCGAGATCATGTCGGAAAGGATGTTCAGTATAGCGGACATCTCTTGTTGGTATCCTCTGCGAGACGTATAACGATGGTTACCAGGTATCCATATGATCACCTGGTACCATAGAGCAGCCTGAAGATGATGTAATATAACACAGGAATCAATTGCAAATAAAAAAATACACACACACACACACACACACACACACACACACACACACACATATATATATATATATATATATATATATATATATATATATATATATATATATATAGGGTGGTCCAGCGCATCTATCACAAAGCGAAAAAAGTGGTCCAACTGAAACATTCATATTTCTTTACTTACTACACGAATATGTAATAAAAATGTAGGTTGCTATTTAAAAAAAACGCAATTGATGCCGATTGACCTATGGTAGCGCCATCTAGCGGGCCAACCATAGTGCCATCTGGTTTCCCCCTTCAAGCTGGCCGAATTTCGTTCTTTGTAGTTTTTTCGTTTGATGCTTATTTCGTGAGATATTTGACCCGGTCATTATCAATGGACCACCCTGTATACCGCTAAAAGTATGATACTGCCTATGGCATAAAGATACAATGAGGTGACAAAAGGCATGGGATAGCGATATGCAAATAGTAAAGGGCAGTGCACTGGCCGAGCTGTCATTTGTAGTCAAATTATTACTGTGAAAAGTTTTCAGACGTCATTATGGACTCACGACGGAACTTAACAGTCTTTGACCGAGGCTTGGTATTTGGAGCTAGATGCATGGGACATTCCATTTCAGAAATAGGAATTCAGTGTTTCGAGATCCAAAGTGTCAAGAGTGTGCCGAGAATATCAGCTTTCAGGCATAATCTCTCACCGCGGACATCGCAGTGGCTGACGGTCCTCACTTAACGACCGAGAGCAGCGGCGTTTGCGGAGAGTTGTGAGTCCAAACAGACATGCAACACCATGTGAAATAACCACGTAAATCAGTGTGGGGCATACCGCGAAGGTATCCATTAGGATAGTACGGTTAAATGTGGCGTTAATGAGCTACGTAGCATCTGATGGACTCGATTGCCTTTGCTAACAGCACAACCTCGTCTGCAGTGTCGCTCCTGGACTCGGGACCACATCGGTTGGATCCCAAACGACTGAGAAACCGTGCCACGGTCAGATGAGTCTCGATTTCAGTTAGTAAGAGCTGATGATACGGTTCGAGTGTGGCGCAGTCCCGCTTCTGACAGAATTACTTCATCGGCAAACCTTAAAGTTTTTATTTCCTCTCCTTGGATTTTAGTTTCTACACCACATTTTTCTTTGGTTTCCTTTACTTCTCATTCCCGTCTCAACTACTACTTCCCTCTCATGCCCCTCGACTCTTTACAACGGAAGTCTGATTTCTGTACAAACTCTATCTGTGTTTTGCCCCTGTCACCTTCAGACGTTAAAAGAGAGAATTCCGGTCAACAATGTCAACAGTTTTCTCTAAGTCTATGAATGCTATAAACGTAGGTTCACCTTCCCTTAACCTATCTTCTAACAGAAGTCGTAGCCCTACATTTCTGCAGAATCGAAACCGATCTTTTTTTATTGTTGGCTTTCGGGCCGAAACCATTCAGCCATCTCAGTAATAATGTCAATTGTGACGATACATACGAGGGTTGGAACTTTAATAGTGGCAACTATTTATTTACTAAAAAAATGGTTCAAATGGCTCTGAGCACTATGGGACTCAACTGCTGTGGTCATAAGTCCCCTAGAACTTAGAACTACTTAAACCTAACTAACCTAAGCACAGCACACAACACCCAGCCATCACGAGGCAGAGAAAATCCCTGACCCCGCCGGGAATCGAACCCGGGAACCCGGGCGTGGGAAGCGAGAACGCTATCGCACGACCACGAGATGCGGGCTATTTATTTACTCCTCGTGCAAAATAGATACGTGTTTCAAAGTTTTACTGACCTTCAAAGTAGTCACCAGCATTGTGTATAATCTGTTGCAAGCGATGTGGAAGTCGTAGGATACTGTTAACAGTGCCATCTGTGTTGACAGTTACAGCGGCGCGGTCTGCTGCCCGACGAATTTGTAGCAGTTCTGAAGCGAATGCCTTGAAGTGTTTCCTTCAGTTTAGAAATCGAGTTGAACTCACGAGGGCTAAAGTGAGGGGAGTGCAGTAGGTGATGTAGCACTTGGCAGCCCCATCAGTCAAACAAATCAGTAACAGCTTGCACTGTACGTGCTTGAGCATTGTCCTGCAAAATGATGGTGAGGTCCTGCAGAAAGTGTCATCACTTCTGTCTCTAAGCTGATCGTAGGTTGTGTTCCAAAAATGAACAGCATAGACACAGAAGTGACGACTCTTTCTGCAGCACCTGACCATCATTTTGCAGGACAATGCTCAAGCACGTACAGTGCAAGCTGTTACTGATTTGTTTGACTGATGGGGCTGCCAAGTGCTATACCACATACTGCGCTGCTCTGACGTTAGCCCTCGTGAGTTCAACTCGATTTCTAAACTGAAGGAAACACTTCACAGCATTCGCTTCATAACTGCTAAGGATTCGTCGGAAACAGACCGCGCCGCTCGAACTATCAACACAACTGGCACTGCTAAGAGGTCCTACAACTTCCACGCCGCTGGCTGGCATGGGTTATACACAAAACTGGTGACTACTTAAAAGGTCCGTAAAACTTTGAAACATGTATCTATTTTGTACGAGGCGTAAATAAATAGTTGCCACTATTAAAGTTCCAACCCTCGTACATACATATGAGGACAGTGCAACACCCAGGCGCCGAGCAGAGAAACTCTCCGACCCAGCCGGGATCAAACTCGGGTCCCTTGGCCTAGCAATCCGTCACGTTGCCCGCGAAGTTCCCGAGGCGGACCAAACTGGTCATCCCCAGCTGTTAACCACCCGGTTTATGAGCACAGGAAACCGGTCGTAATATCGACTTACTTAGTTACTTTAGTGTTGTACAATTACGCGGCCTAATTTTATTCAAAATGGTAAGGTCGTATACTTTCGTTCGGCAACACTTCATTCAGTTCTTAAAAAGGTGTCTGTCGAGCCCGACATCGGCCACGGAGAAGAAGCAGGTCACTTTGCAGAAGCTCGGGCAGAGTGTCGTTTCCAGTAACGTATCGCTTGCTTCAGAGACAAATGCCGCGCGTTCGGGAGAAGTTGGGGCGCCCTCCCGCGGACACGCCCTCAGCCGGCTGCGCCTGCGCCCTCGCGCCCCCCTAGACCGGCTGCCGCTGACAGACTCTGCGCAGACACGCGAGCAGCGCCGCACCGCGTGTCGTCCTCGAGTTACGGCGGCCGGCGCCGGCGCTACACGGCGCCCAGTCTCGTAAATACACGAGAGCCGCGCTGCCGTGGCGTGCCGTGCCAGAGGTGGGGGGGGGGGGGGGGGGCGGGGCGGGGCTCCGCGCTGTCGAGAAAAACACGGCGGAAGCGGCGGCGACAGCGCCCCAGCGCTAATTATCTTTATGACGGCGCGCGGCGCACGCTCTGCGCCTAAACGTCTCCTCTTACGCGATGAGCCCGAGACTAATGACACGAGTCCTGCCGTCGCGACTCCGAGGTGCGCGAATGGGCTCCAGGTGTGGAAAGAGACTCGTGTACACATTTGTTGGTAGCTGGCGACAAGGAATGTCGGCAAACTACGGTCGCGCCACCAGATGTACGCCTTCAGCGGCGCTAGGAGCGCGTTAAGCTGTCGGTACACCGACCGTGTATTTGAACCTCGAGTGTTGAGCGTGCCGAGTTTCTGACGTCATAGCGTGGAAACCGAGTCCCACGAGAAAGACAGGCCGCGGCGCGTATGCCACGAAGGTAATCCTGAACTCGCTCGCTCGCTCAGCTCAGCAGATAAAATGCGTTTCTAAATCTGCTAACTCGCAGCTGGGCGTGTAAGTACTAAAGAGAATTGCATCTGCCACTGGAATCCGCTATTATGAAGTCTTACTGATTAACAGCAAAATTTAATATCAATACTCGAAATAAATGGTATAACGGCTTGTTATAGCATTTAGTCTCTTCTGCTTAACAGTACTCATTACATGCTGGAAGTGGTGCCTTATGCAACTGATAATCATTTCAACATTATGCGATTTCATTGTACGCCAGTACAGCGGTAACAAATTATAAGTAGGTCCATGGACTTCCCATCAGTCCGCAGCTCTTGGTCGTGTGGTAGCGTTCTCGCTTCCCGCGCCCGGGTTCCCGGGTTCGATTCCCGGCGGGGTCAGGGATTTTCTCTGCCTCGTGATGACTGGGTGTTGTGTGATGTCCTTAGGTTAGTTAGGTTTAAGTAGTTCTAAGTTCTAGGGGACTGATGACCTTAGATGTTAAGTCCCATAGTGCTCACAAGGGAACCTCCCCATCGCACCCCCCTCAGATTTAGTTATAAGTTGGCACAGGGATAGGCCTTGAAAAACTGAACACAGATCAATCGAGAAAACAGGAAGAAGTTGTGTGGAACTTTGAAAAAAAAAAAAGCAAAATATACAAACTGAGTAGCCGGCCGCGGTTGTCTAGTGGTTCTAGGCGCTCAGTCCGGAACCGCGCGACTGCTACGGTCGCAGGTTCGAATCCTGCCTCGGGCATGGATGTGTGTGATGTCCTTAGGTTAGTTAGGTTTAAGTAGTTCTAAGTTCTAGGGGACTGATGACCACAGATGTTAAGTCCCATAGCGCTCAGAGCCATTTGAACCATACAAACTGAGTAGTCCATGCGCAAGGTAGGCAACATCAAGAACCGTGTGAGCTTACGAGCGCCGTGGTCCCGTGGTTAGCGTGAGCAGCTGCGGAACGAGAGTGAAAAGTTTAATTTTTTATTTTCAGACAATTATCAAAGTTCAGGCACTCACACACAATCAACTTCGCTCTCCAAAATTCCAGAACATGTTCATATTTGCTTGGACATATACAGGATTTGACGGTCTACACACGGAAATATTTGAAAACGTAAAAAAAATATGTTTTGACAGAGCACAGGGAAACCTGTGTGACTGTGAAACTGTTGCATTCATTTGTTGCAGTTTATGTGACAAACTCTTATGTTTTCATCACTTTTTTGGGAGTGATTATCACATCCACAAGACAACCTAAATCGGGCAAGGTAGAAGAATCTTTTTACCCATTCGCCAAGTGTGCAAGTTAGATGGGTCGACAACATATTCCTGTCATGTGACGCACATGCCGTTACCAGTGTCGTATAGAATATATCAGACGTGTTTTCCTGTGGAGGAATTGGTTGACCTACGACCTTGCGATCAAATGTTTTCGGTTCCTATTGGAGAGGCACGTCCTTTCGTCTACTAATCGCACGGTTTTGCGGTGCGGTCGCAAAACACAGACACTAAACTTATTACAGTGAACAGAGACTTCAATGAATGAACGGACAGATCGTAACTTTGCGAAAATAAAGAAAGTAAAATTTTCACTGGAGGGAAGACTCGAACCAAGGACCTCACGCTCCACAGCTGCTCAGTCTCACCACGGGACCACGGCGCTCCACAGCTCACATTGTCCTTCATGTTGCCTATCTTGCACATGGACTACTCAGTTTGTATATTTTGCTTATTTTTTCATAGTTCCACACAACTTCTTCCTGTTTGCTCGATTGATCTGTGTTCAGTTTTTCAAGGCCTATCGTTGTGCCAACTTATAACTAAATCTGAAGGGGGTGCGATGGGGAGGTTCCCTTGTCAGAGCCACTTCCCATCATTATAGGACTAATAACAGTAAGATTCCATAATAGCGGATTCCAGCAGAAGATTCAGTTTTCGTTTGTACGGACACGCCTAGTTACGAGTTAACAGGTGTAGAAACATAGTTTGTCTGCTGATTTGAGCGAGCGAGCGCAGAACTACCTTCGTGACGCACGCGCCGCGGCCTGTCTTTCTCGTGGGCCTTGGTGGAAACAGCAGGCTGAGGAGTCTTTCCGAACGTGCAGCGGAATATCTAGCATGACAGACATTCTGTACGTGCGTTTGAGTGTTGACTAGTCGGAGGGAAGAACGACAACTACGTCACATGCACCCCATCCGAGGCCCACGAGAAAGACAGGGCTTGCAACGTCACACTAGTCGGCTTGTCCGCCACACATCGCGAACACTCGGCTCCGTGCAGCGCCCACGGGAAAGATGTAATTGAAAAGGTACAGGCTAATGGTCTTAACTTCGTCGTGAGCTGTGGAGAGCTTGCATGCATTTAAATGCGCAGTCAATAATTGTTAAACTCGTCTGAAATAGTTACTCGACTATTGGCAATCGTAAAAACCTGCAGTGTCACGTGCTCACGTGCTGTGACGTCCGCGCAAGGGCGTGTCTTTCTCGTGGGCCTCGCATTCCATGCTTTTCAGCACAGAGTCGCAGAAGCTCCATATTGCCTTTCATTTGAAGCCCGTATCTATACATGGTGATTCACGAAGATATGCAAACATTTTAATATGTTATTCTGCAAGTAAAACTAAAGAAAAAAGTTCATATAAACATAGGTCGGCAAATGTTTAGTTACGGAGTTACGCCTAATAAAAGATTTTGCCTGAAATTTAGCTACTTCGCTAATATGAAGCCATCGCACAATTGTACGAGGTTAAAGTAAAGCACGATTTCCATTTATTTTGCTGTTATTGATCTGTTGAATCTAATAAAACATGTCCCACACGTGTATCTGCAGTAGTTTTCCATGAACATTCAGAGAAGCAAAGACATAATTTCGTAAAATTTTTAATTTATTAGCTACTTGTCCCGATTTGTTTTTTAAATTCCAGACATTTGCACGAAGTTTTCAGCATAAGTTGTAGAGAATTTAATTTTAGATAACTGATTGTAATAATGTTAACTGAATCTGTGTGAATGTGTCAGATAATTTGCTTTTATTAATACCATTGCACACTTGAATTCATGTTGAACTATTGCAGATACACGTCTGGAGAATAATTTGTTAGATTCACCAGACCAATAACAACAAAATAAATGGAAACAGTGCTTTACTTTAACCTCGTACAGTTTTGCGATGGCTTAACCGTAACTCCGTGACTAAACATTTACGGACCTATGTTTATATGAACTTTTTTCTTTTGTTTTACTTGTAGAATAACATATTAAAATATTTGCATATCTTCGTAAATCATCCTGTATATGTTGTTTCTAAGCATCAACAAATTGGGGATCTCCCGAAAACCCTACGTTAATTGTATCAATTATTATAATAAAATGACGGGAAACGTCTTATTGCTGGTTAAAGAATTGAGAACTTTTAACATTGTAGCGCGTCAGCAATCGTGAATAATTTAATGATTATAAAGAATTCGCCTCGATTGCAAGTAGAAACCGGATGGTGACCTAGGTTTCGACGCGGATAACCACGCCTTCTTCGGAACACACTAAAACTACAAACTGCCAAAAGAGGCATGGTCCAACATTAATACAGAACATTTTATGCGTGTCTTTTGCCCTTTTGGGCGTTCCGCATTAATGTTGGACCATGCCTCTTTAGGCAGTTTGTAGTTTTAGTGTGTTCCGAAGAAGGTGTGGTTATCCGCGCCGAAACCTAGGTCAACATCCGATTTCTATTTGCAATCGAGGCGGATTCCTTATAATCATGGTTAAAGAATTATTGTAACTTGCGTATTATGGAAGTACGTCGTTTCAAGACAACGATACACTGAAGATTCATAAGAAATTCAATGTTCTTGGTACAATTTGTTATAATTAAATGTCAGTTAATAACATATCTACGATGAAAGCTTGCCGGAGACGGTAAGTTGCCAAGTATGGTCCCATAACACACATCGTTGGTATAGCGCAGTAATTACAGTCGCAGAATCGTAAGGTATCAGGTGATTGTAACGAATATTATGACGGTTTAGTATTTCCTATTAATATTAACGGCAGTTTAAACGCATGTTTCCCCACACAAGCGATTCCAGGTGTAACGAATGTTAGGGTCGGTGATAAAATGCATCGCGTATTTGATCCCCATAAGCTACACGATAGAATACGGTAAATGAAACTCCCATCTTAAAGACGTGCTAGGATTAACAAACACGGTAAATTTTACCTATAAGCTTGTGTCATAAACAATGCATAATAATGTGACAAGTGGGTATGTTTAAATGCTGAGCATAATAAGAATTGTAAAATGTTAGGATGCCAACTAATTTTGCTTTATTTCATTGATGGCAAAAGTGGTAAAGCGAGTTCTAGATTTCTGTTGTTAATATTCATGAAAAGATTCCTGGTCATTAATCATTAGTTCCCGAGCACCGCCAAAGTCACAAAAATGCTTCACACCATCTTCGAATCAACATGAGATCGCACAAATATGTTTCCCGAGGTAAATTTAAAAATTGATTCCGTCTTCATACGGAGTTGAACTTCACACACTAGTTCGCGCAATTCCACTTCAAAAACCGAGCGTAGACTGCCTTGGGTTAAAATAACATTGCCAAGTCTACGTCATCAGAGACAACTTTTCAACAAACTGTTCCGTCTTGACAAGAGCTCAGGTTTTGTACACAGATTCATGAATTACCTCCTTAGAACCGATCGTTGACTAATAGTGAGTTACGTTTCCTTGCTTCTCAGAGCGCACTTGTGATTGGTCCATCGTTTCCATCAATAAGCACTGACTAATTAAAAATTTGTAACTAATATTTCCTGATGAACTAAGTGATACTGAAGTTATTATTAGCAAGTTCTCAGTGCAAGCAACATCATCAGCAAGATTTACGCTGTTTATTTATATGAAAAGTAAATATAAGTAACAAAAGGTTCGCATCTTGGCGCCGAGCGTGGTAGGTGAATCCTCACTCTCTCTCTCTCCTCCATTACGAAATAGCTCTTGTTCGCCAGGTCGTTCTCACGCAATGTGACCATCTATTTCTAAAGCATCGTTCGATGAGTCCGCCTTTTGACCCTACCTACTCGTTACCCTCCCGTAACAAAAGCTTCGTATGCCGTGCATAGCAACAAAACGTAATAAACATGAGCAGGACTTTGACATAAACGCCACATGATGTGTTTCTTTTTTTTGCTAGCCTTCTTTTTTTCTTATAGGTTCTCATACTTTCTTATTGGTTAATAAAAGCATATTCTATATTCGTTATTATGTAAATACAAATGCGCTATTTCTGAGGAGTGAGTTTCTTCTATTGACTTATTCTGCAAGACTGCTTGCACTACTTGTAGTAAGATATTTTGCACTTTGTTGTTTTGAGTTTAGCATTTCACATGGCGGGAAGATTATGCTGCTGCCTAGGAACAGTGATCAAGTTTGAATGACCTTTGGAATTTATGATAAAGCGAGAATGATAAAATAATTCTTACCTTATGTAGGGAACTCAGCCGGCACGGTAGCTCAGCGTGTTCGGTCAGAGAGCTGGTTGGCCTCTGTAATAAAAAAACTGAGTGGAAGGATCAACAAAACGAACTTGACCGGATGTCATGTGACGTCCGCAACGACCAAACAAATCGATCAACAACGAAAAAAAAAAGTGGTCAGCGTGACGGATTGCCCTCCTGTGGGGCCGGGTTCGATTCCCGGCTGGGTCGGAGATTTTCTCCGCTCAGGGACTGCGTGTTGTGTTGTTTTCATCCACATTTCATCCCCATCCGGCGCGCAGGTCGCCCATTGTGGCGTCGAATGTAATAAGACCTGCACCGCAAGGGGCCTCCCGGCCAATGATGCCAAACGCCCATTTCCATCGCACTGTTTGTAATGGAACTTTCATTAGGTGATGTCGTTATTGAGTTGATATGGTACGTTCCTTTTTGCCTTATAACATGTCCATGGCTTCTGAAGTTTTTACTTATGTATATTAAGATACAACAACATGACTAGCATACAGACAAGGGAGAAAATGTGCGTTTTAATGGACCTAACGTAGGAATTTTACGCCCGTCCATTTCGTAAACAGTGTGATGTAACAGGACCGGTGATATTTTTAAAAATATCGGTAATCCGATATGTTGTTGTGGTCTTCAGACCTGAGACTGGTTTGATGCAGCTCTCCATGCTATTCTATCCTGTGCAAGCTTCTTCATCTCCCACTACCTACTGCAACCTACATCCTTCTGAATCTGCTTAGTGTATTCATCTCTTGGTCTCCCTCTACGATTTTTACCCTCCGCGCTGCCCTCCAATAATAAATTGGTGATCCCTTGATGCCTCAGGACATGTCCTACCAACCGATCCCTTCTTCTAGTCAAGTTGTGCCACAAACTTCTCTTCTCCCCAATCCTATTTAATACCTCCTCATTAGTTACGTGATCTACCCACCTAATCTTCAACATTCTTCTGTAGCACCACATTTCGAAAGCTTCTATTATCTTCTTGTTCAAACTATTTATTGTCCATGTTTCACTTCCATACATGGCTACACTCCATACAAACACTTTCAGAAACGACTTCCTGACACTTAAATCTATACTCGATGTTAACAAATTTCTCTTCTTCAGAAACGCTTTCCTTGCCATTGCCAGTCCACATTTTATATCCTCTCTACTTCGACCATCATCAATTTTTTTGCTCCCCAAATAGCAAAACTCCTTTACTACTTTAAGTGTCTCATTTCCTAATCTAATTCCCTCAGCATCACCCGATTTAATTCGACTACATTCCATTATCCTCGATTTGCTTTTGTTGATGTTCATCTTATATCCTCCTTTCAAGACACTGTCCATTCCGTTCAACTGCTCTTCCAAGTCCTTTGCTGTCTCTGACAGAATTACAATGTCATCGGCGAACCTCAAAGTTTTTATTTCTTCTCCATGGATTTTAATACCTACTCCGAATTTTTCCCTAAGTCTACAAATGCTAGAAATGTAGGTTTGCCTTTCCTTAATCTTTCTTATAAGATAAGTCGTAAGGTCAGTATTGCCTCACGTGTTCCAACATTCTACGGAATCCAAACTGATCTACCCCGAGGTCCGCTTCCACCAGTTTTTCCATTCGTCTGTAAATAATTCGCGTTAGTATTATGCAGCTGTGACTTATTAAACTGATAGTTCGGTAATTTTCACATCTGTCAACACCTGCTTTCTTTGGGATTGGAATTATTATATTCTTCTTGAAGTCTGAGGGTATTTCACCTATCTCATATATCTTGCTCACTAGATGGTAGAGTTTTGTCAGGACTGGCTCTCCCAAGGCTGTCAGTAGTTCTAATGGAATGTTGTCTACTCCGGGGGCCTTGTTTCGACTCAGGTCTTTCAGTGCTCTGTCAAACTCTTCACGCAGTATCGTAACTCCCATTTCATCTTCATCTACATCCTCTTTCGTTTCCATAATATTGTCCTCAAGTACATCGCCCTTGTATAGACCCTCTGTATACTCCTTCCACCTTTCTGCTTTCCCCTCTTTGCTTAGAACTGGGTTTCCTTCTGAGCTCTTGATATTCATACAAGTGGTTCTCTTTTCTCCAAAGGTCTCTTTAATTTTCCTGTAGGCTGTATCTATCTTACCCCTAGTGAGATAAGCCTCTACATCCTTACATTTGTCCTCTAGCCATGCCTGCTTAGCCATTTTGCACTTCCTATCGATCTCATTTTTGAGACGTTTGTATTCCTTTTTGCCTGTTTCATTTACTGCATTTTCATATTTTCTCCTTTCATCAATTAAATTCAGTATTTCTTCTGTTACCCAAGGATTTCTACTAGCCCTCGTCTTTTTACCTACTTGATCCTCTGCTGCCTTCACTTCTTCATCCCCCAGGAGCTACCCATTCGTCTTCTTCTGTATTTCTTTCCCCCATTCCTGTCAATTATTCCCTTATGCTGTCCCTGAAACTCTGTACAACCTCTGGTTTAGTCAGTTTATCCAGGTCCCATCTCCTTAAATTCCCACCTTTTTGCAATTTCTTCAGTTTTAATCTACAGTTCATAACCAACAGATTGTGGTCAGAGTCCACATCTGCCCCTGGAAATGTCTTACAATTTAAAACCTGGTTCCTAAATCTCTGTCTTACCATTATATAATCTATCTGATACCTTTTAGTATATTTTAGTCTATCAGTAACAATTCCTTGTTGCAAGGAGGCATTGAAAATATGACACTCCCCTTTCTTAAAGAGAGGCCTTACGATAGCATACTTTAGTCTATCAGGAACAATTCTCAGTTGCTATAGTAATGCAAAGTTCTGTACGAAGTGATCGATTTTCTGGAAGTATCACAGTCGTTGCTTTTGGAATAGAAACCTGTATGCCAAGAGCTAATTTGGAGGGTAGAGGTGTGGGCCATTGATAGACCTGTGTAGCCACAGGGTCTCTGCCTAGGTGCCATTCGAACGGACACAAAGTAGTTTTTCTAGTCCGTTCCTGTCTGTTCTGGCTGTGTTCGATGTGTTCCTGTTATGGGCGACTGGTGTAGTAACTTTGATTACTTTACAATGGCCATTCTCATATCATAAGTTAAAAAAAGTATGGTGAGGCTACAGTGTGCATTTAACAGCTTGGTGTGATTTTTGATTGTAGAATTTTCAGATATTTAATGTGCCTTTACTCGTGTTCAGACTCAACGTCTGTTGTTCACTGAGATAGCTAGCTTTCGATGCAGTATCGGATTTTCATCAATTCACCCGCGTAGTCGGTCCGTTGCTGACATCTCAGTCTTGTTTAGTTAAATGTTTCTGGGCTTTTCAAATGTATCTGGAATTTTTCTTTGTGCAGTTCTTTCGTCTGTGGTGGCCCTGTGTACTAGACATCCACGTGTGGACAGTTGTACTGTTTCTTGTATCAGTGAGTGTGGGTTGAGTCACAGTAATCGTACATTTACCGGAAACTTCATCAATTTATTTTGCTTTCCATGTTACTGATGAATTTATACTCTGTCCTCAGCAGGAATGTTAGTCAATGCGAGGGAAAGATGCACTCACCGTTAACTGTTTTTCAGAACTTCAATCAACTGAAACCTATTACAACTTTTTGCATGCTTAAAAGCTTGGAAGTTAAGAGTGACGGTGTATGCTGCTGATCATGTCATATTCAACGTGGTTGTTGTACATATTTATATTTCAGATTTTGTGTAAAAAGGTGTTACCTTATTAGACGAAGCTATATGTGCTTACTGCACATGATTTACCTATAAGGTGGATCACTTACACGTTCTTCGAGTCAGATTATGAAATTGCTAGAAGTAATTGTGATCTTAAAATTCGAATTTTCATGAATGCCCCTATTACATTCCGTTTTGTAAAGCAAGTACTACCTACCCTTTTGAAATATGGACAGATTGAGTTACAAATAATTTCTTGCGTCAAAATTTTATGTGAAAAGGAGCGCATATGCCGGGCAATTTTCTGAAGACGTATTTTCATGCACTAAGAACAAAATATAAAGAGAGTAAGTGACTTACTACAGGATGGCAACATGAAAGCAGTTATTAAGTTCTATCTTCTGGATCTCGAGAACGAATACGGTGTGCTGAGTTTCGCAGCTTGTGGAGTCTATCTAATTTCTACCGAAGACTTCTACCTTCTAAAATTTTCTTGTCTAGTGGTGGCGTCTCTGAGTAGTAATAAAATGCCCTGGATCCCGAATTCGAGCCCAGTCAGTGCTGCATCAGCAATGGCGACGAAAACTCCCGGCATAAAGAATCACCCTCGTTCTGCCAACGGCCTTATCAAAGAGGGCGGAGGAGCGGACATAATTTCAGGGCAAGAATTAGCGGAAGAATCAGCAGTGATCAACGGCACGAGGATGCGGAAGGCAGTGGAAACTACTAAATTTTTCAAACAAACAATGTGGCCTGTAGCTCCCCATTGGCAGAAAATTTCGGATCAGTTCCCCATTCGGATCTCCAGTAGGTGACTGCCAAGAGGTAACCCTGAGAAAAATATTCAGTAACCAAAGTGAAGGTAATATACTGCGAGTCGGAGTGTGGAATGTCAGAAGTTTGAACGAGGTAGGGAAGCTAGAAAATCTAAAAAGCGAAATGCAATGTGTGAGTCTGAATACAGGGGGAGGAGGGTATCAGTGAAGTGAAAGAATTTCTGGTCGCATTGACATAGCGTAATATTAACAGCCAGCAGAAAATGGTATAAGGGGAGTAGGATTCGTTATGAGTAGAAAGTTAGGGCAGAGAGTGAGTTGCTGTAAACAGTTCAGTGCTAGGATTGTTCTCAACAGAATCGACAGCCAATCAACGCTAACAATAATAGTTTAGGTGAACATGCCGAAGTCACAAGCAGATGACGAAGAGGCAGAGAACTGCATCAGAACACTGAGAGAATAATACAATATTTAAAGAAGATGATACTGTAATAATCATGGAAGATTGTAAAGCGAAAGTAGGATAAGGAAAAGAAAAAAAAAACGTTTACAGAAGAGTATGAACTTAAATGTAGGAATGAGAGAAAAGAAAGACTAATTGAATTCTGCAATAAATTTAGCTAGTAATAGCAAATAAACTCTTCAGAAATTACAAGAGGAGGAGGTATACTTGGAAAAGGCTAGAAGGTACGGCAAGATTCCGGCTAGATTTCATCATAATCAGAGTGTCCGAAATCAGATTTGGATTGCAAGGAGCAGACTCCGATCACAATTTAGTAATAACAAAGAGCGGGGTGTAGTTTAAGAGACTCGTCCATAAGAACGAATATCCAGAAGTGATGCGATTGAAGTTCTCTAAGGTTGCTGATACTGCGATAAGGAATACCGCATTATCCAGTTCAGTTGAAGAGGAATGGATATCTCTGAAAAGAGCAATGACAGAAGCTGGACAACCATAGATACAGGGAGGATAACTGCAAAGAAACATTGGGTAACAGACCAAATACAGTCCTGGAAATTGAAATAAGAACACCGTGAATTCATTGTCCCAGGAAGGGGAAACTTTATTGACACATTCCTGGGGTCAGATACATCACATGATCACACTGACAGAACCACAGGCACATAGACACAGGCAACAGAGCATGCACAATGTCGGCACTAGTACAGTGTATATCCACCTTTCGCAGCAATGCAGGCTGCTATTCTCCCATGGAGACGATCGTAGAGATGCTGGATGTAGTCCTGTGGAACGGCTTGCCATGCCATTTCCACCTGGCGCCTCAGTTGGACCAGCGTTCGTGCTGGACGTGCAGACCGCGTGAGACGACGCTTCATCCAGTCCCAAACATGCTCAATGGGGGACATATCCGGAGATCTTGCTGGCCAGGGTAGTTGACTTACACCTTCTAGAGCACGTTGGGTGGCACGGGATACATGCGGACGTGCATTGTCCTGTTGGAACAGCAAGTTCCCTTGTCGGTCTAGGAATGGTAGAACGATGGGTTCGATGACGGTTTGGATGTACCGTGCACTATTCAGTGTCCCCTCGACGATCACCAGTGGTGTACGGCCAGTGTAGGAGATCGCTCCCCACACCATGATGCCGGGTGTTGGCCCTGTGTGCCTCGGTCGTATGCAGTCCTGATTGTGGCGCTCACCTGCACGGCGCCAAACACGCATACGACCATCATTGGCACCAAGGCAGAAGCGACTCTCATCGCTGAAGACGACACGTCTCCATTCGTCCATTCACGCCTGTCGCGACACCACTGGAGGCGGGCTGCACGATGTTGGGGCGTGAGTGGAAGACGGCCTAACGGTGTGCGGGACCGTAGCCCAGCTTCATGGAGACGGTTGCGAATGGTCCTCGCCGATACCCCAGGAGCAACAGTGTCCCTAATTTGCTGGGAAGTGGCGGTGCGGTCCCCTAGGGCACTGCGTAGGATCCTACGGTCTTGGCGTGCATCCGTGCGTCGCTGCGGTCCGGTCCCAGGTCGACGGGCACGTGCACCTTCCGCCGACCACTGGCGACAACATCGATGTACTGTGGAGACCTCACGCCCCACGTGTTGAGCAATTCGGCGATACGTCCACCCGGCCTCCCGCATGCCCACTATACGCCCTCGCTGAAAGTCCGTCAACTGCACATACGGTTCACGTCCACGCTGTCGCGGCATGCTACCAGTGTTAAAGACTGCGATGGAGCTCCGTATGCCACGGCAAACTGGCTGACACTGACGGCGGCGGTGCACAAATGCTGCGCAGCTAGCGCCATTCGACGGCCAACACCGCGGTTCCTGGTGTGTCCTCTGTGCCGTGCGTGTGATCATTGCTTGTACAGCCCTCTCGCAGTGTCCGGAGCAAGTATGGTGGGTCTGACACACCGGTGTCAATGTGTTCTTTTTTCCATTTCCAGGAGTGTACTTCAGTTGATCGACAAAGAAGGAAATTCAAAATTGCTCAAGTAAATTCGGAAGTACAGTAATATAAGCCACTTACGAATAAAATAAATAGGATGTTGTGGCGTGATTGAGGAAGAATTGGGAGTCAATGTGGACGACACAGAGGATCCAGTATTGGAGTCGGAGTCAAACAGAGCTGTGGAAGTCTAGCGATCAGATAAGGTATAAGGGGTCGATAACATTCTTTCATAATTACTGAAATCATTGGGAGAAGTGGCAACCTAGCGACTGTTCAAGCTGATTTATGTAAAGGGCGATCAAAAAGTTTCCATCTGAGTGCGATGTTGCAGCGTACATTCAACGTAGCACGGCTCCGCTGCGGGTATATAAGCACCGACATTTAGACGAGGGATTAGTGCTGCATTCACGTCTTTCCGACGTTCTTGCGGTAAATGTGGAAACGTGAATCACGGCGACGTTATTACCAAATGCTTCCAAACAGGATCAAGGTGCTGTTTTTTCTTTCCTTCGCTGCGGAAGGACAAACACCGACAAACATCCATCGCAGAATGAAGACTGTGTGTGGGGTAGCATGTCTGTCGAAAATCACAGTTGTGGAATGGTGCGTCAAGTACCGTGTTAGTCGCGAATGGCCATAAAACGTCGGTCCATCTGGGAGACCAAACTCAAGTGGGAGAAACTCGAATAACCGTCGTAGAGTCCTGGTATCTCCCCATGCAATTATTACGCTTTCGTTCCCTTAAAAGAGGCCTTGAAGAGTCGACAATTCCTGTCTGACGAGTGTTAGCAGCAGGCAGCTATGGACTTCTTCACACAGCAGGACACAGTGTTTTACCAAACGGGCATCTTCAATCTGGTGGGTCGGTGGAAAGATTGCCTTAATACTCACGGCGATTTTGCCAGATTGGCATACCGAGTCAGGATTTTACGGCCTCGAACGGCAACTTTTTAATCGCCACTATAGGATCAATGAGTCTTGGGATAAATCGCCAGACTTCGGAAAATTATCGCTACACAATCCCCTATTCCAAGGGCAGATAAATTCGAGAACTCGCAGAATCAGGTTAACGGCTCATGCACCCAAGTTGCTGATAAAGAGAATCAAAGCGTTTGAAATGTGGTGCTACAGAAAGGTTACGAAAATTAGGTGAAGAGGTAAGGAATGAGGAGGTTCTCAGCAGAACAGGAGAAAAAAGCTGCATATGGAGACCGTTGACGAGAAGAAGGGGCAGGATGATACGAGATATGTTAAGACATCAGGAATTTCTTCTCTGGTGAAGACGGAGGTTTAGAGAGTAAAACCTCTAGGGGAAGACAGAGTTAAAATGCAACAAATAAACGAGGACCTCTTGTGTAGGTGCTACTCTGAAATGACGAGATTGGCACAAGAGAGGAATTCGTGGCAGGCCCGCAACAAACCAGTCATAAGGATGACGATTCGGAGAAATAAAAGGAAGGTAGACGTGCACGAGGCGGTTTGTTGTATTCTAAGTAAGCGGTACACGATGCACTTTTCCCATTTATCCTGCGGCCGATCTTATCAACAAGGACAACTTTCGCATAAATAGTTGCAACACGTCTGGAGCTAAAAAAAAAAAAATACAACAGACCTTGATGTTGCAATGGTAAGACACTCGGCTTGGGAATGGTGGCATTTCAAACTTCCGTGCTGCCCTCGTGCGTTAGGTTTTCCGAGGCCTCCCTAAATCCGTAAGGCAGTGGTTCCCAACAGGTGGTCCGCGGACCCCCAGAGGTCCACGAGCTATGCCAGAGGGGTCCGCAAGATGCTATTAGAATAAAAAATATTTTAAATATATTTCGTATGATAACAGATTTTTTGTTTTGGCCGCTTCCTGCATGAGCAGAGCTTTGGCGAACGCTAACTTCTGCGTGTAGCGCCTTCCTAGAGCCAACTGACACTAGCACACTCTAGCGCAAAACTAGAATTGGATAGAGGCAAATAGTTCTGCGGTATGCCGGTAGAGTGCGCGCGCTGCTTCTTTGCAGCTGATTTTTCAATAATGAATATGTCAATGTTTCTTCTAAGTACCAAAAATAGAAAAGGTATAAAAAGACTCTTAATTTGGCATTTTTAGGTATTTGATACTGTGATGTGACAAGGTACCAATCATGCTCGATGAGGGGGTCCTCGAGAAAATTTTGTTGGGAACCCCTGGCGTAAGGCAAATGTAGTGACAGTTCCTTTTAAAAGTTCTCGGCTGATTTCTTTCCCCAGCCACGTCTTCACCATTGTGTCCCCCCTACCCTCCATCTCTACACCCTACATCTCCTTTCCCAAGGTGGCTTCCATCAACTCCCCCTCCCGGATGATGCCCTCTCTCCCTCCATTTATCCCTCCTATCAACTCTGATCCTCACTCCCCCTCATTTCCTCTGTCCTTTCCCTGGGCTCCCTCTTCCCCCCTTCTGTCCTGTTTTCTCCCCACTAAACCTCTCCCTACCTCCCTTGTCCCCCCCCCCCCCCCGAGTCCTTTGTATTCCCCTCCTCTGCCTACCCCACTCTCTGTCGTGTCTGCCCAGCGCCCCCCACCCCTCTTATGGGTCCTCATCCTCCATCAGCTCCTTTCCTGGCTCCCCCCCTTTTTTATTTTCCCATCTGTCCAGTTTCCCCCCACCTGCTCTCGGCTGTGGTCTGTCACATTTGACAACTTTTTAGTGCAGTGTTCCACTGACTGTACACTGTTGTTCGTCTTTCTCGTGTTGCGAACAGAAACCATGCTGTCACTGGGTGTGAATTTTATGTCTTTTGCGAACAGAAACCAGACTGTCGCCGTGTTTTTTTTAATTGTCTGTCTATTGTTTTACCTGTCTGCTTTGTATGTATTTTCTTAGCGTCATCATCCCTCTGTTCTTTGTTTTAAGTTCCACGATTTCTTTTCACCATGTTACTCTTTAAGTCTCCGATTTTATCGCCTGTTTTTATTATTTATTCTCTTCATCTTTCTAACAAAGTCTGTAGGCTGAAAAGCGGCATACTAAGCTGCTGCCAGCCCGCCCCCTTGGGGGGGGGGGGGGGGGAATTGAAATTCAATAAAGGAAAAAAAATTCTTTCCCCATTGTTTCCCCAGTCTGAGCTTGTTCTCCGTCTCTAATGACCTCGTTGTCACCAGGGTACTATACCCTAATCTAACGTCTCTTTTGAAAAGCGAATTTGGGCTCCGTCGCTAATGGCCTCGTTATTGATATAAAGTTAAATCCAGTCTTGCTTACTTTGGTACTATGAAGAACTGACAACAATTACACAGAGATCTGTTAGATCTTTATAAGATTTTGAAGTGGTACAACGATTGTTAAATCGCTTAAAATGTTCAGAAATGTAAAATTTTACACTTCACGGTAGTATACGTAAACTGAACTGGAAGGAACCATTAATACTTGGTACAGTGGGAAATATTCTCTTCTGTGCACTTGGTATTAGTTCGTCGATTATACACCGTCAGTTAAAAAATATTCCACGATGGATAATAAGAAATAGAGAAAAGTTAAGACAGTGGTTTTAATGGTTCAGATGTTTTACAAAGTTTACCCCTTGCTCCCCCCCCCCCTTCCCCCACCAACCACTTGAAATAACGCACACAATGTTCATACAACCGTGTGCAACTATCAGAAAAGTGCTTCTTTGAGAAGCTGATCAACTCACGAGTGACATCGCTTGAATGTCGGTAGTTTTGTCAAAGCGATGACTCTTCATGCGAATTTCCGCATTTTGTCGTTTTGTGATAAGTTCGTACTGATAACACCGTGTCTCGTAACCCGTGAAGAGTGTTCAAATTTGCATTTTAATCAAGTTGCAGCAGGGGTCCTCGTGTCGTTGCTTTCGTTCGGGAGTCAAGGTGTCCGAGAGGAGCTTTGCTCAAACTTTTCTCTTCTTCAAAATATTTTGGTAGATCTCTAGAACACTTGATTTAGAGATGTTTCTGCACTGCTATTTGTGACTCAACAACGTTGATACTCTACGTCACCACTTAGCAGTGCTTGCTGGCACAACTGTCTGGTTGCCTCGGCGAAGCTTAGTAGTCGTCATGCGACCTCTCTCATCCGCGTGATGCTGGGACACGAGTGTTGCCACGGCCACCATCGCTTCTGGACACTGTGATCAGGACACAACTGCTGTGGCGGATATGAACTACGTCATATTGGCGTGTATCGAGTATTCGGTCGCACAGGTAGACTTGTACAAAAAAAGTGACTGTGAGAGGCTACCCCCTCCATACAAGTGTAGCTGCTTTACTTCGCCGGTTCGATATAAATACGTATTATATCCTCGTGAACTACACTCCTGGAAATGGAAAAAAGAACACATTGACACCGGTGTGTCAGACCCACCATACTTGCTCCGGACACTGCGAGAGGGCTGTACAAGCAATGATCACACGCACGGCACAGAGGACACACCAGGAACCGCGGTGTTGGCCGTCGAATGGCGCTAGCTGTGCAGCATTTGTGCACCGCCGCCGTCAGTGTCAGCCAGTTTGCCGTGGCATACGGAGCTCCATCGCAGTCTTTAACACTGGTAGCATGCCGCGACAGCGTGGACGTGAACCGTATGTGCAGTTGACGGACTTTGAGCGAGGGCGTATAGTGGGCATGCGGGAGTCCAGGTGGACGTACCGCCGAATTGCTCAACACGTGGGGCGTGAGGTCTCCACAGTACATCGATGTTGTCGCCAGTGGTCGGCGGAAGGTGCACGTGCCCGTCGACCTGGGACCGGACCGCAGCGACGCACGGATGCACGCCAAGACCGTAGGATCCTACGCAGTGCCCTAGGGGACCGCACCGCCACTTCCCAGCAAATTAGGGACACTGTTGCTCCTGGGGTATCGGCGAGGACCATTCGCAACCGTCTCCATGAAGCTGGGCTACGGTCCCGCACACCGTTAGGCCGTCTTCCGCTCACGCCCCAACATCGTGCAGCCCGTCTCCAGTGGTGTCGCGACAGGCGTGAATGGACGAATGGAGACGTGTCGTCTTCAGCGATGAGAGTCGCTTCTGCCTTGGTGCCAATGATGGTCGTATGCGTGTTTGGCGCCGTGCAGGTGAGCGCCACAATCAGGACTGCATACGACCGAGGCACACAGGGCCAACACCCGGCATCATGGTGTGGGGAGCGATCTCCTACACTGGCCGTACACCACTGGTGATCGTCGAGGGGACACTGAATAGTGCACGGTACATCCAAACCGTCATCGAACCCATCGTTCTACCATTCCTAGACCGGCAAGGGAACTTGCTGTTCCAACAGGACAATGCACGTCCGCATGTATCCCGTGCCACCCAACGTGCTCTAGAAGGTGTAAGTCAACTACCCTGGCCAGCAAGATCTCCGGATCTGTCCCCCATTGAGCATGTTTGGGACTGGATGAAGCGTCGTCTCACGCGGTCTGCACGTCCAGCACGAACGCTGGTCCAACTGAGGCGCCAGGTGGAAATGGCATGGCAAGCCGTTCCACAGGACTACATCCAGCATCTCTACGATCGTCTCCATGGGAGAATAGCAGCCTGCATTGCTGCGAAAGGTGGATATACACTGTACTAGTGCCGACATTGTGCATGCTCTGTTGCCTGTGTCTATGTGCCTGTGGTTCTGTCAGTGTGATCATGTGATGTATCTGACCCCAGGAATGTGTCAATAAAGTTTCCCCTTCCTGGGACAATGAATTCACGGTGTTCTTATTTCAATTTCCAGGAGTGTATTTAAAAGGTGCCCATATCGAATTTTGACCTGTAAGTTGTGTATATCTTTTCCTACCATGGAACCAACCCTGTTCGAAAACTGGGATGTCTGTTTGTGTTTTTACTTTGCATTAAGAACTTATCTTTGTAAAAGGCCCCGTTGTCCCGCTTTCAATTCCAGTTGCCGCGGATGTCACTCTGCTCTGGAACTGGCCCGGTTCGAAACCTGAATCGTAATTTTGTGTGTGTCTGTATCTCCCACTGCCAGAGTTAAGTGGAGAAGAGCCTCAGGTAGAACGAGGAGCAGGAAATGTGCAGCACACTTCAACCGAGGCCAAGAAGCCTAGGAATGTACAAAGTGTTAAGAAGAAGAAAGTGCTGCTGCTAGGTAGTAGCCATGGGCGAGGTGTCGGCCCTCAGTTACAGGAAAGCTTAGGGGCAGCGTACCAGGCCACCAGTATCTTGAAGCCAAATGCAGGGCTACGTCATGTGATAGAGGACCATGTAGTGATAGTGGGTGGGGTGGGAAACAGGATAGTTTCCCTGACTCATGGCATCAATGTAGACTTTGTTGAACTGTTCCAGCGACATGATCGTCCACACCTTGATGGAACTGTGAGGCGAATCACTGTGGGTTTAGAGATGGCTCTGAGGACAGTCAACTTTGCTCATGTTTCTCTAGTGCCCGTCGGGCCTATCAACAGATGGGGTTTCACTAGGCATGGCCTACACCTGAACAGGACTGGGAAGGGAAGATTCGTACAACTGATTCATGAAAGTATAGTGGGTGGATCTCGGGCCCCCGGTGGGGTCAGGGATTTTCTCTGCCTCGTGATGACTGGGTGTTGTGTGATGTCCTTAGGTTAGTTAGGTTTAAGTAGTTCTAAGTTCTAGGGGACTGATGACCATAGATGTTAAGTCCCATAGTACTCAGAGTCATTTGAACCATTTTTGATCTCGAGCCACACATGGTCAAATACCTGTTGTCATAGATAGGAAAAGTAGGTCTTTTTTAAGATAAATCCAGACAACAGGTTCCCCTGCCTAAAAAGTATCTCCAGCAATTTAAAAAATACTGAAACAATCTCTCACAAGACAGATTTTAACACTTAAAGTATCCCGCATACCTGATGTCACAAAGAAAAACAAACCTTTGGAAAGAGTAACATGGGGCATTTCACAGACTTAACAATCCTCCATCAAAACATCCTATCAATAAAAATAAAATACAACTTTTAGAAGTTGAGCTCCAATCTTTGAACTGAACAGTAGTTTGTATTACTGAGCACTGGTGTAGGGACACAAAAATCCAACATGTAGTATTAAGTAATATCACTGTATGAAAGGGCAAACTCTTACTGCAGAACTACTTCAAGGGGTGGAGGATCATGCATTTATATAAGAAAAGGAACACTGTTAAAATCAAGATATGACCTCAGTACAGTAAGTGAAGACAAACACTTTGAAATATCAGCTATTAAATTAACAGGGCTTGATATCACCAAGAAATTAATCATTTTGTGTGTGTACAGATCTCCCAGTGGTATTGGGGACACTTTTTTCAATAAAATAAGTTCTAGATAAAGTCTCAAGTGCAAAGTTCAACATAATTCTGTGTGGGGACATTAAAAATCAACACTAATATCATAAATTAATCGGGCAGCACCTTCATAAACATCCTTCAAAGTTTTGGCATGTCCCTATTGGTCAATAGTGCAACATGGGTTACTACAATGACTGCATCAGTAATTGACCATGTGGCCACCAACATGGACAGGGAAAAATGTAATGTAGCTGTAAAAGATCACGGCCTATCAGATCGTCTCTGTCAAATAACAACAGCAAAATTAGGCATAGAATCATTCCGTAAATTACAAGCCTACAAACGACATCTATCAGAAATCAAAATAAAAGATTTTAATTATTATTATATTTATATTATATTTATATTATTAATTATATGTCTAGAATCTAATACCTGCTAAGATATGGGCAATTTTATTTTTGACGGGTATTCGGTGGCGCAGGCCCTCACAGGAGGTGGTATAGTAAATTACCATAGTACCCACGTTTGGGTAGATGAAAATCCTCGAGAAATCGTTTAGATGAGGCGCCACGATCGCTTTTGTGCCGATGTAGGGGCAAGAATTGTCGGTGACAGACTTGTAGGGTCATACACCTTACCAGAAAGTTTAACTGGTGCGGTGTATCACTGATGGGGCACCACCCCATTTCCTACGGATCTTGGGATAGTACTTTGATTTATCGTGGCTTTTGACTTGAGTATATCGAAGGACAAGCAAATAATAATAATTAATGATAATAGTATGTGATTAGTTTATACAAACTCTGCGCGCTTGACAATGGCTTTTTGCGTAAGGTCTGTTCACTGTAAATTGGACCATGAGTGATTTTTCTTTATCGGACTTCGTTGTTCCAATAATTCCAGAGCTTTGGTTCGTACTGGACCTTTGACACAATTTGTAATACGGAATCTTTAGCCTTGCCAAGACGCCGTTTAAATAGAACAATAGCTTTTAACATAAATGAAACACAAGATTAAATAATATAATTGTATTCACAAAATATTATACTAAATTAAATAACATATACACTTACATTAATTCTGTTACTGTGTGCAACTATGAGTACGCCTAGTGAGATTGCGTCTCAATATATATAATAATGGCTGTGTGCCAAATAATTATCTACACCCATGGCAGATATGCGTCCGATCAGGGCGGCTTCCAGAACGAAAAAGGTGCCGTCTTCTCGGTAAGTCAACTGAATTACGCATTTATTCTAATGATTCAGCGGTTGCACGCCACAATCGATACAACCACTTATAGAAATTAATATCTTATGTAATTCTTATTTATATTCTGAGCTTATATCTACGTTTTTTCTATATATCCACGCCCCTCGTGCAAATGTGCCTTTAAAGTACCTCACCGCTACATTTCATGGGCAACGGACGCTCGAAGAGATCAGATAGCATGGCCTCCTCTTTCACCGGACTGAATCTTTTGGTTTTCTGGCTTTGGGGACTTTTAAAGACAATGTCACATGTTCAACAAAAGTTACACGGACGTGTGACCAACGGGTGTGAAGCAATCCGAATAAAGCCAGCTGTATTGGAAAGAGTGCGTGATTCATTGCGAAGAAGGGATGAAGGACATGTAAGTAGGCTGTTTAGGTTTTTATGTTGGTAACGCCACGTAGCGCTCTGTAAGAAAATCACTGACTGTGCTGTGTGCAGTCTGTGGCTGGTTTGCATTGTTGGAATATTCGCTATTGTAGGGTTGGGCAGTTGGACGTGAACAGCGCGTAGCGTTGCGCAGTTGGAGGCGAGCCGCCAGCAGTGGTGGATGTGGGGAGAGAGATGGCAGAATTTTGAGAGCTGACGATCTGGACGTGTGTCCATCAGAAAGAGTAAATCTGTAATATTGGATATCATGAACTTATATATATGATGACTTTTGAACATTATTAAGGTAAATAAATCGTTTGTTCTCTATCAAAATCTTTCATTTGCTAACTATGCCTATCAGTAGTTAGTCCCTTCAGTAGTTAGAGTCTTTTATTTAGCTGGCAGTATTGGCGCTCGCTGTATTGCAGTAGTTCGAGTAACGAAGATTTTTGTGAGGTAAGTGATTCATGAAAGGCGTAGGTTATTGTCAGTCAGAGCCATTCTTCTGTAAGGATTATTGAAAAGTCAGATTCCGTTGCGCTAAAAAGAATATTGTGTGTCAGTTGAGTGATGATCAGAATAAGTAATGAGAGAAATGTCTGAGTACGTTCAGTTTTGCTCAGCTGTTTGAAACTCAAATAACGTAGAGGTTTTCCAGCACTGTCATTTATAAAAATTTTCTAAGGGGATGTTTCAGACATAGTAACCACATGCAGCACTGCCCATAGTGATAGAGAAAAGGGGATGAGAGGACCGATTGGGCTATATCTTAATAGGTATTGTTTTCCGGGCGTATCGTTACAAGAACTTTTCCTGTAATTTTGACCAATACTGCAGACATGTGACACATTTTTTTAAACATCCTGTAAACTCTATGTAGAAAAGTGCAGTTCGGGTATTTTAGACAAGACTTAGAAGTCGTCACTCTGCCATCTTCGATACAAATGAGGACACTTATATGTTCTCCCCTTCATGAATTCTTCTTTGAGAAAATTTCTGACCTCTGACACGTTGCTGATTGCGTCATTGGCAACAAATTTTCATTGGATTTTGTCACATTGATGTTGTGACATGGACAAACGTTCTTACATATAATGACGCAGGTGAGAGGTGCGTGGAGAAGACAGCTTATTCATCGTGCAGAAATGTTGTACCATTCACACTGTCCACAAATAGCTTTGTACTTGTACTGCAATTAGAGACGTTATTTATGTGTCTGTGACATACAGTGCGGCGCTTCATTTCACAAGGTGAGGCGGCCCTGTCCGCAGTTGTCGTGACACGTTCGACGTCTCACGGAACAATCTCCAACTGATGAAATGTCAGGACCCGCAGCAGCTGCGAGCACGTACATCCCGGCGTTAAAAGCCATTAGCGCGTCTCGGTACGACCTCCGACCGCTAGGGGCGTGCATCACGCCGTACTTGTAAATGGGCGTCGGACATTGGATAGTGGACGTTATTGTGAAGTGTTAGCCGCTAAACGAGCGAACCACGCGTGATTTTATTGAGATGTCTCGCAGCGTCGGCTCTCATCAACAAAAGAGAGAAGTTACCACCACTCTGCATTCCGTTCTAACCGAGAGACGTAGCAGATCTGTAACCGCAGGTGTAACACATAGGGTCTGTAACGACAGTTCTAGTTTCTATGCTTTTGCAGATAAAATATGTAATAACCAACACTTCCATTCTAAGAACAAAAAACTTACTCCCTTGTTTAATGTTGGACCGTGATTAGGAAACAGCAACTGTTTATGGCACAAAAGACAAACTAAAACAGCCGGCCGCGGTGGCCCAGCTGTTCTAGGCGCATCAGTCCGGAACCGCGCGACTGCTACGGTCGCAGGTTCTAACCCTGCCTCGGGCATGGATGTGTGTGATGTCCTTAGGTTAATTAGGTTTAAGTAGTTCTAAGTTATAGGGGACTGCTGACCTCAGATGTTAAGTCCCATAGTGCTCAGAGCCATTTGAACCATTTAAACAAATTAAAACACTTATCTGTGTTAGTAAACTTTTAAGGTAAAAGTAGAGGCTCACCGACAAGTGCTCATCGCTTGGACAGAAAGGAGGGGGAGAGGGGAGGGGGGGGGGGGAGGGGAGTGACACAGGTAGACGAAGCACTGTCCTCCAAACATCGTAGAGTGGCTTGCAAGTTATGGATGTAGTTGTAGAAAAGTGCGGTTCTTATATTTTAGACAAGAATGCGACATTACCGCTCAGCACTGCTGTGATGGAACAGAAAGTCAGTACTATCTTCTCCCCTCCAGAATTTCTTCTCTGAAAATAGTTCTGACTTCCTATACGCTCCTGACTGCTTTATTGCCAATAAATTTAAATTTAAATTTCTCATTGAATTGAAGCAATTATCGCTGTCCGTCAACTTTAAGGAAAAATTAGAGAGATTCGGGCTCTCATAGAGATTCGAGATTTGTAGCAACTATGAGTTTAATTTTCTCTACCCCCAACGTAGCAATAAATCATAACAATATCCAAATACTAAGTTCCACCATTATCAGATATCCACAATTACGAGAATCCATAGAAAAGTGGAGGCATAGTTAACATACTTTAAGAGAACAAATATATTTAAATGCAACAGCTTACTCTACCTAACGTTACGAACCTAGGAAAATAAAAGCACTAAGATAATCTGAAAAATTATTCGAAATTAGAATTAATTTAATACCTTCAGCTGCTGATGGGCGTTGATGTATATCAACGGGGACAGGTGAAAAATGTGTACCCCGACCGTGACTCGAACCCGGTGAAACGTCCCCTTTTGAAAAATTTATGAATTACTGTGCTGATAAACCTCTTACGTTGTTTGCTTTTCAAACAGCTGAGCAAAACTGAACGTACTCAAACATTCACTAAAGTGACACACAATACTTTTAGCGCAACGCAATCTGACTTTCAAAAATCCCTACAAAAGAATGGCCCTGACTAACATTAACCTATACGTTTCACAAATCACTCACCTCACAAAAATCTTCGTTACTCGAATTACTGCAATACAGCGAGCGCCACTACTGCCAGCTAAATAAAAGATTCAAACTACTGAAGGCACTGACTACTGATAGGCATAGTTAGCAAATGAAAGATTTTAATAGAGAACAAACAATGTATTTACCTTAATAGTCATAATATATATAGCAGTTCATGACATCCAGTCTTACAAATTTCAAAACTCCGCCACTTCTCTCCCCACATCCACCACTGCTGGCGGCTCACCTCCAACTGCGCAACGCTATGCGCTGTTCGCATCCAGCTGCCCAACACTACAATGGCAGACAACAATGCAAACTAGCCACAGACTGCACACAGCACAGCCAGTGATTTTCATACAGAGCGCTACGTAACGTTGCCAATAAGAACACATAAACAGCCTACTTACATAGCCCCCATGCTCCCCACAAAAAATTTTACAAATTGTTTTGGGCAGTGGCCAATAATGATTTGATAAAATTTTTCATAATTACAATAACAAAGATATCAAATGCACACACTTATTGATACAATGTTGGTCAAAAGCTAAAATTTTCTCACAGTCCATAAAGACAGTCCTGATGATTTATCACAGTAAAATTTCAGTGTTTTTCTCAAAGTCTGAGCAGTAAAAGAAAATGCACACGGAAGTAGAGGATTTCCATGCAGTCTTGAAGAAGTAGTGTTGTCCTTCCAACGGAAAGGCAGTGCTGACTCTCGACACACAGACAAGTAATGGGCCACAACAGAGCAAACCCAGAGCAGTGTCATTCGAAGGTTTGAAGAATATTGGTAGGTAGGTCATCACAGAGTAGATCTACTGTAGTCCTGGTAGAGATTACAGTATTGGTGGGCCATCAGAGGTGCAGACCCACTGCAGTCCTGGTAGAGATTGTGGTATTGGTGGGCCACCAGAGGTGCAGACCCGCTGCAGTCCTTGTAGAAATAATGGTATTGTTGGGTCATCAAAGATGCAGACCCACTGTAGTCCTTGTAGAGATGGCCAGCAGCCATCTGTTGTGACTGTGCAGGTGCACAATCACCATTGAAGAGTCTTGCGGATAATACAGCAAGTCCATAACCACCACTTGTGCACTTACAAAGTTTTTGGAATTGTCCTTAGAACCAGCAATGCTGTTATCTAGTCCCTTGCTGAATGATTAACACACGTGCAAATACTAACAGTCCCTACTTCTCACATATTGTCCATATACTATGACCAACAGAAACGTGTGCAGTGAAATGTAACTTACAAGTTACTTAATTTGATGAACTGGTGTCAATTACAATTTTATAACATAAGAATACAATAACAAAGGTACAAAATACATCATTAAAACCATAATAATACAGATAACATTTGTAGTAATACAGGATTTACAAAAGAATCGAACTAACATATACATCAGTGTTACAGGAATTATGACATAAGTAAATACATAAAAGATCAGAATAACTTTTGAAACATCAACTTCACACATGAGCATTAAAACAAAACAGAATAAATAATGTCTAAGCATCTTTACAAAGAAAAAAGCATATTATTAGAAAAATTCTACAACATAACTCTTATTAGCTAAACACATAAAGACAGGAAAAACACAAATATACAAGAGTACACAAACACATAGGGGCATAACACAATGGAAAGGACAGGGTTCGTTTTCAGTGTAACATTTGGTACTGCAGTCCAACCCAAAACTTCATTCCATAGATCTTTCGTCTTATTTCAACATTTGTTTTCACCAAAACATCCTATCCAAGCATGCTTTCTGTATTTATATGTTCACATATTTCTTACCTCATTAGTTATTTTCCATTATCTTACATCATTTATTTCCAAGAAAATCCTACCTAAACTTGTTGTCTCTAAACCCTACTTTTTTGTTCATATTCTCTTTCAAAATATTTTTTCTGGCCAAACCGTATTCTTATAGCTTCTCAATGCATTTCTTCCAATTCATCACAACTCGTTCTCTTATATAGCCTACCCCCTCTCAAGCTAACTTAAATCTACTGAGCTCAGATGCTAAACTGAGGAATGAGGCAATGCAGCAGCACAAAACAATTAATACAAAATGGAAATTGTCAAAGCAAGCAGCATA
Organism: Schistocerca nitens; assembly: GCF_023898315.1. Classification (NCBI taxonomy): domain Eukaryota; kingdom Metazoa; phylum Arthropoda; class Insecta; order Orthoptera; family Acrididae; genus Schistocerca; species Schistocerca nitens. The sequence continues at coordinate 483,953,217 of NC_064620.1, read as the reverse complement.
AATTAGCAAAGCAAATGCAATATTACAACTAATATAAGGCAATGCACAGCAAACAAGAAATATAAATCCGTAGTAAAACTGGCTTAAAAGAGTAATCCAAAGCCAAATTCAGAAACATTATGGCTGGCAAACAGCAGCAGCAAATGCAATAACTTATATCTAAACATGACAAAGCTCAAGCGGAAAACATATTACAGTAAAAATGGCCATGTTTAATACCTATGTCACATCTTAAAACTAGGGTGATGCATCACCTTAACTTACACTACTAAATAAGTTACCCAGTCATTGACAAAAATTATGTACGCATTTCCTGTGAAGGGAAATGGCTTTTTGTGCTCCCTCATTTTTTTTGGAATAGATTATAAAGTTATCATTTACTGGATCTATAGGCATAAAATATTTATATTAGTACATCTATAAAATTTTATTTTAACCAATGCTGCAGTGCAGCTAGAAACTAGATATTAAACAAAATGAGCAATCTCTAAACTGCAAAGACAATAGATGTAAAATGTTTCTCATCATTTCATTAGGCATTTCAGTAAATATCATAAATTAAGAGCTCCACAGTGTAATCATATGTTTTCACGTTTGAGCGTGTCGTATTTGCGATGCTTTCTATAAAGAAATGTCAATAGCGAGGATAATGGTCTCTTTCTTCTCCACCTAATGGCTTTTTCTCAAGGCGGCTGGCACACCTGGCCGCTCACAACGCATTACGTCACGGTCACTTACCTTTCTTACCGAAATATTTAGGACAGCAGTGACAGTCTCATATAAAAAATTTCACAGGTCAAGAATTTGCGTTACATATGTGTAGAAACAAAACCCTGTAAATATAACAGTGTCCAAAAAATTTGCGCCGGCATTGTGATACATTCACACATATACACACATTTCATAACTCTTAAAGTACGATTCTTGGTTTCCAACATCCTTTTTCACAACCAGAGTCCCTAACCACTACTCATTGTTCCTTACTTTATTACACATATACATAGTCATAGACACTTATTCAATATTTCATCATAATAAATACGTAGCATAATCAAATTCCTCATATAGCATCAGCTTATTGATCATAAACATACCTCAACAACATAATACACATCGTCATCGTAATAATAATATCATAACACTTCAGTCAAATCTCAAAATCGTCGTAGCTTCCTCCAATAATTTCAAAACCTAAAGAAAATTCTCTGCTCATTTCAATAGTGTCATCTACCTCAAACGTACTTTAAAACCATGATCACATACCAAACACATCATTCAACGCTCTCATAGTATCACAATGGTTCCGAAAAAATATGAAGAGTTCACAAAGTACAGACAAAATACAATTTCATAAGTGTGAAGTTACCCAACTGTGTAACTGCGTAAACATGTGTCACTGATGTAATAAAAAAAATGTTTGTCTCTCAGTTAAATGATCAGATAACTGTGTAATTTATGTGTTAGAGAAATATGGTACCGAAGTGTAAAGTTGGATAAGCAAATACCATATTAGCTAGGGCTCCTTGTGCTTACCAAACACATGGTACACAAAGTAAGCGTGTACCCCACTGAGGATTAATATAATTATACCCTCAGGTGTTACAGATTATTGCAATGGAATGAAATGTATCACAGAAAAGCTTTGTATCATTGTACTTTAAATATCTTTAAAAATAAATGTTTTAAGTACAAAATTAATCACTCAAATACGTGTACTGTAGCGCTAAACTATGCGTCTTGTTGTAAGATAATCTCTGTGGAAGTGTCGTAGTTATTGTCCTCCGAAAGATAAGTTCTGCAGAAGTCAATGTACTTACCTCATGATAAACAAAAGTGAAATGCTTTGCGTATAGATACATTAGTTATTACGTTATTGCCGTGATGAAGAAAGTACTGTGCTGTAACGTATTGTTGTGCTACGGAAAAGCCGGCCGCGGTGGTCTCGCAGTTCTAGGCGCGCAGTCCGGAACCGTGCAACTGCTACGGTCGCAGGTTCGAATCCTGCCTCGGGCATGGATGTGTGTGATGTCCTTAGGTTAGTTAGGTTTAAGTAGTTCTAAGTTCTAGGGGACTAATGACCACAGCAGTTGAGTCCCATAGTGCTCAGAGCCATTTTTGCTACGGAAAATGCTGTCTCATTGTAGCTATACCACAAAAGTTACTACTAAAACGTGTTTTACTTTCCAGAATAATTCAGAAAAACTGTGCAGATATAAAACAGAAACACCGCAAAAGCAACATTGTAAATTGTCACTCATTAGTAGTGTCGTGATAAAATCGTGTAGCTGTCACATAAACTAACCACTGTGTCATCTGGTATCTCACAGAAAGTACTTTAAATCCAGAATGTATTTTCAAGTAAACCAAAATGTTGCATTAAAATCTCATTAGCAGTATCAGTATATGTCCTAAGTATGTGAGCCTTATAATCGTTACGTAATCAAGAATGTACAAATAACAACACTGTGTCGTCTGTTCACTATAACAATGCATTCGTAATTTCTGTTGAAATAAGTTCTCTCGGTTCTTGACTGGATATTTAACTTCAAACATTGTTGCATGTTAACAGATTCTAAGTCTGACAAAGCATACTAGTAACGTGAAGTGAAAAATTTTATAGGAAAGACTAAGTTAAAAGGCAGGTTATCTCTCAATAAATGGTTTTACATGTGAAATGTGGTGCAATCCTTTACTCTTCCTAGTGGACAGAGTTTAAACTTCAAAGCAATTATCATGTTGTATATGTTGGTAAGGAATGCTAAAATTTTTCTCAAGGCTACCGTCTTATATTATTTTTCTCGGAGCCAGCGGGCGCACGTGGGTGCCTGCGGTGCAAGTCATTGTCTGCTATCTCTTTGTTGGCGTGCGTCGTTATTGGGATTAGGAGACCTAACTTCTACAAATTCACCTTGCCGAGAAGGCCCTGCCCTGTTTGAAGCTCGCCAGTTCTGATGGAATTCAGGTCTGTCACTTTGTCGGTAGTTTACGTAGTTTCTTGTTTGTCGGTCATGTGGTGGAGAATTTCTCCTGGAATCGTAACTGCGTGGTGGACCGTGGCATCTAAAGTTATTCTGTCTCCCTTGATAATAATTATTTTGGTTCCCATATTGTCTGTTTCTCTGATTGTCTCTGTGATAGTCATTACTGCGGAGAGGTGATCTTTCCCTGTAATTATTACTACTCTGCCAACGGTTGTCATACGGGTGGTGTCTATTTTGGTCACGATTTGTGTTGTGAGAATAGCCTTGTCGTGTCCAGTTATTATTTCTTTCATCGCGGAATTGCGACGGACGTGACCTGTAATTGTTGTGTTCCTGTTTTCGCGTTCCGCGATTGTCAGTGTCAATTTCTAATTCTTGTAAGAGTCCCTGAAAAGCTTCAATGTCGTCTTTGCAACGTCCTGCCAAAATAATATGTCGTAAATGTTCAGGCAATTTGATTAAGCAAATGCGGATGAGTTCTGAGGGGCTGTATGGGTTTGACAGGTACTGATTCATGTGCAACATGTCTTCAAAATATTTCACAAGACTGGAAAATTCAGATTGTTCGAAATGTTTCATCATTATGATGCTATGTTTTACTCGGTCTTGTGTAGCTTGAGACCAATATGCTGAGAGGAAGGTATGATAAAATTCTCCTTCACTGTGACAATCGTGAATGACCGATCGCATTCTTACAGCTGGTTCATTCTCTAAGTAGCCACACATAAATTCTAATCTGTGTTCTAACGACCAGTTGCGAGGACAACAATGAGAGAATTGATGGAGCCATGCTTGTGGATGAGTGTCGTTGCCAGAATTCTTAAATGTTTTGAATTTACATGTAGTAATGAACAGCTTATAGTCAAAATCATCGTGTCGGCGAGTAGCATATCGGTCATTGTTACGTCGTGTCGGCGGTTCCATCTCAAAATTCGGTGCACCCTGCCAATTTCTTTCATAATTTCTGAAATGCGCTGTGTTATTTTTTGGTGGCTTTTCCGTATTTCTAAGTTCCTCTTCCCGTATTGGAGCGCGAGTGTCCTCTGAAATATGTAATTTTTGTATTACTTGTGCCAACTGATCTTGTACTTCCCGAATTTCTCTTTTGTTTTACGTATTAATTTGATTCTGATTTTGTTTGAATTTCTTAATTTGTTCATACTCTTCTGTGTCAGTGATGGCTACTGGTCTTGTGTCATTCAGATCATCATCTACCTTTGCAGATAAGTTTGTGAACTGATCCGAAAGTTGGGCTACTTTCTCCGATAGTGTACTTATTTCCTCAGTGTGTTTTTCTGAACCAAGTTTCAGAGTGTCCATTTGTGTTGAAATCGTATCTACTGTGTCCTTGAAGTTTTCCTGAGTTTTTTTAAGTTGCATAACCGAATCGATAGATGCAACTGAGTCAATGTTAGCCCACAAGGTCTCATGATTTTCATGAGTATGGTTTGCAGTTCTTTTATGGCTGCTTCGTGATTCTGTAATGCATTTTCATGACGCGAAAAAATAGGTTGGAAATGCTCACAAATTTGTGTTTTTACGTCATTACAGACTTTTTGACATTTCGATTCAATGTTATATAACTCATTAGTTAAATCTTCACGTGTTTGTTGAAGTGTGGTGTCTAACTTCAGAAGATTTTGTTCTATTGTGTCTAACTGTTGCTGTATTTGTCTCTGATATTGTTCCATTGTGTCTAACTTTTGAAGATTTTGTTCCATTGTGTCTAACATTTGAAGCTTTTGCTGTGTTTGTCTCTGATTTTGTTCCATTGTGTCTAACTTTTGAAGCTTTTGTCCCATTTGTTGCATTAATTGTAATAACAATGCACTGGTATCTGAAACTTGTTCCTCAGTGCTATTCGGCAGTGAATTCCCACCGGCAACATTCACATTTTGACAAGCGGAAAATATGTTTTGACTCATTTGAGAAAACGGTGAGAACCCAAAACCTGAGTCTACAGTATTTGCAATATTGTGTTCTGTCATTCCCGATTCCTGAGGCGAGCTGTTGCCGACCGATCGATCGATAATGCTTCCCTGTTCACTACCTATTTCAGTGTCTAAACCATTATTTGACGCCCGCTCCATTTCCCTATGCACAGTTGCCAAATTACTACTTTGAATATTAGTTAATTCATTACATGGTGGCGCTAACACACTGCTTTCGTCTTCACTGTCATTTCTCAGTTTACTTTGGAGCCTAGTATTACGTTTTTCACACGCCATAATTGTCACAATATTTCACACGACAACACAGAAAAACACAATTTTAAGAGCAAAATAAGATAACACATTAACATAGCAATGGAAATAATGTCTACTTAATCGGAAGCGCAGCTGCGAAATACTTGGTGCAAATCTACATGCAAGTCACAACTGTTTTACTGTACAACAATGAAAAACTACAATTACAGAGGAAATTCTCTCTATGATTACGCGCTAGGAATAAACAAAGGCTCCACTAATTACACAAACTACAAGACAAAAATCAGAAGATTCCAGTGAGGTATCCTCGGCTAAGGGTCGACATATGAAACGTCCCCTTTGAAAAATTTTACAAGACTGTGCTTAAACTGACACACAATATTTTTAGCGCAACGGAATCTGACTTTCAAAAATCCCTACAAAAGAATGGCCCTGACTAACATTAACCTATACGTTTCACAAATCACTCACCCCACAAAAATCTTCGTTACTCGAACTACTGCAATACAGCGAGCGCCACTACTGCCAGCTAAATAAAAGATTCAAACTACTGAAGGCACTAACTACTGATAGGCATAGTTAGCAAATGAAAGATTTTAATAGAGAACAAACAATGTATTTACCTTAATAGTCATAATATATATAGCAGTTCATGACATCCAGTCTTACAAATTTCAAAACTCTCTCCCCACATCCACCACTGCTGGCAGCTCACCTCCAACTGCGTAACGCCACGAGCTGTTCGCATCCGGCTGCCCAACACTACAATGGCAGACAACAATGCAAACTGGCCACAGACTGCACACAGCACAGCCAGCGATTTTCATACAGAGCGCTACGTAACGTTGCCAATAAGAAAACATAAACAGCCTACTTACACCGGGATCTCCTGCATAGATGGCAGACGCTCTATCCATCTGTTTTTTTAAAAATCTCATTTTGTTCGTTTTTGTTCGTTGCACCTGCTCATGGCGGACGTCGCAAGACATCCGTTTCAGTTCGTCTGTGATCCATTAACTCAGTATTTTTATTACAGAGGGCAGCTAACCCACTGACCGGCTATCCGTGTGAGCCACCGATTATTCTGTGTGTTATTAATGCAAGAAAATGTTATACCATATTCACATAGATTCACATGTGTAATTGTCGTTTTGTAAGTCGGAGACGACACGGTACATAACTGTATCATTTATACAGGACGAATAAAATAAAATATTTGTAGCAGGATTCTAGTGTTGTAGTTGTTTACGAGATATCGTATTTTGAAAAGTTACCACACCGACACTTTTTTGTGCCATTCAACCTGTGTAGTCGCTAGGTACGACGCTGTTATGTTTGTTTACAGTGTTCTTGTATGTTCCTTGAGTGCATAGCGATTTGCTAGTCACTCAGTGTGTGGCAGTCCAAGCACTAGGTCCTGAGTAGACGATGGGATTTACAAATGCAGAAAAAGTCGACCGCTCATGGTGTATGCAGAGTGTAGAAAGAATCCAGATCGTTCGTCTACGGTGCATGCGGCAGGATATCCCAATAGACATCAGCCATCTCCGTGGTTATTTATCAACTTCTCCAGTCAGTTACGTGTAAGTGGGAGTGTAGCGTCTAGGCAACGCAACAGAAGGAATAAATTGACTAGAGAAGACGAGGAAATTAATGTTCGTGCCAGTGTTGCAGTTGATCCGCATGTTGGCGCCTGCGCAATCACACAAGGAAGTGGCATGAGTCAGGCACGTGTACCACGCATTCTCCATCGACATAGGTTCCATCCCTATCACATCTCTCTCTAACAAGAGCTGCATCGAAACGATTGTAAGGATAGGTGTTAACTTCTGTACATGCGCATTAAGACAGGACAATCCAGTTGCATCATGTCTCTTGTTTAGTGATGAAGATACATTTACCAATCATGGCCAGGTAAATCGCCGAAAAATGCGTTATTGGTGTATTGACAAACACCGTTGGTTTCGTCAGGTGGAACGTCAGCGTCCATGAAGTGCGAAACGTATGGTGTGGGGTAGTGAACCATAAGCTCATATGCCAGTTTTTCGTAGACGGAACTCTGAATGCGCTGAAGTACTGCAGCCTCCCAACAGACCGGGGTGGATTGAAGAGGGCTGTTTGTGGACGTAGTGACCCACCAACCACTCTGAGGGATCTATGCCGAATCGCCGTTGAGGAGTGGGACAATCAGGACCAAAAGTGCCTTGATGAACCTGTGGACGGTATGCCACGACGAATACAGGCATGCATCAATGCAAGAGGACGTGCTACTGGGTATTAGAGGTACCGGTGTGTACAGCAATGTGGACCAGCACCTCTGAAGGTCCCGCTATATAGTGGTACAACATGCAATGTGTGGTTTTTATGAGCAATAAAAAGGGCGGAAATGATGTTTATGCTGATCTTTATTCCAATTTTCTGTACAGATTCCGGAGCTCTTGGAACCGAGGCGATGCAAAACTTTTTTTGATATGTGTATTATGAAAATAAAAGTTGAATGGAATGTCATCGAACAGCATTTCAAAAGTTGGCACTCGATGTGAGGAATATGGAACTGTATTTTTTCAGTGCAGAGTTTATGAAAAACAACAATATTTTCATGTCGTTATTTTAATTAACTGAGGAACTTAGATTATCGTCTTGCGTGAGAAACAAGGTTTAATGACTGTAGTAACGCTATTTAGACGCACTTCTATTAAGAGAGCTCAATCATTTACAAAAGCTGATGCTAAAGTGATGCATAAGTTTGGAATCATCGGTTTGGTGGGATTAGCTCATTGTGGCTGTACTCCGCCAAATATATTGTTTCACCGTGTACAGAAGGCGGTTATGACTGTCAGTGAATATTAGAAACATTGGGCATGATCTCAAAACGGGATGCCAAAAATGGAATCATACATTGACGTTTGTAGATACACATTATTCTCAGAGAACGGTCGGCCTCACATATCAGAAACAGAAACTATTTATGTCTTATTATCAAATTGCCAGCGCACCCATGGGGAAGTCGCAGATTTAGTACTGCTCATTAAAGATAAGAAAGTTGTTTGAAAATAGAAGTAAACAACAACGAAGTCATAAATTCAGAATGGTATGTACAGGGAGAATCACCTAAAACTTGCACCGAAAATACTGCAGAAATGGAAAGTGCTACTGATGTGCGGTTTTCACAGAATGGAGTGGTAGTCAGAAGCTCGCATTATTAACCAATCAACAGATTGTAATAAAACTTAGCAAGTGTATTTTTGTGCAGACATATACTTTTTAAGGCTATCGATGCCTATTGACATATGAAAACTAAAAGTAGGGTAAATTAGAATGTCATTGGTGTTTGTTGCAGGATTCTGGTGCGAGTCCTCTACGAGATATCGTTTTCTGGAAAGTTCCCACACCGGCACTTCTACAATACCTGTGGTAGCATACACTAAAGAACAACATAAGTGCATACTCTAGTTATGTGGATTCTGACCATCACAGGTTGTGTTCAAAATGACCACCAGCAGCGGCAATACACGTTTCCAGTCTGTTCTGGAACAAGTGTTGCACATGTGTCGGCATTTCGGCTGGGATGCCCCCGCAGGCTGCAGTAATAAATCATTGCATAACATCGTGTGTGGTTGGTGTATCCTTGTAGACAGCGTCTTTCAGCTTTCCTCACTGGAAAATGTCTACAGGCCTCAAATATGGGGTCTACAGGCCTCAAATATGGGGAACGGGCCGGCCAAGGTACAGGTCCTCAGTGTACAGTCCAATAATTTGGAAAGAATGTCTGAAGTCATGCTGTAGTACTTCGCGCACTGTGGGCTGGATACCCATAATGTTGCTACCACATGTTCCTCCTAGTATGTAGAGGAACGTCTTATAGCATTCGTGGAAGGTAGTCTGTTAGGGGGCTGCGTTACTTGAGCGCGGTCAGTGTTCTGTCTGTGAAAAACGGGCATATGAGCTTATGGTTCACTACCACACACGATATGTTTACTCTTCATGGACGCTGACGTTCCACCTGATGAAACCAACGGTGTTTGTCAATATACCAATACTGCATGTTTCGGCGGTTTACCTGTCCATGATTGGTAAATGTAACTTCGTCACTAAACAAGAGACATGATACATCTGGAGTATCCTGTCTTATTGCGCATGTACAGGAGTTAACAGCTATCCTTGCAATCGTTTCGATGCAGCTCTTGTTAGAGAGAAATGTGATAGTGATGGAACCTACGTCGATGGAGAATGCGTAGTACACTTCCCTGACTCATGCCACTTCCTCCTGTGATTGTGCGGGAGCCAACGTGCGCATCAAGTGCAACACTGGCAAGAACATTAATTTCCTCATCTTCTGTTGTCACTGGTTTCCTTCTGTTATGTTGTCGACGCTACACTGCCACTTTCACGTAACTGACTGGAGAAGTTGATAAGTAATTGCGGAGATGGCTGACGTCTATTGGGATATTCTGCAGCATAAACCGTACACGAACGAACATTCTTTCAACACTCTTCATACATCATGAGGTTGTCGACTTTTTGTGTGTTGGTAAATCCCATCGTCTATTCAGGACTTACTGCTTGGACTGTCACACACTGAGTGACTAGCAAATCGCAATACAGTCAAGGAACACACAAGCACACTGTAAACAAAGATAAGATCGTACCTAGTGGCTACACAGGTTGAATGGCACAAAGAAGTGTTAGTGTTGAAACTTTTCAAAATACGATATCTCGTAAACGACTTGCACTAGAATCCTACAACAAACACCCCTAACATTCTGATTTACCCTATTTTTAGTTTGTTATTGTCAATACTAAGTAAGAGCAGAGGTAATTCGAGTTTTCAAGAAGGGTCGTCGAGCAGATGCGCAAAACTATAGGCCTATATCTCTGAGATCGATCTGTTGTAGAATTTCAGAACATGTTTTTTGCTCGCGTATCATGTCATTTCTGAAAACCCAGAATCTACTCTCTAGGAATCAACATGGATTCCGGAAACAGCGATCGTGTGAGACCCAACTCGCTTCATTTGTTCATGAGACCCAGAAAATATTAGATACAGGCTCCCAGGTAGATACCATTTTCCTTGACTTCCGGAAGGTGTTCGATATAGTTCCGCACTGTCGCCTGATAAAGTAAGAGCCTACGGAATATCAGACCAGCTGTGTGGCTGGATTGAAGAGTTTTTAGCAAATGGAGAGACGTCTACAGACGTTAAAGTAATCTCTGGCGTGCCACAGGGGTGCGTCATGGGACCATTGCTTTTCACAATATATATAAATAACCTAGTAGATAGTGTCGGAAGTTCCATGCGGCTTTTCGCGGATGATGCTGTAGTATACAGAGAAGTTGCAGCATTAGAAAATTGCAGCGAAATGCAGGAAGATATGCAGCGGATAGGCACTTGGTGCAGGGAATGGCAACTGACCCTTAACATAGACAAATGTAATTTATTGCGAACAAATAGAAAGAAGGATCCTTTTTTGTATGGTTATATGATAGCGGAACAAACACTGGTAGCAGTTACTTCTGTAAAATATCTGGGAGTATGAGTACGTAGCGATCTGAAGTGGAATGATTATATAAAATTAATTGTTGGTAAGGTGGGTGCCAGTTTGAGATTCATTGGGAGAGTCCTTAGAAAATTTAGTCCATCAATAAAGGAGGTGGCTTACAAAACACTCGTTCGACCTCTACTTGAGTATTGCTCGACAGTGTGGGATCCGTACCAGGTCGGGTTGACAGAGGAGATAGAGAAGATCCAAAGAAGAGCGGCGCGTTTCGTCACAGGGTTATTTGGTAACCGTGATAGCGTTACGGAGATGTTTAACAAACTCAGGTGGCAGACTCTGCAAGAGAGGTGCTCTGCATCGCGGTGTAGCTTGCTCGCCAGGTTTCGAGAGGGTGCGTTTCTGGATGAGGTATCGAATATATTGCTTCCCCCTACTTATACCTCCAGAGGAGATCACGAATGTAAAATTAGAGAGATTCGGGCGTGCACGGAGGCTTTCCGGCAGTCGTTCTTCCTGCGAACCATACGCGACTGGAACAGGAAAGGGAGGTAATGACAGTGACACGTAAAGTGCCCTCCACCACATACCGTTGGGTGGTTTGCGGAGTATAAATGTAGATGCAGATGTAGAATAGCATTGTTCCATTTAAAAACGTGTACCTTTGCATAAAAATTCACTTTATAAGTATTATTACTATCTGTTTACTGTATAACAATGAGCCCCTTACTACCAATTCATTCTGTGGAAACCGCACAAAGCACTTTCCATTTCCGCAATATTTGCGGTCCAAGGTTTAGGTTATTCACCCTGATATCGCAAGGTTATGTTATTTGTCACTGGCGGTGGAGTATTTATTGTAGTAAAGAATTTGATAATATCTAGTGAAGTTGTTAGATTCTGAATAAGAGACAATGTGCGTAAATTTGAGCATGACCGTCAACATCTAACATGGTAATTGGATGCTTTTAGTGTTGTAGCGGCAGAGCGCTTCAAAGAGAGCTTACAATGGGAAGAAGTTTCCTGATTATTGTAGTAGGGGTAGATTTCTATATGCCAAATAAGAATGAAAGGCTCATGTGATCAAAACTGGTGCCCGAGATTCTGAATGCCTTGTCTGAAAATTATTTCGAGCAGACAGAGAACCAACTCGTGAGGGTAATGTTATGGACGTCCTAGTGACAAACAGACCGGAATCAGTTAACCTACAGGAAGACAACAGTGATCATAACGCTGTGATAGCATGAGTGACAAAGGATGGTGGGAGAATATTTTTGCTTAGCAAGAGTAACAGGACACAAATTACAAAGTATCTGAGTAGTTAGCGTCAAATATTCAGTTCTGAGGATGAAGATGCCAAGCACAGATGGTTAAAATTCAAAAGCATTGTTCAATACGCCCTAGACAAATATGCGCCGAAGAAGGGTTTAAGAGATGGGAAATATCCACGACGTTTTAACAGCCGTATTAGGAAGTTGGTAAAACAAGAAGAGCTGCAGCACAGATTTAAGAGAAATCAAACCTAGTTGACACATTTTGAACGAAGCGAAAATCAGTATAAGGAAAGCAACGAGAGAAACGTGCAATGTATTTCAAAGAATAATTTTGCAACCCCAAGAATTTTTGGCCTTATGTAAAGTCAGAAAGCGGATCAAAATCATCTGTTCAGTCGTTTAATATCCACGCTGACGCCGAAACAAAAATTGACAGAGAAACGGCCGAAATACTGAATTCGGTCTTCTGAAACTGTTTCACTGCAGAAGGTCGTAATACGTCTCGTCCTTTCAGTCATGGCACGAACGGCAAAATGACAGGAATTCAGATAAGTGATCGTGGAATAGAAAAGCAATTATAATCGCTTAATAGTGGAAAGGCTTCTGGTCCGGGCGGGATACCTTTTGATATTTTACAGAGATTATGCGAAAGAACTTGCTCCCTGTCTATGAGTAGTTTATCGTAGGTCGCTGGAGTAACGAAGGTTAGCTGAGGTTAATATCGACGGGCCGGCTCCATGACGGGCCGAATCCATTTCTCTATGGACACAGACAATAGACGCTGTTGCCAAAGATTCGTCATGTCAGTGATAACCTGTTCCACGAAGACACTAAACAATGGTGGAAAAAGGTAAGGTTTGTACTGTACCTTTGCAATTGACCAGCAATAATGACTGAAATGTCATATTGGTCTGGTGATAGTGATTAGTTTTTGGGCTCTTCAGTTTCGTATACATGTTATTCTGATTCAGATGCCAACAAGAACCTCGCAAAAATAAAAAAAATGGGATGTATTGACACTTATTTAGATGTGTTTGTACTTAACATCGCTTACACTGTAGCGCACTGCCTGGCCTAATGAAGGGACCCAGTTCCCTTTACGGCCGATGACACATATTTTTATTTTTCAAATATTTCATTAACAGTAAATATTAATTAATGACTTCTATGTCTACTATAGGCAGTGCAGAAGATAGTGTTCAAGTTACCCTGACAGTAAAATGTTTATTACAATATCCGAGGATTTTATTACATATTTTCCTGAGGTAGCCCATCGATAGCAACCTTCCCTTACTTTGACTCGCAAAAATAGCAGGTTACTCCCGTTTTCAAGAAGGTGGTAGAACATATGCATAGATTTATAGACATATTACGCTAATGCCAATCTGCTGTAGGATCATGGAATACGTTTTATGCTCACGTATTATGACGTTTTCGGAGAATGAAAATGTCCTCTACAAAAATCTACATAGATTCTGCAAACAGAGATCTCACGAAACTCAGCTCCGTGGGATCCAGTGCGTAGACTTCGGCGCCGAGGTTCTTGTCCGGTTGCTTTGACTTCAGAAATGCATTCAGTACATTTGCGTACTGTCGTTCAGTGAACAAAATACGAGCTTACTGAGTATGGGACCAGAAATGAGACTGGATTCATAACTTACTTGCGACAGAGCTTAATGCGTCCCTCATAACGGAACAAAATCGCCGGCCGGTGTGGCCGAGCGGTTCTAGGCGCTTCAATCTGGAACTGGGCGACCGCTACGGTCGCAGGTTTCAATCCTGCCTTCGGCATGGATGTGGGTGATGTCCTTAGGTTAGTTAGGTTTAAGTAGTTTTGAGTTTTAGGGGACTGATGACCTCAGATGTTCAGTCCCATAGTGCTCACAGCCATTTGAACCATTTTTGGAACTAAATCGGCAGATGTCAAGGAAATTTCAGAAGTACCCAGATGAATTATCGTAGTATCCTTACTATCTACAACATAGACTGAAGGGAATCGCAACACCAAAAAACGATTAATGCAGAGTAATGAAATGTGTGGGTAGCACATTTAGGTGATTAACATTGTAAGGTAACAGATTAGTGTAAGTGGGAGATAAATCATTGCAAATGTGAAATGCTGGTGCTATAATAACCAGTGCAACCGCCAGAATGTCGAATGCAAGCATACAAACGTGCATGAATTGTGTTGTACAGGAGTCGGATGTCAGTTCGCGAAATGGAGTCCCATGCCTGTTGCACTTGGTCGGTCAATACACGGACGGTTACCACTGTTTGTGGACGTCGCTGGAGTTGTCGTCTGATGATGTCCCATATGTGCTAGATAGGAGACAGAACTGGTGATGGAGCGCGCCAAGGCAACCTGTCCCAAGAGGAAGTTGGTTACTCTGTTCTGTACCACGCATTACACATATCCACTTCTTCACACATTGTGTGTTAAACGAGCTGTTGGACAGTCGGTGCACTTGACGGATCAGATCATTTCGAAAGAGGCATAATTGCGATTACTAGGACCACACTACACATAAAGAAGCTGCTAATGTGCAGTTTATGTGTCGTCTGGGCCACTGAAGACGTGAAACTTTATGCGACTGCTGTGAGAAATGACCTTTTGCGAGACATACCACTCCAAATGTCCACTCCATACATTTCCCTTCGCAATGTTCGGTGGAAAACTGTTGGAGAGATACCTCCAATCACAGATAGCAGCAGTTCCTGTCCGGTCTCAAACCGACTCTCGCCAAGAGGGTGTGGCACTCATATGCGGTTCCTGTCGGTTAAGACTGACCACCACTGTTCTTAAGCCGTGTTACACAGGTACGAGTGGTACATCATTCCATGCAGGGATGCTGGACACTCCGCGTTGTTACGCCTAAAATCTGACAACTTCATTTACGACGTGGTCACGAGCACGTCAAGCCTCCACATCGACCCATCTTACTGCTCCCGTTCCGTACAATAGGCTGGTAGATTCGAATGTACACCACTTCGCTGCCGTTACTAAGTCAGCGATGGAGGGTAACATGACCATCTGGTATAAGTTCTAGATCACCTACAGCGCTGCAAATCGATCAGTGTGCTCCATTAAGGGGTCACTAATACAGGGTGATTCAAAAAGAATACCACAACTTTAGGAATTTAAAACTCTTCAACGACAAAAGGCAGAGCTAAGCACTATCTGCCGGCGAATTAAGGGAGCTATAAAGTTTCATTTAGTTGTACATTTGTTAGCTTGAGGCGCTGTTGACTAGGCGTCAGCGTCAGTTGATGCTAAGATGGCGACCGCTCAACAGAAAGCTTTTTGTGTTATTGAGTACGGCAGAAGTGAATCGACGACAGTTGTTCAGCGTGCATTTCGAACGAAGCAGGATGGAGCGCCACCACATTGGCACTTATCTGTCCGTAACTACCTGAACGTCAACTACCCGAGGCGATGGATCGGCCGCCAGGCAGCCCGTGACAGAGCACTTCATCACTGGCCTCCAAGAAGCCCTGATCTTACCCCCTCCTATTTTTTCTTATGGGGGTATGTTAAGGATATGGTGTTTCGGCCACCTCTCCCAGCCACCATTGATGATTTGAAACGAGAAATAACAGCAGATATCCAAACTGTTACGCCTGATATGCTACAGAGAGTGTGGAACGAGTTGGAGTATCGGGTTGATATTGCTCGTGTGTCTGGAGGGGGCCATATTGAACATCTCTGAACTTGTTTTTGAGTGAAAAAAAACCTTTTTAAATACTCTTTGTAATGATGTATAACAGAAGGTTATATTATGTTTCTTTCATTAAATACACATTTTTAAAGTTGTGGTATTCTTTTTTAATCACCCTGTATTTTGTCCGGTGAGCCGAAGTTTTATGTTAATTACTTTAGTTTGTCACATAGTGTATATCTATTAGATTAAGTGGTGAGCGCCGTACAGACCACTAATGGAATCATCACTCTTAAAATTACTATTGTAATTGTTTAGGGTTCCTTACCTCGATTGACAAAAACAGAACCCTTATATTGAGGTGATGTAAGTCATGGGATATTTCCTACGTCGTGTCGGATCTCCTTCTGCCTGGCACTCGACGTGCCATGAATTCAACAAGCCGCTGAAAGTCCCATGGAGAAATATTGAGCCCTGCTGCCTCTGTAGTGTTGCCGGTGCAGCGTTTTGTGCACGAACTGACCTCTCAGTTACGCCCATAAATGTTCGATTCATTTCCCCCGATCTGGGTGACCAAATCATTCATTCGAATTGTCCAACTGCGGTCGGAACACAATGTCACGGTGCATTGTCATCCATAAAAATTACATTATCGTTTGAGAACATAAAGTCCATGAATCGCTGCAGATGGGATCCAAGTAGCAAAACATAAGCATTTCAAGTCAATGATCGGTTCAGTTGGAACAGAGGACCCAGTGAGATCCATGCAAACACAGCCCACACCATTATGGAACACCACCAGCTTGCACAGTGCCTTGTTGCCAACTTGGGTCCATGGCTTCGTGGCGTCTGCACCACACTCGAACCCTATCGTCAGCTCTTACCAACTCAAATAATGACTCATCTCATCAGACCATTGTTTTCCAGTCGTCCAGGGTTCAACCGATATGGTCGCGAGCCGAGGAGACGCGCTGCAGGCGATGTTTTGCTTTTAGCAAAGGCACATTGCTTGTCTTTTACCATTGACAATTCTATGTAAACCCAACTGCTGTCGGTCGTAAAGTGAAGGCCGTGGGGCACTGCGTCGTCTGTGGTGAGAGGTAATCTCCGAAATTTGGTATTCTCGCCACTCTCTTGGCATTCTGGATCTCGGAATATTGATTCCCCGGCGATTTACTTCACGGAATATCTCATGAGTTTGGCTCCATCTACTACACTACTGGCCATTAAAATTGCTACACCACGAAGATGACGTGCTACATACGAAAATTTAACCGATAGGAAAAAGATGCTGTGATATGAAAATGATTAGCTTTACAGAGCATTCACACAAGGTTGGCGCCGGTGGCGACACCTACAACGTGCTGACATGAGGAAAGTTTACAACCGATGTCTCATACACAAACAGCAGTTGACCGGAGTTGCCTAGTGAAACGTTGTTGTGATGCCTCGTGTAAGGAGGAGAAATGCGTACCATCAAATTTCCGACTTTGATAAGGTCGGATTGTACTCTATCGCGATTGCGGTTTATCGTATCGCAACATTGCTGCTCGCATTGGTCGAGATCCAATGCCTGTTAGCAGAATATGGAATCGATGGGTTCAGGAGGCTAATACGAAACGCCGTACTGGATCCCAACGGCCTCGTATCACTAGCAGTCGAGATGAAGGCATCTTATACGCATGGCTGTAACGGATGGTGCAGCCACGTCTCGATCCCTGTGTCAACAGATGGGGACGTTTGCAAGACAACAACCATCTGCACGAACAGTTCGACGACGTTTGCATCAGCATGGACTATCAGCTCGGAGATCCTGGCTGCGGTTACCCCTGACGCTGCATCACAGACAGGAGCGGCTGCGATGGTGTACTCAACGACGAACCTGGGTGCACGAATGGCAAAACGTCATTTTTTCGGATAATTCCAGGTTCTGTTTACAAAATGATGATGGTCGCATCTAAGTTTGTCGACATCGTGGTGAACGCACATTGGAAGCGTGTATTCGTCATCGCCATACTGGCGTATCACCCGTCTTGATGGTATGGGGTGCTATTGGTTACACGTCTCGGTCACCTCTTGTTCGCATTGACGGCACTTTGAACAGTGGACGTTACATTTCAGATGTGTTACGACCCGTGACTCTACCCTTCATTCGATCCCTGCGAAACCCTACATTTCAGCAGGATAGTGCACGACCGTATGTTGCAGGTCCTGTTCGGGCCTTTCTGGATACAGAAAATGTTCGACTCGTGCCCTGGCCAGCACATTCTCCAGATCTCTCACAAACTGAAAATGTCTGGTCAATGGTGACCGAGCAACTGGCTCGTCACAATACGCCAGTCACTACTCTTGATGAATTGTGGTATAGTGTTGAAGCTGCATGGGCAGCTGTACCTGCACACGCCATCCAAGCTCTGTTTGACTCAATGCCCAGGCGTATCAAGGCCGTTATTACGGTCAGAGGTGGTTGTTCTGGGTACTGATTTCTCAGGATCTATGCACCCAAATTGCATGATAATGTAATCACATGAGTTCTAGTATAATATATTTGTCCAATGAATACCCGTTTATCATCAGCATTTGTTCTTGGTGTAGCAATTTTAATGGCCAGTAGTGTAAGTGATTGCTACCTCAATTCACGTATCATATCCGTGACACCCTCCCCGCTATTTGGCCATAATGTGAAACGAGCTGCCCTGCTTTGAACCTTCTTGGTGTGCTTCTTCAATCCTATCTATTGCGTATCCCACACGGCGCGGCAATACTCACGAAGAGGGTGGGCAAGTGTAGGGTAGGCAGTCTCTTTGGTGGACCTGTCCTACTTGCTAGGTGTTCTGCCAATAAACCGCAGTCTTTGGTTCGCTTTCCTCACAACATTATTTATGTGGTCGTCTCAATTTACGTTGTTCGTAATTGTTATTCCTACTTGTTTAATTGAATTCACAGGCTTTAGATTTCTGTGATTTGCCATGTAACCGAAATTTAGCGGATTTCTTTTAGTAACCATTTGCGTTACTTCGCACTTCTCATTATTTAGAGTAAATTGCCACTTGTCACACCATACAGATATCATGTTTAAACCATTTTGCAATTGGTTTTGATCATGTGATGACTTTACAAGACGGTAAATGACAGCATTATCTGCAAACAGTATAAGAGGACTGCTCAGATTGTCTCCAAAATCGTTTATACATATCAAGGACAGCAAAGGGCCTATAACACTCCTTGGGAAACGACCGATATCACTTCTGTTTTACTCGATGACTTTTCTTCAGTCACTACGAACTGCGATCTTTCTGGCACGAAATCACGAATTCGGTCGCCCAACTGAGACGATACTGTTGGCACGCAATTTGAAGTCGGTTGTGAAGAACAGTGTCAAAAGCCATCTGCAAATCTAAACGTATGGAATCAATCTGACATCTCCTGTCAGTATCACTAATTACTTTGTGTGAATAAACAGCTAGTTATGATTCACAAGAACGATATTGGCTAGTTGTCAATAAATCTTTTTCTTCGAGGTAATTCATAACGTTCGAACATAGTATATGTTCCAAAATCCTACTGCATATGACGTCACTGATATGCGTCTGTATTCATCGGATTACTGCTATTTCCTTTCTTGAGTATTGGTGTGTCCTGTGCAACTTTAGTACCGGTCTTTGAACGAGCAAGTAGTTGTATAGATTACTAGGTGTCGGTCTATTGTACTGTCATACTCTAAAGGAACCTAGCTCTTATATGAAATGGACTGAAGGCTTTGCCTTTATTGAGTGACTTAAACTGTTTCGTTGCACCGAGAACATCTACGTCTAAGATACTCATGGACCGTGGTACTAGTCCATTCTTTAGAAAATCAAAATTACAATCTCACCACAGTTACTTAAAAGAAATAGGAAACTCGGGATCACTAGTGATGGACGAGCTTGTGATCGTTTTACAATTTTAATTTGACTCAAAATGGACTTTATTATAAACTTAATTTCGGACATTTGCCCTCTTACTGATGCAATATACAAGTCTTCACTTTAATTGAATTAAATAAACACGAATAAGAATCATGTTTTGTGTCCGCAACTAAAATCATAGATAGTAGGCACGGTAAAATCAAACATAATCAATCGCTCTCGTTTAACCGTATCTCAAAAGACTAGTAACACTATACACTTCCAACCCAAAGTTACACAGCCACATAATACCACAACTTCATTAAAAAACAAAAATCTTAAAGCTTAATAAAACTGAACTGTCCACATAAAGGTCCACAGTGAAAGATGCTTGTACTAAAAATGCAAAGTGGGCCAACCAACGTCGCAAAACTGGCACACAGAAAAACAACAAGCTGCACATTCATTAAAGATACACAAATGATTAACATAAGTGTTAAATAGGAATAGCTAGAAATAACTCAACCATTAAAATGACTTACACAAACGGTAATATTAACAAGTGGCCTCAATTAACTACCGGACATAATGACTCAGAATGAATCCCAAATTGCACTTAACTTTAGAGAACAGCGTTAAGGCCCACGGCAATATTTGGAAGCAATAACGCTACGGCTGGCAGGCAATACGAGTGTTCACTCCCCACGGCTTATGCATAGGCTCACTAACAGACGGTACATATTTGTATATAGTCCTACCGGCCTCACAATGAGCGGTCCTGGCAGGAATCCATAACCTCACTGACGCCGGGAAACGAGCAGACTTAACAAATGGCCTGCAGAACAAATAGACTGCGATGAAAACACGGTCAAATCGCAGCCACACTGGAATATATAATAAACATGCCCCAAATTCTTAAGGAGCAATACTCTAACATTACCCGTCTCCCAGTAAATTAGCAGGAAACTTAGAGATCACTTCCAGTTGCCTTGAGGCACTCTCAACATTAAATAAACATACCATACCCTGCTGTGACAAATTATTAAACTATTAACTCTAAGGCTGCCAGGCGCGTACACAACCGCAACCAGTCCCAAAGCGGTCAATATGTCCTAAAACAAGTTAAAATTTGCATGAAAACCACTTAAAACACACACTCCACAGATGATGAGAAACGAAATGAGGAACATCAGCCTCCTTAAAATAGCCACTGCGGAACCAAGTTCAGAACCATCTCCGGCAGCTACTCATGCCGCAATAAGTTTCAACGATCTTCTTAGTTAAACAGAATAAAAAGTCATACTTAACTTGGAGCTTGCAAATTAAGAGGTGGGAAGGAAGCTGTTCAGCGTGAGACGACGAACCCGCCACAATTTTGCACGTCAAGGCGCCCAATGATCGGCACCGTACATCCGGCGCGACAAAAGACAAGGGCGGCGAGCATGGCGAGGCCCGTGGACCACGGTTAGGGACGCAGCCTTGTTTTCAACACAAGTTGGCCCGTTGAACGCCGACCGTACACACTCTCGTCCCACGTTCACCCGGAAAACCGCCGAGGGGGCAGTCAAAGATAGCAAGACAGCCGAATATCGATATCAGCGATGCAAGTAGAACACCCTACCTCCAGTCGCCACGGCTCACTCATTTTAGAAGTTGTCCTTGATTCGAATGACGAAATATTTACTTCGTCTTCTTTGGTGAAGGAATTTCGGAATACCGTGATAGTAATTCTGATTTAGTGGCAGTGACATCACCATTGTTATCGGAAAGTCAAATGAAATGTCGTGTGGCGAGGGCCTCCCAGCGTGTAGACCTGATCGCTTGGTGCAAGTCTTCTGAGGTGACGCCACTTCGGCGATTTGCGCGTCGATGAGGATGAAATGAGGACGATGAATACGATACAAACACACAGTCCCTCAGCGGAGAAAATCTCCAACTCCGTGAATCAAACGCGGACCCTGTGGCATGACAAGCCGGTGCACTGTCTAATCAGCTACGGTGGTGGACTTCTCGGACAGTGAAGGCATTGATTGTGTCTTGCCACTGGTGTACTTTTCATATGACCAGAATTTCTTTGCAATTTCTGCCAGATTTCGAGACAGAGTTCCGATGTGGAAACTGTTAACAGCATTTAGCATTGAAGTCCGCGCTAAATTTCGAACTTCAGTAAAACATCGCCATTCGGTTGTTAGCAGTGTTATTAATGTGACTGAATGCCATTATTGCAGTCTTGTCGGGAACATAACCATTGTTATCAGGCAGTGAAGACATTGACTGTGTCTTGGCATTGTATACATTTCACATGACCAGAATTTATTTGCATTTTCTGCCAGATTTAGAGACAGAATTCCGATGTGGAAATTGTTAATAGCATCTAGCATTGAAGTCCGAGCTAAATTTCGAGCTTCAGTAAAACATCGCCATTCGGTTGTTAGCAGTGTTGTTAATGTGACTGAATACCATTATTGCAGTGTCGTCGGGGACATCACCATTGTTATCGGACAGTGAAGACATTGACTGTGTCTTGCCACTGGTATAGGCTACATTTCATATG
This sequence comes from Schistocerca nitens, assembly GCF_023898315.1. Classification (NCBI taxonomy): domain Eukaryota; kingdom Metazoa; phylum Arthropoda; class Insecta; order Orthoptera; family Acrididae; genus Schistocerca; species Schistocerca nitens. Next base: position 483,931,163 of record NC_064620.1, on the reverse strand, counting down.
ACCAGAATTTATTTGCATTTTCTACCAGATTTCGAGACAGAGTTCTGATGTGTAAACTGTTAATACCATCTAGCATCATATTGTTGTTGTAACTAAAATTGTTAATGAAATGAGTACTTCATGTAGGGTCTGATTGTGGACCAAAAACTGGATTTGCAGCACGTAAATACACTACTGGCCATTAAAATTGCTATACCACGAAGATGACGTGCTACAGACGCGAAATTTAACCGACAGGAAGAAGGTGCTGTGATATGCAAATGATTAGCTATTCAGAGCATTCACACAAGGTTGGCGCCGGTGGCGACACCTACAACGTGCTGACATGAGGAAAGTTTACAACCGATGTCTCATACACAAACAGCAGTTGACCGGCGTTGCCTGGTGAAACGTTGTTGTGATGCCACGTGTAAGGAGGAGAAATGCGTACCATCACGTTTCCGACTTGGATAAAGGTCGGATTGTAGCCTATCGCGATTGCGGTTTATCGTATCGCGACATTGCTGCTCGCGTTGGTCGAGATCCAGTGACTGTTAGCGAAATATGGAATCGGTCGGTTCAGGAGGGTAATACGGAACGCCGTGCTGGATCCCAACGGCCTCGCATCACTAGCAGTCGAGATGAAAGCATCTTATCCGCATGGCTGTAACGGATCGTGCAGCCACGTCTCGATCCCTGAGTCAACAGATGGGGACGTTTGCAAGACAACAACCATCTGCACGAACAGTTCGACGACGTTTGCAGCAACATGGGCTATCAGCTCGGAGACCATGGCTGCGGTTACCCTTGACGCTGCATCACAGACAGGAGCGCCTGCGATGGTGTACTCAACGACGAACCTGGGTGCACGAATGGGAAAAGTCATTTTTTTGGATGAATCCAGGTTCTGTCACATCCGCGTTTGGCGACATCGCGGTGAACGCACATTGGAAGTGTGTATTCGTCATCGCCATACTGGCGTATCACCCGGCGTGATGGTATGGGGTGCCATTGGTTACACGTCTCGGTCACCTCTTGTTCGCATTGACGGCACTTTGAACAGTGGACGTTACATTTCAGATGTGTTACGACCCGTGACTCTTCTCTTCATTCGATCCCTGCGAAACCCTACATTTCAACAGGATAGTGCACGACCGTATGTTGCAGGTCCTGTTCGGGCCTTTCTGGATACAGAAAATGTTCGACTGCTGCCCTTGCCAGCACATTCTCCAGATCTCTCACCAACTGAAAGCGTCTGGTCAATGGTGGCAGAGCAACTAGCTCGTCACAGTACGCCAATCACTACTCTTGATGAACTGCGGTATAGTGTTGAAGCTGCACGGGCAGCTGTACCTGTACACGCCATCCAAGCTCTGTTTGACTCAATGCCCAGGCGTATCAAGGCCGTTATTACGGTCAGAGGTGGTTGTTCTGGGTACTGATTTCTCAGGATCTATGCACCCAAATTGCATGAAAATGCAATGACATGTCAGTTCTAGTATAATATATTTGTCCAACGAATACCTGTTGGTCATCTGCATTGCTTCTTGGTGTAGCAATTTTAATGGCCAATTCAAAATGGTTCAAATGGCTCTGAGCGCTATGGGACTTAACGTCCATGGTCATCAGTTCCCTAGTACTTAGAACTACTTAAACCTAACTAGCCTAAGGACAGCAAACAACACCCAGGCATCACAATGGCCAGTAGTGTAAATAACTTAGAGTATACGGAATTAGTGAACGGGAGGGGAGGTAGCTATGTAATGGACATCATGTGGCATGGATATTTGACGATGTAACAGAAGAAGGCAGCAACAAACACCTTCCAGAAGAACGTGATCATGGCAGGAGGGCGGCATTCTCAGAGTAACTGCTATTTTCGACTTAACCGAAGATTCGCGGACGCAGGAACACGTTACCGTATAGCAAATCGGGCTCCTGAGTATCCGGTAGTAATGACGGTAGTTACCACTCGTCAGGCCATAGAGCACGTGGTCGGCGGGCAGAGCGCTCCAATTAAACGGTGGGGAGCGCAGGACAGGGCCTCATTTTCTCAAGTATGTGCTTGGCCCGGAGCCGTACCGCTCCACAACCTGTGAAACGACTCCTAACGATATAAAAATTAGGTGCCATAAAAACGGCTGGCCCGGCGGGAAATGAAGTTGCACGGGTGAGCGCCCGCTTCGGTCGGCGATGGTGGGCGGCAGAAGGGATAGCGCGGACGTGCCACTACAGGTAGTAGCAGCAGCAGCAGCAGCAGCCGCCGTAAACAAAAATCGGGAAAAAATAACGAGGGCCGGGAGCGCGCCCGTAGAGCGCTCTGGCGGCCTTCTGGCCAACAGCGGTCAATTAAAACGTCCGGGTGAGGCCAGCCGCGAGGTTCGCTCGTAAAGCTGGGCAACGCTTCTGCTGGCGGCAGCAGAGGGGGTAAGCGTTGGTAGGGAGGTGCAGAAACCGGAACGTACTACGCTGCGAGCACGGGGGATGTTGTGCAAACCAATCGCCGGTACCTGGAGGGTGTAATGGTTCTTTATTGGCGAAACCATTACCACCCGCCAACCCAATCTTTCGATACCGTAGATTAATGAATATTTTTCTACGTAATGTCTCATATTTTTCACTCTATTCAAATATGGTTTCATTTTTATTTGTAGGTACGTCGATATTTTGATATGTTGAAATAGATATAATATCTAGTGTGAATATATTTGTACTTATTGTTATCTTTGAGGCTGGCTTGTGACTTTTGTCGCGGAAGCGTACAGAGCAGTCAAGTTCTTGTGTTGAATATGAACAGTCTTGACTTTGTGTTGGACATGAAAAGATGAGTCTGAGTTGTGGACAATGAAAGTGTTGTGAGTTTTATTAAGAGCAGTAACGGCTGCGAAATTGTATGATGAAGTAATGTTTTGAACATTGTTGTTCTTACAAAATTGTTAAGGCTTTCGTGGCCACTTGTTGACAAACTGCCTATTGGCTTCTGTCTCGGGTTCTTCGGCCGACGTTCATCTAATGGTTTTTCTGACGTTTCGCCAGCACGAGTGGCTGGCATTATCAAAGCTTCACCCTCCATTGCCGGTGGTGAACTGGAGGCGAGCTCGCGGCCGCAGACTATATGTACCTGGCGCGCCAACGTCCGAGGGCTTCTCCGCGGTCATTTCCGGTGCGGTTCTCCTCTTGCTACCTGCGACGGTCGTTCGCTGCAGTACGGGAAGCCAGGATCCGTTTACCTTAAGGCTTTCCTCTTTCTTGTTGAAACTGTTCGCGTGTTTTTGGATTTCTACAGCTTCTCTGAACAAGCGCGTGTGATAGTGCTTCTCTACAGCCAGAACTTCCGTGTCGGCGAATTTTATTACGTGGTCGGTCTCATTCAGTGTGTGCTCTGCCACGGCCGATTTCTCCACCTGTTGTGGTCTTCAGTCCCGTGGCTGGTTTGATGCAGCTCTCCATGCTACTCTATACTGTGCAAGCTTCTTCATCTCCCAGCAACTACTGCAGCCTACATCCTTCTGAAACTGCTTAGTGCATTCATTTCTTGGTCTCCCTCTACGATTTTTACCCTCCACGCTGCCCTCCAGTAGTAAATTGGGGATCCCTTGATGCCTCAGAACATGTCCTACCAACCGATCCCTTCTTCTAGTCAAGTTGTGCCACAAACTCCTCTTCTCCCCAATTCTATTCAATACCTCATCATTAGTTATGTGATATACCCATCTAATCTTCAGCATTCTTCTGTAGCACCACATTTCGAAAGCTTCTATTCTCTTCTTGTCTAAACTATTTATCGTCCATGTTTCACTTCCATACATGGCTACACTCCATGCAAATACTTTCAGAAACGACTTCGTGACACTTAAATCAATACTAGATGTTAACAAATTTCTCTTCATCAGAAACGTTTTCCTTGCCATTGCCAGTCTACATTTTATATCCTCTCTACTTCGACCATCATCAGAGGTTTTGCTCCCCAAATAGCAACTGCTCTTCCAAGTCCTTTGCTGTCTCTGACAGAATTACAATGTCATCGGCGAACCTCAAGGTTTTTATTTCGCCTCCATGGATTTTAATACCTACTCCGAACTTTTCTTTTGTTTCCTTTACTGCTTTCTCAATATACAGATTGAATAGCATCGGGGAGAGGATACAACCCTGTCTCACTCCCTTCCCAACCACTGCTTCCCTTTCATGTCCCTCGACTCTTATAACTGCCATCTGCTTCCTGTACAAATTGTAAATAGCCTTTCTCTCGCTGTATTTTACCCCTGCCACCTTCAGACTTTGAAAGAGAATGTTCCAGTTTTGAACATGTCAAAGGAAAAAAAGTTTAATAAATGTGAATTTCTGTGAAAAGTGATTGTGAAGAATTATTTTCAAATGACCATTGTTTAAAAAAGTATGAAGCACATTGCAATGAAAAACATAAATCATCAAATTAAACCTGAAAGATTGTCTTCGTAAGTTCTTCAAGTCGACGTAATTAACATTCGAGTGCCTCTCGCACCAACAGCGATAGTCATGCTACCTAGACAACAATTTTAATTACGAGCCAAAGCCAGAGCGAGATCGTCGCTGGACTGCAAATACAAGATAAGTGTTATTATTGTTAATTTTCTTCAGTGACTGTAATCAATTGATGTAGCAATACCTGCCACATTAAAGACCTTTTAGTTGCGCAATAAAAAGGTCATTCTTTGAGTGCACGACGTGATAATTTTTGAACTAATTAACTGTTAGTGAAGGTATAGTTACAAGGGCTGAACCGGAACCGTCTTTAAAAAAAAAATGCCGAGTTCAAATCAAAGCTTAAGTCAAGAAAGCGAAGCAACGGTTGTATTTACTAATTTGCGTACTGGGATTTCCATACGAGATACGGACCGCTGGTGCAGCCGCCGGGCCGGATATTCATTTCCTGCCACGAACCAACGGCCATCCCCGTACGACGTGGCGGTGGGTATAGATTGTGCCCGGAAAGCTTTACTGCTTGCTGAACTACGCATGAGCAGATTCAGCATTGCCTCGGCAAACAGATGTTGTGCAGGGTGTTCCGAAATTCGCATTTCAAACCTATAGGACTTGTGGAGGGGAGTGAGTACATAATACACTACTGGCCATTAAAATTGCTACACCAATGCAGTTGATAAACGGGTACTCATAGGACAAATATATTATACTAGAACTGACATGTGATTACATTTTCACGCAATTGGGGTGCATAGATCCTGAGAAATCAGTACCCAGAACAACCACCTCTGGCCGTATAAAAATGTACAAATGTGTGTGAAATCTTATGGGACTTAACTGCTAAGGTCAGCAGTCCCTAAGCTTACACACTACTTAACCTAAATTATCCTAAGGACAAACACACACACCCATGTCCGAGGGAGGACTCGAACCTCCGCCGGGACCAGCCGCACAGACCATGACTGCAGCGCCTTAGACCGCTCGGCTAATCCCGCGCGACCCTCTGGCCGTAATAACGGCCTTGATACTCCTGGGCATTGAGTCAAACAGAGCTTGGATGGCGTTTACAGGTACAGCTGCCCATGCAGCTTCAACACGTTACCACAGATCATCAAGAGTAGTGACTGGCATATTGGGACAAGCCAGTTGCTCGGCCACCATTGGCCAGACGTTTTCAGTTGGTGAGAGATCTGGAGAATGTGCTGGCCAGGGCACGAGTCGAACATTTTCTGTATCCAGAAAGGCCCGAACAGGACCTGCAACATACGGTCGTGCACTATCCTGTTGAAATGTAGGGTTTCGCAGGGATCGAATGAAGGGTAGAGTCACGGGTCGTAACACATCTGAAATGTAACGTCCACTGTTCAAAGTGCCGTCAATGCGAACAAGAGGTGACCGAGACGTGTAACCAATGGCACCCCATACCATCACGCCGGGTGATACGCCAGTATGGCGATGACGAATACACGCTTCCAATGTGCGTTCACCACGATGTCGCCAAACTTGGATGCGACCATCATCATTTTGTAAACAGAACCTGGAATTATCCGAAAAAATGACGTTTTGCCATTCGTGCACCCGGGTTCGTCGTTGAGTACACCATCGCAGGTACTCCTGTCTGTGATGCAGCGTCAAGGGTAACCGCAAGCCATGGTCTCCGAGCTGATAGTCCATGCTGATGCAAACGTCGTCGAACTGTTCGTGCAGATGGTTGTTGTCTTGCAAACGTCCCGATATGTTGACTCAGGGATCGAGACGTGGCTGCACGATCCGTTACAGCCATGCGGATAAGATGCTTGTCATCTCGACTGCTAGTGATGCGAGGCCGTTGGGATCCAGCACGGTGTTCCGTATTACCCTCCTGAACCCACAGATTCCATATTCTGCTAACAGTCATTGGATCTCGACCAACGCGAGCAGCAATGTCGCGATAGGTACACAGCAATCGCGATAGGCTACAATCCGACCTTTATCATAGTCGGAAACGTGATGGTATGTATTTCTCCTTCTTACACGAGGCATCACGACAACGTTTCACCAGGCAACGCCGGTCAACTGCTGTTTGTGTATGAGAAATCGGTTGGAAACTTTCGTCAGGACAGCACGTTGTAGGTGTCTCCACCGGCGCCTACCTTGTGTGAATGCTCTGAAAATCTAATGATTTGCATATCACAGCATCTTCTTCCTGTCGGTTAAATTTCGCGTCTGTAGCACGTCATCTTCGTGGTGTAGCAATTTTATTGGCCAGTAGTGTATTTGAGTAGAACTAATGTCTGGAAACGTACCGCTTCTATTCTACGACGGTTTCGAGTCAGATGTCCAATACCCCCCTTCACTCAAGCTAACTGGTCCTGCATACTTTATCGTCCTACAAAGCGCACTGGTTCCGTTCTCGGAAGCTGTGTCGCTGAAAGTTCGTCAGCAAATGTGGTTGCAGCATGACAGTGCACCACCTCACTTCCCTTGTGAGCTTCGGACACATCTCAGTGGTGAGAGATGGATAGGTCGAGGTGGTCCAACCACGGGGCTGCCACGATCGGCCGGTTTAGCCCCTCTGTACGTCCGCCCCCGGTAGCTGAGTGGTCAGCGCGACAGAATGTCGATCGCAAGGGCACGGGTTCGATTCACGGCTGAGTCGGAGATTTTCTCCGATCAGGGACTGGGTGTTGTGTTGCCCTAATCATCATCATTTCATCCCCATCGACGCGCAAGTTGCCGAAGTGGCATCAAATCGAAAGACTTGCACCCGGCGAACGGTCTACCCGACGGGAGGCCCTAGTCACACGACACATATATGTATATATACCCCTGTGGACTACTTCTTGTGGGATGTACATCTACATTAACGTGGATACTCTGCAAATCACACTTAAGTGCCTGGTAGAGGGTTCAATGAACCACCTTCGCGTTACTTCTCTATTATTCCAATCTCGAACAGCATACGAAAAATAAACGAACCTCAATATCTTTCCATGCGAATTCCAATTTTCATTATTTTATTATGGTGATGCTTTGTCCCTATGTATGCCGGCGTAAAAAAAATATTTTCACATTCGAAGGAGAAAGTTGGCGATCGTAATTTCGTGAGAAGATTCCGCCGCAACGAAAAGCGCCTTTGTTTTAATTATGTCCACCCCAAATCCTGTATCACGTCAGTGACACTCTGTACCCTATTTCTCGATAATACGAAACGTGCTGCTTTTATTTGAACTTTCTCGATGTACTCCGTTAATTTTATTGCAGTTTTGATCTAAGTTGTTGTGTACCTACTGAGGAGAATTATTGTTATAAGGTAACTGGCAATACAATATTTTATTTATGGGTGAATCTGCACGAAGTAACCTTAGTTTTCACGAAGTCATTGCTCTGTATTCGTTGTGGTTTGTCTGTAGGAAATAGAAAAAGGAAAAATAACGATACTGCATATAATGTACAGCTATAAGTTTCCGATATTGTACTGGTAAAATTCAAGAAACTGGCTTGTATAGTGAACTTTAAAAAATTGTTTAGGATTATTAATGCAACATGTTTAAAAATAATGTGGTGAATTTTCTAAAGTGTTCTTTATCCTAAGTTATTGACTAAATAATTACACTCATGTTCAGTAAAAAGAGAACATGTTGAACGACTATAGATAGGGCGTTCATATTCACAGGATATGTACATTAGTATGCTGTGCAGAAATGACTAGCATTTCAGTCACCTCGGATCAGCATGTGTCCTGTTGCCAAGTAGGTACAGGGTTAGCCATGGGCCCTGATAACTTTTTCCATGCCTGATGGTGTCGACGTGCATAAGGCGCGACTGGCGTCCTGGGGTACAGCCACCCATATTGCATTCACCTTGCTCCAAAGTTCATCTGTGGCGGTTGGCATTGGGACACAGCATTGTACCCATCGTTTCACAAGTTCCACACATTTTCGATTGGCGACAAGCCTGGTGATCTGGCGGACTAGGAGTAAAGACTGACATCGTGTGACACCAAGAAGATACGAGTTCGTGCTGCAACATGTGGTCGCGAATTATCTTGCTGAAAAATGGCTTATGGGGTATTGTGTAGAAAGGCTATGGCTACAGGTTACAGGATGTCATTCAACTAGGTCACACTGGTCACAGTGCCCTGGATACGCACCAGCTGTGACTTGTGGTTGTACCCAGTAGCACCACACACCATAAGGCCTCGAGTTTGCGTTTCTATCATGTTTCTACACATTCGTCAAAGGTAGGTGGAGAAGTGGACGACGCGCACATAACCCATGCCGTTATAAACGGCGACGGAATATCACCACTGATAGTGTACAATATTCCTCTGTTGCACCAGAGCCGAGGAGGACGCAGATCCGTCCTGGAATGCCATTCGGATATGGTGTCGGTCTTCTCGGGAGGTGGTCTGGATGGGCGACCTGATCCATCTCGTCGTGTTCTGCGGCCTTCTGCGAGCCATTCTGTTCACACCTGCTGCACTACCGAAACATTTCGTCCTACACGAACAGCAATTTCCCGGATTGATGCATCACATTCCCTCATGCCAGTAATCTTTCAAACTCACTAATTTGACAGTACCGTTCGCGCACACTTCTGCGAGGGATCCCGCACGTCTGCTCAAGTCACACTGATCCATTTCTTTAGTTTTATAAGGACAACGAGAGCCGATGCCACATTTTATCGGTAGGTGGCATTGCGCCGAGATGTTGGCCTTGAACCCGCGGGCCGAAATGTTTCAAATGCTAATTCTGTAGAACATACTAATGTAGATGTCCTGTGAATATGAACGTCCTATCTCTAGTCGTCCAAGGTCTGTTTGTTCTGAACACGAGTGTATTATCTATCACAGTACGGCAACAGAAAGGTGTTATGGAAAGTGGAGCACACGTTTAGCTGTGATAGTGTATTGGTATAAGAATCATGAAAGAAGGTCGTATACATGGAAGAACCCTGAAGACACTAAAAGGTATCAGATAGATTATATAATGGTTAGACAGAGATTTAGGAACCAGGTTTTAAATTGTAAGACGTTTCCAGGGGCAGATGTGGACCATGACCACAATCTACTGGTTATGAACTGTAGATTAAAACTGAAGAAACTGCAAAAAGGTGGGAATTTAAGGAGATGGGACCTGAATAAACTGAAAGAACCAGAGGATGTAGAGAGTTTCAGGGAGAGTATTAGGGAACGATTGACAGGAATGGGGAAAAAATACAGTAGAAGACGAATGGGTAGCTCCTGGGGGATGAAGTAGTGAAGGCAGCAGAGGATCAAGTAGGTAAAAAGACGAGGGCTAGTAGAAGCCCTTGGGAACAGAAGAAATACTGAATTTAATTGATGAAAGGAGAAAATATAAAAATGCAGTAAATGAAGCAGGCAAAAAGGAATACAAACGTCTCAAAAATGATATCGACAGTAATTGCAAATTGGCTAAGTAGGTATGGCTAGAGGACAAATGTAAGGATGTAGAGGCTTATCTCACTAGGGGTAAGATAGATACTGCCTACAGGAAAATTAAAGAGATCTTTGGAGAAAGGAGAACCACCTGCATGAATATCAAGAGCTTTGATGGAAACCCAGTTCTAAGCAAAGAAGGGAAAGCAGAAAGGTGAAAGGAGTAGATAGAGGGTCTATACAAGGGCGATGTACTTAAGGACAATGTTATGGAAATGGAAGAGGATGTAGATGAAGATGAAATGGGAGGTATGATAATGCGTGAAGAGTTTGACAGAGCACTGAAAGACCTGAGTCGAAACAAGGCCCCCGGAGTAGACAACATTCCATTAGAACTACTGACAGCCTTGGGAGAGCCAGTCCTGACAAAACTCTACCATCTGGTGAGCAAGATGTATGAGACAGGCGAAATACCCTCACACTTCAAGAAGAATGTAATAATTCCAATACCAAAGAAAGCAGGTGTTGACAGATGTGAAAATTACCGAACTATCAGTTTAATAAGTCACAGCTGCAAAATACTAACGCGAATTCTTTACAGACGAATGGAAAAAACTGACAGAAGCCGACCTCGGGGAAGATCAGTTTGGATTCCGTATAAATGTTGGAACACGTGAGGCAATACTGACCCTACGACTTATCTTATAAGAAAGATTAAGGAAAGGCAAGTCTACGTTTCTAGCATTTGTAGACTTAGAGAAAGCTTTTGACAACGTTGATTGGAATACTCTCTTTCAAATTCTGAAGGTGGCAGGGGTAAAATACAGGGAGCGAAAGGCTATTTACAATTTGTACAGGAAGCAGATGGAAGATGGCAGTTATAAGAGTCGAGAGGTATGAAAGTGAAGCAGTGGTTAGGAAGGGAGTGAGACAGAGTTGTAGCCTCTCCCCGATGTTATTCAATCTGTATATTGAGCAAGCAATAAAGGAAACAAAAGAAAAGTTTGGAGTAGATATTAAAATCCATGGAGAAGAAATAAAAACTTTGAGGTTCGCCGATGACATTGTAATTTTGTCAGAGACAGCAAAGGAATTGGAAGAGCAGTTGAACGGAATGGACAGTGTCTTGAAAGGAGGGTATAAGATGAACATCAACAAAACCAAATCGAGGATAATGGAATGTAGTCGAATTAAGTCGGGTGATGCTGAGGGAATTAGATTAGGAAATGAGACACTTAAAGTAGTAAAGGAGTTTTGCTATTTGGGGAGCAAAATAACTGATGATGGTCGAAGTAGAGAGGATATAAAACGTAGACTAGCAATGGCAAGGAAAGCGTTTCTGAACAAAAGAAATTTGTTAACATCGAGTACAGATTTAAGTGTCAGAAAGTCGTTTCTGAAAGTATATGTATGGAGTGTAGCCATGTATGGAAGTGAAACGTGGACGATAAATAGTTTAGACAAGAAGAGAATAGAAGCTTTCGAAATGTGCTGCTACAGAAGAATGCTGAAGATTAGATGGGTAGATCAAATAACTAATGAGGAGGTATTGAATAGAATTGGGGAGAAGAAGGAGCTTGTGGCGCAACTTGACTAGAAGAAGGGATCAGTTGGTAGGACATGTTCTGAGACATCGAGGGATCACCAATTTAGTACTGGAGGGCAGCGTGGAGGGTAAAAATCGTAGAGGGAGACCAAGAGATGAATACACTAAACAGATTCAGAAGGATGTAGGCTGCAGTAGGTACTGAGAGATGAAGAATCTTGCACAGGACAGAGTAGCATGGAGAGCTGCATCAAACCAGGCTCAAAAGCAGTGTATCTAAATGGGGATCGTAAATTAAACAAATCTGCACACACGTTAAATGTACCTACGGCAACAATTAAGAAGTGTGCTGAATATAAAAACAAAAACGCAAACGGGCATGCAAAAGTTTTTGGCCGCCGTAATGTGTTTTCCAACGAAGCTGAAAACGAATTGGGAGAGTATTTTCTTACGTTTGAAGAAATGATGTCCAGTTGAAGCATGTCGGGGTGACATGGCCGCCGAGTCGGTTGCAGTGAGATGTGGCTCCGCATTCAGATGCAGATTTTCTCGGTAAAAATTTGGTTGTGGACACTGATTTTTAATTATCGTGTACCGGGAGTGTTATCTTACATAGTCCGTTCTCGTTTACTCATTAAATACTGTAAATAAAACAGAGAGAGTCATTGTAGTGCTTTCGTCGTGTGCAACGCGTCAACGGAGAGGCCGTCGCCCTCCCGCTGGCCGAGCGAGTGTCGGTTTCGCCAGTCAGCCGCGTCTGTTCTCGCGTGTCAGCACTCCGCGCCGCGCGCTGCGACTCCTCACGTCAGCAGTAGCGGCCACCAGCTGTGCTCCCTGCTGTTGATAAACAACCGCCTGCCTACCTTCGGCCCTGGATTCCAGCCGACGAAGCAGCGACACCACCACACCAGAGGCCGACGGAAGAAGAAGGAAAGCGTGGGGTAAGACGCTAGCTCGAGCAATCAACGTCACACCCGGTATGGAACACACGGAGGAAGAGCTTGTGCCTATGTCCCCCAGTCAAAAGATAGCAACCATAACCAAAATATTGAGTGAAATGGGAGCAGAGTTAATGGTTGGTTTTGGGGAAGGAGACCAGACAGCGTGGTCATCGGTCTCATCGGATTAGGGAAGGATGGGGAAGGAAGTCGGCCGTGCCCTTTCAGAGGAACCATCCCGGCATTTACCTGGAGTGATTTAGGGAAATCACGGAAAACCTAAATCTGGATGGCCGGACGCGGGATTGAACCGTCGTCCTCCCGAATGCGAGTCCAGTGTCTAACCACTGCGCCACCTCGCTCGGTGGAGCAGAGTTAAAAGCTAAGCGTGTTTCATCTGCTCTGTTAACCGTCATTAGAGACAAAGTGTTTCCCTTGGCTTTCGAAATAACTAGCCTTGAAGCTCAACTGTCCTGCCTAAACGATGAAAATAGACTAGAACTACAGAAAGCCTCGAATCCAGTCAAGGACTTACAAATACAAACTTTGCAAGAGAAGGCTGAGAAATTATAGGACGAAAATAGGCAACTGAGTGTAGCGAACCAAGACTTGCAGCAACAAATAAGAGAAATAACTAATAAAGTCACACAACATGCACAGACACAAGCACAGACACTGACATACGCTGCCGCCTTAACTACAGAGCCCAAAACCAAAGAGGCTCGAAGAATAGAACAGGCTAAAACAAAACAGGCCACAACCCTATATATCAAATCGACACAAAATCAAGACGCCAAATCTATTCGACAGACCATCACCAAGAATATAAATCCCAGGAAAGAGAATATACATATAAAATCAATCAGAACCACACAGACTGCAGTTATAGTAGAAACGGAAACACAGGATTGTCGAAAAATAATAGAAAAGACTAAACACCTGCACACCATTGTCTGTGAAGGACCGCGAAAACGCAAGCCACTCGTGGCAGTATATCACGTGCCAGATACACTTACCGACGAAGAGTTTCTAGAAAGCTTTTACGAGCAGAAAATAAGCGGTGACACCACGAAAGAAGACTTCGACAGAGATGTCAAAAGAAGATTCAAAACAGGGCCTAAGAAAAGGGGTTTCAGTCACCAGATACTGGAGGTCAGCCCACACCTGTGCAGAGTCCTTACAAGAAGACAGTGAGTCTACATAGACTTCGAATCACTTTCTGTGAAAGACTATACAGTAGTAAACCAGTGTTTTAAGTGTTGCGACCTAGGACATACGACTAAAACCTGCAGAAAAGCCGACGTCACGTGTGCCAAGTGCGGCAACCAAGGACACAAGCGCAGTGAGTGCAGGTCCGCGGTTTGCGTCTGTATCCCCTGCAAATACAGAGGCCGCGTCTGCAATAAAACAAAAGGAGGTGATTGTCAGACCTATAAACAGTTGCATGACCGGCTCCTGGACAGTATAGACTATGGCAGCTAAAATCAGCACACACCCAAGAAACACGAACGCCCAAAGCCAATCACCCAGAACACATAAATACAACATTACAGAGAAGCTACCAAAGAGCAATTTCCTGGAGAAGACAAATGAATCTTCTGCCGGAGAATTACGTCGATAATGAACCCATCCCGCTCCTAACACACTCAACGACGTTACAGGATAGCTGCATTAATACGATAGAATATATAGATGACATGACAATCTGTGGCTCCATCCGTTACGAGGTGGCAAAGCAAATTAAAAGACGATTACACCACTGGATAAACTTCCAAATAACATTAACGCAGAGGATAGATGAGTTGGAAGATGAGCTTACATATATTGTGCACAAGAAAATGTACAAACAAAACCGACATACTCCCTCACAATTTCTCCCAGCCGAAGTACATCACACCACACATACACAGGATGGACACAAACCAGAATCATCATCACATGGAAAACCCTACGACACACGTAAATGTGAATAGTACATAAAACTAGTCAGATTTGTCTCGGGTGGCACCCTCCACCCCGGGAAAGAGGAACAAGGAACAGACAGGCACGCAGTCCCTGAATCAAAACACATCGAAACACTCAGGCCACAGACCAATACAAAACTCAAAACTACCGGACCCAGACTTATAAAAGTAGACCAATTAGATGAGGACAAATCTGAGGGAGAGACCTGTGACATTTGCAACGATGTCAACGTCCGTCTAGCAACAACCTCCACTCCAAACACAAACAAAGACAACATAACACATACAGTCGGTCCCATACAAATCACCACCATCGCCGACACCACGCCAGCAAGCACCACCAACATCAGTGAAAAACGTGTGGATGCAAACAGCATTGCAGAAGCGTGTGACAAAACGAAAAGTAACCCTGTGACATCCCAAAGAGGTCTTAAAATGTCCCTCAATCAGCGGCCAACACGAAGCCACAATCCGTCTAGTACCACCTCAGAGACCGCAACAGAAACCAGCACCAACAGCAAGCCAGCTGCACTTAATTATGATAATTTAGAACTTAACTTACTTTTAAGTAGGCTAGAGAAAAAAGAGACACTGCAGACAGCGCAGCGGATGCTACTTAGATTGTGCCATCCAAAGGGAGATTCTCTCTGTTTTCCAGTAACTGAGCAAACAGACAGAATCATCCTAAGGACAGAAAATATTCCTACATCAGCAGAGCCGCTGCTCGATCTCATGCTCCAGGTCTGCCTGCGCAGGTCAGAATTATTGGACTTCGACAAAATATATATAGATCATGTAAGAGCACACGGACGAACATATTTCACAGACTGGCAGTAAATGTTTTGTACACGTAAAACACCCAGAACACATAGACAAAAAATGAATATCTTAGAACATAATAAAAAACACAGTACGACAGTAAGCGCGGAAATCCCTAACATAGCACAAGACTTGCAGGCAGACATCATGTGCTTACAAGAACCTTATAACAGAAATGGGCAACTGATATGTCTACCAAAACATGCTACCACAATAACAGGCAGCAATGACTGTAAGGCTGCAATAGTAATTCTAAATAGAACTTATAACATAATTAAGGTAACACAGTTATGCAATCAACACTTGGTTACCAAAGAGATAACTAACGGGAACGTCACATGGGTTATTGCATCCATGTACGCCCAATACAGCCATCAAATACAGCCGTACGCAGACTACATCAGAGACTAGTAATGTATGCCAGAGGCAAAAAATTAGTGATAAGTGCTGACATTAATTGCAGATCGACCCTCTGGAACTCAGACAGAACAGATGACAGAGGACGCATAATCACCGATCTAATACAAGAAACACAATTACACGTAATGAATACGGGAGGACCTATACCAACATGTGCAGGGTTCGATGGTACGAGCAGTAATATCGACTTTACGCTAGCAAATAATGCAGCAATGGCATACGTAACAAACTGGACTGCACACGACAACATAACCAGTAGTGATCATAATGTCATAACATACACACTAACTGACACTCAGAACACAATGACCAAATCACACACCAGACACTTGCTGTTGCACAAAGCAGACTGGAACAAATTAACGGAAATTATCCGATGACACGATCTAGAAAACATCAATGGAAGTATCGATTATAGAGCATACAAGTTAACACAGGTAATACAACATGCACAAAACACTTCAATACCGACAGGAAAGAACACAAATTGCTCACCAGTACCATGGACCAACGAAATCACGAGACTGAAACAAGACGCAAGACGCAAACGAAAATTATATCATAGGGCGATAGCAGATAGGGACAGACGAATAAGACTTGAAGCATATAGGCACGCACAAGACTTATACAGACAGACCCTATACAACACGCGTAGACAACAATGGGAGCTATTTGTAACAACACAAACAGAGCAAAACATATGGGGGGAACCATACAAAATACTGACAGAGAAGATAAAAACCCCACTAGTTCTGGGAGCGCTAAGGGAGGATGACGGCATGCTGACGAGGGGATAGAGGAATACAGCGGAGTTTCTGCTGTATAAACTGCTCCCTGACGACGTTATCGATACAGACACACAATATCATGCAACACTAAGAGAAAACCTACACACACCATACAACACCGCAACTGTCACCTGTCCTTTTGCGCAAGAAGATGTTGCGCTAGCAATCTCAGAGCTCAAAAACAAAAAAGCACCTGGACCAGATGGTATCCACTCTGAAATACTGAAAAAACTAGCACCGCAGATCACCCCGTTCCTAACAACGTTACTGAACGATGCTTTACGGCTGGACAGGGTACCTACAGTATGGAAAACCTACAAAGCAGTCATTATTAAGAAATCAGCGGACAGGGACCCTTCAGATCCAAAGACTTACAGGCCAATATGCCTAATAAACACCCTAGCAAAGATTCAGGAGAAGCTACTGTGTAAGCGCCTGCAAACACACAGAGCTCTCAGGGGTATGAGCCAACACCAGTTCGGCTTCAGATCTGGCAGATCAATAGATGGTGCCATCAACCAGGCCCTGCACATAGTTAACACCACAAAACAGAAATACGCCATGACAATAATGATTGACATTGCCGGAGCATTTGATAATCTTTGGTGGCCCGCACTGTTTCTGAGGCTAAGACATGTGGAGGTACCGCAATCACTGTACAACAGTTTTCTGCTGTAAAGACCGAGTAGTCGAATGGCAGATGGACAGCCGGAAAGTAATTAAAAGAATTACCAAAGGGAGTCTTCAAGGGTCGATCTGGGGCCCCATCTTCTGGGACATAACAATCGAACCCCTCCTACAACTTCTGGATGGGTATGACAGGTCAGACGGAATTGTCGCCTACGCAGATGACCTATTAGTTGTAGTCACTGCAAACAATAGAGCCCAGTTAGAAGAGAAAGCCAATGGAATACTACAAACAATTACTCAAACTCAGGATAGCCGAAAACAAAATAACATACACTTTACTGAAACGATCACTCCAAAGGAGTCCTTCGGTTAAAATTGGGGACACAAACATCAAACGAGCACACATTACACGCTATCTTGGGGTACACATCGATGAAAAATTGAATTTCCACGAACACATAAGGCTAACAACAGACAAAGCAGGAAAAATACTACACAAACTGGTGAGGCTAAATTCAAAACAGTACAGACTACCTCTACCAGTCATACGTACATACCACTGTGCGCTCTTCGAATCAGTACTCAGCTTCGCAGCTTAGCACGTGGGCACATAGACTGAACGTGGTCACCAACAAAGCATCCGTCAGACGAGGGCAGAGAAGTGTCCTACTTTGGCTATCTTGAGCCTTCGGTACCAACTCAGCGGATGCACTGTGTGTGGTGCTCGGAATATGCCCCATAGATATCACGATCAAATACAGAGCTGCAAGGTACTGATTAAAGGTGGGGAGACTAGATAAGGTACACACAATAACCGGTGTGCCCATAGGGACGATACGTCACCTTAAAAGTTGGCGTTTGGATACATGGCAAGGTGAGTGGGAAGTAATTGATAAGGGACGTAGACTGCACGACTTCCTCCCTGACATAAGGGAGCGGTTGAGAATGAGACATATCGATCCCAGCCGTGGTATGGTATATTTCCTAACCGGACACGGACCTTATCCCACGCACTTAAACCGCGTGAGTCTGAGGCAGACACCTACAGGCACATGCGGGGAAGAAGGTTCCCCAGAACACACTGTCTTTTTCTGCGGGCAATACGCGAACAATAGACATACACTACACTTAGACTACGCAGATACAGACTTAGATATATACACAGCAATAAGAGAGAAGAACAATGGGTACAATTAGACGCACTGACAAACAGTATTTCAAAAACAACACATGAAGAGTACATGCGGGCACGACATAACAGACATGCCTATGTGCAACGTAACAACAATCTCCAGAGGATGGACAGCCATACCCAAAGTGACAGCGAAAATAGTGACAATGAGGAGGAACAGGAGGAAGCTGAGACGTGACAGTAAATAAGCAAAAGTGCTGGCGATCTAGCCACGAAAACACCAAATGCTGTACATGGATAGGCACCTAAATTAGTTAATAATACGATTAGTAATAAATAGGATAAGCAACATTATTTCTCTACTAATAACCATTTGTATGTATGTGTGTGTGTGTGTGTGTGTGTGTGTGTGTGTGACTGGCGGTCAACGGCTCGAAGATACCATTCCGAGGTATTCACCATCAGTCACATTCGGTGATGGTACTAACAAATCTCTCATCTATCCTATCTTCTTTTTATATACTTCTTAAAAAACAACAAAATTTTATTTATATTTCAACCTTAAATTATTGTTATTTTGAAAATTAACATTCTTTGTAAATATTGTAGATAAAACAAAAGGAAAGAAAACTGTAAAAAGATGAAAAACGAAAATTGTAATATGTACGACCTGTTTTAAACATCAGGTAACAGGTCTATAATTTGGCAATAAATAAATAAAAATAAATAAATAATGTCGGACGTAAGAAAACTTGCGTTCGACATTGCAGAGTGAAACTAGTTGCCCCACAATTTTAATGCAGAAGAAACCAGTAAAAAAAATGTGGGGTGAAGGAGGACATTCAAGAACTATTGTGGAATCCGAGGGATATGACGAAAGCTGAAAGCGCAACTTCAAGGCACAGTCAAGGAGCCTGTGAGCCGACAGACAGCTCATGCAAGAAAAAAGCTAACCGACGCAAAGGAGAAGAAATCTAGAACTACAGGTTAAGTTGTGAAAAGAAATTGTTTGGGGAAACTCTGCGGGTAAACTACCACAGAAACACATTTATAAAACAGAGCAGTGGTATAGCGAGTTGTGCGAGGAAGATCGATTTGAAGAAATAAGATACATGAAATGGAAAATGTGGAGTCATGCGAAGTGTGCAGGGGTGGGTAAAAGAGTGAAAATGTTATATTATAATACCTGCAAACAGTGATATAAGAGCCAAAATATGGAACATTTCCTTAAATTAGACTGGTACATATTTTTAAGGTCAGGGACATACACTCCTGGAAATGGAAAAAAGAACACATTGACACCGGTGTGTCAGACCCACCATACTTGCTCCGGACACTGCGAGAGGGCTGTACAAGCAATGATCACACGCACGGCACAGCGGACACACCAGGAACCGCGGTGTTGGCCGTCGAATGGCGCTAGCTGCGCAGCATTTGTGCACCGCCGCCGTCAGTGTCAGCCAGTTTGCCGTGGCATACGGAGCTCCATCGCAGTCTTTAACACTGGTAGCATGCCGCGACAGCGTGGACGTGAACCGTATGTGCAGCTGACGGACTTTGAGCGAGGGCGTATAGTGGGCATGCGGGAGGCCGGGTGGACGTACCGCCGAATTGCTCAACACGTGGGGCGTGAGGTCTCCACAGTACATCGATGTTGTCGCCAGTGGTCGGCGGAAGGTGCACGTGCCCGTCGACCTGGGACCGGACCGCAGCGACGCACGGATGCACGCCAAGATCGTAGGATCCTACGCAGTGCCGTAGGGGACCGCACCGCCACTTCCCAGCAAATTAGGGACACTGTTGCTCCTGGGGTATCGGCGAGGACCATTCGCAACCGTCTCCATGAAGCTGGGCTACGGTCCCGCACACCGTTAGGCCGTCTTCCGCTCACGCCCCAACATCGTGCAACCCGCCTCCAGTGGTGTCGCGACAGGCGTGAATGGAGGGACGAATGGAGACGTGTCGTCTTCAGCGATGAGAGTCGCTTCTACCTTGGTGCCAATGATGGTCGTATGCGTGTTTGGCGCCGTGCAGGTGAGCGCCACAATCAGGACTGCATACGACCAAGGCACACAGGGCCAACACCCGGCATCATGGTGTGGGGAGCGATCTCCTACACTGGCCGTACACCACTGGTGATCGTCGAGGGGACACTGAATAGTGCACGGTACATCCAAACCGTCATCGAACCCATCGTTCTACCATTCCTAGACCGGCAAGGGAACTTGCTGTTCCAACAGGACAATGCACGTCCGCATGTATCCCGTGCCACCCAACGTGCTCTAGAAGGTGTAAGTCAACTACCCTGGCCAGCAAGATCTCCGGATCTGTCCCCCATTGAGCATGTTTGGGACTGGATGAAGCGTCGTCTCACGCGGTCTGCACGTCCGGCACGAACGCTGGTCCAACTGAGGCGCCAGGTGGAAATGGCATGGCAAGCCGTTCCACAGGACTACATCCAGCATCTCTACGATCGTCTCCATGGGAGAATAGCAGTCTGCATTGCTGCGAAAGGTGGATATACACTGTACTAGTGCCGACATTGTGCATGCTCTGTTGCCTGTGTCTATGTGCCTGTGGTTCTGTCAGTGTGATCATGTGATGTATCTGACCCCAGGAATGTGTCAATAAAGTTTCCCCTTCCTGGGACAATGAATTCACGGTGTTCTTATTTCAATTTCCAGGAGTGTAGTTTATAAGATTGGTACAATTTATGCACCCACAAGTACAAATTAGAACACTGGTTTCCTAATTTGTACTACTTGTAGTTAAGATTGGTTCTTTAGATCAGATAGCAGGAACAATATTCTTGCAGTACACAAAACATTGCGTGAAGAATTTTGTAGCCTACTGCTTAGGCTACAACCAGTAGAGCACCGATTCCTTAAAGAATCGAACGTCCATGTAAAAAACAACTTCAGACGCCTGCTTACTTTACAAATGAGTTAATGAGTTAAATATTTGACGTTCTGCATCTACATGCATACTCCCCAAGCCACCGAACGATGCATGGCGGAGGGTATCCTTCACCACTACTAGTCATTTCCTTTCCTGTTACACTCGCAGAGGGAGAGACGAAAAAACGACTGTTTATATGCCTTATCTTCGTGGTCCTTACGCGAAACCTACGTTGGCGGCACTAGAATTGACTGCATCAGCTTCAAACGCCGGTTCTGTACATCTCGACAAGAACGTCGCCCGTCTTGCAAGGATTCCCATTTGAGTTCCTGAAGAATTTCCGTAATACTTGCGTGTTGTTCGAACCTAATAGTAAAGAAATTGTTTCGATGTCTTCCTTTAATCCTACCTGGTGCGGATCCCAAACACTCGAGCAGTACTCAAGAATGAGTACCACTAGTATGCTACATGCGGTTTCTTTTACAGATGAACCACTTAATAAAATTCTCCCAATAATCCGAAATCAACTACCCACCTTCCCCATTATCATCCTTACAAGCTCGTTCCATTGCACATCGCTTTTCAACTTTACGCCTGGATATTTAACTGACGTTCTAATGCTCTGTTCGAATATTATGGATTTGTTTTTCCTAGTCATATGCATTAACTTAAATTTTTCTACATTTAGAGCTACCTGCTGTTCATCACACCAACTAGAAGTTTTACACAAGTCATCTTGTATCCCCCTACAATCACAAACAGCAGCCGATTGTTGCTCACCCTGTCTGCCAGATCATTGCATATGAAATAACAGCGGTCCTATCACAGTTCCCTGGGGTAATCCTGACGATACACTTGTCTCTGATGAACACTCGCCGTCGAGGACAATAATCTGTGTTCTGTTGCTTCAGGCTGTTTTCGAGCCATTCACATGTCTGGGGAGCTATTCCACAAGGTCTTACCTTAGTTAACAATGTGCTGTGGAGCACTGTGTCAAACGCTTTTCGGGAATCTAGGAATATCGAATCGGCCTGTTGCCCTTCATCCATAGTTCGCAGTGTATTGTGTGAAAAAAAGTGCAAGCTGAGTTTCGCACGAGCGATGATTTCTAAAATCACGCTGACTGGAAATTTATGATATTCCCATTGAGACTATGTCAATATTTCTGCAGCAAATTGATGTTAAGTATATTAGTATGTAATTTTTTGGGAACCGTTCTCTTACTCTTTATGCAGGAGTCAACTGTGCTTTTTTTCAGTCGCTTGAACTGGAACGTATAGCATGGAGTATGTAAGCGTGAAAGCGTTTAGGAAAGTTTTGAAATTATCTGTAGAGTTGGATGGAATTCGCTAAGTGCTCCCATTCTCAGGTATTGGATGACTAAAGTCCGGGTATCAGTGCGCCGTGCCGACTGCTGTGACTGAGCGGTTCTAGGCGCTTCAGTCCGGGACCGCGCTGCTGTTGCGGTCGCAGGTTCGCATCCTGCCTCATGCATGGATGTATGCGATGTCCTTAGGTTAGTTAGGTTTAAGTAGTTCTAAGTTCTAGGGGACTGATGACTTCAGAAGTTAAGTCCCATAGTGCTGAGGGCCATTTGAACCATCAGTGCGCTGTCGCTTAAATTGATTCAAGACAAATGTACGGTTTCTAACTGTAATCCTTCTCTTTCTGTGTTGAATTTTTAACATAAAATTATAACTCTTAGTGAGCATATTATGACAGCATTTTCAGTTTTTAAATTCGTTCAATAATTACAAATTCGCTCAATAATTATGGAAAATAGACTGACGGAAAAAAGTCGCAACACCAAGAAGAAGTTGTGCGACATTAACGAAAGTTGATAGGTGTGCTTCCACATCTGAAAGATCATGTCTGTTCAAATTTCGCGACAGTCACATAATATCCAAGATGCTATTCTAGGTGGGTGTAAAATTAGTGTGCCCAACGGAAAATAATGAACGCTAAAATGATGATCTGGCCCTGTCTGAATATCCACCTCAAGCAGTTCTTAGGATCTGTTAATGCTCTTTAACATATACATTACAACCTAAAATAAATGAATGATTAAGCCAATTAATACTACTAAATGATAAATGTTGTTTATTATTATACATTTATTGTAGATTAAAAAACAACCGTTTATTACAAATGTCTATATTTCCTAGCTAAAATTTCTGATCAATTGCCCAACTCTGCCCCTTTTTATGGCCACGCGATCTAACATAAATAATGCGAAACGACTGACATCTTCCACGTACCAAACACCAGAAGACACTACTTTCAAAGATGATCTGCGGTGGTGTGGAACCTCAGTGGAAGTAAACTAGCGTGGTCACAGCTGTTTAGCTTTATAGCCCTAATAAGCCGAAGCAATTAGCAATATCACCGTATGTACTGCGTCCGGTTCGTCGGGGTGATAGTTCTCGTACACGTCTGCGACGACGGAAGAACTCCAGCCACAAAACAAAACTCTTTCAAACACTGGGACGGCAGAATGCGGTCCTCTGACTAATATATAATAATACTGTCTTGTCCTCCCTGTGTTCTACAGACGAGAAACCCGAAATACCAACCCCAAGGACAGAGGTCAAATAACGTGTGAATGTGTAAGTGTAGGGAGAACAAGTGCTCTCAATCACTGAGCGCTCCGTACTGAACGACGACTTCCAACCCGGTGGCGAAGTCCAGAATAGTATAAGTTCGGAACAGTACAGTGCCTAACCGTTGTAACTATAAACTCTCCTGAGAGCGAAGACAGCAAGTCTGCCTGTGCCAGCAAAACTGATACTGAGCGACCGTCACATACGGGTGCTCAAAAACGGAAGACCTCCTCCTCTCCACCGCTGGCTCCCTTCCCCTGTAACTGCAGAAGGCGAATCATACTCTCGAAACCTCGGAATATTCTCCTACTCTACAGATTCTTCCGAATGCCGACCAACCGTATTATATAGTCTTTTGTCGTCCAGCGCGGAAGAAGGGAAGACCTATACTCGTACAGTGGTACGCTTCTGAGTAAAAATCCTTGGAAATAACCCAGCCTGCGTGATTTCCTAGGTGACGCTTCCTCGTTCCTCTCAGCAGAGTTCCCGGTTATCCTCCTGATCACACTAGAATCACCGGCCGGCCGCGACTCTACTGTGCTCCAGCGCTCCGGTGCCCCAGCGTCCGTCTTGCTACTTCATGTGTTTAAGCAGGACAAACACACCTGTGTGGGCCTTCCACCCAGAGCTTGAGTTCCGCCTGCCTTTCATCTCCACTGGCGTTCCAACCTCTACTGGTATAGGCAATCATTCATTATGCCGTTTTGATAGTAAAGGCACTCTGTCACCTTTCATGCAAAAGCGTTAACAATTATTTACAAGGCGTACATGAAAATTTTGTTTTTCTTTTGTTTCCTTTATTGAGCAAGCAGTAAAGGCAACAAAAGAAAAATTCGGAGTAGGTATTAAAATCCATGGCGAAGAAATAAAAACTTTGAGGTTCGCCGATGACATTGTAATTCTGTCAGAGTCAGCAAAGGACTTGGAAGAGCAGTTGAACGGAATGGATGGTGTCTTGAAGGGAGGATATAAGATGAACATCAACAAAAGCAAAACGAGGATAATGGAATGTAGTCGAATTAAGTCGGGTGATGTTGAGGGTATTAGTTTAGGAAATGAGACACTTAAAGTAGTAAAGGAGTTTTGCTATTTGGGGAGCAAAATAACTAATGATGGTCGAAGTAGAGAGGATATAAAATGTAGACTGGCAATGGCAAGGAAAGCGTTTCTGAAGAAGAGAAATTTGTTAACATCGAGTATAGATTTAAGTGTCAGGAAGTCATTTCTGAAAGTATTTGTATGGAGTGTAGCCATGTATGGAAGTGAAACATGGACGGTTAATAGTTTGGACAGGAAGAGAATAGAAGCTTTCGAAATGTGGTGCTATAGAAGAATGCTGAAGATTAAATGGGTAGATCACATAACTAATGAGGAAGTATTGAATAGGATTGGGGAGAAGTTTGTGGCACAACTTGACCAGAAGAAGGGATCGGTTGGTAGGACATGTTCTGAGGCATCAAGGGATCACCAATTTAGTATTGGAGGGCAGCGTGGAGGGTAAAAATCGTAGGGGGAGACCAAGAGATGAATACACTAAGCAGATTCAGAAGGATGTAGGTTGCAGTAGGTACTGGGAGATGAAGAAGCTCGCACAGGATAGAGTAGCATGGAGAGCTGCATCAAACCAGTCTCGGGACTGAAGACCACAACAACAACGCACATGACAATGTCAGTCTGTTTAAATATTCATGTATATGATGTACAACCTATCAAATGATGCCTAATTGTGGTTGTAGATCATGGAAAAGTATGTAGATGAGTGCCTCTAAGGTGCGAAATTATAGCCGCCTTACAAAGACTGGAGCTAGTAGCGCCACTATGAGGATCAAAATGAAGTTTGCTTTAAATACACGCTATTATCGCCGTGATCGTTTGTTACCTTTTGGACGGGACGTGGTGAGCCGATGTTAGTCAAGTATGCCTTTAAGGTGTGGTGTCACCGCCAGACACTACACTTGCTAGGTGGTAGCCTTTAAATCGGCCGCGGTCCGTTAGTATACGTCGGACCCGCGTGTCACCACTATCAGTGATTGCAGACCGAGCGCCGCCACACGGCAGGTCTAGAGAGACTTCCTAGCACTCGCCACAGTTGTACAGCCGACTTTGCTAGCGATGGTTCACTGACAAATTACGCTCTCCTTTGCCGAGACGATAGTTAGCATAGCCTTCAGCTACGTCAATTGCTACGACCTAGCAAGGCGCCATTACTAGTTACTATTGATGCTGTAAAACATGTACCGTCAAGAGCGATGTTCACCAATTATGGATTAAAGTTAAGTATTCCAGCAACTACGTACGTTTTTGGCTATTCTCATTTCCGTGTCCTGTTCCAGACCTCACGCCAGCCTGCGTGAGCTTAAACGCGTGCCTTTCGGCGTCCTCCTAGTAGATTGGCTGTCTTGCCAATCCACAACATAAGGCGTCAAAGACGCCATTATCAGCACCTGTCTGTGTGTGAACGAGATCATGTAATAGAACTATGAGAAGGATGTTGTTACTGCGATAGTGGAGGAAGACTTGATAAGAATTTAGCCACTGTATATCATTGCTGGCAGTGGTGGTTACGGGAATCTACAATAGCAAGAAGACTGGGCTCCGGACAGTGCAATGGCAGTACCGAGAGGGAAGACGATCATTGTTGGCGCATGGCTCTGGCAATTGGTGTTGCAACTGCAGCAACAATTTGAACAACAGTTGACACTACAGTGACACTATGAACTATTGCAAATCGAGTTACTTCAAGGAGAGCTCCGAGCCAGACGTCATGTAGCGAGCATTACGCTGATCCCAAAGCACCGCCATTTGCGTCTTTAGTGGTGTCGAGCGAGAGCTCATTGGAGGGCTGGACTGAGGTACTTTGTGTTTTCTGATGAAAGCTGGTTCTGCCTGGGTGCCAGTGGTGGCCGTGTGCTGGTTAGGAAGAGGCCGGTTCAGGGCGTGCAACCAACCTGTCTTTGTGCTAGACACTCTGGTCCCACATCTGCAGTTACGGGGTGGGGTGCGATTTCGTATGACCGCAGGAGCATTCCCGTGGCTGTTCCACGCACCCTGACTGCAAATTTGTACGTCAGTCTGGTGATTCGACCTGTTGTGCTGCCATTCATGATCTGCATTCCAGAGGGTGTTTTCGAGCAAGATAACGGTCGCCCACATACCGCTGTTGTAATGCAACGTGCTCTACATAGTGGCGACATGTTGCCCTGGCCTGCTCGATCACCAGTGCTGTATCCATTCGAGCACATATGGGACATCATCAGACGACAACTCCAGCGTCATTCACAAACAACGTTAACCGTCCCTGTATTGACCGACCATGTGCAATAGGCATGGAACTCCGGCCCAATAGCTGACATCCGGCACCAGTACAATACGATGCATACACGTTTGCACACTTCCATTCAACATTCTGGTGGTTGTCCTTGTTATTAATGTACCAGCATTTCACATTTGCAATGGCGTACCTCACTCTTGTAGTTAACCTGAGATGTTGCAACATTAATCACTTAAATATGGTTCCTAGACAAATGTACACTACTGGCTATTAAAAGTGCTACACCAAGAAGAAATGCAGATGATAAACGGGTATTCATTGGACAAGTATATTATACTAGAACTGACATGTGATTACATTTTCACGCAATTTGGGTGCATTGATCCTGAGAAATTAGTATCCAGAACAACCACCTCTGGCCGGAATAACGGCCTTGATACGCCTGGGCATTGAGTCAGACAGAGCTTGGATGACGTGTACAGGTACAGCTGCCCATGCAGCTTCAACACGATACCACAGTTCATGAAGTGTAGTGACTGGCGTATTGTGACGAGACAGTTGTTCGGCCACCATTGACCAGACGTTTCTAATTGGTGAGAGATCTGGATGTGCTGGCCAAGGCAGCACTCGAACATTTTCTGTATAAAGGAAGGCCCGTCCAGGACCTGCATCATGCGGTCCTGCATTATGCTGTTCAAATGTAGGGTTTCGCAGGGATTGAATGAAGGGTAGAGCCACGCGTCGTAACACGTCTGAAATGTAACGTCCACTCTTCAAAGTGCCGTCAATGCGGAGAAGAGGTGACCGAGGCTTGTAACCAATGGCACCCCAACCATCACGCCGGGTAATACGCCAGTATGGCGATGACGAATACACGCTTCCAATGTGCGTTCACCGCTATGTCGCCAACACTGATGAGACCATCATGATGCTGTAAACAGAACCTGGATTCATCCGAAAAAATTACGTTTCGCCATTCGTGAACCCAGGTTCGTCATTGAGTGCACCATCGCTGTGATGCAGCGTCAAGGGTAACCGCAGCCATGGTCTCCGAGCTGATAGTCCATGCTGCTGCAAACGTCGTCGAACTGTTCGTGGAGATGGTTGTTGTCTTGCAAACGTCCTCATCTGTTGACTCAGGGATCGAGACGTGGCTGCACGATCCATTACAGCCATGCGGATAAGATGCCTGTCATCTCGAATGCTAGTGATACGAGGCCGTTGGGAACCAGCACGGCGTTCCGTATTACCCTCCTGAACCCACCGATTCCATATTCTGCTAACAGTCATTGGATCTCGACCAACGCGAGCAGCAATGTCGCGATACGATAAACCGCAATCGCGATAGGCTACAATCCGATCTTTATCAAAGTCGGAAACGTGATGGTACGCATTTCTCCCCCCTACACGAGGTATCACAACAACGTTTCACCAGGCAACGCCGGTCAACTGCTGTTTATGTATGAGAAATCGGTTGTATACTTTCCTCATGTCAGCACGTTGTAGGTTTCGCCACCGGCGCCAACCTTGTGTGAATGCTCTGAAAAACTAATCATGTGCATATCACAGCATCTTCTTCCTGTCGGTTAAATTTCGCGTCTGTAGCACGTCATCTTCGTAGTGTAGCAATTTTAATGGCCAGTAGTGTATTACCGTAATTTCATCAGTCTACATTAATTATTTTTTAGTGTTGCCAGTATATTCAAAATGGAAGTTTCGTTACCTTTGGACGTTCTTAGGAAAACTGCAGCTGTTACTGTGTTCCGTGTTTCTGGATAGGCGTTTATGGTTCAAATGGCTCTGAGCACTATGGGACAACATCGGAGGTTATAATTCCCCTAGAACTTAGAACTACTTAAACCTAACTAACCTTAGGACATCACACAACCATGCCCGAGGCAAGATTCGAACCTGCGACCGTAGCAGTCGCGCGGTTCCGGGCTGAAACGCTTAGAACCGCTCGGCCACCGAGGCCGGCGATAGTCGTTTAGTAACACTGAAAAATAAGTGGTAAAATTTAGGGATTTCTCCGCTACTTGGCGGACTCGGCGCCTGGAACGGCCTTCTTTGCATTTCGAGTCCCGGTCTCCGGCCGTTTATTCACCCCGCGGCACTTCATCTAGCGGCAGGCAGGGCCACGGCGGGTCGCGCTGGAGTGTAGCTGGAAGTTCCAGTCCCGCGCGCCGGCTGTGGCTGGAATTATGCAAATCCGCAGGTGTGGCCGGCCCGGCGGCAGCACGCACCACCGGCGGAGAGCAGCACAGCGCAGCGCGCCCGTTGATCGGAAATTTATGGGGACGCTGCGCGACGCGGCTCGGCGTGGCAGGACGCGAGCCGTTTTTTAATCACGCCGCGGCCGCCCCGCGCTGCGTCTGTAATTGCTTGTTAGTCCTACGAAATGGGAAAATAAAGACGGGGTGGCGCACTTGGCCATTCGTCGCACGCAGCAGCTGCCCGCATTCCGAGCACTCCTCCTAGGCGACCGGCCGGCGTACTACTAAACACACCGAGGAACGAGCTCCCGGCCGCTCCACATGTAATTTTCTGGGCCCCCGTTCGATTCGCTGCTACTGGTCGGAATAATTACAGTGCGTACAAGCCCCGTCGGAAAAATGGTGGCGTGTTGTCACGGGGAGGCTGCCGTCGTAAAAGGTGAGAGTGACGATCCAGAGGAAGTGGGTGTCGTTATGGAAATGGAGCGCATTTACAGGATATAAATGGCCGGATGATTTACTGATTTCGATACATTAGTAATGAGGTTGCGTATTATGCTAGTCGTTACCTTCGATAGGTGGACAGAGTTATTCGGACGCGATCGAAGGAACGATCTATTGATACGTAATCAGTGTGGTTTCAGAAAACATCGTTCTTGTGCAACGCAGCTAGTTCTTTATTCGCACGAAGTAATGGCCGCTATCGACAGGGGAGCTCAAGTTGATTCCGTAATTCTAGATTTCCGGAAAGCTTTTGACACCGTTCCTCGCAAGCGACTTCTAATCAAGCTGCGGGCCTATGGGGTATCGTCTCAGTTGTGCGACTGGATTCGTGATTTCCTGTCAGGAAGGATTGAAGTGATATCAGGTGTTCCCCAGGGAAGCGTCCTGGGACCTCTGCTGTTCTTGATCTATATAAATGACCTGGGTGACAATCTGAGCAGTTCTCTTAGGTTGTTCGCAGATGATGCTGTAATTTACCGTCTAGTAAGGTAATCCGAAGACCAGTATCAGTTGCAAAGCCATTTAGAAAAGATTGCTGTATGGTGTGGCAGGTGGCAGTTGACGCTAAATAACGAAAAGTGTGAGGTGATCCACATGAGTTCCAAAAGAAATCCGTTGGAATTCGATTACTCGATAAATAGTACAATTCTCAAGGCTGTCAATTCAACTAAGTACCTGGGTGTTAAAATTACGAACAACTTCAGTTGGAAAGACCACATGGATAATATTGTGGGGAAGGCGAGCCAAAGGTTGCGTTTCATTGGCAGGACACTTACAAGATGCAACAAGCCCACTAAAGAGTCAGCTTACACTACACTCGTTCGTCCTCTGTTGGAATATTGCTGCGCGGTGTGGGATCCTTACCAGGTGGGATTGACGGAGGACATCGAAAGGGTGCAGAAAACGGCAGCTCGTTTTGTATTATCACGTAATAGGGGAGAGAGTGTGGCAGATATGATACGCGAGTTGGGATGGAACTCATTAAAGCAAAGACGTTTTTCGTCGCGGCGAGATCTATTTACGAAATTTCAGTCACCAACTTTCTCTTCCGAATGCGAAAATATTTTGTTGAGCGCAACCTACATACGTAGGAATGATCATCAAAATAAAATAAGAGAAATCAGAGCTCTAACAGAAAGGTTTAGGTGTTCGTTTTTACCGCGCGCTGTTCGGGAGTGGAATGGTAGAGAGATAGTATGATTGTGGTTCGATGAACCCTCTGCCAAGCACTTGGATGTGAATTGCAGAGTAATCTTGTTGATGTAGATGTAGATGCTTATGTAGGAGTACTTCCCGTTTTAGGGAGGAGTCAGCGAAGGTTGACACGAGTTATTTACGGAAGAATGGACGGACTGGTAGTAGCCGACTGGGAGGAATTTCACTTCTGCAGAATTTTAGGAACACGCTAGGCAGTGCTATCTCCGCAACAGAGCTTTGACTGAAAAAAGGCAGTACTACGTTTTTAGCATTTGTTAATTTACAAAGAGATTTTGGTATTGTTAGCTCGTGAAATACACTTTTTGAAATTCCTAAGGTAGCAGGCATAAAAGATGGGTAATCAGAGGCTATCTACAACATATACGAGGTGCGACAATAAAGTAACGTGACTGTTGTGAAAAAAAATGTTGCTTACAGTTTTAGTCAAATTTAGTGTTGTCTCCGTCAGAGTAGTTCCCTTCTGATTGCACACGCTTTTTCCAGCGCTTATGCCATTAATGGTAATATTTCTGGAACTCATCTTCTGTAATATCCTCCAAGACCCTCGTCACAGGTTTTTGGACATCTTGTGTTGTTTGAAAATGGTGTCCCTTGACCGCCGTTTTGACTCTTGGAAATAGAAAAAAGTCGCACGGAGCGATATCTGGTGAATAAGGTGACTGTCTGTGGTAGTACTGAAATTTGTTTTGAGGTTAAAAATTGCTGTACTGACATAGAAGTATGGGATAGCGCATTATCATGATGCAGAATCCAATTATCAGCAATGTTGGCACGGACACGAAGAATTCTTTTACGAAGACTTTCTAAAATTTCTTTTTAGTAATACTGGTTAACTGTTTGTCCAGGAGGCACCCACACTTTATGAACAATTCCCTTGGAATCAAACAAGCACACAAGCATGCATTTCACTTTCGACTTTGAAATGAAAGCTTATTTTGCTCTGGGTGATCCCTTTGAGCATCATTGCGAACTTTGGCGTTTTGTCTCTGGATCGTACTGAAAAAACTAACTTTCATCACCAGTGATAACACGGCTCAGCAATTCTGGATTGATTTCAGTTTGCTCTAACAGATTGGCTGCCACATTTTTCCGTGTTTTTCGCTGTTGTGATGTGCGATTTTTGGGGACCATTTTTGCACAAATCTTTCTCATACGAAGATCTTCAGTTATTATTAGACGAACCGTTTCTCGATTGATGTTCAGTTCTTCTGCAATCATTTTCACGGATAATCTTCGATCAGATCGTACGAGTTCACGCACCCTGGCCAAGTTCGACATCCGTCCGTGAGGTTGATGGTCTTCCACTGCGGTCTTCGTCTTCAACATTCGTTCTGCCTTCACTAACATTTTATGCCAACGAAAAACTTGAGCTCTTGATATAACCTTCTCTCCAAAAGCCTTCTGAAGCTTACTGTAAGTTGTCGTCGCGTTTTTACTCAATTTAACGCAAAAAGAAATGGCATACCGTTGCGCTATATTATGCGGTTCCATTTCCATGACAAGAGACACAAACACGTGTTAACGTATTACAGCACAACTCACGACTGACCAGTTGCATCGATGTGCCGCTTGGACTAGAAGCAGCTTATAGACCAAGCTCAAAGATATTGTGCCTACGCAAGACTGCAGCGTTGCCACATCTTGCAAAGAAAATCAGTCTCATTACTTTATTGTCGCACCTTCTACACAAACCACACTTTTTAGATCTGAAGGATATAAAAGAGAGGCAGTCGCTGCGAGTGAGACTGGGTTACTAAGACCGGACATAGAGCAAGCAGTAAAAGAAACATAAGAGAAATTTGGAAAGTGAATTGAAATTTAGGGAGAAGAAATGAAATTGGAAACCTTACCGATCTCGTAGTAACTTGATCAGGGACAGAGCAGGATCTCGTACATCAATTGAAAGAAACGGATAGCGTCTTGAAAAGAAGTTATAAGATGAACATAAACGAAAGTGAAAAAAAAGGAAATGGAATTTGGCAGAATACAATTAACCTATCCAGGAGGAGCAGATTAGGATACGTGACACGAGCAGATATAGTTGAGTTTTGTTAGTTGGGCAGTAAAATAGAAGACGAAGGACAAAGTAAGCAGGACATAAAATGCCAATTGGCAAAACAATAAAAAAATTTCTAAGAATGAAATAAGTGCTAGGAAATATTTTCTGAAAGAACTTGACTTCCATGATGATAAATGGTACACATAGGAACAGAAGAGAAGCATTTGAAAAGTGGTGCTACACAAGAGCACTGAAAATTTAATGGTTGGATCGGAAAACTAATGGAAGGGCAGTGTATCTAAACGGAAATAAAAAAATAATAATTATAGCACAACTTGACTAAAAGAATGTATCGTTTTTGCAGCCAGTGTTCATTTCAATAAAAACCTTTCGAGTGTGTGGCTGCGGCATATGTAATACAACTACCAACGTTTCTGCTGCTTTTACAGAACGCATTCATCGGGGATCGTTTGATCCTTGAAGTGTCAGAGAGTCAGATGGGTAATGGAGGAACGAGTATGGGGGGGGGGGGGGCGTACAGTCTGTAGATGGTGACCAAGGGTGGAGTACAGTAAGTAGGTTCAAGTGGTTGTAGATTGCAATGGTTATGTAGAGATCTTGCACAGGATAGAGTAATAAAGAAAGGTACATCAAACCAGTCTTTGGAATGAAAAAAATTCAAATGGCTCTGAGCACTATGGGGCTTAACATCTATGGTCATCAGTCCCCTAGAACTTAGAACTACTTAAACCTAACTAACCTAAGGACATCACACAACACCCAGCCATCACGAGGCAGAGAAAATCCCTGACCCCGCCGGGAATCGAACCCGGGACCCCGGGCGTGGGAAGCGAGAACGCTACCGCTTTGGAATGAAGAACACAACAATAACGGGACGAATAGCAGTCTAGTTTGTGCCTCTGAGGCTGTAGAGGTTTGAGTGACGCTAGGATCAACACTAATCTCAACAGTGATTAAGTTTCCTTTAATTTACGTCTATGGTCGCAAACTTTTTGTTAACAGATTACCGGTTTCGATCTATAATGACCATCATCAGATCTGTTTTATAAAAACAAAGTCGTAATGTACTTTGTTTTTATAAAACAGATCTGATGATCGTCATTATAGACGGAAACCGGTAATTTGTTAATAAAAAGTTTGTGACCATAGACGTAAATTAAAGGAAACTTATTGTATATACGGGTCACTGTTGTTATTGGCGACGATGTCGCAACTTGTGTCGATAGCGATTGTCGACAACTGGGATGGACGCTCCTGATGCCGTTCGTGTGCTTATGGTCATCTAATCCATTGGCTGCGTACAGAACTCGGACAAATCTCTGGCTGGAAAGTTTTCCTGTTCACGAAAGAGGCTCTATGTCCGTAGGCTGCCAACACCCACGCGGTAACTGTTGCGGCATGCTGCGAAGTCAGAAGCCATAGCCTCGTTTTGTTGTAGGCATCTACATATTCTTCTTGGATTACGTTAATGACTGCGGGGAGGCTGAAACTCAATGTAAAGAAAACTACAACGGCCGACGTATTCTCCGAGAGAAAATTCAGCGTATGTGCTGATGTTTAAAAAATATATGTCGTTTACTTTCCAGTCTAAGTTGCATATTTTTAACATATGGCTGCTTTTGATCTCCCTGGACCATCTCCAGATCTATGTAGTTGCGCCGGCCTATCTCTATTAGAAGTACATATTAGAACACATTCATAGTATTTCGATGTAGTTCCGATACAGACACAATGGGTTGCAGACCCAACTACATAGATCTGAAGATAGTGCAACGCGTTCGAACGTAGTCATGTGGTAAAAATATGCAACTGAAATTGGAAAATGCGTGACGTACAGGGTGCCCATAATTAAAGGTCCAGTTTCAAAACGCTGTACAAAGAGAACCACTCCTCAGAATGGCGTCAAACATGAACAACAAATTGTTGACTCAGGGGAAAATGTCAAAGATAAAAAAAAGAATTAATGAAAACTTGACCAATGGACGACGCTGTAAGCATCACAATATGCACACAAACAGACGCGCAGCACACAGCTGTTCCTCAGTTTGCATCCGACACACTCAACACGACTGTCTTCATGAAAGTGTGCTGCTTTTATAAGAGAGATGACTGCGCGCCACTAGCCGTGCAGAAGTTCGGAACATTAAGGGGTATGAAAAATGGCATTGATCCAGTGTCTGCCAACGGTGTGGAGAAAATGAATACGAAATCGGAAAAAGCAATTTGTTCTGAAGGGCAATGTCGCGGAAGGAGGAAAGCAGTTGATACGACGTCTGTCGAAGATGTGGCCACAGCATTGCAGGAGAAGTCGATCGGTGGTGTGCAAATATGCAGTGCACTGGAAACTGCACGAACGTTGGACGTGGTCGCGAGCACGGGGCGTAAAATCCTACGAAATATCCTGCATTGCTATCCATACAAAATCACCCATGTTCACGATTTGCTTCCTGCTGTCCTGCTAGCAAGAAAAAAGTTCCCTCTGGAATTTCATTCTCGTGTGGAAATGAACAATGAATGGCCATGGAACATTCTATGGAAAGACGAAGCCCATGTCCATATCCAAGGACTTGTCAATACGCAGAATTGCAGAATATGGACAAGGGAGAATCCGCACGCACGTCAACCGGTACCACTTCCTTCTGCAAAGGTGATTGTGAGGTGCGGGTTCAAATGGTTCAAATGCCTCTGAGCACTATGGGACTCAACATCTGAGGTCATGTCCCCTAGAACTTAGAACTACTTAAACCTAACTAACCTAAGGACATCACACACATCCATGTCCGAGGCAGGATTCGAACCTACGACCGTAGCGGTCGCGCGGTCCGAGATTGTAGCGCCTAGAACCGCTCGGCCACTTCGGCTGACGAGGTGCGGGTTGACGGTATCGTTTATCTTAGGGCCGTACTTTTCGAGGAGGCAAGTCCTTCGGATCCTATTAACTGCACCGTCACTGGTAACGCTGTGAGAGTCTTCTGCGCACCAACGTCATCCCAACCCTTCAACAGCGTGGACGTGAGGATAGGATCATTTTTAAGCAAGATGGCGCTCCTCCGCGCATTGCACAGCCAATGAAGCGATTGCTGAAGATGTATTATGAGCGGTCATATCTCTACAGCCAGGCCGTCCAGATCACCTGATCTTAATCTGTGTAATTCTGGCTGCGGTGAATTGAAGACACGCATTGCTCAACACATTCTGAATGTGACCTCGGAGATATTTCGATGTGTTGTGCAACAAGCTGTTTCTCGATTTCAGCGTGTGACAGACAAAAGTGGACAGCATAGTGAACGTCTTGCACCTGTATTACGACAAATAGAAACCAATGTCATTTTGCTTTTCATGCAGTTTTTAGCCTCAGGACAACTAAAAACCGATTTTTCCCATCCGATGTGGTAGGACCTTGCCGTCGTGGACGGGCTTACCTAATTAACACTGGCCGGGCTGTTGACTGCCGAACTTGCCCAGTCATGCACATGTACGGTACGGATGGCGTATTTTTCAGCTCAAACCATTGCCTTTGTATAGTGATAATTGGCCGTTAGTAACCGATCATACTCACGTTTAGACGCTTATAGCGTAATCTATTAGTCAAATATCATTTATTTTCTTTTGGTTCTTGTGTCAATGATGTTGTTGTTGTTGTTGTGGTCTTCAGTCCTGAGACTGGTTTGATGCAGCTCTCCATGCTACTCTATCCTGTGCAAGCTTCTTCATCTCCCAGTACCTACTGCAACCTACATCCTTCTGAATCTGCTTAGTGTATTCATCTCTTGGTCTCCCCCTACGATTTTTACCCTCCACGCTGCCCTCCGATACTAAATTGGTGATCCCTTGATGCCTCAGAACATGTCCTACCAACCGATCCCTTCTTCTGGTCAAGTTGTGCCACAAAATTCTCTTCTCCCCAATCCTATTCAGTACCTCCTCATTAGTTATGTGATCTACCCATCTAATCTTCAGCATTCTTCTGTAGCACCACATTTCGAAAGCTTCTATTCTCTTCTTGTCCAAACTATTTACCGTCCATGTTTCACTTCCATACATGGCTACACCCCATACAAATACTTTCAGAAATGACTTCCTGACACTTAAATCTATACTCGATGTTAACAAATTTCTCTTATTCAGAAACGCTTTCCTTGCCATTGCCAGTCTACATTTTATATCCTCTCCTCAATGATATGGTGTTAAAATCTGAGTCATTCTAAGCAGTGTTTCTCTTTCTACAGCGTTTAGAAACTGGAACTTTAATTGTGAACACTCAGTGTATACGTTTTTAAAATAAATAATATCGTCTGCATGACTGTAATTCCCCACTGCTACAGAAAATTTATGGTGAAAGATTAACTGATGCTTTTGATTATCTGCCTCCATTTTTTGTGTTGGTTACTTCTTCTTCACTGTTCAGTTTAGTATCTGTTAGTTCAAACTGGAAAAAAGCGCAGGTGACGCTTGTATATAAGAAGGGTAGAAGGACGGATCCTCAAAATTACAAACCAATATCCTTAACATCGGTTTGTTGCAGGATTCTCGAACATATTCTCAGTTCGAATATAATGAATTACCTTGAGACAGAGAAGTTGCTGTCAAAGCATCAGCACGGCTTTAGAAAGTATCGCTCCTGCGAAACGCAACTCGCCCTTTTTTCACATGATATCTTGCGAACCATGGATGAACGGTATCAGACGGATGCCATATTCCTTGACTTCCGTAAAGCGTTTGACTCGGTGCCCTACTGCAGACTCCTAACTAAGGTACGAGCATATGGGATTGGTTCCCAAGTATGTGAGTGGCTCGAAGACTTCTTAAGTAATAGAACCCAGTACGTTGTCCTCGATGGTGAGTGTTCATCGAAAGTGATGGTATCATCTGGAATGCCCCAGGGAAGTGTGGTAGGTCCGCTGTTGTTTTCTATCTACGTAAATGATCTTTTGGATAGGGTGGATGGCAACGTGCGGCTGTTTGCTGATGATGCTGTGGTGTACGGGAAGGTGTCGTCGTTGAGTGACTGTAGGAGGATACAAGATGACTTGGACAGGATTTGTGATTGCTGTAAAGAATGGCAACTAATTCTAAATATAGATAAATGTAAATTAATGCAGATGAATAGGAAAAAGAATCCTGTAATGTTTGAATACTCCATTAGTAGTGTAACGCTTGACACAGTCACGTCGATTAAATATTTGGGCGTAACACTGCAGAGCGATATGAAGTGGGACAAGCATGTAATGGCAGTTGTGAGGAAGGCGGATAGTCGTCTTCGGTTCACTGGTAGACTTTTGGGAAGATGTGGTTCATCTGTAAAGGAGAAGCTTATAAAACACTAATACGACTTATTCTTGAGTACTGCTCGAACGTTTGGGATCCCTATCAGGTTGGATTGAGGGAGGACGTAGAAGCAGTTCAGAGGCGGGCTGCTAGATTTGTTACTGGTAGTTTTGATCATCAAGCGAGTGTTAAGGAAATGCTTCAGGAACTCGGGTGGGAGTCTCTAGAGAAAAGAAGGAGTTCTTTTCGTGAATCGCTACTGAGTAAATTTAATGAACCAGCATTTGAGGCTGACTGCAGTACAATTTTACTGGCGCCAACTTACATTTCGCGGAAAGACCACAAAGATAAGATAAGAGAGATTAGGGCTCATACAGAGGTATATAGGCAGTCATTTTTCCCTCGTTCTGTTTGGGAGTGGAACAGGGAGAGAAGATGCTAGTTGTGGTACGAGGTACCCTCCGCCACGCACCGTATGATGGATTGCGGAGTATGTATGTAGATGTAGATGTAGAAATGGTTCAAATGGTTCTGAGCACTATGGGAATTAACATCTGAGGTAATCAGTCCCCTAGAACTCAGAACTACTTAAACCTAATTAACCTAAGGACATCACACACATCCATGCCCGAGGCAGGATTCGAACCTGCGACCGTAGGGGTATCGCGATTCCAGACTGAAGCGCATAGAACAGCTCGGTCACAGCGGCCGGCTATCCGTTAGTGATTTGGAGTCCCCATTCATCCCGAGTACAGCTCTAGAGGAAAGGACAGACATTCTCAGGCTTCATACCATGGCCTGAGCTTGCTCACACGGAGGGCGCCACCACCATTGCCGCGAGCATGTCACGAGGGTCTCTCCTCTGCCGTTCCTGAGTCCGTAAATACCGCACAGCAGTACTAGTCCGGCAGTTCTCGCTGTTCTGCACTGAAGCGCTAAAAAAACTGATATAGGCATCCGGACTCAAATACAGAGATATCTAAACAAAATACGGCGCTGCGATCGGCAACGCTTATATAAGACAACAAGTATCTGGTGCATCTGTTAGATCGGTTACTGCTGCTACAGTGACAGGTTATCAAGATTTAAGTCAGTTTGAACGTGGTTTTAATGTCGGCGCACGAGCGTTGTGACACAGCATCTACGACGTAGCTATGAAGTGGAGATTTTCCCGTACGACCATTTCACGAGTGTATCGTGAATATCAGGAATGCGCTAAAACATCAAATCTCCGACATCGCTGCACCCGGCAAAAGATCCTGCAAGAACGGGACCAACGACGACTGAAGATAATCATTCGACGTGACAGAAGTGCAACCCTTCTGCTGGCCATCAACAAGTGTCAGCATGCGAACCATTCCACGAAGCCTCATCGATTCGGGCTCTCGGAGCCGAAAGCTCCTTGATGGCTGCAAGACACAAAGCTTTACGCCTCCCTCGGCCCGTAACACCGACATTGGGCTGTTTATGACGGAAACATGTTTCCTGGTGGGACGAGTCTCGTTTCAAATACTATCAAGCGGGTGGACGTGCATGGGTACGGAGACAACCTCATGAATCCATGGATCCTGTATGTCAGCAGGGGACTGTTCAAGCTGGTGGAGGCTCTCTAGTGGTGTTTGGGGGGGGGGGGTGCAGTTGGAATGATATGGGACCCCTGATACCTCTAGATACGACTCTAACAGGTAACACGTACGCAAGCATCCTGTCTGATCACTTGCATCCATTCCTGTCCATCGTGCATTCCGACGGACTTGGGCAATTCCAGCAGGACAATGCGACACCCCACACGAACAGAATTGCTACGGAGTGGCTCTAGGAACACACTTCTGAGTTTAAACACTTCCGCTGGCCACCAAGCTCCCCAGACATGAACATTGTTGAACATATCTGGGATGCCTTGCAACGTGCTGTTCAGAAGAGATCTCTACTCCGCTCATATTCTTACGGATTTATGGACAGGCCTGCACGATTCATGGTATCCATTCCCTCCAGTACTACTTCAGACATTAGTCGCGTCCAGGCCACATCGTTTTGCGGTACTTCTGCGTACTCGCGGGGCCCCCACACGATATTAGGTAGGTGTACCAGTTTCTTTAGCTCTTCAGTGTATTAAGCCTTCGATATGCGCCGTTGGTAGCAGAATAATAGACCTTGCCTGTGTTTACGGTTGCCCTGTCGGATGGTTCCTTCGACTGTTTACGCGCCTTGTCGCTAGCCGCCTCTTGTGAACTCCACCGTCATTGACCAAAGGAACTCTCCGTTTATTCCACTGATCTCTGCGTCACTACCATGATAGTCATCATAAAATTTGTTCTAGCTACACCGCCCAGGGTAGAAAACACACTATCTGAAATATTCTTTTGGCAGCAGAGAAACAACATTGTGATATTCTGATTTTGTCAGTTACAAATGGTTTTGCGAAAGCCTGCGATTGTCAAAACTTCTCTGCGACCAGTCATGATTTTCTTTTATTTATGTCATACACGATGCATTTCGAGAAATGATTCCCACTTTCAAGTGTATTTTCTCTTTGTACTACGCCATTTTTACCTAGTGTTTTCGATGTGTGAGGTCTGCTTTGTTTTCTTGATTTCACTGCAACATATAAAGAAACGCGCAATTTTTAATGACTTATCTATTTCTATATGTAGTTAGTGGCGAAATTTGGAAGAACTTGTACTTACAGTTTCCTTATGGTCAATATGAGCAGAGTCTCACACATGTTAACATCTTAAACTACTTTCAGTGGAGAATATACATCGAGAATAACTTACATAAACGAACAGTTGCAAAGATGTTCTTAGATGTATCTAAAAGAGATAGTGTTACATGTCTTCCACTGTGTGTGGTTTGCTTTTATACAAAGGGTATTTTTCTTAACAATATGGATCATAATTCAAGATGAACATCCTCTTTATAAAAGGATATCACACACTGTGGAAGATCTGTAACTTTATCTCTGTCAACTACATCTAAAGACCTCTTTGTAACTGTTTGTTTACGTAAGCTATTCTCGATGTATGCTGTACACTGGAAGTTGTGTGTGGTTTTTAACAAGTATGAGATTCTGCACAAATGGATCACAAGAAAACTGTAGGTACAAGTTCTTCCAAATTTCGCCACTAACTATATATAAAAATAGATAACTATCTAAAAGTAGAGCGCTTTTGCACACCGCAGTAAAGTCAACAAAACAAAGCAGAACCTCACACATCGAAAAATACGTAAAAATGGCATAGTACAAAAAGAAAACACACTTGAAAATGGGAATCATTTCCCGAAACGCATCGTGTACGACATGAATAAAAGAAAATCGTGACTGGCACACAGAGAAATTATTTACAAACAAATCCATTACTGTGCTACTGTAACATAGCCGCAATTCTCAAGATTTATGAACTGCTAGGTGCGGTCAAGGTCTGTGGCTTTCGATTGTCTTTCTCAATGCCAGGAGCGGACAGAAAGATGTGGTTTGGCTTAAAGTACATGAGCACTCCGTGTGTGCGTGACACAGGCAGCGGCACTGTACACTACGTAGAACTAATCGCTGCAGTGAGTGGTGGGAGTGGTTCTGATACCAGAAATGAGGAATTTTTACTACAAGAGGAAGAAGTAATCATTGATTTTCTCCATTTACGTGATGTGACAACCATTTAAATTCAACGCTATTTGAGTGAAAAGTGTGATGATGGTCTTGTGAATGTGAAGAATGTGCGTAATGAATGTGAAAAATGTGAGTTCCTGAGTGCAATAGTTACACGAACAGCGAAAGTCGTCTGACAGTGAACCAAAACAATCATATACTAGCGCCATCCCGTTTGATACCGTGTTGATGCGTGTAGAGTCGGATGTTCTGGAGGATAGCTGATCGTCTCAGTTCTTGGTATTTCCGTGGGGACTGTGCACACATCTTTGTATAATGTCCTGAAAATGCGGAAAGTGACCTAGAGGTTTGTTTATCTTTCTAGGAAAATTCGTCTCCAAACCAACATCAACGTGTTTTGATAAAAGCAGGAAAGCCACTTGTGGATGGTTGTGTAGATTTGAACCCGGTAATGGCAGTTTGTAATAAAGTAAACCAAAACTATATTGTGGCAGGTTGGTACTATCAACATTCTGGATCACATAACAGCCACGCTTCTCCAAAAATGTCATTATTTGACAAAATAGCATATAGGAATAATCCATGGATATCTGTGGTCCCTTGAACAAACTTTTTGCAGAGATAACTAGACACATCTCGTTCTGGCACAGAATTACATGTGATACTTTACGATATACACATTGTAAGGAATCTGAAATAAAAAACGCTTTGTACTCGTCTCCTGCGTTTTTATTGCGAAAACAATTGTGCTACAAGCAGCTGGAGTATAACAGTATCCCGTAATACTTGTAGAATACATACTACTTCTAGTTTGTGGTACTTGTTATCTGGCAGATAATGGGGATGGTTGCGCTTTAAAAAAATAAAATGAAAATAACAACCAGTATGGACTTCTGTACTGACTGGTGACAATCATTATCCCTTTTTGATCCCCGCTTAAAGCTTTCCGAGACAACTGTGGAGCTTACACAACGTTTGGCTTTGTTCCCAAGTAATTACAACTACAACATCTATTACCGACCCACCATGCTAAGCACAAACGTGGGTGCTCTGTTCTGCTTTCTCAGGGGTATCCTCACAGACGTTGATCGCCACAGGGCTGTTTAGCACACGACGAAAATTGCGACATCCTCTTGACGAGTTCCCGCTTGTCGCAAGCGAAGTATTCGCAACGACAGAGTGGGTGTCTCTACATCGGTCAAAGCCTCTAAAACTTTGCTGTAAATACATCAGTTGTCTCTAGCTAAAGTTAACCAGTATGGCTAATAGATGGAACTCTAAGCTTCAGAATAGACACACCAGCAGACGCGCGGCATTCGGCTGTTTCCCAGTTTCCGTCCGAGACGCTCAACATGACTGTCTCGGTGAAGCATCCCGCACTGCTGGTAAAACCTCTTTTCAAGAACCGTGACTCTGCTCCACTGGCTCTGCAGAAGTTTCCGACACTCCAGGGTATGATGTCTGCCAAGGGTCTGAACATAATGATTACAAAATTCGAAAAGACAGGTTCTTTAAAGGCGCATTGTGGCAGAGTGAGGAAAACAATTGATCCGACGTCAGTAGAAGATGTGACCAAAGTACTGCAGGAGGTAGTGTGCAAACATGCAGCGCATTGGGAATTGTCCGAACGCTGGACATGTCTGCGACCACAGTGCACAAAATCCTAACTACCCACACAAAATCACCCAAGTTCAAGAGTTCATTCTTGATGGCCTGCCAGGATGGCAAACGTTCGCCCTGGAATTACTTGCTCGCGTGGAAATGGACAATGTATGGCCGTGGAATGTTCTGTGGACGGACGAAGCCCATTTCAATGTCCAAGGACATGTTAGTACGCATAACTGCAGAAAATGGGCAACGGAAAATCCGCTTGCACATCAACTGGTACCACTTCATTCGCCAAAGGTGACTGTGTCGTGCAGGTTGACGGTATGGTTTATCGTAAAGCTATATTTTTTTTTGGAGGTGATGAGTCCTGTGGGACTGTTACATCTACCGTCAAATCGTTCAACAGCGTGAATGGGAGGTCAGGATTATTTTCATTCAAGATGGCGCTCCTACACACGTTTTACAGGCAGTGAAGCGGTTGCTGCAGAGGCAGGAAATGCTAGAATTACCAGCGGGTATTTCCCTACAGCCTCACCGTCAGAATCACTTCGTCTTAATCCATGTAACTCCTGGCTATGGATGTATCAGAAACATGTGTTCAGTGCTCCTGTTACAAACGTAGCTGAATTGAAGGATTGTATTGTGCAATGCAGTCTGAACGTGAACTGCGAGACGCTCCGACCTGTTGTGGAACATCCTGTTTGTCGATTTCAGTTTATAGCAGGAAACTGTGGAGAGCGTATTGAACATGACTTGCGCCAGCTCACGAAAATTTTATATCGTTGTCGTTTTGATTTTTATGCGGTTGTTGGCTCCAGAACAATTAAAAACTGATGTCTTTTGCTTTTTATGCAATTTTTGGCTACAGGACAATTAAAAACCAACTTTTCTCATCTGATGTCTTACACTTTACCGCGGTGAATAGACTTACCTGGCTAACAGTGGCAGAGCTGTTGACTGCCGAACTTGTGCAGTCATGCACGTTGAACAGTACGGATGGCGTAATTTGCACCTCAGACCATTGCCATTATACTGCGATTCATCTGTCGTTTGTAGCCGATCCCACTTACATTAGCACGTTAATAACGCCATCTATTGGTAGAATTTTCGTATTTTTTTTCTCCATGACGGTTCCTTCTGTGTCAGTAATACGATTATAATGTTCAAATTTGATGTCATTCTGAGAAATTTTTCCCTTTCTACGGCTTTTTGAAACTGGACTTTATGGACACCCTATATGTGCTAACTTCTAGAGTATGGGAAGGGGCTTAGGAAAAGCATTTGAAACATGTGTGCGTGTTTAACTGAACAGCTTTTATGGAAACAGCTTCTGTGGAAAAAGGTAAAAAGGCTTCATACAGCAACGGAGCCT
Source organism: Schistocerca nitens (assembly GCF_023898315.1). Taxonomy (NCBI): domain Eukaryota; kingdom Metazoa; phylum Arthropoda; class Insecta; order Orthoptera; family Acrididae; genus Schistocerca; species Schistocerca nitens. The sequence goes on along the minus strand of NC_064620.1, from coordinate 483,886,527 downwards.
GGCAAGGGAGGCTTACATGGTGGTCTTGGAAATTATAGAGAAAAAAAAAAGAATTTTTAAATAAATATGTACAAAATTCATTGTCAAAATCATTTTTTGATTCAGTTAAAAATTTCGATTGACGAGAATATCAGCTGTCCTGAACTGTCTCTCGGAGTTTGGCCTGGAATTAATTCGTATTGAACTTGCTGCCCTCTTAAATTGCGCATCGCAATCTGACTAAATACTGATAACAAGAATTTCGTCGAGTTATAACAAGAAAAGTAAGCACTCCGAAATGAATCTGGCAGCTTTTGAATACAGCACAATGAAGTGGAACTCAACACATGTGTTGAATTAATGTCCCATATTCCGCCGAGCGGCGGTATCACCATATCCAAAACGACAGTGAAAGCGCCTACTGCTGACTGTTTGCGGCTTCCGCACGGTCGGTAGACGCTCGCTGCAGCTCTAAAACCTTCTTACTCATCTGGACTTATATTGTCGGTAAAACCCCTCTCTGTGGACTGCTCTGGTATCGTACCGTGTGCGTGTGAGATCAGCTGCTTTCCCACTGACAGATAAAGACAGAGTCTCACTACAAGCACGAGATAATAAAAAACACTTCTAATGTCCAACTGCTCTTAGAGCTTCTTAGTTTCCCAACTCTACTTAGAGAGCGACGAATATACAGCTGACAGACACTCGCTGGTTCACTACTCGATAACCAATCTGAGTCACTGTGCCTCTCTATTGTGCACAAGGTGGCGCTTTCAATTTCGGCAAATTTCCCTTTGTTGGATATATTCCAGTCTGTGTCTTACTCTGCAGTTTTTACCCTCTACAGCATCCAAGAGTACTATGGGAATTATTCCTCGATGTCAACATTAACAAGCATTATATCACTGTATTCGTATGATCAAGCGCTTTCGAATGCGTACCAAAAAAGTATGTCGTTCAATTAAAAACAGTATCTGATTCACTGTCTCTATTGGTTCATGAGTGAAGAGGGTGAACATAAAACAAGACTGCGTATCTATCTGGGTAATAACTGGTGTGAGGTGACAAAAGTCATGGGATACCTCCTAATACTGTGTCGGACTCCTTTCGCCCACCATAGTGCAGTAATTCGACGTGGCATGGACTCAACAAGACGTAGGACGTCGCCTGTAGAAACCACAACCAACAGTGGGAACGCCTTGGGCTGCGGATCGGAGCAGCCAGGTGGGGAAGCCGGTGGCGGTGGAGCACGCACCACCGGGTAAACACAGGACGAGTCGGACGACAGACCAACGACAACTGACAACAACCGACTACGACCTACACAACAAGGAAGAGATAAACAACGGAGGCTTGTGGAAACCACAACACCAAACACCAAACGTAAATACACTCGGAACCACAGCCAGGCAAATGTCAACAACGAGCAGCGACCAGAACGCAGTACCGCCGAGATAGAAACGAAATCCAGAGCGAGTACCAGACTGGCTGGACTATTTTTTTTTTCTTTATTGATTTTCAATTCCCCCCGAAGGGGGCGGGCTGGCAGCAGCTTACTACGCTGCTCTACAGCCTACAGACTTTATTTAAATAAAGGAAGAAGAAAGAAACAAGGTAAAACAGGCGATAAAATGGTGATTTAAAGTGTAAAATGGCGTAAAAATGCGGAAAGTTAAAACAAAGCAAAAGGGGTTGGCAATGTAGATAAAATACACAGGAATCAGACAAGTAACACAGTAGACACACAATTAAAAAACACGGCGACAGTCTGGTTTCTGTTCGCAAGAGATAAAAGGCACACCCAGCGACAGTATGATGGCCGTTCGCAACAAGTCCAAAACAACACAACACGGAACACTCACTGTAAAACACTCACTGGAGAACACTGCACGAAAGTGGCAGCACAAAGATGACACTCCCGAGCCAAAGGCAGATGGGGGGGGTGGGGTGGAGGGGACCTGCAGGAGGGGGAAAAACAAGGAGGGAGGAGAGAAAAAAAACGAAAAGGGGGGGGGGGAACCAAGGAGGGAGAGGACTAATAAAGGGGGAGAAGGGGGAGAGGAAATGTAAAAGGACACGGGGGAGAGAAGGGGGCAAAGAGAGGGGAGGCGGGGAAGAAAGAGGATGGAAGGGGGGGAGAGGGAGCCCGGGAAAAGGACAGAGGAAAGGAGGGGGAGTGAGGATCAGAGTTGATAGGAGGGATAAATGGAGGGAGAGAGGGCATCATCCGGGAGGGGAGTTGATGGAAGCCACCTTGGGAAAGGAGATGTAGGGTGTAGAGATGGAGGGTAGGGGGGACACAACGGTGAAGACGTGGCAGGGGGCGATCTGGACTAGGTTTTTTTTTTTCCTTTATTGTATTTCAATTCCCCATCGGGGCGGGCTGGCAGCAGCATAGGCGCTGCTCTTCAGCCGAAAGACATAGAACAAAACAATAGAAGACTTTTAAAAACAGCAAAGGAGAGAATAAGGTGAACATAGATATAAAAAAGGGGAACATCATGGAAGGCAATAGACAAAAAAACGGGGTGACTGTAAAATGGAGAGAAAAAACTGTTTAAAAGTAGCACACATAAAAAGCCACACACTGCGACGGTTAAAAGAACACAAGGCACAGTAAGACTGGAGCATAAAGGTAGCGACGGACGGCATAGCACATAACGTAACACTGGCGGCGAACCTCAAGGCAGGACACAATTAAAACACACCTCTTGACGCACACGAGAAACAGCACTAAACAACACTGATGTGGCACACTGATGAAGAGCAACCCAGAGGATCTGCCAGGCGCTAGGAGATGAGGGAGACCTGGAGAAGGGAGGGAGGGGAAGAGATGGGGGAGGTGAGCGAGGGGCGCGCGGAAGAGGGCCAGGTAGGGAGGGATGTGGGAAGGAGAGAGGCAAGTATGGGGTGCAGGGTCTCAGGGGAGGGGGGGACGGAGGAAAATCCGCTCTGGGAGAAGGAGGAAAGAGGAAAAGGGGGCCCTGGGGAGGGGGGGGGGACAAGGCCAGGCTATAGTTGGAAGGAAGGGTAGATGTCACGGCGAAGTTCGTCATCCGGGAGGGGGAGGCGTTGGAAATTGCCCTGATGAAGGAGATGGAGGGTGTGGAGGTGGAGAGAGGGAGGGTTACAGCGATAGAGGCGCGGCAACGGGCGGGGGGTGGAGAGGAAGGAGGAAACCAGAGGGTGGTGGGGATCAAGCCTGCAAACAATGTAAAGGATGCGGAGATGTCGGAGGAACAGGAGGAGGTGGGGGAAGGGGATCAGTTCATACAGGAGCCGTGTGGGGGAAGGAAGGCGGATACGGAAGGCACGGCGGAGTGCATGGCGTTCAAGGATTTGGAGGGCCTTGTAAAAGCGGGTGGGGGCGGAGATCCAGGCAACGCTGGCATAACAGAGGATAGGACGGACGAGGGATTTGTAGCTGTGGAGGATGGTAGAAGGATGCAAGCCCCATGTCCGGCCAGACAGGAGTTTCAGAAGGCGGAGGCGGGAATGGGCTTTCTGCTGGATGGTCAGGAGATGAGGGGTCCAGGTGAGGTGGCGGTCAAGGGTGAGGCCAAGGTATTTCAGGGTGGGGGTGAGTTGGATAGGACGACCATAAACGGACTAGGGCAGTGCGGGTCCCTATATACGAAACCGGAGGGAGCGGCTATTGGCCGCTGTCTGCACGTGGCATAGCGGTGGCGCCCTCGCTGCGCGGAATAGCCGCCGCGGACGCGGAGCCCTCTATGGGCTGACCACGTCCATTTCTTCTGCCGCGTGTTCGACTTCCGCGGCGGAAGGTACTAGATCCCACGCAAAGATATTGAGCCATGCTGCATCTATAGCAGTCCATAATTGCGAAAGTGTTGCCCCGGTGCAGGATTTTGTGAAGGAACTCACTCTCGATTACGTTCCGGTGATGTTGATGGGATCTATGTCGGGCGATCTAAATGTTCAAAAGTGTGTGAAATCTTAAGGGACTTAACTGCTAAGGTCACCAGTCCCTAAGCTTACACACTACTTAACCTAAATTATCCTAAGGACAAACACACACACCCCATGCCCGAAGGAGGACTCAAACCTCCGCCGGGACCAACCGCACAGTCCATGACTGCAGCGCCCTAGACCGCTCGGCTAATCCCGCGCGGCTCGGGCGATCTGGGTGGCCAATCATTCATTCACTCGAATTGTCCAGAATGTGTCCCCTGATATTGCACATCGTCATTCATAACGCGAAGTCAATGAATGGTTGCAAATGGACTTCAACTAGCCGAGCATAACCATTTTCAGTCAATGTCTATGTATTTCATGTGCAAGCAGCCACACCATTATGGAGATACCACCAGCTTGCACTGTGGCTTGTTGACAACCTGGGTCCGTGGCTTCGTGGGGCCTGTGCAACACTCGAACCCTGCTATCAGCTCGTACCAACTGAAATCGGATCGCATCTGACCAGGCCACGGTTTTCTAATCGTCAGGTGTCCAAATGATTTGGTCACGAGCCCAGGAAAGTCGCTGCAGGTGATGTCGTACTGTTAGCAAAGGCGCTTGCGTCGGTCCTGTGCTATTATAGCCCATTCACGCCCAGTCCCTAATGGATACGTTCGTCGTTTGTCTCGTATTGATTTCCGCGGTTATTTCAAGCAGTGTTGCTTGTCTGTTAGCACTGACAACTGTACGCAAACGACGCTGTTCTCGGTCGTAAACGGGGCGAGGTGGTGCAGTTGTCAACACACTGGACTTGCATTCGGGAGAACGACGGTTCAAACCCGCGTCCGGCCATCCTGGTTTAGGTTTTCCGTGAGTTCCCTAAATCGCGTCAGGTAAAGGTCGGTAAGGTTCCTGTGAAAGGGTACGGCCGATTCGTTCGTCATCCTTCCCCAATCTGATGGGACCAAAGAACTCGCTGTTTTATCCCTCACCCGAATCAACCAACCAACCATAGGTCGTTAAGTGAAGGCCGTCAGCCACTGCGTTATCCACGGTGAGAGGTAATGCCTGAAATTTGGTATTCTCGGGACACTCTTGATACTGTGGATCTCAGAATATTGAATTCCGAAGCGATTTCCGGAATGGAATGTCCCATGTGTCTAGCTCCAAGTACCAATTCGGCGTTCAAAGTCTGTTAATTCCCATATTGCGGCCATAACGACGTCGCAAACCTTTTCACATGAATCATCTGAGCCCAATTGACAGCTCCGCGAATGCACTGCACTTTTATACCTTGTTTACGCGATACTGCCGCTATCTGTACCATACTTTTGCTACCTTAGTGTATAAAGGGCGGTCCATTGATCGTAACCGGGCCAAATATCTCACGAAATTAGCGTCAAACGAAAAAACTACAAAGAACGAAATTGGTCTAGCTTGAAAGGGGAAACCAGATGGCGCTATGGTTGGCCTGCTAGATGGCGCTGCCATAGGTCAAACGGATATCAACTGCATTTTTTTAAATAGGAACCCGCATTTTTATTACACATTCGTGCAGTTCGTAAAGAAATATGAATGTTTTAGTTGGACCACTTTTTTCGCTTTGTGATAGATGGCGCTGTAATAGTCACAAACATATGGCTCACAATTTTAGACGAACAGTTGGTAACAGGTAGGTTTTTTAAATTAAAATACAGAACGTAGGTACGATTGAACATTTTATTTCGGTTGTTCCAATGTGATACATGTACCTTTGTGAACTTATCATTTCTGAGAACGCATGCTGTTACAGCGTGATTACCTGTAAATACCACATTAATGCAATAAAAGCTCAAAATGATGTCCGTCAACTCAATGCATTTGGCAATACGTGTAACGACATTCCTCTCAACAGCGAGTAGTTTGCCTTCCGTAATGTTCGCACATGCATTGACAATGGGCTGACGCATATTGTCGGGCGTTGTCGGTGGATCACGATACCAAATATCCTTCAACTTTTCCCACAGAAAGGAATCCGGTGACGTCAGATCCGGTGATGGCGCGGGCCATGGTATGGTGCTTCGGCGACCAATCCACCTGTCATGAAATATGCTATTCAATACCGCTTCAACCGCACGCGAGCTATGTGCCGGACATCCATCATGCTCGAAGTACATCGCCATTCTGTCATGCAGTGAAACATCTTGTAGTAACATCGGTAGAACATTACGTAGGAAATCAGCATACATTGCACCATTTAGATTGCCATCGATAAAATGGGGGCCAATTATCCTTCCTCCCATAATGCCGCACCATACATTAACCCGCCAAGGTCGCTGATGTTCCACTTGTCGCAGCCATCGTGGATTTTCTGTTGCCCAATAGTGCATATTATGCCGGTTTACGTTACCGCTGTTGGTGAATGACACTTCGTCGTTAAATAGAACGTGTGAAAAAAATCTGTCATCGTCCCGTAATTTCTTTTGTGCCAATGCCAGAACTGTACACGACGTTCAAAGCCGTCGCCATGCAATTCCTGGTGCACAGAAATATGGTACGGGTGCAATCGAAGTTGATGTAGCATTCTCAACACCGGCGTTTTTGAGATTCCCGATTCTCGCGCAATTTGTCTGCTATTGATGTGCGGATTAGCCGCGACAGCAGCTAAAACACCTACTTGGGCATCATCATTTGCTGCAGGTCGTGGTTGACGTTTCACATGTGGCTGAACACTTCCTGGTTTCACATGTGGCTGAACACTACCCGGCGAACGGTCCGGGCACTTGGATGATATCGTCCAGGATACCGAGCAGCATACACAGCACACGGCCGTTGGGCATTTTGATCACAATAGCCATACATCAACACGATACCGAGCTTTTCCGCAATTGGTAAACGGTCCATTATAACACGGGTAATGTATCACGAAGCAAATACCGTCCGCACTTGCGGAATGTTACGTGATACCACGTTTGTGACTATTACAGCGCCATCTATCACGAAGCGAAAAAAGTGGTCCGACAAAAACATTTATATTTCTTTACGTACTACACGAATGTGTAATAAGAGATGGGGGTTCATATTAAAAAAAAAAAAAAAACAGTTGATATCCGTTTGACCTAAGGCAGTGCCATCTAGAGGGCCAACCATAGCGCCATCTGGTTTCCCCCTTCAAGCTAGACGAGTTTCGTTCTTTGTAGTTTTTTCGTTTGATGCTTGTTTCGTGAGATATTTGGCCCGGTCACTATCAATGGATCACCCTGTATATTGAACCGTACACGAAATGGGGATGTTATTTTCCCTGTACATCTCCTTACGGGTGCAGAGGTGAAACAAAGTTTCCTGTTCGAATAAATTAACGTTTGGTCAAAACCGCGAACTGTACCATTTAGGTAGAAATAGACGGGAGGGTGTGGGAGCAGATGGAGTTCGAATGGTCACTACTTTTAAATCTTTATGCACGTCCAGTCTGAAGGAAACGTGTAATTAGCTGAACACTAGAGCGCGCGTGGAGGCGTCGCCCAGCTGTCACTGCAGAAAGGGCAGCGTGCTGCTAATTACGTCCGTCCTCACGGGCAGAGAAGGCCCTCTGTCCGAACGCTGCTGATTGGGCGACAGCAGACGCGGCTCATTCTGGCGGTGCTCGCTATGATATACGCTCGCGCCATTAACGTATCTGCGGGCAGCCCTCCAGGCTTGGAAACGCAATTAGCAGAGAGTATATAGATACGGCTGCGTTCTGCTCTCGCTGGCGGGCTGGCCTTTCCGGCGACGGAAGCGGCACCGCCCACCCTCCTCCCGGCGGTTTACCCCGTTGACGAGTTTTCTCGTTACCAATAAAAACCGGTGCCGTTAAAAGCCCGCGCGCTATTAGGCAGCCTAATGGCGGCCGGGCATTTATCGTGGCGTGATTGCAGTTTCGGGAAGCGAGCCCTTCGAGGCTCTGCTCGGCGTTTAGCAGGCCTTCCTAAATTTACGGCGCCCCCACTGGGTGCGTCCGCTATTGGCTAGAATACCTGCGTTAGCTAGCCAGTCTCCGAGATTTGCGATATGGGAAAGCAGCAGTCGGTTCCGTCAAATCCGTACACCGCCTATGTAAGAAAAACAAACGAAAGAAACCCCATCGCCCACTGTTTATAAAATATTGCAAACGTATAAATATTGGTTACTGGATCTTCGCTGAGACGAACTTTTGAGAAATAACATGATTCTTTTTTAAAAAAGCTGCGAACTTCCTATTGAACAAAATAATGCTTGTTATTCTGTAACTTCCACTGAATGAGACAGTATCTGAAGTCACAAAAACATTAATTGTTTTTGTCCCTATGTCCTATCACAAAGAAATCGCACAACAGGCAATTAACTACTAGACTTCAGGCTGAGCCATCAGGGAATGAACATCACTAAATGTTTCCTAGTGTCTTTCTGTTGCAGCGTAAAACAGGTTAATGACCACAGCAGGTGCAACGGAGTGCTGCTATGCACTTCGGGGAAACATTTAACGAGCTAAGTTGATTGCAAATTGACATTTATGCAAAAATGGAGCCTACTGCTAAACTTCAGTAAACATTTAACACGTATAAAATCATTACAGAATCTTTCCGTAATGGGAAACTGTTTGTCATTATAATAAATGAAAAGCTGCGTTCATGTTCTACTTCATGTTTCTACATCAGTCTAGATGTGTTACTTCTCTTCCAATGTTGTCTGCTAGCGTTTAACTTCTTTGGTGATAGCCGGCCGCGGTGGCTGTGCGGTTCTAGGCGCTTCAGTCCGGAACCGCGGGACTGCTACGGTCGCAGGTTCGAATCCTGCCTCGGGCATGAATGTATGTGATGTCCTTAGGTTAGTTAGGTTTAAGTAGTTCAAAATTCTAGGGGACTAATGACCTAAGATGTTCAGTCCCGTAGTGCTCAGAGCCATTTGAAATATTTTTTGTTTTAGTGATAATACTCAGTAAATGTCTGAAGATGGCCTTGTAAGCCGAAGCCGGTTAACAATAAAAGTAAATTTGTAGAACAAAAGCAAACTGGTTGGCTGAACATGAACGCAGCTGGAGGTTGCAGAATTCAGACTCTGCATTTGCCGAGCATGTACTGAGTGAGGGTCACAACTACCAGCCAGTGTCCCATGTACTTCACTTAGCAAACAAAGGCCATAAACTCAACCTGCTCGAAGCTCTGGAAATTAACAAACATCTTGCTCACAGTCCAGATCTCATCCTAAATGACCAGACACAGCTCAACACTTCCCCTCTCCTAAACTTCATACAATCATCTTTGTTGTTCATTAATTCCCACACTCTCTCTTCCTACATATTCCCATTTTCCTGTATTCGTTAAGTTGTTTTGTTTTGTTGAAGTTGTCGTTGTATTCCACATAGACTGTAGTTTCAATAGTTAAGGCTTTCTTTCAACTGGTACTTGTATTGCTTTCCATGTTTAACACTCTTTGTAGTTGTCTCATCAAATACTGTTCACATTTACTTTGCTCATTTATTTTATAAAAACTGTTACACAGCCACTGCTTTGATTATAATGTTAATGTTAAAATGCAGTACCACCACACTCTTAGACTGTAGGTTCCCTCAAACACCTCCATTTTCCTGCATTTATTTATTTCTGTTTATCTTATTGATATTGCTTAAGTTCCTTATGTATTCTGTATTTACATTGATAACTGTCTCTTCTTTTAATTTGTTGTGTAGCACTCTCCATGTTACATACCTCCTGATGAAGCCTTGTCTAGTACTAATTTTATTTTATTTTATTAGTTTGGTTTATTAATAGAAACTGTAATGTAGGCATGCTATTCCTATTTTGTGGTAAAGGTTTTCCTGTCTACTCCATTGTCATTCATGTACAGTTCAGTTTTTACTTTTTCATTGCAAAGATGTTACTTACTGTATGTTTCTACATCAGTCTAGATGTGTTACTTCTATTCCAATGTTGTCCACTAACATTTAACTTCTTTGGTGATAATACTCAGTAAATGTATGAAGATGGCCTTGTAAGCCGAAAACCGGTTAACAATAAAAGTAATATTGTAGAACAAAAGCAAACTGGTGCTTTTCATGTATTATAATGTTGTTCTACCAAGAACCAATCGAAGATTCTGTTAATATGTTTGTCATTATATTAATAACCATTATTCAGCGAGGATTTGGTTAACTACATAATGCAACACAGACGCTTATGGGCTCACACACAAAGATTCAGACTTCAAAAAGTAACGGAAGGCAAAATTCCTCATTTTCTACTAAAGGTTGAGTTAGAGCTAGCTTGTGACTCTCGGCGGTTTGATCGGGGTCACCATGAAAAGCGATCAGATAAGGAGCAAAGTGGATCCCATCTGAATCTAGTTAAACGATAGCATAGCTATCACTCTCGAGAACCGCATAATGCTACGGAAAAATCATTTTAAAAAAATTATAGCAAGTTCCCAAAAGGAAAAGCTATAGTCGCCACCATCACCTTGTAAGTGTTGTAATGGTACTTGAATTACATAACCATTGCGGCACCTCACCTCAACCTCTCGATACCAGCAATATTCTACTGTGTTTCTGTAAAGTAGTTAACATAATTCTGAGACAACATTCAGATTTGATTTTATTAATGTAGAGGTAATTTGATACATCGATATGTTTATATTGCAATGATATTATTCTTATGTGTATTCTTTCTTTTGTCATTATGATCTTTGTCGTACTTGTAACTCTGATTTTTGGCCGCGTAAGCGGTTATTAGAGAGTCAAGTCTTGGTCATCATGTTGCAAAGACGCACATTGTAGTCAGTTTATAAAATGTGAACTTTAACAGCGAGGAAGATATTTTCAAGTATGTTTAATAATGTGATGTTTTGTGTGTTACGTGATACTGCAACAAAAGTAATAAAAAAGAAGTGTAACTTAAATTCGGAGTGCTGATTACTTTTTTACATCACCATTGTCCTAACTTGCAAAAGTTTAATCTTCAAGAATGGTTTATGAAACACATCTATAAAACTTTTGAATATCGCAGAATAACACCTAGGCCTCTTTGCATCCGAGCTTGGAATCATCACTACCCAGATTTTCGACGATTGAGCCATGAGTTCACAACGAGACCAACGTGGGAAACACGAAAAGATGAGTGCCTAGTTTATCCATTATTTCAAGAAATGACTTTATTAACTGTGCTCTAATGATACCTGCCACACAATATAACTTTGTTATTGCCCGAAAATGCAATATTTAGCAGCGTGAGCAACACTACAATCATAATTAATTTTTGACCTTTGTTGTGGTAGGTTTGTTAGAAACGGCGTGCTACTATGCACTTTGGGGAAACATTTAATAAGCTAAGTTGATTGCAAATTGACATTTATGTAAAACTGGAGCCTACTGCTGAACTTCAGTAAACATTTAACAAGTATAAAATCATTACAGTATCGTTCCGTAATGGGAAACTGTTTGTCATTATATTAATAATCATTATTCAGCGAGGATTTGGTCAACTGAGTAAGCAGCGCAGAAGCTTATGGACTCACATACAAAGATTCAGACTTTCAAAAGTAACGGATCACCAGTAGTACTGGAGAAAAGCATGGATGGTAAAAATCTTGGAGACAAAGTGATGAATAAACTAAGCAGATTCAGAAGGATGTGTTGTGCGGTAGTTACTCGGAGATGAAGAGGCTTGCACAGGATACAGTAGCATGGAGAGCTGCATAAAACCAGTCTGTGGACTGCAAAATTCTTCATTTTCTACTAAAGGTTGAATTAGAGCTGGCTTGTGACTCTCCGAGTGAAGAGGCACGAAAGTTGATCGGGGTCACCATGAACAGCGATCAGAAAAAGAGCAAAGTGAATCCCATCTGAATCTAGTTAAACAATAGCATAGTTATCACTCGCGAGAACCGCATAATGCTACTGACAAATGATTTTAAAAAAATTATAGCAAATTCCAAAAAGGAAAAATTATACTCGCCACCATCCAGATCACTTTGTAAGTGTCCACACAAGTGGCGCATCATACTCACCAGATCACAGTGCGGTGGGTGACAAACTTTGCATTAAATCGAACCCGCCTCGCCTCAGTGGACAGAGACAGGAAGGTACTTGGGCTAACTTATCACTCGACAAGACGAGTTTTTCAGTGGTGCCAGGCATCTCCTCCTATCAAAAGACAGGAGAAACAACGCCTGGTTTCTTTTCTCAAAATTTTGCATCGGTTCAGCACCGAAAGTTTGAACAAGCACTTGGATTGGGGAAACCAATCGTTGGTCCTGCGTTAGGAAAGACCGGGCATATAGTTGCCCCACCAACTGGTGTCCCGGGCCAACTTCGAAAAATTAAAGTCAACGGCCGTTCTCAGGCCCTGCTACAAAGCTAAACCAAGAAAGTCCACCCAAATGTACCAGTGGGTCTGAGAGTCAAAGTACTTCCGTATTCATAAATCTAGCATTGATCCCTGTTTAGGAACGGTGGTTAAAGGTACATGTTGCCGTTGTTGTTGTTGACTTCAGTCCAAAGACTGGTTTGATGCAGCTCTCCATGCTACTCTATCCTGTGCAAGTCTCTTCATCTCCGACTAACTACCGCACAACACATCCTTCTGAACCTGCTTAGTGTATACATCACTTTGTCTCCCTCTACGATTTTTACCATCCATACTTCCCTCCAATACTGTAGATGATCGCTTGACTGAGTACGTGTCCTGCCAGTCGATCCCTTCTTCTAGTCTGCTGTCCCTAAGATTCCTCTTCTCCCCAATTCTGTTCAGTACCTCCTCATTAGCCGGCCGCTGTGGCCGAGCGGTTCTAGGAGCTTCAGCCCGGAACCGCGCATCTGCTACGGTCGCAGGTTCAAGTCCTGCTTTCGGGCGTGGATGTGTGTGACGTCCTTAGGTTAGTTAGGTTTAAGTAGTTCTCAGTCTAGGGGACTGATGACCTCAGATGTTAAGTCCCATAGTGCTTAGAGCCATTTGAACCATTTGAACCTCCTCATTAGTTACGTGATCTACCCACCTAATATTCAGCATTCTTTTCTTCTGTAGCACCACATTTCAAAAGCTTCTATTCTTGTCTACACTGTTTGTCGTCCATGTTTCACTTCTATGCATGAATGCACTCCACATAAATACTTTCAGAAGAGATTTCCTGACACTTACATCTACACTCGATGTTAACAAATTTCTCTTCCTCAGAAGCACTTTGCTTGCCATCGCCACTCTATATTTTATATCCTACTTCCACCATCATCAGTTATTTTGCTGCCCACATAGCAAACCTCATCTACTACTCTACTTTCCTAATCTAATTCCCTCAGCATAGACTGATTTAATTCGACGACAGTCCATTATCCTCGTTTGGCTTATGTTGATTATCTTATATCCTCCTTTAAAGACACTGTCTATTCCCTTCAACTGTTATTCCAAGTCCTTTGCTGTCTCTGACAGAATTGCAATGTCATCGGCAAACCTCAAGGTTTATATTACTTCTCCCTGGATTTTGATTCCTACTCCAAATTTCTCTTTGTTTACTTTACTGCTTGCTCAGTATACATATTGAATAACATCGGGGATAGGCATAACCCTGTTCACTCCCTTCTCACCACTGCTTCCCTATCGAGTATCTTGACCCTTGTAACTGCCATCTGGTTTCTGTAAAAATTGTAAATAGCCTTTCGCACCCTGTATTTTACCCCTGCCACCTTCAGAATTTGAAAGAGTATTCCAGTCAACATTGTCAAAAGCTTTCTCTAAGTCTACAAATGCTAGAAACGCAGGTTTGCCTTTCCTTAACCTATCTTCTAAGATAAGTCGTAGGATCAGTACTGCCTCGCGTATTGCTACATTTCTACGGAATTCAAACTGATCTTCCCCGAGGTCGGCTTCTACCAGTTTTTTCATTCGTCTCTAAAGATTTCGTATTAGTGTTTTGGAGCCGTGACTTATTACACTTATAGCTCGGTAATTTTCACACCTGGGGATTGGAATTATTATATTCTTCTTGAAGTCCGAGGGTATTTCCCTTGTCTCAAAATCTTGCTCACCAGATGGAAGAGTTTTGTCATGGCTGGCTCTCCCAAGGCTATCAGTAGTTCTAACGGCATATTGTCTACTCCTGGGGATTTGTTTCGACTTAGTTCTCTCAGTGCTCTGTCAAATTCTTCATGCAGGATGACGTCTCCCATCCCATATTCATTTACATCCTCTTCCATTTCCATAATATTGCCCTCAAGCACATCACCCTTGTACAGACTCCCTGTGTACTCCTTCCACCTTTCTGCTTTCCCTTCTTTGCTTAGGACTGGTTTTCCATCTGAGCGCTTGATATTCATACAGATAGTTCTCTTTTCTCAAAAGGTCTCTTTAATTTTCCTGGAGGCGGTATTTATCTTACCCCTAGTGATATATGCTACTACATTCTTACATTTGTCCTCTAGCCATTCCCGCTTAGCCATTTTGCACTTCTGTCGATGTCACTTTTGAGACGTTTATATTCCTTTACGCCTGCTTCGTTTACTGCATATTTATATTTTCTCCTTTCATCAATTAAATTCAGTATCTCCTGTGTTACGCAAGGATCTCTACTAGCCGTCGTCTTTTTACTTACTTGATCGTCTGATGCCTTTACTATCTCATCTCTAAAAGCTACCCATTCTTCTTCTATTGTATTCCTTTCCCCTGTTCTTGTCAATCGTTCCCTACTGCTGCCTCTGAAACTCTCTACAACCTCTGGGTCTTTCAACTCATACAGGTTCCCTTCTCCTTAAATTCCTACCTAAAAGCAGTTTCTTCAGTTTTAATCTACAGTTGATAACCAATTAATTGTGGTCAGAGTCCACATCTGCCACTGAAAATGTCTTACAATTTAAAACCTGGTTCCGAAATCTCTGTCTTACCATTATATAATCATATAATCGAACTGAAGCCTTCCGGTGTCTCCAGGTCGCTTCCACGTATAAACCTTCTTTCATGATTCTTAAACCAAGTGTTAGCGATGATTAAGTTATGCTCTATGCAGAATTCTACCAGGCGGCTTCCTCTTTCATTCCGTACCCCACTCCATATTCACCTACAACTTTTCCTCCTCTTCCTTTTCCTACTATCGAATTCCAGCCCCCCATGACTATTAAACATTCGTCTCTCTTCCACATAAGAATGATTTCTTTTATTTCATCATACATTTCTTCAGTCTCTTCAGCATCTGCGGAGCTAACTGGCATATAAACTTGTACTGCTGTGGTTGGCGTGGACTTCGAGTCTACCTTGGCTACAATAATGCGTTCACTGGTCTGTTCGTAGTAGCTTATCCGCGTTCCTTTTATTTTATTCATTATAAAACCTACTTCTCTCCTGTATTCACCTGACTAGAAGTCCTGTTCCTCCTGCTACCGAACTTCATTACTTCCCACTACATCTGACTGTAACCTATCCATTTCCTTTTTTTAATTTTTAACCTATCTACTCGATTAATGTATCTGACACGCTCCGATCAGTAGAACGTCAGTTTTGTTTCTCTTGATAATGACGTCCTCCTGGGTAGTCCCCGCCCTGAGATCCAAATGGGGGACTATTTTACCTCCGGAATATCTTACCCAAGACGACGCCATGATTTAACCATACAGTAAAGCTGCTAAAGCTGCATGCCTTCGGGAAAAATTACGGCTGTAGTTTCCCCTTGCTGTCAACTGTTCGCGGTTCCAGCACAGCGAGGCTGTTTTGGTTGATGTTACAAGGCCTGTTCAATCAATCATCCAGACTGTTGCCCCTGCAACTACTGAAAAGGCTGCTGCCCCCCTTCAGGAACTACACGTTTGTCTGGTCTTTCAGCAGGTACCCATTGGTTGTGGTTGCACATACGGTGCCGCTATCTGTATCGCTGACTCGCTGAGACAGGCAAGCCACCCCACCAATGTCAAGGTCCTTGGTTTGGGGGTGGGGGGTGGGAGGGGTAGGGGTTAATATCAAACATATCTGTCAATACGATTCCCAGCGTAATCTCCCGCCATGGAATGAAAAATGTGCGAAAACAGATGTAGGAAGACACTCTGCAGAACCTGATAAAACTACAAAATCACATGACTCCTGCTTTTCACCAGAATGAATTTTCAGTATGCAGCGGTATGTGTACTTCATGGCGAATTAAAGCTGCGAGGATGTTTTAAATCAGCGCGTATCCAACAACAAAATGGATATTCATTCTGGAAGCTATCTTCTAGACTGTGGCCGAACTATTTCTCATCAATGTGCTTTATTCCGGGAGTTCTAGTTCTGCAGATTATGCACGAGAACGTCTGTAAAGTTTGGAAGGTAGAAGATGAGGTACTGAGGGAAGAAAGCCGCGAGGGCACGCCGTGAGTCGTGCTTGGGTAGCTCAGTCGGTGTTCGAAATTATTATTTGGAGTTAAGTTACATACACACAGACCAGAGGTAGCTAAACTTTCTTACCTATCGCCTACTTTTCTATCATTGTTAGTAGCAAAATTTTCTAGTCGCGCACCAGTTCCACAGTGCTGTTGATTAATGAAGCAGTGAAGTACATTTACTTTACAAAATTTATAGAGAAGAGCTGTAGCTAGTTAATGTGCGTGATTTTTTGGAATTTCATGGAAACCTAATGAAAGTATCTTCGACCCCCAATCGCCTACGCCCACCAAGGATGCTGGAACGGCCACTAATGGGTGGTAGGGACCACGTTGATTACCACTGACGTAGACTGTCAAAGTTAAATGCAAGAGGCGTGTACCTTGAAATGACAAAAAGATATCAGACGCACCCGATTCAGGCGAAATACCAAGGGTTTCATTGTAAGAATATATGGAAGAATATCCATAACGCAGTGTTTCCATCTAAAGTTACTGTCGTCTTTGTACGCCGTTCTAAATGAGATCATTGCCACTGGCGAGAAATTACATAAAATAAATCTGAGACCGACGTCATACTGCGATAAAAGGTCATGTCATCCATACACTTAACGGAAGTTCATCTGCAGAGGAGAAACGGCTGATGAGGACCAGAAACAAAGTTGGCACTTATAACTCGAACCAGTACAGCCACATAACAACTGCGCACATATTGCACCCTGACTGGAATTTATTTCCTAGCGCAATATATAACAGTTGCGCTCGGCTCACCGGATACTAAATGTATTACACCATCGTTTTTAAAGATAAATCCATCTGTGACTTGTCGACCGAACGCCACAAGTTACTGAAACATACAAAATACGAAGTTTTGATTCAAAAATTTATTAATTATCCCTATCGCCGTGAATTTCCTGGACGACAAAGTAATTTCAATTTGATGCAGAACGAAGAATCTAGAACTTTCATGTTCTAATTTACTAATTATAAATTATTTATTGTAATAAACTTTGTGCCACCCATGTCAAGTTTGACTGATAATTAACTTACCTTACAAGGGAACCTCCCCATCGCACCCCCCTCAGATTTAGTTATAAGTTGGCACAGTGGATAGGCCTTGAAAAACTGAACACAGATCAATCGAGAAAACAGGAAGAAGTTGTGTGGAACTATGAAAAAATAAGCAAAATATACAAACTCAGTAGTCCATGGGTAACATAGGCAACATTAAGAGTGACGTGAGCGCAGGAGCGTCGTGGTCCGTGGTTAGCGTGAGCAGCTGCGGAACGAGAGGTCCTTGGTTCAAGCGTTCCTTCGAGTGAATATTTTAATTTTTTATTTTCAGACAATTATCAAAGTTCAGGCACTCACACATAATCAACTTCGCTCTCCGAAATTCTAGGACATGTTCAGATTTGCTTGGACATATGCAGGATTTGACGGTCTACACACGCAAAAATTTGAAAACGTTAAAAACATATATTTTGACAGAGCACAGAGAAAACTGTGCGACTGTGAAACTGTTGCATTCATTTGTTGCAGTTTATGTGACACACTCTTATGTTTTCATCACTTTTTTGAAAATGATTATCACATCCACAAGAAAACCTAAATCGGGCAAGGTAGAAGAATCTTTTTACCCATTCGCCAAGTGTGCAAGTTAGCTGGGTCGACAACATATTCCTGTCATGTGACGCGCATGCCGTCACTAGTGTCGTATAGAATACATCAGACGTGTTTTCCTGTGGAGGAATCGGTTGACCTATGACCTCGCGATCAAATATTTTCGGTTCCCATTGGAGAGGCACGTCCTTTTGTCTACTAATCGCACGGTTTTGCGGTGCGGTCGCAACACACAGACGCTAAACTTATTACAGTGAACAGAGACATCAATGAACGAAAGGACAGATCATAACTTCGCAAAAATAAAGTAAGCAAAATTTCCGCTCGAGGGAAGACTTGAACCAAGGACCTCTCGCTCCGCAGCTGCTCACGCTAACCACGGGACCACGGCGCTCCTGTGCTCAAGTCACTCTTAATGTTACCTATGTTAGCCATGGACTACTCAGTTTGTATATTTTGCTTATTTTTTCATAGTTCCACACAACTTCTTCCTGTTTTCTCGATTGATCTGTGTTCAGTTTTTCAAGGCCTATCCACTGTGCCAAATTATAACTAAATCTGAGGGGGGTGCGATGGGGAGGTTCCCTTGTTAGTAAAAGAAGAGAAAAAGGAGTTGGTACAGTACTTACCCGGGAACGTTCTAAGTTCGAATCTCGGCCCATCACAGAGTTTTAATCTGTTAGAACATTTCCAGTCAGCAGGAAAAAACAACGTCTCCGCAGTATTCTTGCCAGTCCTGCAAGGTATGCCCGAAAACTCTCTGATGTATGTAAGGTGGGAGATGAGGTACTGGTGGAAGCAAAGCTTTGATGGCGGGTCGTGAGTCGTAGCTACCAGTAGACAGCTCATACTCTACAGCACTTGCCCGCGAGGGGCAAGTGGCGGCCCGGTATGCATCTTTAATCTGCCAGGTAGTTCCAGACGAAAGACTGAGCCTCGTGGGCGATACTTAAAGTCGTCACCAAAAACACGACGGAGGCGGTTCATATTTGTGGTGATGTAAATGCTGCAGCGAACGGTGAGTCTAATGCAGGTTTACACCTCATCCTCGATCAAAGGAGGCTTTAGGAAATCTTTTCTGAAATACATCTAAAGTGTGTCTCTGGAGGGAGAGTAGCACACCTTTGGCATGGGCAACAAAGCGGTATAACGTAACTGTGAGAATAATATTAGTACACAAAGCCTATTTAGAGCAAAAATACTATCTGAGAAGATCACGTACGTTTACTAGGCCAAACATATAAACAGCAGTTCAGATCACGTCTACCTTTCACACCTTCACTCGCTGGTCTTCGGTGAGATCGTAGATGAAAACGATTACAATTTATTCTTCTGTATCGAGGCTTTGAGACATAAAGACTTTTCTTGTCGGAGTAAAACCCGTTACACAATAAGTAATGTAGTTATTAATGAGAAAATGATAAACAAAGATGAGCTTTACTATAATATAGTTGGTTACTTGAAAAATGAACTATCGATAAGATACACTATTGATTTGGTTGAGGTATGATTTATTCCTGAAGGGTTGGTGTATTGGACAATAACTGGTTTTATGAGGTACCCTAGAGGAAGTATAGAGATCAATTTAATTCATAGTTTTAGCAACTGCCATTTATTTGGCTTAAATTTTTCAGTTTTACAGCATTGTATATCATATACTTAAGGCTTTGATTCATGGAAGGATACGAGACAACAGAACAGGTTAGTCGACTTCATTTTTAAGAGTACAATTAACTGTATGTCAAAATGGTGTCCGAAACTTATTTTGTTGAAATGTTGCTATTTGAATCTGTTAGTCAAAAATGACGTAAATCTTCATCATAACATAACAACAGAAATGAAATTCGTTTACTATTCATTTTATTACATGCCCTCTATTCTTTCCCAAATAGCTAAAACACTTTGCTAGTGTAAGGTGGCATGGTCTTCTGACCTTCATTTATTACATATTTCAACCTCACCATCGTATTCTGTGTATCAAGACGTTTCATTTGAGCCCAAACTCGATACGGTAGAGTCAATTTTACATATTTCCATTATTCGATATGCAAATTTAATAAATAATTCGCAAGTGCGCACCAAGATTAAAAAGTCGAGGCTGGCGTACACAAACATTCAAGACATGACAGGCACATGAGTTTTTGTTCTGCAGAGGCAACCAGCCCGCTGGAAAGTCCGTAGGAGGGTGAGTTAGCACGCAGCTGCACCGGCCGGCCGACCGCCCATGGACCAAAACAGTTTTTGCCAGAGAAAAGGGATAATGGCCTGCGTGTTCACCTTAAAAGCAAAACCTGCTGTATTGTTTGGGAGAGCCCCAGCATACGCATTCTATTGACAGACCTAGTGCGCAGTTTCATTCTCACAGGTGGAGAGTAAATGCCTAAAGCAGATGCTATATATTTCCAGATTGGTTGGCTTAAATGGAGCGCCTTCCCCCATGAACCATGGACCTTGCCGTTGGTGGGGAGGCTTGCGTGCCTCAGCGATACAGATGGCCGTACCGTAGGTGCAACCACAACGGAGGGGTATCTGTTGAGAGGCCAGACAAACATGTGGTTCCTGAAGAGGGGCAGCAGCCTTTTCAGTAGTTGCAGGGGCAACAGTCTGGATGATTGACTGATCTGGCCTTGTAACATTAACCAAAACGGCCTTGCTGTGCTGGTACTGCGAACGGCTGAAAGCAAGGGGAAACTACAGCCGTAATTTTTCCCGAGGACATGCAGCTTTACTGTATGATTAAATGATGATGGCGTCCCCTTGGGTAAAATATTCCGGAGGTAAAATAGTCCCCCATTCGGATCTCCGGGCGGGGACTACTCAAGAGGACGTCGTTATCAGGAGAAAGAAAACTGGCATTCTACGGATCGGAGCGTGGAATGTCAGATCCCTTAATTGGGCAGGTAGGTTAGAAAATTTAAAAAGGGAAATGGATAGGTTAAAGTTAGATATAGTGGGAATTAGTGAAGTTCGGTGGCAGGAGGAACAAGACTTTTGGTCACGTGATTACAGGGTTATAAATACAAAATCAAATAGGGGTAATGCAGGAGTAGGTTTAATAATGAATAAAAAAATAGGAGTGCGGGTTAGCTACTACAAACAGCACAGTGAACGCATTATTGTGGCCAAGATAGACACAAAGCCCATGCCTACTACAGTAGTACAAGTTTACATGCCAACTAGCTCTGCAGATGATGAAGGAATTGAGGAAATGTATGACGAGATAAAAGAAATTATTCGGGTAGTGAAGGGAGACGAAAATTTAATAGTCATGGGTGACTGGAATTCGTCAGTAGGAAAAGGGAGAGAACGAAACATAGTAGGTGAATATGGATTGGGGGGAAGAAATGAAAGAGGAAGCCGCCTTGTAGAATTTTGCACAGACCACAACTTAATCATAGCTAACACTTGGTTCAAGAATCATAAAAGAAGGTTGTATACATGGAAGGAGCCTGGAGATACTAAAAGGGTTCAGATAGATTATATAATGGTAAGACAGAGATTTAGGAACCAGGTTTTAAATTGTAAGACATTTCCAGGGGCAGATGTGGATTCTGACCACAATCTATTGGTTATGAACTGCAGATTTAAACTGAAGAAACTGCAAAAAGGTGGGAATTTAAGGAGATGGGACCTGGATAAACTGAAAGAACCAGAGGTTGTGGAGAGTTTCAGGGAGAGCATAAGGGAACAATTGACAGGAATGGGGGAAAGAAATACAGTAGAAGAAGAATGGGTAGCTCTGAGGGATGAAGTAGTGAAGGAAGCAGAGGATCAAGTAGGTAAAAAGACGAGGGCTAATAGAAATCCTTGGGTAACAGAAGAAATATTGAATTTAATTGATGAAAGGAGAAAATATAAAAATGCAGTAAATGAAGCAGGCAAAAGGGAATACAAACGTCTCAAAAATGAGATCGACAGAAAGTGCAGAATGGCTAAGCAGGGATGGCTAGAGGACAAATGTAAGGACGTAGAGGCTTCTCTCACTAGGGGTAAGATAGATACTGCCTACAGGAAAATTAAAGAGACCTTTGGAGAGCAGAGAACCACTTGTATGAATATCAAGAGCTCAGATGGCAACCCAGTTCTAAGCAAAGAAGGGAAGGCAGAAAGGTGGAAGGAGTATATAGAGGGTTTATACAAGGGCGATGTACTTGAGGACAGTATTATGGAAATGGAAGAGGATGTAGATGAAGATGAAATGGGAGATAAGATACTGCGTGAAGAGTTTGACAGAGCACTGAAAGACCTGAGTCAAAACAAGGCCCCGGGAGTAGACAACATTCCATTAGAACTACTGATGGCCTTGGGAGAGCCAGTCATGACAAAACTGTACCATCTGGTGAGCAAGATGAATGAGACAGACGAAATACCCACAGACTTCAAGAAGAATATAATAATTCCAATCCCAAAGAAAGCAGGTGTTGACAGATGTGAAAATTACCGAACTATCAGTTTAATAAGTCACAGCTGCAAAATACTAACGCGAATTCTTTACAGACGAATGGAAAAACTGGTAGAAGCGGACCTCGGGGAAGATCAGTTTGGATTCCGTAGAAATGTTGGAACACGTGAGGCAATACTAACCTTACGACTTATCTTAGAAGAAAGATTAAGAAAAGGCAAACCTACGTTTCTAGCATTTGTAGACTTAGAGAAAGCTTTTGACAACGTCAACTAGAATACTCTCTTTCAAATTCTGAAGGTGGCAGGGGTAAAATACAGGGAGCGAAAGGCTATTTACAATTTGTACAGAAACCAGATGGCAGTTATAAGAGTCGAGGGGCATGAAAGGGAAGCAGTGGTTGGGAAAGGAGTGAGACAGGGTTGTAGCCTCTCCCCGATGTTATTCAATCTGTATATTGAGCAAGCAGTAAAGGAAACAAAAGAAAAATTCGGAGTAGGTATTAAAATTCATGGAGAAGAAGTAAAAACTTTGAGGTTCGCCGATGACATTGTAATTCTGTCAGAGACAGCAAAGGACTTGGAAGAGCAGTTGAACGGAATGGACAGTGTCTTGAAAGAAGGATATAAGATGAACATCAACAAAAGCAAAACGAGGATAATGGAATGTAGTCTAATTAAATCGGGTGATGCTGAGGGGATTAGATTAGGAAATGAGACACTTAAAGTAGTAAAGGAGTTTTGCTATTTAGGGAGTAAAATAACTGATGATGGTCGAAGTAGAGAGGATATAAAATGTAGACTGGCAATGGCAAGGAAATCGTTTCTGAAGAAGAGAAATTTGTTAACATCGAGTATAGATTTAAGTGTCAGGAAGTCGTTTCTGAAAGTTTTTGTATGGAGTGTAGCCATGTATGGAAGTGAAACATGGACGATAACCAGTTTGGACAAGAAGAGAATAGAAGCTTTCGAAATGTGGTGCTACAGAAGAATGCTGAAGATAAGGTGGGTAGACCACGTAACTAATGAGGAGGTATTGAATAGGATTGGGGAGAAGAGAAGTTTGTGGCACAACTTGACTAGAAGAAGGGATCGGTTGGTAGGACATGTTTTGAGGCATCAAGGGATCACAAATTTAGCATTGGAGGGCAGCGTGGAGGGTAAAAATCGTAGAGGGAGACCAAGAGATCAATACACTAAGCAGATTCAAAATGATGTAGGTTGCAGTAGGTACTGGGAGATGAAGAAGCTTGCACAGGATAGAGTAGCATGGAGAGCTGCATCAAACCAGTCTCAGGACTGAAGACCACCACACACACACAAATGGAGCGCCATTCTTCCATTTGTAAGAGTGGACTATTTCTGATGCAATGAGCTGGAGGAGTGAGGGAAAGACAGTGGATGATATACTCTTTCGCTTTTTGCGTGAAGGGAAGTCGTTCTGGTGACGCTGTTGTAGCAGGAACACGTAGTGGGAGCGAGTGTGCTCGTGCATGTATGCAGAGAACGAGGAACAAAGTCTCTACTCAGTACTGCAGTAAGAGAGCACCTCTGTCGCTAGTGAATTGGAGTGATACTCTATACTGAATCACTCGCGATTAAGCGTTTGTTCACTGTGTTGGCCGTGACACTTAATGTGTGGTGTGAACACAGACAGAGTATTAGTTAGCACCTGCGAGCGAACATTAAGTGGCATCACGGTGGACTGGTTATCTGACAGGTGTACCACGCCAATAGTTAGACTAGGGGCATATAGGAGTCCTTGAGTTCATCAAGGCATAGTGGGAGTTCGATTGGCGAAGGTCAATCCAGATGGAAAGAGATAGTTTTGTTATTATTCAGTGGTGAACGATGCAGGCAGCAGTCATCGCAGCTCACAATATTATGCGCTACAGCGTCGGCGAGCCTCATCTTTCCTCCATTAGAAATAAAGAACTTCAACCATGTCACTCCATTACATTTCTCTTGGAACAGCCTCCACCGTACTTAGAAAAATTCTGCCGAGTAAATAACATTATTAAAGAAAAGGGATAAAAGAGCTTTCCCACACTTTGTATATAAATGTCATTAACAGGATTCCTATCCATAAGAGGTAACCTCCTATTCCGAAAAGAACACAGAAATTTGTGTATCAGTTTATAAATAAAAGTTTCACTTGATTTTCTTAAATTTTGCAATAAATAATATTTTCTGTTCATTTACTGTTTTTCTTACATTAATTAGCAATACTCCAGTACCCAGGTATCCCACTAGTTACGTAAGAAAACAGAATAATTTTGTATCTTTTCCTTACAGCAGATGACTCCAGAAGATATTTATTGCTGTAAGTTTTTCAGGCATTTCCTTTTGGTATGTTAGGAACGTCTGTCTGACTTCTGTAGTAGTGTGGGGTGGAAATTTCTTCTTGCAGGAGCCAAAGGGTACTTGTCAGATCAATCCATTGCGCAACTCGTCAACATAACACCTACACACTGACACTAGCTACGATAACGTAGAACCAAAAGATTATGAAACTGCTGTTAAATTTTAATGCCACTCAAAAGTATGAGTCTGGCACTTGATTACAAATCAAAATTAATTTTAAATTCAGTTTTATCTACTTTTATTTTGATGAGAAACATTCCATGTTCTCTATTAATGGCGGAATTACATATTCTCTCTTCCGAAATTAGCGTAGGTCAATTTTGAATCACGAAATAAAATAGATTTTAGGCAAACTGGTTTGGTGTATTATTACCCTGTATTATTCAATGCGGAATTAAATACGTTTGAGTAGCAAACATCACAATGAAGATCAGGAAAGATGAAGGGAAATTTGTTAATTGCACTATCAACAGTGCATACACATGTTACTTCATATTAATTACAAAAGAAACACTCTTCAGCTATAAATGGAACATAACTGATACATAATTTATGCCTATGAAAGCTTGCTATTCCCGTCAGTCCGTCACAGATGTCTCTGGGTTGCCAACATCTCATCTCGTGTTTGTATTCCAAGGTGACGGTGTTCGGCAGTCTTGAATTTGAACTCGATGGCTCCTGTTAGTTAATCCGTCCATTCCTAGGGATGGTGTGACTAATGTCGTATTGTCTTTATCCCTATCGAAACCTAAATGTCGTAGAATTATAGTCTACCGACAAGTACCGTATGAACATGTGACACTTAGTTAATGACTGACTATAACAGGGAGTGGAGTATCAGAGCTGGTGCTAATCAGGCTGCCGTAATCGTTTAGTTGGTTATGTACCATAGCTTACGGTTTATTCACAGCTACTAACAGTTTTTTACTCTTTTTTTAAGTTTTTGTTCCACTGCTGTTTATATTAGTTCAGTTCACGCAACAGTTTGCACATTTTAATCGTTGCGCGCCACATCTAAGAGTAAAATCGCGAGCTGCGTCACATGCAACCGACGCGCACGCGCGCCAGGCTAACTCGCCACAATCGATTGGCCACAGCGTTTTTATACAAAGCTTAGATTACATTCCTACACTTCAACACCAACTTTTTTCTCAGGATCCGAATAGCTGTTAGCCGTGTATCGCTGAAGTAGGCTATCCTATGAAGTCACTCATACTTACGTCTCATACAGCGTACTCCTAACTGCACAATAGACATTATGACACTAGGTTTATGTATGAGAAGTATTTACAAAATTTGTCGGCACTATTCGAACGACTCTAATCCAGCTGGGTAAATGTAGAGTAAAATACTTAGGGAATAAATTTAGCAAAAGCTTTACTGCACCTACAGCACAAAAGCGTATTCCATGTGGTGTAAATTTCATGCCCGTTTAGCAAGCTACGAAGAAGCTGCATCAAATTTATGTGGTCTAGCGCCTGCCACAAAAGACATTTCTGAGTTTAATGAAACATCTTAATGTTGCTCACTGCCTAGCAATATTTTCGCCAGGTATGCAACTCACACTTGCGGACATTAGTCTACATTAACAGACGCTCAGTTTAGTTACTCCAGGTCGTCTTGGCGTTCATTCATTTTGCAAAAACTTTTATTGCCTGCTTGTATGCAACTTTCACTTATAAACAACTATAAGCTGCAAGTATCCCTTTTCTGTCCCCTCTCAAAGCTTCCAGAGACAACGGTGTAACTTACGCAACGGCTGGCCTTTTTCCAAGCAATTATAACTACGATATCAATTACCGACTCACCACGCTAAACACAAACGTGGGTGCCCTATCCTGCGTTCTCGTGGGTGCCCTTGTAGACTTTCATCGTCACAGAGCTGTATGTTTGTCACACGAAGACACGAGAGGCGTTCAATAAGCAATGCAACACTTTTTTTTTCTGAACGCAAGTTAGTTTTATTCAGGATTCCAATACAACATATTATCCTCCATTCTTCTGGCTGCAAAACCCCATTTTTCAATATAGTGCCCGTGCAATGCGATGACGTTACGCCACCTGCAGATAAGTGTGAAAATTACCGAATTATCAGTTTAATAAGCCACGACTGCAAAATACTAACACGAATCCTTTACAGAGGAATGGAAAAAATCTCGAAGAAGCTGACCTCGGGGAAGATCAGTCTGGATTCAGGAGAAATGTAGGAACACGTGAGGCAATACTGACCCTACGACATCTCATAGAAGATATCGTTTGAAGACCTAGAGAAAGCTTTTGGCAATGTTGACTGGTTTACTCTCTTTCAAATTGTAAGGGTGGCAAGAGTAAAATATAGGGAGCGAAAGGTTGTTTACAGTTTGTACAGATACCAGAAGGCAGTTATAAGAGTCGAGGGGCACGAAACGGAAGCAGTAGTTGAGAAGGGACTGAGACACAGTTGTAGCCTATCCCTAATATTATTCAGTCTGTATATTGAGCAAGCAGTAAAGGAAGCCAAAATAAATTTGGAATAGTAATTAAATTCCAGGGAGAAGAAATAAATATTTTGAGGTTTGCTGATGACACTGCAATTTTGTCACAGACAGCGAAGGACTTGAAAGAGCAGTTGAACAGAATGGACAGTGTATTGAAAGTAGGATATAAGATGAACATCAGCAAAAGCAAAATGAGGAGAATGGAATGTAGTCGAATTGAATCAGGTGATGCCGAGGGAATTAATTAGAAAATGGGACACTTAAAGTAGTAAATGAGTTTTGTTTTTTTGGAAGCAAAATAACTGTGATGGTCGAAGTAGGGAGGACATAATATGTAGACTGGCAATGGTAAGAAAAGCGTTTCTGAAGAAGAGAAATTTGTGAACATCGAATATAGATTTGTCAGGAAGTCCTTTCTGAAAGTGTTTGTATAGAGTGTAGCCATGTATGGAAGTAAAACATAGACGATAAACAGTAAAGACAAGACGAGATTAGAAGCTTTTGGAATGTGATGCTACAGAAGAATGCTGAAGATTATATATAGGTTCTTGAATATCTGCGTATTACTATACAGTTTTTATCAGGGTCTACATTAGAGTTGTTCAGCACATGCCGATAGTCCGTTTATCCGCATAGTTTTGTTTTCCACGGTCTTTGGTATGGACAGGGACTGCGATTGTTGTGTGCGGATGCAAGCCGAGTTGGTGACACTTTGCTCTCAGCTTCAGGCTGTGATGGCTTCGGTTACACAGCTTGAGGCTGCAGTTGATGGGCACCACTGTTGTGGGCTGGCCGTGGGGATCCAACGGACGTCCAGCGCGTCAGAGTCCTCTGATCGGTCCTCACTGGTGGCCAACCCAGTTACTGCTCGCAATGAGGCTGACCCCTCACCTGTGGTCGAGTGGGAGGTCGCCCCAGGGCGAAGCAGGCGGCGAAAGACTTCCCAGGCGGCTGCTCGTAAGGCCTCTCCGGTTTGTCTGACAAACTGGTTCCAGGTGTTGTTTGTGGATGACTCTGTCGCTGAGCCAGATGCTGTCTCCTGTCCTGTTTCAGAGGAAACCACTCAGCCTGCAAGATCCGTGCAATCGCAGAGGGTGTGACTATTGGTAGTTGGGAGCTCCAACGTTAGGCGCGTTATGGGGCCCCTTAGGGACTTGGCTGACAAGGAGGGTAAGAAAACCAATGTGCACTCCGTGTGCAGACCGGGTGGAGTCATTCCAGATGTGGAAGGAATCTTCCCAGATGCCATGAAGAGCATAGGGTGCAGCCAAGTGCAGGTGGTTGCTCACGTTGGTACCAATGATGTGTGTCGGTTTGGATCAGAAGAGATTCTCTCTGGTTTCGAGCGGCTAACAGAAGTGGTAAAGGCGGCCAGTCTTGCTTCCAAGAAGAAAGCAGAGCTGACCATTTGCAGCATAGTCGACAGGACCGATTGCGGACCTCTGGTACAGAGCCAAGAGGGTCTGAATCAGAGGCTCAGACGGTTCTGCGACCACGTAGGCTGCAGATTTCTCGACTTGCGCCAAAGGGTGGTTGGGTTTAGGGTTCCGCTGAATGGGTCAGGTGTCCACTATACGCAGGAGGCGGCTACAAGGGTAGCAGGAGCTGTGTGGCGTGGACTGGGCGGTTTTTTAGGTTAGAGGGTCTCGGGGAAACACAAGATGGGCTTCAGTCACAAAGGGTGCAGGCTGAACACAGGAAGAACATAGATACAGGACCCATTGGTATAACAGTTGTAAATTGTCGTAGCTGTGTTGGGAAAGTACCAGAGCTCCAAGCGCTAATATAGAAAGCACTGATGCTCAAATCGTTGTAGGCACTGAAAGCTGGCTAAAGCCGGATATAAGCTCAGCCGAAATTTTTGCGAAGAACCTAACGGTGTTCCGAAAAGATAGGCTAAACACGGTTGGCGGTGACGTGTTTGTTGCCGTTAGAAGTAGTTTAACTTGTCGCGAAATTGAAGTAGATTCTTCCTGTGAGCTAGTATGGGCAGAGGTCGTAGTTGGCAACCGGAATAAAATAATAATTGGATCCTTTTACCGACCTCCCGGTTCAGATGATGCAGTTGCTGGAAGGTTCAAAGAAAACTTGAGTTTGATTTCAAAAACGTACCCGGCTCATACGATAATAGTTGGTGGTGACTTTAATTTACCCTCGATATGTTGGCGAAAATACATGTTTAATTCCGGAGGTACGCATAAAATATCATCCGAAATTGTGCTAAACGCATTCTCTGAAAATTATTTCGAGCAGTTAGTTCATGAGCCAATGCGAATAGTAAACGGCTGTGAAAACACACTTGACCTCTTAGCAACAAATAATCTTGAGTTAATAACCAGCATCAAAACCGATATAGGGATTAGTGGACACAGGGTTGTCGTAGCGAGACTGAAAATTGTAATCCCCAAATCCTCGAAAAAAAAAGCGAAAAATATACCTATTCAAAAAAGCAGATAAAAACTCACTTGACGCCTTCCTGAAAGAAATCTCCATTCACTCCAAATTAATAATGTAAGTGTAGACCAGATGTGGCTTCAATTCAAAGAAATAGTATCGGCAGCAATTGAGAGTTTTATACCAAATAAACTAACAAACGACGGAGCTGATCCTCCTTGGTACACAAAACGGGTTAGAACACTGTTGCAGATACAACGAAACAAACACGCCAAAATTAAACAGACGCAAAATCCCCAAGATTGGCGATCTTTTACAGAAGCTCGAAATTTAGCACGGACTTCAATGCGAGATGCCTATAACAGTTTCCACAACGAAACTTTGTCTCGAAACCTGGCAGAAAATCCAAAGAGATTCTGGTCGTATGTGAAGTGTGTTAGCGGCAAGAAACAATCAATGCCTCCTCTGCGTGATAACAATGGAGATACTATCGAAGACAGTGCTGCCAAAGCTGATTTACCGAACACAGCCTTCCGAAATGCCTTCGCAAAAGAAGACGAAGTAAATATTTCAGAATTCGAATCGAAAACAGCTGCCAATATGAGTAACGTAGAAGTAAATATCCTCGGAGTAGTCAAGCAATTCAAATCACTTAATAAAAGCGTCTTCTGGTACAGACTGTGTACCAATTAGGTTCCTTTCGAAGTATGCTGATGCATTAGCTCCATACTTAACAATCATATACAACCGTTCGCTCGAAGAAAGATCCGTATCCAAAGACTGGAAAGTTGCACAGGTCACACCAATATTCAAGAAAGGTAGCTGGAGTAATCCACTAAATTACAGGCCCATATAATTAACGTCGATATGCAGCAGGATTCTGGAACATACACTCCTGGAAATTGAAATAAGAACACCGTGAATTCATTGTCCCAGGAAGGGGAAACTTTATTGACACATTCCTGGGGTCAGATACATCACATGATCACACTGACAGAACCACAGGCACATAGACACAGGCAACAGAGCATGCACAATGTCGGCACTAGTACAGTGTATATCCACCTTTCGCAGCAATGCAGGCTGCTATTCTCCCATGGAGACGATCGTAGAGATGCTGGATGTAGTCCTGTGGAACGGCTTGCCATGCCATTTCCACCTGGCGCCTCAGTTGGACCAGCGTTCGTGCTGGACGTGCAGACCGCGTGAGACGACGCTTCATCCAGTCCCAAACATGCTCAACGGGGGACAGATCCGGAGATCTTGCTGGCCAGGGTAGTTGACTTACACCTTCTAGAGCACGTTGGGTGGCACGGGATACATGCGGACGTGCATTGTCCTGTTGGAACAGCAAGTTCCCTTGCCGGTCTAGGAATGGTAGAACGATGGGTTCGATGACGGTTTGGATGTACCGTGCACTATTCAGTGTCCCCTCGACGATCACCAGTGGTGTACGGCCAGTGTAGGAGATCGCTCCCCACACCATGATGCCGGGTGTTGGCCCTGTGTGCCTCGGTCGTATGCAGTCCTTATTGTGGCGCTCACCTGCACGGCGCCAAACACGCATACGACCATCATTGGCACCAAGGCAGAAGCGACTCTCATCGCTGAAGACGACACGTCTCCATTCGTCCCTCCATTCACGCCTGTCGCGACACCACTGGAGGCGGGCTGCACGATGTTGGGGCGTGAGCGGAAGACGGCCTAACGGTGTGCGGGACCGTAGCCCAGCTTCATGGAGACGGTTGCGAATGGTCCTCGCCGATACCCCAGGAGCAACAGTGTCCCTAATTTGCTGGGAAGTGGCGGTGCGGTCCCCTACGGCACTGCGTAGGATCCTACGGTCTTGGCGTGCATCCGTGCGTCGCTGCGGTCCGGTCCCAGGTCGACGGGCACGTGCACCTTCCGCCGACCACTGGCGACAACATCGATGTACTGTGGAGACCTCACGCCCCACGTGTTGAGCAATTCGGCGGTACGTCCACCCGGCCTCCCGCATGCCCACTATACGCCCTCGCTCAAAGTCCGTCAACTGCACATACGGTTCACGTCCACGCTGTCGCGGCATGCTACCAGTGTTAAAGACTGCGATGGAGCTCCGTATGCCACGGCAAACTGGCTGACACTGACGGCTGCGGTGCACAAATGCTGCGCAGCTAGCGACATTCGACGGCCAACACCGCGGTTCCTGGTGTGTCCGCTGTGCCGTGCGTGTGATCATTGCTTGTACAGCCCTCTCGCAGTGTCCGGAGCAAGTATGGTGGGTCTGACACACCGGTGTCAATGTGTTCTTTTTTCCATTTCCAGGAGTGTATATTGTGTTCGAACATTATGAATTACCTTGAAGAAAACGGTCTATTGACACACAGTCAACATGGGTTTAGAAAACATCGTTCTTGTGAAACACATGAAGTGTTGAGTGCTATTGACAAGGGATTTCAGATCAATTCCGTATTCCTGGATTTCCGGAAGGCTTTTGAGAATGTACCACACAAGCGGTTCGCAGTAAAATTACGTGCTTATGGAATATCGTCTCAGTTATGTGACTGGATTTGCTATTTCCTGTCAGAGAGGTCACAGATCGTAGTAATTGACGGAAAGTCATCGTGTAAAACAGAAGTGATTTCAGGCGTTCCCCAAGGTAGTGTTTTATAGGCCCTTTGCTGTTTCTTATCTATATAAACGATTTGGGAGACAATCTGAGCAGCCGTCTTCGGTTGTTTGCAGATGACTCTGTCGTTTATCGACTAATCAAGTCATCAGAAGATCAAAACAAACTGCAAAACGATTTAGAAAAAATATCTGAATGGTGCGAAAAGTGGCAGTTGACCCTCAATAACGAAAAGTGGGAGGTCATCCACATGAGTACTAAAAGGATCTCGTTATACTTCGGTTACTCGATAAATCAGTCTAATCTAAAAGCCGTAAATTGAACTAAATACCTAGGTATTACAATTACGAACAACTTAAATTGGATAGAACACACAGAAAATGTTGTGGGGAAGGCTAACCAAAGGCTGCGTTTTATTGGCAGGACACTTAGAAAATGTAACAGACCTACTAAGGAGACTGCCTACACTACGCTTGTCCATCCTCTTTTAGAATACTGCTGCGCGGTGTGGGATCCTTAACTGATAGGACTGACGGAGTACATCGAAATAGTTCAAAGAAAGGCAGCACGTTTTGTATTATCGATAAATATGGGAGAGAGTGTTACAGAAATGATACAGGATTTGGGCTGGAAATCATTAAAAGAAAGACGTTTTTCGTTGCGACGGAATCTTCTCACGGAATTCCAATCACCAACTTTCTCTTCCGAATACGAAAATATTTTGTTGACACCGACCTACATAGGGCGGAACGATCACTACGATAAAGTAAGGGAAATCAGAGCTCGTACGGAAAGATGGAGGTGTTCATTCCTTCCGCGCGCTATACGAGATTGGAATAATAGAGAATTGTGAAGGTGGTTCGATGAACCCTTTGCCAGGCACTTAAATGTGATTTGCAGAGTATCCATGTAGATGTAGATGTATATATGGGTAGGATGAACTGAACAGAATTGTGGAAAAAAGAAATTTCTGGTGTAG
This sequence comes from Schistocerca nitens, assembly GCF_023898315.1. Classification (NCBI taxonomy): domain Eukaryota; kingdom Metazoa; phylum Arthropoda; class Insecta; order Orthoptera; family Acrididae; genus Schistocerca; species Schistocerca nitens. The sequence continues at coordinate 483,853,456 of NC_064620.1, read as the reverse complement.
CCTGACCAAAAGAGGAGATCGGTTGGTAGGACACATTCTGACGCATCAAGAGAAAACCAATTTGGTACTGGAGGGAAGCGTGCCGGGTGAAAATCGTAGAGGGAGACCAAGAGATGAATACAGTACGCAGATTCAGAGGGATGTAGTTTGCAGTAGTTACTCGGAGATGAAGGTACTTGCACAGGATAGTGTAGCATGGAGAGAAGTCCACAGACGTATCACGACACTGTACTGAACACATATTTGAACAGTCTGGAACTTCGCGACCGCTACGGTCGCAGGTTCGAATCCTGCCTCGGGCATGGATGTGTGTGATGTCCTTAGGTTCTAGGGGACTGATGACTTCAGAAGTTCAGTCCCATAGTGCTCAGAGCCATTTGAACCATTTGAACATATTTGAATGTTGTGCAGAGGGAGCTGAATTTAGTGAAAAAAATTCTAATTGTTGTTGTTGATAGGTCCCTTAACTCTGACTGCAGAGCATTTCTGCTGAAGCTAGAGAGGGTTCTTGATTCACTTTGTAGGAAGCAGCAGAAATTAGTTATATGTGGTGACTTCAATATAAATTTTGTATATGATGGTACAAGAAAAAATATGTTGGTAGATCTCCTAAATTCTTTTGATCTGATACAGACTGTGTTTTTTCCAACTAGGGTGCAGGGAACAGTAGCACAGCCATGGACAATATTTTTACTCATTCTTCATTACTAGATGGGCATTCTGTTAGTAAAAGGGTGAATGGCCTTTCAGACCATGATGCACAAATTTAAACACTAAAGGGCTTTTATACCCAAACAAATGTTACACATAATTACTAACTATGTAGGAAAGTTAATCCAACAGCAATAGAGAGTTTTTTAAACTTTGTCAAGGAACAAGAGTGGCAGGATGTTTATAGTGCTGATAGCATAGATGATAAATATAATGCTTTCCTTAACACATTTCTCATGCTCTTTGAGAGTTGCTCTCCATTAGAACGTTCTAAATGATCTGCTATCAGTAATAGGCAGCCCAGAACAAAGTGGGAATTATATCACAATGTCAAAAGTAGTCACAATCAAGCTATAGTAGCCCATTACAAACAGTATTGTAAGGTGTTTAAAAACGTTATTAGGAAGGCAAAGAGTGTGTGGTATGCAAATAGAATTGCTAATTCACATGATAAAATTAAAACCATGTGGTCAATTGTGAAGGAAATGTCCGGTCAGCAGCACAAGCTCAACGTTATAAAGTCAGTTCATAGTAAAAATATTTCTGTTACTGATAAATCAGATATATGTACAGAATTTAACAATTATTTTCTGAGCATTGCAGAGAATCATATAACTTTCTTGGCAAATGCCTTTCCAAGACTGATGTCTGTAATACTCATCTGTGATACAGACAAGGGGGACATTGAGTCGATAATTAAATCACTGAAGACTAAGGACTCTTTTGGATATGATGGAGCGCCTAGCAGAATATTTAAGTATTGTGCTGCACATATTAGCCCTGTATTGAGCCATATTTGTAATTTTTCCTTTAGAAATGGTCAGTTTCCTGAACGATTACTCAATACGGAAACCACTTTATAAAAAGGAAGGAAGGGATAATGTAAACAACTTTAGACCTATTTCTATGCCGTCAGTGTTTGCTTATAGTTATTGAAAACGCTGTGTATGTAAGGATAACTGATCATTTTAAATCACACGATTTGCTATCAAATGTACAGTTTGGCTTTAGAAGTCGTTTAACAACTGAAAATGCTTTATTCTCTTTTCTCTGTGAGGTACTGGATGGGTTAAACAAAAGGTTTCGAACGCTAGGCATATTTTTTGATTTAACTAAAGGTGTTTGATTGTGTTGATCACAAAATATTGCTCCAGAACTTGGATCATTACGGAATATGGGGAGTTACAATTGATTCACCTCTTACTTTAGCAACAGACAGCAAAAGGTCATTATCCACAATGTTGAGAATGGTTGTGATGTGGGGTCTGAGTGGGGGACAGTCAAGTGAAGGGTGCCCCAGGGATCAGTGTTGGGGCCACACCTGTTCCTTATTTATATAAATGATATGCCCTCTAGTGTTATGGGTAGCTCTAAAATATTTCTGTTTGCTCATTTCACTAACTTGGTAGTAAGGGATGTTGTGTGCAACATTGACTAGCTTTCAAATAGTGCAGTTCATGACCTAAGTTCATGGCTTGTAGAAAATAAAATAACGCTAAATCACAGTAAGAGTCAGTTTTTACTGTTTCTAACACACAATTCAACAAAACATGACGTTTTAATTTCACAGTATGGTCAAGTGATTAGTGAAACTGAACAGTTCAAATTTCTAGGTGTTCAGATAGATAGTAAACTGTCATGGAAAATCCACGTTCAGAATCTTGTTCAAAGACTTAATGCTGCCATTTTTACTGTTCGAACGATATCTGAAATGAGTGATCGTTCGACACGAAAATTAGTCTACTTTGTTTATTTTCATTCGCTTATGTCGTATGGTATTACATTTTGAGGTAACTCTTCCCATTCTAAAAGGATATTTCTGGCTCAGAAACTTGCGGTTTGGGCAATAAGTGGTGTAAGTTCACGAATCTCTTGTCGACCCCTGTTCACGAGTCTGGGTATTTTAACATTGGCCTCTCAATATATATACTTTAATGTCATTTATTGTTAACAATATTAGCTTATTCCCAAGAACAAGCAGCTTTCACTCAGACTCAGTTAATACTCGGCAGAAATCAAACCTGCATTTGGATCGGAATTCCTTAACTCTTGTGTAGAAAGGTGTGCAGTATACTGATGAATCCATTTTCAATAAGCTACCACTCGAATTCAAAAATCTTAGCAGTAATCCACGCGCTTTCGAATTGAAACTGAAGAGTTTCCTCTTGGGTCACTGCTTTTATGTTTATTTCTTTTTCATTTCCAAACCGAAACAGCTGTGATTATTTTCTTCCGCTTTAATTTCAGTGCGTATATATGCCACAGGTCTTGTCTTCAGGCACATGATATGCAATATGCGAATTAGTGAACGGTAAGCGAAAAAGCTGTTTTTGTGGTATCATCCAAAACTGACAGTGCCACACGAAAGTCGACAATACCCATCGATATAACAGTCATTAGCGATATCTCGCTGCAATCCATAAGGTCATTATAGAGCCGACCATGGAAGCACTAAAGCCAGTTCTCGACAAGAGATGAATCGATCTACATCATCTAGTTAGGGCAGCAGTGCTATTCAAGTCTCAGATGGAACTGTATTTTTGTAAATGTTGAACTTGTGCTTCAAAAGAAGAGTTTGTAATTGTTTGCATCAAAAACAGTTGTAAACGTTCGACTTATTCTATGGCAATGCATTATATAAAGTTAAATAAATTTTTTTATCATTCAAGTACTAAAGTGAACTAATGCTTCATACGTTGTAATGTCGATCATTCATCTTCTAGAGCAATTATGACCACACTATTGTAGTTTCGTCAGACACGTCATAGATAACATAGATCTCATAGATAAGATAGACAGGTAGATGGGTGAATAAGCATATATATCTGTATAACCTGTGTACATACTGTAACTATAAAAAACGATATTATTATTAAAATCCTACTTTAGTAGTAGAAAAGTGTTCTTCAGCGAAAGTCTGCAAAATGGATACTTTTGCAAACCCTCGTCGCCAGTTTGATAAACCCTCGCCGTCAGTTTTGTAAAGGCCTCGTCGCTATTGCTAGGGTGCCAAAGTTGCCATTTTTGTTACGGTAGGCCGAGTTTGTGAGTTCGTGAAACGGCTTATCGTGCAGTCCACCACTACGATAATTTATCCCTGCCACTATTACACAGCTATGCCCCAGGGTCAGGTAACAGGGTAGGAGAACAAAGATTTTACAACACTCCAACAAATTAGTAGCAAAGTCACACAGATAAGTTAAAAAGGTTTATTCATCTTTGTGTTTTGTCGAATAATGAGGTCTGCAACACCGCACATAACATAATAATGGGCCTCAATGGCTAAGTACAAATAGTCGTAGGTAAACTTCACAGTACATAGTAAATGAAATTTACAACAACTGTCTGTTCACTTGTAAGAGTTCACTAAACGACGCCCCCCGTCTAAGTCAGCTCTGGCCGATGACTTGTATGTAACCAGGTGGGTGAAAGCTGCTCTCTGTTTTATTATTTTCATCATGGCAGCAACACCAACACCCGTTATGAAATTGTTTCAAATGAAAAACAGCCCACAGTTGCGCTAACGATGTTTATACTAAATCTTGACCATGCCGGCCACAGTGACCGAGCGGTTCTAGACGCTTCAGTCTGCAACCGCGCGACCGCTACGGTCGCGGGTTCGAATCCGGCCTCGCGCATGGATGTGTGTAATGTTCTTAGGATAGTTAGGTTTAAGTAGTTCTAAGTTCTAGGGGACTGATGATCTCAGATGTTAAGTCCCATAGTGCTCAGAGCCATTTCAACCATTTCACTAATGTTGACCATGGTTTCAACTATAATAATACAGCCTTCTTCAGAAGTCCTAAAAAGTGATCAATATAACATTTAGACCAGTAATACAATCTATACATAAACTTCTAAAATTACGTATGTGAGGCCGGCCGAAGTGGCCGTGCGGTTAAAGGCGCTGCTGTCTGGAACCGCAAGACCGCTACGGTCGCAGGTTCGAATCCTGCCTCGGGCATGGATGTTTGTGATGTCCTTAGGTTAGTTAGGTTTAACTAGTTCTAAGTTCTAGGGGACTAATGACCTCAGCAGTTGAGTCCCATAGTGCTCAGAGCCATTTGAACCATTTTACGTATGTGATAACATATTACTTACATAAGCTTTTAAAAATGAAAAAGTCTTACATTTTTGGACAACATAGTTGTGGAGAGAAGCAGCGATTAGTATGATTAATCAATAATTCAAAAACAGTCTTAACCGCATTTATTATTGTTGTAATACCGCCAACCGGTTTCAACCCGGCGTAGGGGTCATCTTCTGGGCGTTTACACCATTGGTCGACTGCTGGTAGTGTCACTCCTGTCTACATAACGTCTTAGTTCAGCGGCTGCGTCACAATCAATAAAATAAAATAACCTCAACAGACACAAGCTTGTTTCGATCATAAGTAAAACTACATATGACACCGTATGTCCTCCGCCACTACATCTGTTATACTAGGCGCACTGTCGTCAAATGTGCTACATACCTTGCGCCACAGGTGGCGCTCCGCACATTGAGCTACAACCCACCGTTTATCAGGAACCTAGTCGATATCTACGATAAAATATTAGTGACAAGCCTACAAGTGTAACTGAAGGACGATATACTTATTAATACGACTGTCCAACAGTTAAAATTCTGTTGCATACGATCATTGAAGTGGTCAAACATTAACAAATTCATACAACAAAGTTTGAATCACTATTTGAAGCATCATTCAAAAACGGGGCTATTATATGCAAATAAAACTCAGCTTACATCATACAATCTAACAGCTTATAGGGCTAATGCTACCAGTCGACCTTAATCGTTGTACATAGGCACACTACTAATGAATGACGATAGTTCTACGAATAGCAGTCTAATGCATAAGTACGGTAACATGGCAGAAGACAATGAAAGGCACATTAACATAACTGTCTCAACACAGACTACTGTTAACATAATAACAGCTCATGCCTCTTTACGAATATTTCCTGCTGGAGCATTGCCCTAAAACAGTAGTTTATCTCAAATAATCATACAACACTATGGCACAATCGAGTCACCACTAGTGCCTATCTCGTATGCCCAATACGGGCTGAAAACCTTCAAGGTAGCTGGAACTTTACAAATAACACTGATCATTCAGTAAATTCCTCTTGTCAAACATTTTGTGTTTATATATCTGCACCTCCTCCAGTAGGCTTCTATCCGTTGTCGTCCGGTCATTGGCGGACTGCACTTGGCCGACAATTGGCCGAGGCGATATCGATATCTTCAACCTCAGCGCCGCCCGTGGCGCTGGTGAAAACTCGCAGAAGTGGCCAGCCTCTATGGCACTGGCACCAGCTAACATCTTTGCGCCTGTGGTACTTATCCCTGGCTGTGTCTTGTTCGGGCGACACAGCAGATACTTTCTCTGAAGATAGGAAAAATAAGACTCAGATGACGCGAAATCTGGTTTTCTAATGTTTATGTTTGGTTGTCTGTTCCTAAACTGTGTCACAAAATTCTTTTTTCTCTTTGTTGTGCGGGTGTGGAAGATTATCCCACGCTTCAAGCTGTAATGTCAAGTGGCGTAAATCGGTAACTGCTACGTCATACCTACGTTCCGTGACAAAAGTATGCTTAGGGATTTCTTCCTCTTGCTCTTTGATGAATGCACGTCCGAAGTTTCCTAGAATCTTCTTGTCTTCAGCAGCATTGCGTTTTTTTAAAACTCTTCTTATAAGTACGAGGGTCATTCCAAAAGAAATGCAGACTATTTTTTTAATCCATCTTTTATTCTACATGTTTGAAAGTTTTACAGTGTGTAGATGCATCCTTTAGGAACAATATTTTTATTTCTCCACATAATTTCCATCCCTCTCAACTGTCTTACGCCATCTTGGAACCAGCGCCTGTATACATGTACGGTAAAATTCTGGACCAACCTGTTGGAGCCACTGTTTGGCAGCGTGCACAAGGGAGTCATCATCTTCAAACCTTGTTCCACGAAGAGAGTCTTTCAGTTTCCTAAAGAGATGATACCCATATGGAGCCAGGTCAGGACTGTAAGGCGGGTGTTTCAGTGTTGTACATCTGAGTTTTGTGATTGCTTCCATGGTTTTTTGACTGACATGTGGCCGTGCATTGTCGTGCAACAGCAAAACATCCTGCTTTTGCCGATGTGGTCGAACACGACTCAGTCGAGCTTGAAGTTTCTTCAGTGTCGTCACATATGCATCAGAATTTATGGTGGTTCCACTTGGCATGATGTCCACAAGCAAGAGTCCTTCGGAATCGAGAAACACTGTAGCCATAACTTTTCCAGCAGAAGGTGTGGTTTTGAATTTTTTTTCTTGGGTGAATTTGCATGATGCCACTCCATTGATTGCCACTTCGTCTCTGGTGAAAAATGATGGAGCCATTTTTCATCACCTGTCACAATTCTTCCAAGAAATTCATCTCCACCATTCTGGTACTGTTCCAAAAGTTCGCTGCATACCATTTTTCTTGTTTCTTTGTGAGCCACTGTCACCATCCTGGGAACCCACCTGGCACAAACCTTTTTTAACGCCAACACTTTCAGTATTCTACAAACACTTCCTTCCCCTATCCCAACGTAGCGTGACAATTCGTTCACTGTGATGCGTCTGTCAGCAGTCACCAATTCGTTAACTCTCTGCACATTGTCTGGAGTGTGTGCAGTACGAGGCCTGCCGCTGCGAGGACAATCCTCAATATTGCCGTGCCCGGTTTCATCACGTAACCTGCTTGCCAACCGACTAACTGTACTGCAATCGACAGCAGCATCTCCATACACCTTTTTCAACGTCTTGTGGATGTTTCCCACTGTCTCGTTTTCACAGCACAGGAATTCTATGACAGCACGTTGCTTCTGACGAACGTCAAGAGTAGCAGCCATCTTGAAGACATGCTGTGACGGCGCCACTCACGGGAACTGGTTGAACTAAGTTTGAAAACTAGCGGGAAGGATGTATCTACACACTGTAAAACTTTCACACATGCAGAATGAAAACTGTATTTTTACAAAAATGGCGTGCATTTCTTTTGGGGCGACCCTCGTATTTTTCTTGAGATACTGAATATTGTGTCTGCTGTAGCAAACAGCATCTTTTCTTTCCTGCAGCATCCAATACCTGTTACATAGCTTGGCAATTGCTTGATGGTCGTAGTGATTTTCATTAATAATATGATGGCATCTTAACATACACCTGTAATACGAGAACTTAGCATTTCACTAAGGTGCTAACATGTTAATGTTGTAAGACGTTGAAAGGTGGCTACACTGAGCCACAGCGCCAGAGATCGCGCTAGAGAGTATTGTTCCGCCGCCTCCACTGGCAGTGATTATTGAGATGTCGTAGTGGGCAGTGCTTGTCGAGGACTCGTAGTAGTCAGTTCGTGTTGAGATGTGCTAGTGGGCAGTGTTTGTCGAGATGTTGTTCCATGTTTTATGCAGTTGTTTGACGGGCTAGACAGCAGATGTTGTTCGAATGGAAATATTGTAGTGATCAGAGTGCTTTTCGTCAATATATATGAAGGTAAAATATTCCGTGTTTTTTTTTCATTATTTCAGTGTCTTAAATAATGCGTCATTACAGGTTCAGTCAACAAAGCATCTGGCTTGTGTTCTTGGATTAGAGTGTAATTCTGGTTCTCTTGAGTAATTATGGTATTTTTATTTTCTTTAATTAATTCAGTATAAATGATATTTAAAATTTCTTGTGTTATTGAAGAAGAACCGTGCCAGATGCGTACATTGAGTCATACTTCCACACACAGAACAGTTACACTTGTGCTTTGGTTTCGTAGGTTTTATAGTTGCTGGGGACTTAATTAATTAATTGTGTTAACGAAAATTTTCATTTCATTGTTTGTTGTTGTTCCATGCAGTCAGATTGCGTACAAATACTAGTCAGGGCCAACCGTTTACGAGACTTCTTAATCGGACAAACAGCTACTAAAGCAAAAAATTAAAAGTATTTGCATTAAATATTAATTAAGCCCCCATGCACGTGGCGACCGCTGCTTCGGATCGTCCCTTGGAATTCTTCTGATTGTAGAAATAGTAGACAGTAGTATTGTTGTAGTACTTTGTAGTTTAGTAATTGTAGTCTATTTTGCATGTGAAGATTTGGTAATTGTCATTCTTCTAACGGTATTTTTTTTGCAGAATTTAATTTTGTTATCTTGTATACGGATTTGACAATTTTGTGCAGTTAGGAAGATTTCAATTGTTCGTTAATCGTGGTTGAGGGAATGGTATTGTTGGAAATAAGGAGGCATTGTGTGTAATTTTCGTACAGTAACGAGTTTTGTATGTTTTGTAAATGATTACGCGATCAATGAAAAAGGCGAAAATGATGAATAGTGAGAATGACGAAATTGTCGACATGGCGAACTCGCCAACACAGGACAACAGTATGATGAATAATGGAGTTGAAAACAATTTAATAAGTCGGGAAGACAGTCCGGAACCATTTCAAAATTTTTCCCAATCAGAAAATTCACAGAATACGAGATTAACGATAGAAAATTCTGGAATAGCATCGAACACAGATAGCCTTTCAGCTATGACGAATGAAACTGGTTTTGCGGGAAATGTTAGGGGCGAAAGGAATTTCGAACAAGTTAATACGGAGCAGTTGATGGGTGTAATATTAAATTTGGCATCTGAATTTAAAACACAGATGGGAACAATGGAATCACTGGGATCACAGATGGGAACTTTGCGATCTGAATTTAAAACACAGATGGGAACAATGGAAACACAGTTTAGATCTGAATTAAAAACAAATAGGGAAACAATGGAAACACGGTTAGACTCATTGGGATCACAGTTAGGATCTGAATTGAAAACAGTGGCAACACGGCTAGAAACAGAGATGGAAACAATGGAAACACGGTTAGACTCACGATTAGGGACATGTTTCAAAAATATGAAGGATGAATTAAAGAAAGAAATTAGAGAAGAAGTACAACCGATTTTGAATTCTCACAATAATAGATTAATTGCAGTAGAGATTAGACAAAGGGAACAGGATAGAGAACAGGAAGAAAGAGATCGCGTGATAGTACAGAAATTTTCAGAGTTAAATTTACAACGTACACACGATAAGGAAGAAATATTTGAGAGAATCGAGGAATCCGTACCAAATGACAGAATAAATAACCTAACACAACAATATGAACAGTTAACTACCAAATGTGTTAATACTGAAACCCGAGTCGCGACACTTACGGAAGACGTAAATAAACAGAGAGAAAAAATAGGTGACTTATCGGAAAGAGTTGAGGAGATTTCAGATAAGTTGACAAATCTTAGTTTACATGGGGACAGAGAGTCGGATGATACAGCTCCATTACCATTTGCAGAAACCGAAGAGTATCAGAACATAAATAAGCATGTTGAAAATCAGGGAAAATTTAATGAACGTGTTAAAAGGGAAGTTGAGGCATTACAAAAGCAAGTCAAACAAACTGAAGGCGAAATCGCAGGAAAAGACAGCAAAAGAAATTGGGAATCACAGATAGCAGAGGGGTTTGAAGAAAGTAATTTATTTCATTTACGAGAAGCAAGAAGAGAGCGCCAGGCGCGCGAACTTGACAATAATCATCATTGGGACTGGGACAGACGCGGTAGGTCTTTGTCGCCACGAGGAGAAAACTTTGACTATAAACACTTTTTGACTGTTCGGAAATTTAAGATCTTCCGCAATGCTAAGAACGACATACATCCATGTTCATGGTTAGATCAATTTACGTACGCACTTCCACCAAATTTGCCACTAATTCACAAACTGAAATTTATGTGCAGCTATTAATGTCCTCAGGGGATTCACTACACTAAGTGAATATGTGCCGTAGCGCTCACAGGGCCCCGAGCTGTAGTGGTGCTATTTCCCTTTTAGTTTTCTGCACCGCTGCCTACTCTTTCACTATTCTTTGCATCTATAAAAACAACTCTTCTACTATCCATCTATCTAGACAGTAGGTAAAGAATAACCGAATATGACGATTTTACCCAAAAGTGACTTTGGAAATTACCATTTGGACTTACTGTATCTTCAGCAGCATTCATTCGTAGCTTAAATGAAATTCTACCTGTTTATCTTCGTGACAATATTACTTCATATGTTGACGATATTCTTATTGCTAAACGTTCTTGGAGTGAGCACAACAAAATTTTGGATTCATTATTACGTATTTTTGCAAGAGTTGGCATGACAGTGAACTTGGAAAAATCTGAATTTGGTCGTTCTCAGGTGAAATTTCTCGGTCACATTATTTCTACAGAAGGTATTCTCCCTGATCCAGAGAAACTAGACGCTATTCGTAATTATGCTGTTCCTACCACAAAACGTGATGTTCGTAGTTTCCTTGGTGTCTGTAATTTTCTTAGACGCTTTGTTAGATTGGACAATTTGGCCACACCTCGTTTATGTGAACTATCTGGAAAAAATTCTAATTGGTGTTGGGATGAGGAAGCTCAGTCAGAATTTGAACAACTTCGTGATGCTTTAGTTGCTGCTCCACTTCTTTCACATCCGGATTTATCTAAAGATTTTTGTTTGGCGACGGACTCATCATACAAAGGCCTAGGTGCACATTTATTTCAAGAGATAGAAGAAGACGGCGTTGTAGTACAGAAAACTATTGCCTTTGGAAGTCGTGTTCTCTCTAAATCAGAGAAGAATTATTCGATTACGGAACTTGAAGCTTTGGCTGTTGTTTGGGCTTTCACAAAATTTCGCACATTTTTGTTCGGTAGACATACTAAGGTTTACACTGATCATCGAGCTTTGGAATTTCTTATGTCAACAAAATTAACTCATGGCAGATTGTCACGATGGGCGCTGTATCTACAGGAATTTGATTTTAGTATTGTTTACATACAGGGATCTTCAAATATTGTTGCTGATGCTTTATCACGTGCACCTATGGGTTTGAAACAAAGTGCTGAAGAGGACTGCAAAGAAAACCATTATTGTTTGATGTACATTCAAGGTGTTGCGTTTGAGAATTTTATTTCTTCTTCGCTCCAGGACATCGCTAAGGAGCAAAATAAGGATCCCATCTGGAAGGACATTAAGGAGAAGTGGAGGAGAAAGGAAAGCGTAGCGATCAGACAGTATTATTTAGTTCGCAATGACATTCTTTTCAAACGAAAATCGGTCGACAACTCTGTTCGGTTAGTTTGTATTCCTGATGAGTGGGTCAATAAATTGATTTGGTACACACATTTTAGTTATGCGCACTTTGGTCCCAGAAAATGCTTTCATAAATTACGAGAAAATTGCTACTTCAGTAATATGGAAAAACGTATTCGATCTGTTCTTGCCAAATGCAAATTATGTCAAAAGGCTAAGCCTCCAACGATTTCTCACAGAGCACCGTTGTTTCCTATCATTCCAGCGAAATTAAAGGACATGGCTGCAGTCGATTTGTTCGGTCCAGTGGTTCGTTCTACTAATGGTTTTGCGTACATTTTCGTAGCAGTGGAATTGACATCAAAATATGTGTGTTTTACACCTTTACGCAAGGCAACAGCTCGTTCAGTATCTAATGCTTTCATCAAACATTTTCTTAAAGAAGTTGGTCATGTTGATAAGGTTATATCAGATAATGGATCACAGTTTCGCTCTAAAATTTGGCTTCGTACTCTACGGCGTCGGAAGATTAAACCAATTTTTATTTCACTTTTTCCCCCTCAATCTAACGCTTCAGAGAGATGGATGAAGGAAATCAATAAATTGTGCCGTCTTTATTGTCATCAGAATCACAGAACTTGGGATCAGTATCTTCATATTTTTCAAAACATTCTGAATGAACTTCCTAATGACTCAACTTCTTTACCGCCTCTATTGATATTAAAAAATAAAGTACCAACAAATCGCATTTCTGAAATCGTTCCTTTTCCGCCTTCACGGAAACTGCGGCATTCTGAAGTTGTGAACCTGGCTCTGCAAAATATTGCATCTGCGGCTGCAAGAAGAGAGAAATCAGCTAAACGTCCTGGTCGTTTAAAAATTTTGTCAGTTGGTAAAAAGGTGTTAATTAAGTCTCATCGTTTGTCTCATAAAGGAAAAGGCTTATGTCGCAAATTTTTTCTGCTTTATAACGGTCCATACAGAATTTGCAAAATCATTCATGATAACACTGTTGAAGTAGAAACTCTAAAATCTCGACGCTCTAAGGGAATACATCACATATCTAACGTTAAAATTTTTGTGGAATGACATACTCGTGAGAAACTAACAGCTACGTAAACACACGGAGAATACAAGGATACCGCGCTGTGTTTTGGCGGCGGCACATACTCAAAGCAACAGTCAGTCTGCGCGCCGCACAAGGCAGTCGTTGACGGCAAACAATTACTTCCTACGTCACGCGCCTACAGCTGATCGAGCGCTCAGTGCGAATGCACTGACATACGTAAACAAATACACAGTCTAATTTCTCGGATTAAATTCAGTATAAAGCTATGGTGACTTTATAAATTATGTTATTAACGTTCAGTATTTTTCAGGATATGGTTGTGTAAAATATTTAAGACCTTCAGGTAAATTCTGTGCGTGTCCGACGTTAAGACGACTTGCTATCGAGAATTTTTCAGGAAGAATGTAATTTCGAAGAAGAAAGTAATAAACTAAAAAGGGTAACTATTAATTGAGTTTATTTTTCAGGTAACATATTTCCACTTAGGTACGTACCTTAGACGTAATTTGCTGCTTGCGATTACGTGACTCATACTTTGTGCTAAATTTCATGTTCTATGAATTTACTTGTGAAGCGACGTGCTAGTGTACATTTGCTGATTTTGACAATTATTGATTAATGAACAGTGTTGTTACTTATGTATATTATGCATCGCTTGGCTGCTATGCTTTTTCACTGATGTCATATTTTTTAATTATGTGCCTGCTGTGCTTATTTATTTAAATTGTAATTGTCAACTGATTAATTGTGCTGACTGTGGTTATGTATGTAAGATATACTTTGTGATTTATCTGCTTGCGCCTTCATGTTTACTTATTAAGGTCACATATGAACATTTATTTGCTTATGCTGATATGACGATAATGACCTGTTTATTATGTAAGATACATATTTGCTGCTTTGCGTATGGATTGCATATTAACACATTTCCTTTTGTTGTCATAACTACTCTTTAATTTGCTATATACAGAAATGCTGATATGAGGTGTACGTACATGGAGTTTAGGCCACAGTATGGTATTAATTATAGATTGTTCGCTTGGCAGAGCCTCGTTGTAGGGATTGTGCTGGATCCACTTGTTGACATTCTGTTCTCTACTGGAATATTTACTCGCTACTGCATGTTTTTGCTTATGCTCAGTGCCTAATATTTTAAGATAAGAAAATGAACTGCAGTAATTCGACGAACGACATTAGTACAAGAAACTTCATAGAAGTCACATGAGTTGGAGGTTTTATGAAAGCTGTACACATTTATGCTAATAGGAAGGAAGCTAACGACATGACATACCAACACTAGGTTAGACCATTGACAGTTATTACACATTTTTCGTGAGTAATTGAAATAGGAAGTGACACTTGACACAAGAAATACTCCACATGTTTGCTTCTGTTTGCCATGATTCTTGAAGTGGTGTACACACTGTGAAATATTATGATCATTAACACTCCGTAATCGTACTTAATTACTGAAAGTTCTTCGAACTAAAGGCTGTTAGAGGTCATGTATGCATTTCTTTTATTTAAGGATGGACAAGGAACCAAAATGTATCTTATAATTTATAATGAGTAGAAAATTTGGGTCAGATGGATTACACAGAGGTTGTCTGTGGACACTGTGTCTTCGGATTGTATGGGATGATGAATTGAAGTTGCACTAGGATTATATTTGTACTTGTTCGAGGAGACTGACTAGAGGAAAGAGTTGTTATGGAAGTGAAACGATGTTGGCGATAAAGTTTATATGTATCGACGTATTGAAGAGGTATTATTGAGGTATTGAGATTATGTGAAGTTGATGATTATTGGAGTTTTCGTGGATAAGAGGTAAGGTAAATGATATTGATGATAAGGTTTATATGCATCGACGTATTGAAGAGGTATTATTGATGATATTGATGATAAGGTTTATATGTATCAACGTAAGAGGTATTGTTGAAGTATTGAGATTATGTGATGCTGATGATTATTGGAGTTTTGGTGTATAAGAGGTAAAGTAAGTGAGGAGCATTTTTTTTTTTTTTTGTTGGTCTATATGGAACAAGGAGGATGAAGATAGCAGACTAGAACACTAAAGTGGAAGGAAGATTGTCTACACACACTTTGTTAAATCAATAAGCAGTACATACTTTTTTTTTTTGGAGAGAGGAAGTAATTGCATATCTTGGCACACTGACAGTTGTTCAGCAACCGTACATTTTGATCTGGCTTCGCAAACATTGGTCTTGACATGATGACTATGACGTTGACTAACTATTATTGACTGTTATACATTGCTGCCACTACTACTTGATACACATGATGAACATAAAATTTTGACAGAATTGCATTTACATAGTTAACACTATTCAATTACACAGTAGCACTTAATGTGGATGAAAGATGAGTGAGTGTGTTTTGTGTGTTTTCCTTTTATAATCCCAGAGAAGGGATCCCAACCTATCTCCTAAATATTATTTTACTTGTTTGTTGTGGCTTGCACTGACACCCATAAATATTATAGGTTTACTGTTATTGTGTACTGTAATAGTTAATATGACAACTACCTGATATCATTTGTGCATTTATTACGATTTGTATGTTTAGTGTAAGAGCATTGATAATAATTTTGTTAATTGTGTGTACATTCAAACTATTGTTCATGACTGAACTGTCTCATTAGTGATAGTGAATATTACGGACTGTTACCTGCACTTATTCAACATGGTGGATGCCACCTGGACATGTTTAATTTCTGCTGATGAACAGTGTGATTAGTGAAAGTGAATATTATGGACTGCGGTCAGCACCTGCTCAACATTGCTGGGTGCCACTGATGGACTGCTTCTACTGAAATGATGTCACCTGTTGATATCTGCACCTGTTCAACATTGCTGGTGCCACTAATGGAACTGCTTATACTGAAATGGTGTTACTTGTTGATGTCTGCACCTGCTCAACATTGCTGTGTGCCACTGATGGACCGCTTCTACTGAAAAGATGTCACCTGTTGATGTCTGCACCTGCTCAACATTGCTGGGTGCCACTGATGGATTGCTTCTACTGCAAAGATGTCACCTGTTGATATCTGCACCTGTTCAACATTTCTGGTGCCACTAATGGAACTGCTTATACTGAAATGGTGTTACTTGTTGGTGTCTGCACCTGATCAACATTACTGGGTGCCACTGATGGACTGCTTCTACTGAAATGATGTCACTTGTTGGTGTCTGCACCTGCTCAACATTGCTGGGTGCCACTGATGGACTGCTTCTACTGAAATGATGTCACTTGTTGGTGTCTGCACCTGTTGACCATTGCTGGGTGCCACTGATGGAATTGTTTCTACTGAAATGATGTCACTTGTTGCTGTCTGCACCTGCTCAACATTGCTGGGTGCCACTGATGGACTGCTTGTATTGAAATGATGTCACTGTTGGTGTCTGCACCTGCTCAACATTGCTGGGTGCCACTAATGGAACTGCTTCTGCTGAAAGATGTTACTTGTTGATATCTGCACCTGTTCAACATTGCTGGGTGCAACTGATGGGACTGCTTCTAGTGAAGATGTCACTTGTTGGTATTTGCACCTGTTGACCATTGCTGGGTGCTACTGCTGGAACTGTCAACTACTTGTTTCTTGGGCTATGGAAAGCGTTTATGTGAATATTTGTATAAACTGATTTTTTGTGTATTACTGTTTGTGAAAAGTTATGAGACTCTTACCTGCACATATTCGTCATTGCTGACGCTATTGATTGATCTGTTTAACCACATAATACTTGTGTAAACTGTTATGTAAAGTCACATGTATGAAAGAATTTGTATTGCTTACTGTATTTTATATATTAGGTTATTGAAAGGTCAGTGCAAAGCCAAAATTTTAGCTAATATGTGATATTTACGTATTAATATTATCTTTTATTTTTGTCTGTATTTTTTTGACGAATTTGGTGGTATTTTCACCACCAATGCTGGCAAAAATACCATCAAATTCTAGCCTGTGGAGGAAGGGCATATGAAAGGTGGCTACACTGAGCCACAGCGCCAGAGATCGCGCTAGAGAGTATAGTTCCGCCGCCTCCACTGGCAGTGATTATTGAGATGTCGTAGTGGGCAGTGCTTGTCGAGGACTCGTAGTAGTCAGTTCGTGTTGAGATGTGCTAGTGGGCAGTGTTTGTCGAGATGTTGTTCCATGTTTTATGCAGTTGTTTGATGGGCTAGACAGCAGATGTTGTTCGAATGGAAATATTGTAGTGATCAGAGTGCTTTTCGTCAATATATATGAAGGTAAAATATTCCGTGTTTTTTTTTTCATTATTTCAGTGTCTTAAATAATGCGTCATTACAGGTTCAGTCAACAAAGCATCTGGCTTGTGTTCTTGGATTAGAGTGTAATTCTGGTTCTCTTGAGTAATTATGGTATTTTTATTTTCTTTAATTAATTCAGTATAAATGATATTTAAAATTTCTTGTGTTATTGAAGAAGAACCGTGCCAGATGCGTACGTTGAGTCATACTTCCACACACAGAACAGTTACACTTGTGCTTTGGTTTCGTAGGTTTTATAGTTGCTGGGGACTTAATTAATTAATTGTGTTAACGAAAATTTTCATTTCATTGTTTGTTGTTGTTCCATGCAGTCAGATTGCGTACAAATACTAGTCAGGGCCAACCGTTTACGAGACTTCGTAATCGGACAAACAGCTACTAAAGCAAAAAAATTAAAAGTATTTGCTTTAAATATTAATTAAGCCCCCATGGAACGTATGCTTTGCCGGCGATGGGCGAGGCATGACAGAATCTCTGACCAGAGAGTAGTTTATCGTTAGTTGTTGCTTGTACTAGTCTGCGCTTGTCTGCGCGAGTCGACAGTAGTAGCGAGTCGGTAGTAGTCTGGAGTAGTCTGCGGGAGTCGGCATGCGTCGGCTGTGTGCTCTGCTCGCGACTCTGGTCAGGATTCTGGAGGATGAGTATTGTTGTAGAAGGTAAAGAAGCAGCCTTGCGCATATTTAATAATGTATGTTAATTGTAATTTAATATGTTCTAAGAAATGCCCCAATAATAATTTTTATAATATAAAGCAACTCTTTTAAAGAAAAGCATTCATTTCAATTTAAAGAATTTTTCCAATGCATTATCATTGCTTCCAAGAATAAAAAAAAATATATGCCAGCATTGCACGAAGCTGTGTCGAAAAATGACTAATTAAGAGCAGATATAAATTGCAGTTTTATTGAGGTAGGAATTTTTGCTTTTTTTATTCAGAATACAGGGCCGAAGGTCAGCGCCGCTGTCCTTATAAATTCATCAGGTTACAAAACTTTTTTATTATTTTGGTGTTTAGGAATTTTTCTATTTCGAACTTGAGTAAATGAGAAAAGAATTTTGTGGGAATATTAAGTGTGAATGCATTTCTGCACACAGACAATAAATGGGAGCCAATTTTCATCAAAGGTCATAATAATTAAAATTCATTTAATTAATTATTTTTTGTGGGGAGTTTACACTTGGCTCAATTAACAAAATTTTGTGGGGAGGTTACACTTGGCTCCATTTCCATTTAACATTTTTCTGCTGGGAGGTTACAATGTTTTAGTACACTTATTCATAAATATTCTTGTCTTATTATCAGTTCCATTGTCTTGAAACAAGGTAAATACAAGGACCTGCTAAAAAGGAATACCTCCGAATTTTTCATGTGAAAACTCTTAAAGCTTTTTATGTTCCACTAATTTTATTGACATTTTAAAGGTACATTTGCATGGGCGTGGATATATTGCAAAAACGTAGATATAAGTTCGCAAATAAAGAATTACTTAAGATATTAATTAGTATAAGCAGTTGTATCGATTGTGGCGTGCAACCGCTGAAACATTAGAATAATTACGCAGTTCAGTTATCTTGCCAAGAAGACGGCACCTTTTTTGTTCTTGAAGCGGTCCAGATCGGACGCATATCTGCCATCACTATAATTGTTTGGCACACCGCCATTATTCTATTTTATTGAGACACCATCTCACTAGGCGTACTCATCGTTACACACAGCAACAAAATTAATGTGTCTATGTAATTTAATTTAGTATAATATTTTGTGAATACAGTAATATCATTTAATGTTATGTTCTATTTATGGCTCTGAGCACTATGGGATTTAACTTGAGGTCATGAATCCCCTAGAACTTAAGAACTACTTAAACCTAACTAACCTAAGGACATCACACACATCCATGCCCGAGGCAGGATTCGAACCTGTGACCGTAGCAGTCGCCCAGTTCCAGACTGTAGTGCCTAGAACCGCTGGGCCACCCCGGCCGGCTGTGTTATATTTATGTTGCGAGCTATTGTTCCAGTTAAATGGCGTCTTGGCATGGCTGAAGGTTCCGTGTTACAAACCCTATGGAAGGTCCAGTATGAGCCAAAACTTTGGAATTATTCAGTCTATGAAGTTCGATAGAGGAATATTTTCAGAAAAATCACTCACGGTCAAACTTACAATGAACGGACCTTACGCAAAAAGCCGTTGTCAAAGCGCCCAACGTTTGTATTACGCATCGTTAAAAAATTTACACTCTGATCACATACCACCATCATTACCTGTTATTATTTGTCTGTTCTCTGATATTCTCAAACCAGACCTGAAAAGCCGATAAATCAAACATTCTACATCTTTATTCTTCACGTCTACATATTTACAGCCCTCTGCCACTAGAGGGCTCCAAATTGTAGTGTGTAACATGGCGGACTGTAACGTAACCATGTGGGTGCGCTAGAGACAGCGTGCTGTAATCGAGTCTCGAATTCGGAGCACGCTCTGCTTTAGCATGACAATACCACACTACATAAGAGCGCTGCAACATGTGCTACATTCCGACACCTTGGTTCGCTGTCATCGTTCATCCTCCATACAGTCCTGACTTGGTCCCATCCACTTTTTAACTGTTCCCACAATTTAAAGAACACCTTTGAAGATATCACCCTCTCCACCTCCAGCCCGTTGCCACGCCTTTACCGTTGTGTCCCACCCTCTCTCCATCTCCATCTCCACACCCTCCACCTCCTTCCCCAACACAACTTCCACCTTCAACCCCCCCCTCCCCCCTCCCAGATGATGAGCTTTTCCCTGACATCTACCCTTCCTGCCAACTCTAACCCCACCTTCCTCCTGCCTCCTCTTCAGGGTTCCCTCTCCTCCCTCTCCCTTCTACTGAGCGGCTTTCCCCTCCTACTCCCCCCTCCCACTCTTGTGCTCCCCTTCAGTGTCTCTGCACTCCACCCTGCCTTGTCTTCCCTCTTCATCTCCTGCCACACCAGTCCCCTGCCTCTTGGTGTGCCTGCCGATATCCCTCCTCTTTTCATACTGCCCCCTCCCCTGCTGCACCTTGCTCTTCCCTCCTTTTCCATCCACTCCTGCCTGTCCCTCGGCAGGTCCCACCTGGAAGTTTTATTCTTCATTGTGTGTGCTCCAAGTGGGTTTAAACTGTGTTGTTCTGGAGTGTTTTTAATACTGTGACCGACTTTTAACCTGTGCATGTGCCTTCAGTGTCTTCTTTGTGTTTTAAGAATCGCCAACAGTGTTTTTTAACTTTATGTCAGCTTTTTTAATTGTCCCCCATGAACGTCTCCATGTCAGTGTATTTCTATCTCCATTAACTCCCCTTTCTCTGTTTTATGTCCCCCTTTTTTATCGCTTTAAATGTAACATTTTATTCTCGTATTAGTTGTCATGTCACTCGGGTGAAGAGTGGCGGATTGTGCCACTGACAGCCCTCCCCTGCCCATATGAGGCAGAGGAATGAAATCACAATAAAGGAAAGAAAAGACTTCACTTTGATAGTAAAGAATCAGCACAAGCAGAGGTGGGGGTGTGACCTCGTCAGCAAAGTCAAACATTCTACAGTGACAGTATGAACAAACTGCTCTCTCATCGGGAGAAATGTGTTTTTCGTAGGGTTACTACATTGAGAAATAAATATAGAGACACAAAGAAAAGATGTAGAATTTTAATAACGTTGTATTTAAAAAGCTTTAAGAGTTTTCACTTTAAAAACTCGGAAGCATTGCTTTCTGGCACAGCCGCGTACGTTACTGTGCCATGTGTGGCTACTGTGCTCCGTCAAACGACTGGCGACTATGTCCGACTAGACGCCATTACACTAAATGTTGTCTGAATACGAAATTACATAACCTAGGAAATTCTTAAACACATGGTTCTGTGGGTGAAAATATAACGTTTTACCAGCCGAGTAGCTAGTAACTGTCACAATTTATACAGGGTGATTTTTTGCACTGTGTACATACTCTAGGGATTGATTTGATCGATGAGAGGATACGGAACAAGAAAGATTTAATGAACTTATGTCCGGAAATGCATGGTTTCCATGCTAGAGACCGTTTATTCAATTATTCTTTGTTATACAGACTGCGGTCCGATATGCGCTGTACCATGCAGCCCCAGTTACAGTACGCATGGTTTCCTCGTAAAGGGTGGTACTGTTACTCGTACGCCGTGCCCTAGCGCCCTCTCCTGCCTTAGTAAATGGTAATGTTGCGTCCGATTCACTTCTCTTGCTGACTCACCTTGTAGTGAATGTGATACAGCTTGTACACAATGGTTCAATATTCGAATCGAGAGCTTGCCGAATATTCGTACACCAGATTTGTAGGAAAACGTGATTAACACTGTGGAAGGCGACCGCTGTGTCAGTACCAGGGAGTTGGCCCTCCAGTACAGGGTAAGCAAGACGACCGGAGCAGTTGTTCCTACCCTTACGACCTACAGCGTGTGTAGAGATTACTAGAGACATGCTTTCCACATCGGAAGCAGTTCTGTCACTGGTTTCTTCACCAGGAAACAACGTTTCCTGAATCTGTGTCATCTATACTGTCCACAGATGTCGCGACCTTTACGCTGAGTGATATCTTCAACTTTCATAACAGTCATCTGTGGAATAATATGCAGAACCCCGATGGTAAGGTGACAGCGAATCACCAGCATCGGTGCAGCCGGAATATGTGGGCTGGGATAATCGGCGACCATATTTTGGGACCAGTCTTCCTTCCACGTTGCCTAACAGGCCGGAACTATCGGCGTTTCTTGCGAGTGACAATGCCTCCCCTGCTGGAAGAAGCGCCACTGGTGATTCGATGGGTTATGTGGCTGCTACATGATGGTGCTCCAGCTAACATCGCCATTAACGTCCGGACGCATCTCAGTCGTGTCTTCCGTGGTCGAGGGATCGGTCGAGAGGAGCCAGTTATATGGTCTGGAGCCCATTACAGGTGTGGAGACACTGGACAGCGTATTCATGCTGCCTTTGACACTGTTCGGACGCAGTCTGGCCGATGTCGATACGTCGAGGCACATGGAAACAATTTTCAACACGTACTGTAACTGTGCCTGCATGGTACAGCGCGTATTAGATAACAGTCTCTGTAAAAATTTATGACTGAATAAATGGTTTCTAGCATGGAAACCATATATTTTCGGACGAAAGTTCAGTAGACCTTTTTTGTTCCGTATCATCTCATCGATCAATCCCTAGAGTTTGCACAGGGTGGAAAAAATCAATCTGTATTTTTTAATACCTGCAAATGAATCTGCCACTTGCCTTACATAAGATGTAGAGAAAACACGAAATATTTCACTGCAGAGGACCACGCACAACTATCTTCACGAAGCTCGGTGACAAAACCAAAGAAGTCTCTTTGAATAATTTTAAATGTTCGCACCTAGGCTGTAGCAGTCTCAAAGAGAATAATACCAAGTGACCACGGTACCCACCCTGGCCACTATTGCCGACCTTACATTGCATATGCGATATATCATGTGAACATGGGGCAGATCATACTTCATCCATCAACAGATAAGAAAACTTTTGTTCATGGATGGGCGATCTACGCCATGTTCACATCATATATTTGCAGACGCACTTACAACGATTCAGGCAATATGTGCCCTGTGGTTTCGACATCTGTTGCCATCAGAATGGAAAGCAATAAATACATCCCTTTGGCTACAGCAATAAGAAAAAGGAGCAAATGATTCTTTGCCATGAAAATAAATGCCATGAAAATATGCTGTAGATCAGCATACGGGATTGTTGGCGCCAGAGAGCACAAAATGGAACATAGTGGTTAGCGACCTCTGTAGAGGCGTGCAGTGCATTTACACTCCTGGAAATTGAAATAAGAACACCGTGAATTCATTGTCCCAGGAAGGGGAAACTTTATTGACACATTCCTGGGGTCAGATACATCACATGATCACACTGACAGAACCACAGGCACATCGACACAGGCAACAGAGCATGCACAATGTCGGCACTAGTACAGTGTATATCCACCTTTCGCAGCAATGCAGGCTGATATTCTCCCATGGAGACGATCGTAGAGATGCTGGATGTAGTCCTGTGGAACGGCTTGCCATGCCATTTCCACCTGGCGCCTCAGTTGGACCAGCGTTCGTGCTGGACGTGCAGACCGCGTGAGACGACGCTTCATCTAGTCCCAAACATGCTCAATGGGGGACAGATCCGGCGATCTTGCTGGCCAGGGTAGTTGACTTACACCTTCTAGAGCACGTTGGGTGGCACGGGATACATGCGGACGTGCATTGTCCTGTTGGAACAGCAAGTTCCCTTGCCGGTCTAGGAATGGTAGAACGATGGGTTCGATGACGGTTTGGATGTACCGTGCACTATTCAGTGTCCCCTCGACGATCACCAGTGGTGTACGGCCAGTGTAGGAGATCGCTCCCCACACCATGATGCCGGGTGTTGGCCCTGTGTGCCTCGGTCGTATGCAGTCCTGATTGTGGCGCTCACCTGCACGGCGCCAAACACGCATACGACCATCATTGGCACCAAGGCAGAAGCGACTCTCATCGCTGAAGACGACACGTCTCCATTCGTCCCTCCATTCACGCCTGTCGCGACACCACTGGAGGCGGGCTGCACGATGTTGGGGCGTGAGCGGAAGACGGCCTAACGGTGTGCGGGACCGTAGCCCAGCTTCATGGAGACGGTTGCGAATGGTCCTCGCCGATACCCCAGGAGCAACAGTGTCCCTAATTTGCTGGGAAGTGGCGGTGCGGTCCCCTACGGCACTGCGTAGGATCCTACGGTCTTGGCGTGCATCCGTGCGTCGCTGCGGTCCGGTCCCAGGTCGACGGGCACGTGCACCTTCCGCCGACCACTGGCGACAACATCGATGTACTGTGGAGACCTCACGCCCCACGTGTTGAGCAATTCGGCGGTACGTCCACCCGGCCTCCCGCATGCCCACTATACGCCCTCGCTCAAAGTCCGTCAACTGCACATACGGTTCACGTCCACGCTGTCGCGGCATGCTACCAGTGTTAAAGACTGCGATGGAGGTCCGTATGCCACGGCAAACTGGCTGACACTGACGGCGGCGGTGCACAAATGCTGCGCAGCTAGCGCCATTCGACGGCCAACACCGCGGTTCCTGGTGTGTCCGCTGTGCCGTGCGTGTGATCATTGCTTGTACAGCCCTCTCGCAGTGTCCGGAGCAAGTATGGTGGGTCTGACACACCGGTGTCAATGTGTTCTTTTTTCCATTTCCAGGAGTGTATTTTGATTTGGTGGTGGTACATCTGTAAAACTACCGTAGACTAGCGTAAATAATCATAGTTTTCCCAGTAGCTTTGTTCAGTTAAGATTGTACCTGTGTTGCCTGTACGTTAGGTGTGCTGCACATCGCCGGCCGGTGTGGCCGAGCGGTTCTAGGCGCTTCAGTCTGGAACCGCGCGACCGCTACGGTCGCAGGTTCGAATCCTACCTCGGGCATGGATGTGTGTGATTTCCTTAGGTTAGTTAGGTTTAAGTAGTTCTAAGTTCTAGGGGACTGATGACCTCAGCTGTTAAGTCACATAGTGCTCAGAGCCATTTGAACCATTTTTGAACACTGAGTGAAGATATATAAAGGATGGGGCAAGCTATGGAACATTTTTGTTCTACATACACTATGTGATCGAAAGTGGCTGCAAATGACTTACAAGTTCTTGGCGCCCTCCATCAGTAATCCTGGAATTCAGTTTGATGTTGGCCCACCCTTAGCCTTGATGACAGCTTCCACTCTCGTAGGCATACCGTCAATCAGGTGCTGAAAGGTTTCTTGGGGAATGGCAGCTCATTCTTCACGGAGTGCTGCACAGAGGAGAGCTATCGCTGTCGGTCGGTGAGGCCTGGCACTAAGCCGGCGTTCCAAAACATCCCAAAGGTTTTCTAAAAGATTCAGGTCACGCCTCTGTGCAGGCCAGTCCATTGCAGGGATGTTACTGTCGTGTAACCACTTCGTCACAGGCCGTGCATTATTAACAGGTGCTCTATCGTGTTGAAAGATGCAATCGCCCTCCCCGAATTGCTCTTCAACAGTGGGAAGCAAGAAGGTGCTTAAAACATCAGTGTAGACCTGTGCTGTGATAGTGCCACGCAAAACAATAGGGGGTGCAAGCCCCCTCCATGAAAAACACGACCACACCATAACACCACTGCCTCCAAATTTTGCTGTTGGCACTACACACACTGGCAGATAACGTTCACTGGGCATTCGCCATATCCACACCCTGCCATCGGATCACCTCATTGTATACCGTGATTCGTCAGTCCACACAACGTTTCTCCACTTGTCAACCGTCGAATGTTTACGCTCCTTACACCAAGGGAGGCCTCGGCGTGATGTGTGGCTTATGAGCAGCGGCTGGACCATGAAATCCAAGTTTTTTTACCTCCCGCCTGTCATAGTGCTTGCAGTGGATCCTGATGCAGTTTGGAATTCCTGTGTTATGGTCGGGATAGATGTCTGCCTATTACACATTAGGACCCTCTTGAACCGTCGGCGGTCTCTGTCAGTCAACAGACGACATCGGACTGTACGCTTTTGTGCTGTATGTGTCCCTTCACGTTTCCACGTCACTATTACATCGGAAACAGTGGACCTAGGGATGTTTCTGCGCGTGGAAATCTCCCGTACAGACGTATGACGCAAGTGACATCAAATCACCCGACCACGTTCGAAGTCCGATGTCTGATGACTACTGAGGTCGCTGAAATGGAGTACGTGGCAGTAGGTGGCAGCACAATGCACCTAATATGGAAAAAGTGTTTTTGGGGGTGACCGGATACTTTTGATCACATAGTGTAGTTATCCTCCTGTCTGTTACTTAAAAAAAAAAAAAAAACAGTCGTTATAGCGAAATTGAAATTGTCAATGTGTAATTCAGTTTTTTTCCCAAAAATTTTAGATTTGTAACGTGAAACAGCGGGATGTTGTAGTAAAACTAAAGGAAACAATACAGATTTATCGCAGAAAAAGGCAAAAAAAAGCACAAAACAACAGTATATCAAACGTCGCTTCAATACTTTGTCGAACTTATATAAAACATGCTTCTATTACTCGTATATAACATTTATATTTATCAGTGATAACAGGGAACTGTAGGCTTTGGTCATGGTGAAGAACTTTCTATTTAGCACAAAATAACAACAGTTATATATGTCTACGCATGTAAACTGTACTTGCATCGAGAGTAATTGCTTTGGTTACATAGAAGTGCCGAAGTTACGCGATCAACTAATTTGCATTACTTGTAAAAATGCAATTTATATTGTATAAGGAAGTAAAACACACAACGGACTAACACTGATGTGAGGTTCTAATTAGGTGCAAAACAAACAAACAATACAGAGAACCGTCGGTTCCTGTTTCTGTCTTACACAGTCATTTGTTTCTTTCCCTGCCAATGCTACTAACACTACCGGAAATCGTATCATTTGCTAAATCATTTATGCAGTGCACCGAAACTGCCGAACTGTAGCGTGGTAGAGCACAATTCTAGGAGACGACATACCATTTATTCCTAGAAGAGCTGAGGGCCGCTCTCCTATCAACTTCTCTTTTACAGTGAAATCAAGGAACTATAATGTGTGTCCACGACGTTCACCTATGAGCAGTATGTAGACTATAAAAAAAACGGAATCTTACAACAATCAGTGCTTCCACGCACCTGTACACGTAAGAGACGTTTAAGCAGGAACACAGTTGCAGACACATCTCGCCAGAGCACGCTAGTTTCTGCACTCAGCCTTCTCCGTCGCCACTCGTAATAAAAGCGGGCGTGGCCCGTCGGTCCGTTCTGGGATTTATGGAAGCCGTTCGGCAGCATCTGCGCCGAGGAGTAGCGGTGGCGGGACTGGGGACTATATTTACCGATCCGCCAGTATTTATTCATGAGCCGCAATTTGCCGCCTGCCGCTTTGCATAAATTGTCGCTGCCAATAGGGCGGCAGCGGAGTCCGCTATATCACGGACACATGCGCGGGCGCCTGTTGATTTCCCATTCTGCGTCTCCGCAGCCGCTGTAATACAACTTTCCGCAACACTTTACAGCAGTTCCGCCTACCCACCGTCAGATGGCAGGCTGGAGCCCCGACATCAGCGACGCCACTCGAGCGCGGGTGTCACGCGCAATTACTTCCGAGAGGACGGCGCCTTGCTAGAGTGGTTCTGACGCGAGGCTACGAGATCCGCTTCTCGTATACTGGTCGCTGTAATTCCCCATCAGCATAGATAACCGTTTAACTGTTGGTTTATCCACAATGTGGATGGAACAGGTTCTTCCCGCTCCTCGAAGACTGAGAACCGAAGCAGCTTAACACAAGGTTACAAGGTAACAATATTCACGATCAAGTACAGAATACCGACTGGTGCCAGCCAATCGATGTTTTCATCGTCTTCCTTCAGGCGTTATGTTCTTGCAATGTTATGAACATACAGGTTTTTTGAATATACGGGGCTTGGCACAAAGATCTGTCGATTTCTAGTTAATAAGCTAACTTATTGCACAACATTTTCGTAGTAGCACGGTAATATCACTTGAGTTAGAACTCGGAAGCTTGCAATAGTAATTAACTCTGCTGTAGCGATCGTAACTATCCGAAGACGCTCTGCACCTTTCGAATTTGGCAGCCGTCTTTTCTTTGTCCTCAGTCCATTTTGAAACCTGTAAAAGCTAAATTAACTGAAAAGAACTTTGTCTTCGTCAGTTAAAGAGTTTAGACGTATTTACAATTTGTACGTTCCGCCGCGATATTGCAATCTGCGTTGCACCAATAAATACCCCAGTTTGCAAGGTGAGCTTGATAAATTAATTAACGTTTGTAACCTCCCAACAGAGAAATTCGATAACCTCGCAATAAAAATCTGACTAACTTCCCAATGAAAATGTGACTCATATATAACCTTTCAATAATTAACTGTCTGTGAATATAAACTGGAAAATCAAGACGTCAGCAGTGCTGCGTCATGACCCTGAAAAGTCATTCTGAATAAACTGAAGATTCTTACCTCAATGAAGTAGCCGGATAACACGTATATATCTGCTCGTATAAGAAATTTTTCTGGCACAGCCCAGTGCAATGCTGGCCACTAGATTTTGTTATGTATGAAAAACGACTGATTTTATTTGCGATAATTGGCATGACGATGGATAGGAAAAATTAGTAAAAACTTTAAATTCAGATGAATGACTGTCAAAAGCTATCTTTATAAGACGATTATTATTGAAAAATTATTGAAAAATATTTACATATGACTTTGATATAACAATACCCTCCGCCACACACCGTCAGGCGGCTTGCGGAGTGTGGATGTAGATAGTACAAAATGTGTTGTTGCAAATTACATATGCGCGCGGCGATAAATAATATTAATTCTTGCTTTTACCTTATACTTCATCGATCAGGCACCGCCATCGTTGTCCACGACCGGCTTTCGTAATTCCATACAGGACACAAGTGTTCTCTGTGAGCTGTACAACTGGACAACTGCTCTCTAAGAGCGACCTGACCCGACCGCCCGACTGCGAGCTACAACTACTACTGCTGCCGGCACTGCTCTCTGGTCTGCGATTCTATTGTAGCTTACATATCGCAGGCAGCGAGTGAGCAATCCATCGAAGTTGCAACTGCTCGAGTGTGCTAGCAATAAATTCCTTAGTCATGGACCTCTTACACGTTGTTATTATTACGATGGTGCATAATTTAGCAGCATTTTTCCGTACACATAACGGAGACATTAGCCGTCAATAATATATTCTCCTTCACTATTGCCAACAGTCTACGAACAGTGTGGTAACTTTTCGATTCCGCCACTGTAGAAATCATGTGCTTTTGAGGCGAAGAAGCCATCAAGCCGTGTTCAGAAAGCATTTTCAAAAAATGGCTCTGAGCACTATCGGACTAAACATCTGAGGTCATCAGTCCCCTAGACTACTTAAACCTAACTAACCTAAGGACATCACACACATCCATGCGCGAGGCAGGATTCGAACCTGCGACCGTAGCAGGCGCGCGGTTTCACACTGAAGCGCTTAGAACCGCTCGGCCACCGCTGCAGGCAAAGCATTTTCATCCGGGAAGGTTGTTCAATAGAGAGCGGAGAAGCTGAAAATCTGAGGACGCAAGATTAGATGAATAAGGTGGGAGAGGAATGGCTTGCCAACACAACTCGTGTATAGTGTATTTTGTCAGTCTAGCAGAACCCGGGCGGGCGTTATCGCGAAGCAGCATAATTTCACGCAGCGTTCCTGGTCGTTGTTCTTGGATTGCGTCTACAAGATGTCTCAGTTAATGACGGTAAATGTCACCAGTGATGGTTACACGACACCGACGCTGTTCCACCAGATGCATAACGTTATTTTTTGTGGATGAGCACAGGTCTTTGTGCGGGGAGTTGCTGCATTTTTGGATCAACCATCCCTTTCTTTTCAAAACATGGCTCTGAGCACTATGGGACTTAACATCTGAGTTCATCAGTCCCCTAGAACTTAGAACTACTTAAACCTAACTAACATAAGGACATCACAAACATCCATGCCCGAGGCAGGATTCGAACCTGCGACCGTAGTGGTCGCGCGGTTCCAGATTGAAGCGCCTAGAACCGCTCGGCCAATCCGGCCGGCCCATTCTTTTCCTTAAGTTAGCATAAAGACGATTTCTCGTCACCAGTAATGATACAGGATAAGAATGGGCGGTGTTGTTCACGAGCTAATTCGAGCAGGTAGAGATGCACATATGGCTGTCCGTTGATTTTTGTGAGTTTGGCTTAGAACATGTCGTACCCAAACACCCGATTGTTGAACCTTCTCCACTGCATGTAAATGTCACGCGTTGCCGGAGTAATCACTGTTCACCACGTTTGCCTGTTCTCTAGTGCACTGACGTGGGTCATTGTGGATTAATGCGATTAAATCAGGGAATCAGCGACCATAAAGCGGTTACTGCATCGATAATTTCCGCCGTAAATAGAAATATTAAAAGGTAGGAAGATTTTTCCGTTTAGCAAAAGTGACAAAAAGCAAATTTCAGAGTACTTCATCTCAAGTACAGATAGTGTTGAGGATCAGAGGACAAAGTTCAAAACCATCGTACAATATACACAGATGAGTATGTGCCAAGCAAGATCGTAAGAGATGGAAAAGAGCCACCATGGTACAACAACCGAGTTAAAAAACTGCTGCGGAAGCAAAGGGAACTTCACAGCAAACATAAACATAGACGAAGCCTTGCAGACAAACAAAAATTACGCGAAGCGAAATGTAATGAGAGGAGGGCTATGCGAGAGGCGTTCAGTGATTTCGAAAGTAAAGTTCTATGTACTGACTTGGCAGAAAACCCCCAAGAAATTCTGGTCTTATGTCAAAGCGGTAGGTGGATCAAAACAAAATGTCCAGTCACTCTGTGACCAAAATGGTACTAAAACAGAGGATGACAGACTAAAGGCCGAAATACTAAATGTCTTTTTTCAAAGCTGTTTCACAGAGGAAGACTGCACTGTAGTTCCTTCTCTAGATTGTCGCACAGATGACAAAATGGTAGATATCGAAATAGATGACAGAGGGATAGAAAAACAATTAAAATCGCTCAGAAGAGGAAGGGCCGCTGGCCCTGATGGGATAACAGTTCGATTTTACACAGAGTACGCGAAGGAACTTGCCCTCCTTCTTGCAGCGGTGTACCGTAGGTCTCTAGAAGAGCGTAGCGTTGCAAAGGATTGGAAAAGGGCACAGGTCATCCCCGTTTTCAAGAAGGGGCGTCGAACAGATGTGCAGAACTATAGACCTATATCTCTAACGTCGATTAGTTGTAGAATTTTTGAACACGTATTATGTTCGAGTATAATGACTTTTCTGGAGACTAGAAACCTACTCTGTAGGAATCACCATGAGTTTCGAAAAAGACGATAGTGTGAAACCCAGCTCGCGCTGTTTGTCCACGAGACTCAGAGGGCTATAGACACGGTTTCCCAGGTAGATGCCGCGTTTCTTGACTTCCGTAAGGCGTTCGATACAGTTCCCCACAGTCGTTTAATGAACAAAGTAAGAGCATATGGACTATCAGACCAATTGTGTGATTGGATTGAAGAGTTCCTAGATAACAGAACGCAGCATCTCATTCTCAATGGAGAGAAGTCTTCCGAAGTAGGAGTGATTTAGGTGTGCCGCAAGGGAGTGTAGTAGGACCGTTGCTATTCACAATATATATAAAGGGCCTTGTGGATAACATCGGAAGTTCACTGAGGCTTTTTGCGGATGATGCTGTAGTACATCGAGAGGTTATAACAATGTAAAACTGTACTGCAATGCAGGAGGATCTGCAACAAATTGACGCATGGTGCAGAGAATGGCAATTGAATCTCAATGTAGACAAGTGTAATGTGCTGCGAATACATAGAAAGAAAGATGCTTTATCATTAAGCTACAATATAGCAGGTCAGCAACAGGAAGCAGTTAATTCCATAAATTATCTGGGAGTAGGCATTAGGAGTTACTTAAAACGGAATGACCATATAAAATTAATCGTCGGTAAAACAGATGCCCGACTGAGATTAATTGGAATAATCCTAAGGAAATGCAATCCGAAAACAAAGGAAGTAGGTTACACTACACGTGTTCGCCCACTGCTTGAATACTGCTCACCAGTGTGGGATCCGAACCAGATAGGGTTGATAGAAGAGATAGAGAAGATCTAACGGAGAGCAGCGCGCTTCGTTACAGGATCATTTAGCAATCGCGACAGCGTTACGGACATGATAGATAAACTCCAGTGGAAGACTCTGCTAGAGAGACGCTCAGTAGCTCGGTTCGGGATTTTGTCGAAGTTTCGAGAACATACCTTCACCGAGGGGTCAAGCAGTATATTGTTCCCTCCTACGTATATCTCGCGAAGAGATTAGAGCCCACACAGAGGCATACTGACAGTCTTTCCTTCCACGAACAATACGAGACTGGACTAGAAGGAAGAACCGATAGAGGTACTCAAAGTACCCTCCGACACACACCGTCAGGTGGCTTGCGCAGTATGGTTATATATCTAGATGTGGAAATTATCTTCATATAACACCAACGGTCTTTCTGGAGGTGGAGAGTCACTTAACGTCAAAACGATCCTCCTTAAAACGCGGAAACCATTTTCTTCGAGTCCTCTGTCCAACAGCACTATGCCCATTCACGGCGCAATTGTTTCCGGCTCCCTCCGCTGCTTTCACCCCTTCATTGAATTCAAACAGAAGAATGTGTCGGAAATTTTCCGATTTCTCTACTTGGCACTCCATTTTCGGGCGTCCACAGTTCCAGTCACTACCTCGAAATGAAAAACGACAATACATTAACTCAAACAGCAACAGTTAACTACAAATAAAAAATGACAATTGATATATAAACCCGTTGCAACCGAAATACCAACATGCAAAAGAAAAACGCCACGGACTTATGCAACAACCCAATAGTCGATTGACCTGATTAAACTGATACTGACGTGTACGTATTTTTCTGTGTTTCATTTGCAAGTACTAGTGTGGTGTGATAGCTGTGTGTCTGTATGATGATTAAACCAATCGTGACTTTGAATGCTCATTTCTTGATTATACAGGATGAGCACAAAGTCTTGCCATGATTATAAAAAATATAACAGAATAACCGTTTGACATAATAAGTTACATTTGATAGCGTTACATAGGTTACTGTTACTATTGTTTTTTTGAGACCACTTGCGTTAGTAAATCTCAACGTGTGCTCTCTTGGAAGCTCGGAGAATGTCGAGGCGGTATTCCAGTTCCCGCCAGGTGTTTCGTAACATGTGTTCTGTCACAGTACCCACAGCATCTTGTATCCTAACCTTCAGTTCGTCGACGGCAGCAACGGGTGTGACGAAGACTCTGTCCTTGATATAGCCCCAGAAAAAAAAAGTCAAGGGGCGTAGTGTCTGGAGGGCGGGGTGGCTAGGGTATTGGACCGTTCCTTTTGATCCACTGATCCGGACATCACTTCCCTCTCCAGACATTACGCCCCTTGACTTTTTTTTCTGGGGCTATATGAAGGGCAGACTCTTCGTCACACCAGTTGCTGATATCGACGAACTGAAGGCTAGGATACAAGATGCTGTGGGTACTGTGACAGAACACATGTTACGAAACACCTGGCGGGAACTGGAATACCGCCTCGACATTCTCCGAGCTACCAAGGGAGCACACGTTGAGGTTTACTAACGTAAGTGGACATAAAAAAACTAGTAAAAGTAACCTATGTAATGACATCGAATGTAAATTATTATGTCAAACGGTTATTCTGTAAAAATTGTTATAATCAAGGCAAGACTTTGTGCTCACCCTCTACATCTAATTGTATTTACGAACCTACATCCTCGCAAAAGATTTTTCAAAGATTATTTTAATGGTACCTTAGCAACGTAATCATTTATACTTCCTTTTTATTAGCCATCATCTAGTAGCAGAGAGTGTTTCACCTCGGTAGGCCTACACTTTTCAGACCTCCGTCTCTAGCCAGGCCTGTAATATAAGTTTAATATGTATTTTTTTCATTTCGTTTTCAAACAATGGCTTTTACTTCCTATGCGCTGCAGTCTTTTTCTGAAATTAAAAAAAATATTCTCGAAAATTAAGGTTCTTCCAAATGCGAAAATATGTTTCAGCGTACAGCATGATCATGTTACCTAAGAACAGTTATTCTACTGAAATCTAAAAGTGCTGCCATCGAGAAAATTTTGTCAGTATCGTATTTAATCGTTTATCTGTTACGTTATTACTCTCCTACACACCAGTAATCAGCACGTGAAATCAAATTAAGCAGAAGTATTAACAAAAACCAGTTACATATTAGATACACCTTGAAATGGAGGCTATTGGGAACAAAAATCTATTTCCATTTTCACGGACGTATTATCAGAAACCAGTTACAAGATAGATAGATTTTAAAACAGAAGCTGTTTGAAACTAAAACCTGTTTCCATTTTCAAGCCAGGTAAAATTATTCAGATGTTAAAGAAATTAAGTTCATTTGGAAGTACCAGATATTCGATGGTCAAAGATCTTCTTCTGTGTCAAGGAAGAACTGTCTCCATGTTGTATAAATACGAGGCGTGTTTTTTTTTTCAGTGCCGTTTTGAAATTTAAAAAAAGACGTGCTAAGATATCTCAATAATTTTATTTTTACATGAAATCGGGTACCTTAATCTACGCACTGAGGCCATTACAGTGTGATTCTTCCTTCTTTACGTAGTGTACTGAGTGTTTAAGATGCCTCCGATAATAGTGGGTGCCGCCGACTGTGAAGTTCGGGCTGTTATAAGATTTCTTAGTGCTAAAGGCCTAAAAGCGATCGATATTCATCGTGAGATCTGTGTAGTTTACGGAGAAAACATTATGAATGATGGAATGGTAAGAAAGTGGGTGAGAGCATTTAAAGATGGCCGCACAAATGTGCATGATGAACAACGGAGTGGGCGTCCTTCGGTCGTTAATGAAAGTTTGGTGCAGGAAGCGGACAATAAGATGAGAGAAAACAGACGCTTTACGATTTCCTACTTGCGGGACGATTTTCATAACGTTTCTCTTAGTGTTCTGTATGGCATTGTGACCGAGCACTTGAATTACCGAAAATTGTGCATACGTTGGGTACCGAAAATGTTGACGGATGTGCACTAAATCAAACGTTTAGACAGTGCATTGACTTTCCCTGAGCGACACCCGGTTCTAGGCGCTACAGGCTGGAGCCGAGCGACCGCTACGGCCGCAGGTTCGAATCCTGCCACGGGCATGGATGTATATGATGTCCGTAGGTT
This sequence comes from Schistocerca nitens, assembly GCF_023898315.1. Taxonomy (NCBI): domain Eukaryota; kingdom Metazoa; phylum Arthropoda; class Insecta; order Orthoptera; family Acrididae; genus Schistocerca; species Schistocerca nitens. The sequence goes on along the minus strand of NC_064620.1, from coordinate 483,818,411 downwards.
AGTTAGGTTTAATTAGTTCTAAGTTCTAGGCAACTGATGATCTCAGAAGTTAAGTCGCATAATGCTCAGAGCCATTTGAACCATTTTTTGAGCGGCACCACAACGACAGTGATGATTTCTTAAGCCAAATTGTTACGGGCGATGAAAGCAACAGTCCATGGAAGTTGAGCAATGGCATTGTTTTGCTGCAAGACAATGCCCGTCCACATGTGGCGAATCAGACCAAATCTCATCACATATTTTCGATGGGAAACTCTAATTCATCCTCCGTAAAGCCCCGATCTTGCTCCCAGTGACTACCATCTGTTCCTGCACTTGAAGAAATACCTGGGCGGTCAGCGTCTTCAAGACGATGACGAAGTCAAAACAGTGGTGATGGAGTGGTTAACAAGTCAGGCGGCAGACTTCTATGAGGAAGCTATTCAAAAACTGGTACAACGTTATGACAAGTGCGTCAACATGGACGGAAATTATGTAGAAAAGTAGATTAAGGTACAGGGTTTCATGTGAAAATAAAATTATTGAGATATCTTAGCACGTCTTTTTTAATTTCAAAACGGTACTTACTTAAAAAACACGCCTCGTAGTTCTAAAATATATAGCATTTTACTCACCATAAAATTCCCTACCTGAGGAATTACAATGTATTCCAAACAGTTTTAACATATTATACAGCGCTTTAATGCGTAAAAAGCTAAATATCTATAAATGATGCACAAAACACAAACTAATTTCTAATAACAGCAAAAACTGTAGAGAATGGTGGGAAGTGCTGAGGGTGGTCTCTATTGCGCATTCCTTCATGCGATCCTATGATCAATATACTGAAGTACCGACCAGGAAACACCAAGTGTTGTTAGGTACACTATACAGTAGGTAAACACTCTCCCCTGCAGACACACATTTTAACTACATCTGCATCCACGTGATTACTCTGCAATTCACAATTAAGTGCCTAGCAGAGGGTTCATCAAACCAACCCCTAAGCTCCATCTCTGCCGTTACGCTCTCGAACAGCGCGCATAAAAAACGAACACTTAAATCATTCCGTGCGAGCTCTAACTTCTCATATTTTTATTATTACGATCATTTCTCCCTTTTTCAGCTTGGGACCAACAAAATATTTTCACACTCTGAGGAGAAAGTTGGTGATAGAAATTTCACGAGAAGGTGCTGCCGCAACGAAAAACGCCTTTGAAACTTCCTGGCAGATTAAAACTGTGTGCCGGACCGAGACTCGAAGTCGAGACCTTTGCCTTTCGCGGGCAAGTGCTCTATCATCTGAGCTACCCAAACACAACTCATGCCCCGTCCTCACAGGTTTACTTCTACCAGTGCCTCGCCTCCTACCTTCCAAACTTCACAGAAGCTCTCCTGCGAACCTTAGAGAACAAGCACTCCTGGAAGAAAGGATATTGCGTAGACATGGCCTAGTTACAGCCTGGGGGATGTTCCCAGAATGAGATTTTCACTCTGCAGCGGAGTATGCGCTGATGTGAAACTTCCTGGCAGTTTAAAACTGTGTGCCGGACAGAGAATCGAACTCGGGACCTTTGCCTTTCGCGGGCAAGTGCTCTACCATCTGAGCTACCCAAGCACGACTCACGCAGGAGAGTTTCTGTGAAGACTGGAAGGTAGGAGACGAGGTACTGGCAGAAATAAAGCTGTGAGGACGGGGCGTGAGTCGTGCCTGGGAAGCTCAGATGGTAGAGCACTTGCCTGAGAAAGGCAAAGGCCCCGAGTTCGAGTCTCGGGCCGGCACACAGTTTTAATCTGCCAGGAAGTTTCACGTCAGCGTCCATTCCTTTGCAAAGTGAAAATCTCATTCTGAAAAACGCCTTTGTTTTAATGACTGCCATCCCAGTTGGTGCACCATATCCATGGCACTCTCTCCCCTGTTTCGCGATAACACAAAACTAGCTGCTCTTATTTGAACTTTTTGGAAGTCTTCAGGAAATCCTCTCTGTTGCGGATCCCACGCTGCACAGTGATACTTCAGGAAAGTGTAGACAGGAGTAGTGTAAACAGTCTCTTTAGTAAGCCTGTTACTTTTTCTAAGCGTTCTACCAATAAAACGCAGTCTTCGGTTTGATTTCTCCACAGCATTATACAGGGTGATTCAAAAAGAATACCACAACTTTAGGAATTTAAAACTCTGCAACGACAAAACGCAGAGCTAAGCACTATCTGTCGGCGAATTAAGGGAGCTATAAAGTTTCATTTAGTTGTACATTTGTTCGCTTGAGGCGCTGTTGACTAGGCGTCAGCGTCAGTTGATGCTAAGATGGCGACCGCTCAACAGAAAGCTTTTTGTGTTATTGAGTACGGCAGAAGTGAATCGACGACAGTTGTTCAGCGTGCATTTCGAACGAAGTATGGCGTTAAACCTCCTGATAGGTGGCGTATTAAACGTTGGTATAAACAGTTTACAGAGAATGGGTGTTTGTGCAAAGGGAAAAGTTCTGGACAGCCGAGAACGAGTGATGAGAATGTAGCACGCATCCAGCAAGCATTTGTTCGCGGCCCAGGAAAATCGACTCGCAGAGCTAGCAGAGAGCTGCAAATTCCACAATCAACTGTATGGAGAGTCCTACGAAAAAGGTTAGTTATGAAACTACCCGAGGCGATGGATCGGCCGCCAGGCAGCCCGTGACAGAGCACTTCATCACTGGCCTCCAAGAAGCCCTGATCTTACCCCCTGCGATTTTTTCTTATGGGGGTATGTTAAGGATATGGTGTTTCGGCCACCTCTCCCAGCCACCATTGATGATTTGAAACGAGAAATAACAGCAGCTATCCAAACTGTTACGCCTGATATGCTACAGAGAGTGTGGAACGAGTTGGAGTATCGGGTTGTTATTGCTCGTGTGTCTGGAGGGGGCCATATTGAACATCTCTGAACTTGTTTTTGAGTGAAAAAAAACCTTTTTAAATACTCTTTGTAATGATGTATAACAGAAGGTTATATTATGTTTCTTTCATTAAATACAAATTTTTAAAGTTGTGGTATTCTTTTTGAATCACCCTGTATTTGTGATATATCCAATTTAAGTTATTCTTAAACTGCATATCGCGACTTCTTTTTAAGATTGTTACCGGATATCTTGCAGTCAAAAAAGCCTCAGTGTTGCAGCGCCATTCAACATCGCCAACACCTAAAGAAAACTGTAAGGTTGTGATGTCATTTCGGTTTTTGTATGTTATCGCTGTGCACGTCAAAGAGAGAGCAAGGTACGTTGGTTTTAATCTGGCACAGTCTTTGCCACTGCGCAGTCTGATACATTCTTAGTCGAAGTGTGGTAGGTGATAGACGTATTCAGCAGTGCTGTGTTGACTTGTGATGGTATCTGTTAGATGAAGAAAGATTTATGGTAAAGGACAGCAAGTATAAATATGATGTAGGTTGGTTGGTTGGTTTTGGGAAAGGAGACCAGACAGCGAGGTCATTGGTCTCATCGGATTAGGGAAGGATGAGGAAGGAAGTCGGACGTGCCCTTTCAAAGGAACCATCCCGGCATTTGCCTGGAGCGACTTAGGGAAATCACGGAAAACCTAAATCAGGATGGCCGGACACGGGATTGAACCGTCGTCCTCCCGAATGCAAGTCCAGTGTCTAACCACTGCGCCACCTCGCTCGGTAAATACACTCCTGGAAATTGAAATAAGAACACCGTGAATTCATTGTCCCAGGAAGGGGAAACTTTATTGACACATTCCTGGGGTCAGATACATCACATGATCACACTGACAGAACCACAGGCACATAGACACAGGCAACAGAGCATGCACAATGTCGGCACTAGTACAGTGTATATCCACCTTTCGAAGCAATGCAGGCTGATATTCTCCCATGGAGACGATCGTAGAGATGCTGGATGTAGTCCTGTGGAACGGCTTGCCATGCCATTTCCACCTGGCGCCTCAGTTGGACCAGCGTTCGTGCTGGACGTGCAGACCGCGTGAGACGACGCTTCATCCAGTCCCGAACATGCTCAATGGGGGACAGATCCGGAGATCTTGCTGGCCAGGGTAGTTGACTTACACCTTCTAGAGCACGTTGGGTGGCACGGGATACATGCGGACGTGCATTGTCCTGTTGGAACAGCAAGTTCCCTTGCCGGTCTAGGAATGGTAGAACGATGGGTTCGATGACGGTTTGGATGTACCATGCACTATTCAGTGTCCACTCGACGATCACCAGTGGTGTACGGCCAGTGTAGGAGATCGCTCCCCACACCATGATGCCGGGTGTTGGCCCTGTGTGCCTCGGTCGTATGCAGTCCTGATTGTGGCGCTCACCTGCACGGCGCTAAACACGCATACGACCATCATTGGCACCAAGGCAGAAGCGACTCTCATCGCTGAAGACGACACGTCTCCATTCGTCCCTCCATTCACGCCTGTCGCGACACCACTGGAGGCGGGCTGCATGATGTTGGGGCGTGAGCGGAAGACGGCCTAACGGTGTGCGGGACCGTAGCCCAGCTTCATGGAGACGGTTGCGAATGGTCCTCGCCGATACCCCAGGAGCAACAGTGTCCCTAATTTGCTGGGAAGTGGCGGTGCGGTCCCCTACGGCACTGCGTAGGATCCTACGGTCTTGGCGTGCATCCGTGCGTCGCTGCGGTCCGGTCCCAGGTCGACGGGCACGTGCACCTTCCGCCGACCACTGGCGACAACATCGATGTACTGTGGAGACCTCACGCCCCACGTGTTGAGCAATTCGGCGGTACGTCCACCCGGCCTCCCGCATGCCCACTATACGCCCTCGCTCAAAGTCCGTCAACTGCACATGCGGTTCACGTCCACGCTGTCGCGGCATGCTACCAGTGTTAAAGACTGCGATGGAGCTCCGTATGCCACGGCAAACTGGCTGACACTGACGGCGGCGGTGCACAAATGCTGCGCAGCTAGCGCCATTCGACGGCCAACACCGCGGTTCCTGGTGTGTCCGCTGTGCCGTGCGTGTGATCATTGCTTGTACAGCCCTCTCGCAGTGTCCGGAGCAAGTATGGTGGGTCTGACACACCGGTGTCAATGTGTTCTTTTTTCCATTTCCAGGAGTGTATGATGTATACATTTAAAAGGAATATATCTTTTGAATAATGTAACTTTTTTTTTTTTTTGAGGGGAAGAAGCTTGAGGTAAGACTGCAGCACAGCACAAATAATTTATAGAAATGATTATTGCCAGATAGTTAACTTTGTTCACTTGCTCTGATCTGAGAGAAAGGCCACCCCACTTACCTGAATAATACATTAAAATTTCAACTCATTAAGCTGTTTCATTTTTATAGACGTTATCTGTTAACATTTTACCCTTTTCAAATCACTGTTCACTTTGTTAAGCTGTAAGTAGGCTGTTTAGATGTTTATGTTGGTAACGCCACGTAGCGCTCTGTATGAAAATCACTGGCTGTGCTGTGTGCAGTCTGTGGCTGGTTGGCATTTTTGGAATATTCGCTATTGTAGTGTTGGGCAGTTGGATGTGAACAGCGCGTAGCGTTGGGCAGTTGAAGGTGAGTCGTCAGCAGTGGTGGATGTGGGGAGAGAGATGGCAGAAATTTGAGCGGACGATCTGGACGTGTGTCCGCCAGAAAAAGGAAATTTGTAAAGATGGATGTCATGAATTGATCGATGTATATCTGATGAGTTTAGAATACTTTTAAGGTAAATACATTGTTTGTTCTGTGTCAAAACCTTTCATTTGCTAACTATGCCTATCAGTAGTTAGTGGCTTCAGTAGTTAGAATCTTTTATTTAGCTGGCAGTATTGGCGCTCGCTGTATTGCAGTAGTTCGAGTACCGAAGATTTTTGTGAGGTAAGTGATTCATGAAAGGTAGGTAATTGTTAGTCAGGGTCGTTCTCTTGCAGGGATTATTGAAAGTCAGATTGCGTTGCGCTAAAAAAATATTGTGTGTCAGTTTAGTGATGATCAGAATAAGTAAAGAGAGAAATGTCTGAGTACGTTCAGTTTTACTCAACTGTTTGAAAATCAAATACCGTAAGAGATTTACCAGCGCAGTCTTTCATTCATAATTATTCAAAGACGACGTTACAAAGCGTAGTATTGACCAGACCAGTGTTATGTGTGGATATCATAAGAACTTTTACTGTTTTTTGAATACATACTTCATTATAAAATAGTTGTCTTGGAATATTGTTGTTTCATAGGAATAGTTACTCTCCCCATCCCGCTGTTTATCATTACGCATTACCACATTGCACCATGTGGTTTGCAACAGTTCGAATATAGTTTAGGAATTTTATTTAGAAATGGAAATCTAGCTTAGCCACTGCCTGCTTGCTGTTTGCTGTTGTGCTTCCGAGAAGTCTGCAACAATGTTTTCAAGGCGCGAGGTAAGTGGAAGTTTTGATTAGGGCCAGATAATTGTTTTGCTTCAGTTGCACATATAATATAAAGCGAAGTCGCATTCCGATCAGTTACATTTCAGTTCACATTAGGTTTCGTTTAGTTGAAGGTTAGCATACTAGCTTAAGTTGGATAACAGTTTGCGGGTACGTAGTTTTGGTAATACATAGACTTTTATAGAGTGGGAGGTAAATTTGGGTAAATTTCATACAGAAACATATAGTGGGGGAACGTAACAAAATTAAGGCAATCTTTTTACCCGAGTAAAAAAATGATGGCAACCGTTTGTAGGACGAAAAAGGCGCTCTATTGCTTGAATCCATACTACGTGACTTATGAGTTACAGATGACAAGTAGGTCTATTGAGAAATGTTCACTAAACTGAGATGAGTTATTCAGTCGGAGAACTTCTGCGTAGAACAGTTGAAGAAGCTAGCACAATGTTACGAAAAGAGAGTGAACTGGCGATTATGTGAAAAAGTTAAATACACTCCTGGAAATTGAAATAAGAACACCGTGAATTCATTGTCCCAGGAAGGGGAAACTTTATTGACACATTCCTGGGGTCAGATACATCACATGATCACACTGACAGAACCACAGGCACATAGACACAGGCAACAGAGCATGCACAATGTCGGCACTAGTACAGTGTATATCCACCTTTCGCAGCAATGCAGGCTGATATTCTCCCATGGAGACGATCGTAGAGATGCTGGATGTAGTCCTGTGGAACGGCTTGCCATGCCATTTCCACATGGCGCCTCAGTTGGACCAGCGTTCGTGCTGGACGTGCAGACCGCGTGAGACGACGCTTCATCCAGTCCCAAACATGCTCAATGGGGGACAGATCCGGAGATCTTGCTGGCCAGGGTAGTTGACTTACACCTTCTAGAGCACGTTGGGTGGCACGGGATACATGCGGACGTGCATTGTCCTGTTGGAACAGCAAGTTCCCTTGCCGGTCTAGGAATGGTAGAACGATGGGTTCGATGACGGTTTGGATGTACCGTGCACTATTCAGTGTCCACTCGACGATCACCAGTGGTGTACGGCCAGTGTAGGAGATCGCTCCCCACACCATGATGCCGGGTGTTGGCCCTGTGTGCCTCGGTCGTATGCAGTCCTGATTGTGGCGCTCACCTGCACGGCGCCAAACACGCATACGACCATCATTGGCACCAAGGCAGAAGCGACTCTCATCGCTGAAGACGACACGTCTCCATTCGTCCCTCCATTCACGCCTGTCGCGACACCACTGGAGGCGGGCTGCACGATGTTGGGGCGTGAGCGGAAGACGGCCTAACGGTGTGCGGGACCGTAGCCCAGCTTCATGGAGACGGTTGCGAATGGTCCTCGCCGATACCCCAGGAGCAACAGTGTCCCTAATTTGCTGGGAAGTGGCGGTGCGGTCCCCTACGGCACTGCGTAGGATCCTACGGTCTTGGCGTGCATCCGTGCGTCGCTGCGGTCCGGTCCCAGGTCGACGGGCACGTGCACCTTCCGCCGACCACTGGCGACAACATCGATGTACTGTGGAGACCTCACGCCCCACGTGTTGAGCAATTCGGCGGTACATCCACCCGGCCTCCCGCATGCCCACTATACGCCCTCGCTCAAAGTCCGTCAACTGCACATACGGTTCACGTCCACGCTGTCGCGGCATGCTACCAGTGTTAAAGACTGCGATGGAGCTCCGTATGCCACGGCAAACTGGCTGACACTGACGGCGGCGGTGCACAAATGCTGCGCAGCTAGCGCCATTCGACGGCCAACACCGCGGTTCCTGGTGTGTCCGCTGTGCCGTGCGTGTGATCATTGCTTGTACAGCCCTCTCGCAGTGTCCGGAGCAAGTATGGTGGGTTTGACACACCGGTGTCAATGTGTTCTTTTTTCCATTTCCAGGAGTGTAGGTTTGTAGAAAACTTATCCGCAAATATTTTTCTAATGATCAACATGGATTCCGGAAACAGCGATCGTGTGAGGCCCAACTCGCTATATTTGTTCATGACACCCAGAAAATATTAGATACAGGCTCCCAGGTAGATGCCATTTTCCTTGACTTCCGGAGGGCGTTCGATAGAGTTCCGCACTGTCGCCTTATAAACAAAGTAAGAGCTTACGGAATATCAGACCAGCTGTGTGGCTGGATTGAAGAGTTTTTAGCAAACAGAACACAGCATGTTGTTCTCAATGGAGAGACGTCTACAGACGTTAAAGTAAGCTCTGGCGTGCCACAGGGGAGTGTTATGGGACCATTTCTTTTCACAATATATATAAATGACCTAGTAGATAGTGTCGGAAGTTCCATGCGGCTTTTCGCGGATGATGCTGTAGTACACAGAGAAGTTGCAGCATTAGAAAATTGCAGTGAAATGCAGGAGGATCTGCAGCGGATAGGGACTTGGTGCAGGGAGTGGCAACTGACCCTTAACATAGACAAATGTAATGTATTGCGAATACATAGAAAGAAGGATCCTTTATTGTATGATTGTATGATAGCGGAACAAACACTGGTAACAGTTACTTCTGTAAAATATCTGGGAGTATGCGTACGGAAAGATTTGAAATGGAATGATGATATAAAATTAATTGTTGGTAAGGCGGGTGCCAGATTGAGATTCATTGGGAGAGCCCTTAGAAAATGTAGTCCATCAACAAAGGAGGTGGTTTACAAAACACTCGTTCGACCTATACTTGGGTATTGCTCATCAGTGTGGGATCCGTACCAGGTCGGGTTGACAGAGGAGATAGAAAAGATCCAAAGAAGAGGGGCGCGTTTCGTCACAGGGTTATTTGGCAAGCGTGATAGCGTTACGGAGATGTTTAGCAAACTCAAGTGGCAGACTCTGCAAGAGAGGCGCTCTGCATCGCGGTGTAGCTTGCTCGCCAGGTTTCGAGAGGGTGCGTTTCTGGATGAGGTATCGAATATATTGCTTCCCCCTACTTATACCTCCCGAGGAGATCACGAAGCCGGCCGCGGTGGTCTAGCGGTTCTAGGCGCTCAGTCCGGAACCGCTTGGCCGCTGCGGTCGCAGGTTCGAATCCTGCCTCGGGCATGGATGTGTGTGACGTCCTTAGGTTAGTTTGGTTTGAGTAGTTCTAAGTTCTAGGGGACTGATGACCTAAGATGTTAAGTCCCATAGTGCTCAGAGCCATTTGAACGATTTTTTTTTTTTTTTTGAGATCACGAATGTAAAATTAGAGAGATTCGAGCGCGCACGGAGGCTTTCCGGCAGTCGTTCTTCCCGCGAACCGTACGCGACTGGAAGAGGAAAGGGAGGTAATGACAGTGGCACGTAAAGTGCCCTCCGCAACACACCGTTGAGTGGCTTGCGGAGTATAAATGTAGATGTAGATATTCAGAATTTTCAAGCGTTTTGTGCTCCAGCTTCTCTGACGGCGATGGTCACACAGATGTGAAAGGCTACCATGGTGACCGTAACTGGACAGTCTACACCTCTACCCAACTTAGTGGACAAACGCATTTTTTTCTTTCGTTGCTACGATTTAATCACCCAGTTTTTCAAAGGAGTGTTCAATCGAGTTTGCGGAACGTGTATAATTCACAACCTTAACCTCATTTATAGAGAAACATTAGGTCCTGAGTACTAGATCAGAGTACCCGTGAACCCAAACACTTACTTCTGAAATGCTCTTCATTATCCTTTTCTTTGAATCGTGTGACAACGATAGTTGTCAACACAGGCAACGTATCATAGAATCTGTCTGAAAATTTAAACATAATCTTCAGAAAAATCACGCTGCTTATCAAAATTTCTTGCTGCTTTATAGAAATTTACCATATTTACATATCCAGTCAGGTAGAAGACTGGATGCCGTCTCATTTGTCATTTCCCTGTCTCTGCAGCATGAATTGTTGAAGCTATGAATTTAGTAACCTTCGACTTCTTATACTGTTCTTGAGAAAGGACAGATCGTAATCCTTCTGCAGTTAGTACAACACAAGTTGACGTGTACTCGACTTCGAGCCTTCCTCGATCCAGTGATTGCGCTTCTGGTTCATACAATTGTTTAAATGACGCCGTCCCAGCAAGAGCAGAGGAGAAGTTCGATGACCATCTACAAGTCATCAGTCACTGCCAGCAGACGCCAGGCACCCTTTAATCACTGCAGAGCGGTGCTTCTGTGCGTGGGATGCTTTCCATTACATCTCCCTGACTGCCGTTCATTAATCCATCAGCTGAGACCAGCGCGGTTGCAGGTATGCCTCTTGAAGACAATGTGCTCCAGATGACAGATATGACCAACCAGAAGAACTTCTGTTGCGCTCTGTCGTACGCCAAGACATGAAGGATGTCTTATTCTCAACGGCAGCAATACAAAAGGCTTCAGCTGAAGATTACTGGTTCCTCGTATCCCGTAGTTTCAGCCTCTCACACGAAGGGAGTAGCTTTTATGGGTTCTAGTTACGCCGGCCGGCGTGGCCGAGCGGTTCTAGGCGCTACAGTCTGGAACCGCGCGACCGCTACGGTCGCAGGTTCGAATCCTGCCTCGGACATGGATGTGTGTGCTGTCCTTAGGTTACTTATGTTTAAGTAGTTCTCAGTTCTAGGAGACTGATGACCTCAGATGTTAAGTCCCATAGTGCTCAGAGCCATTTGAACCATTTGTTGTAGTTACCAAGAAGTTTTTCCACAGTAAAATAGTGCCAAGTGACAAGAGAAGCCAATGTCTGAAGAAACAGGCCCATAGAACAAGATCCACTTCTTTTTCACATTGGCCTGCGATATGCCTGTGGAATATTAAATACACTCTAGGGCAGTGGCTCTCAGTCTGGGGGTAATTGCCACATGAGGGGTAAAATGAAGTTTTCTCAGAGGTAAACAGTAAATGATTCGATTCAGTTTGTCTCGAAACTGCATTGTTTTCAAAAGATCATTACTTTTATCACAATTTTTAAGACTCTAATACTGATTATATAAGTTATCAATAATTACTTTTCTCAATTAGTGGCATTAATGCGGTGGAGGTTACAGGTTCCCCACATAGTCCACCCGCTACAGATATATATTGTGCTTTGTCCCCTACATCTCTGACGATAAAAGTGAGACAATACTTAAAAAATACTAAATATTTCAAGAAAATGTTTTCTTCAGGTTGTAGATAGTCCTTGAAGTAGTCCAGAAATTGCTTCATTAGTCGCTTCGAAACAGATAAATGAATTAACTAGCAGCACGACACAGCAGTAACTGTATAAGGGCTACTGTCCTGCTGTACACAGTGTTATTATTATTATTATTGTTACTATTAGTGGCTGCGGACAGACACAAAGCGTTAAAAACCGAGCGAGGTGGCGCAGTGGCTGGCACACTGTAATCGCATTCGGGAGGACGACGTTTCAATCCCGCGTCCGGCCATCCTGATTTAGGTTTTCTGTGATTTCCCTAAATCGTTCCAGGCAAATGCCGGGATGGTTCCTTTGAAAGGGCACGGCCGACTTCCTTCCCGGTCCTTCCTAACCCGATGAGACCGATGACCTCGCTGTCTGGTCTTCTTCCCCAAACAGCCCTACCCAACCCCAACAAAGCGTTAAAAGAATGATGTCTTCCAATTTGTGCCAGTTCAGTAGTACGGTCGCAGGTTCGAATCCTTCCTCGGGCATGGACGTGTGTGATGTCGTTAGGTTAGTTAGGTTTAAGTAGTTCTAAGTTCTAGGGGACTGATGACCTCAGATGTTAAGTCCCATAGTGCTCAGAGCCATTTGAACCATTTGAGCTAATGGATCTCATTTTTGATGTTGCAATAGTGTAGAAACGAGTTCCAATATTTTTTGCTTCGACTAAACTTTGCTGTAGTTTTAACATTCGTCACAATAAAAAGGAACTACAGAAGTCCAGAAACAAATATTTCTTGAGATATGGCCATTTTACTTGCGTCGAGAATGACCAGTACTCTTTGCTGTAGGGTGCCTTCCTGGTGACGTTCATTGCTCATTTCCTATGGCTTAACTTTGTATCTGTAATTGGTCTCCTGATTTGACACTGTCCTTGAAGTCAAACAGTCCGTACGTATCAGTTTGAATCTGTGCTGACATAAGAACAAGATTAATGATTGCTTAGGAAATTTCAGTTCACGCGAGAAATAGAAGACGTGGTATAGTTCTCTGGTATAGGTAACCGACAGGCCCATGTCAAGTATACCAGCGACATTCTCAACGTCACATTCCAAACCAATAAATGTTCAGCAGTTTATTCCAGCGACTTGAAGATCCGGAATCATTCGCAACTAGGACAATGGTTCATGGTAGTCCTCGCACGATTTACACGTTGGATATGAAGGAGCGAGCAGATGATGATGCTGTGACAATTATACAAAGAAATGGAGCTGCTTATGGCGCAAACCACGCCCTTGTGCTGTAAATTCTGTAGGGGTAGTTACTTTATCTATATAACTTAAGCGTGTGCAAACTACACCGCAAGACCACATTACAGATCTGCTAATGCGTTCTAAGACAGTGAGTAAAAAATCCACAGTTCACAATTTACATTTTGTTTGCGGGTAAGGCGGGATTCACACCGATTGGGAAAGTAAGTCACTTCTTGACAACTGCAAATCATAGGCGATCTTGGAAGCAAGGCATAACATTCGCTTCAGCGTAAATGCGTTGACATAATTTGTGGGTGACAGACTCCGGAAGCTATATGCTTTACCGGAAATATCAGCAAATGTGGAGGTAAAGTTGAGCTAGGTCGCGAGTCATGCCTGTGTAGTTAGGTCAGCAGAATTCTTGATCGCGAAAGTCAAAGTTTCCAGGTGCAGGACACAGTTTTAGTCTGCCAGGAAATTTACAACATTTTCTATTTATCACTAATATCAGCGCAGGAAACTATGCTCTTTGCTGGAGAACGTTACCATTGCAGAAGATAGTGAATGTGACTGATAAACGACGTAGCACCACATTTTTTACGGATCGGATGTGTTGTATTCCCAAATACTCCGCATCAAACATAAATGTGTCTGGAAGAACCCCCCCCCACCCCCCCCCTCCCTCCACCGAAAAAGTAGTTGTCGTCGTGAAGTGGCTTGGTTGCACAAGGCAACTGTACACCCTCGGCGCTGGGCCTAATACGCTTCGGCAAAAGACCGGGATCCGTGTCGTAGATTTTTCGTGAAAACGTCGGTATAGAGTCATAAGAATAGTTTCAGATTAATGTTTTATTTAATTATCAATCTCTTTAACAGAATGGTTACACAGAGTAGTGTAATGCTTACAGAACGGATAAATAACACCTATCGTCAGTCTCTGACCGTCGTATGCCCGAAGGGCCGGCTACGTAATCCTTTGCGCCTTTTTTTCCTTTGCTTTTCGTCGCTGCCGTTCCTCTCACATTCGCTGGGCACTGGACTTTTTAGGTTTTTGGATTCCTTTCGACGCGAGTTTCCCTCTTTTGCGGTTCGTGTGATTCCGAACATCTTTACGAGTCATAAGAGACGCCAGTTTTCATTATTTAGTAATACTCAATTTCATAGCGACGAATATTTTTATTGTCTCACTTTGCGACCTACTAGCGCTTAGCAAGCTCTCCAAAATGACATGAGAATCAATATCTTATCGAAAGGCTTTTCCGCATTACACCAATTTATAACTTTCACGAAGCTAAAAAAATGTTCAAATGTGTGTGAAATCTTATCGGACTTAACTGCTAAGATCATCAGTCCCTAAGCTTACACATTACTTCACCTAAATTATCCTAAGGGCAAACACACACACCCATGCCCAAGGGAGAACTCGAACCTCCGCCGGGACCAACCGCACAGTCCATGACTGCAGCGCCTGAGACCGCTCAGCTAATCCCGTGCGGCTTACACGAAGCTCATTCGTAAGAATCGCGCTCTTGCGCCTACACTGGTAGGATGACATAAGAGCGAAAACTGATACTGAACGACAAAGACATACAGACATGACATATCCATTGTGGGCTCAGCCATTACTTACGCATTATTAGTCTCGTAGTTATTGCTGGTTCGAAGTTATTGCCACACAAGAAAGGTCGACCGACGAGCCAGTAGAGGTTTTCACGACAAAATGATGGCAACACATATTAACTACGACTTACAGTAATTTATTAAATGGAGTTATACGCTGCATAACTTGAATGTGAAGCTGATGCATGGCATATTTCTCTTGTACTATCTATGTGTGTGTGACCGATGGCCTAGTCCTGACTCCAGTGAACGATGACTTATTTAACAGCGCAGTCGAAACAACGCTGGCGACTTACGGGCTGGCATTGTCCTGTAAAAAAAATGGTGACGTCCGTCAGCATTCCTGAGCATTTGGACTTGATGGTACGCTTCATTTTTTGCAAAGTATCCACGCCCCGCTGTTCGTTAATAGTGTTGCCATGTTCCAGAAAGTGAATGAGCAGCAGGCAATAGCAGTCAAAGGAAAAGGTCATCATATTTTTTCTGTAGCTGGCGTGTCTGTTTCAACTACTCTGCAAAAGTTCCACTGGGAAGCCGTCGTTAAACATCCTCCATACAATCCCGATCTCTCCCCACGCGATTTTCATATTTTTGGAGTCCTGAAGAACGACACTGTGGCCGTCGATTCGCTTGACGAAGAGGTGCACCCCTGGCTACAATCATGATTCCAAAGGGCCACATTTTTCCACGAAGGCTCTGACCGTCTTTTCTCACAGAGATATAAACATATTAACGTAATAAAATGGAGCACCTACAGCTGTCCTGAGTCACTTAATAACTGACGTTTGGAAAGACATCATCGTTGTTACAGTCTATGGAAATCAGTTCATAGACTACTGATGGAATCGTTTATACGATTGGAGGAAACCCTCTATGCGTAAGTTAAGGGCTGAAGATGGTCCATTGAATCACCGCAACTGGTAGCCATATAACATCGAAAGGATGGCTGTAGGTGTTCCATATCATTATACAAGTGAACGGTCGGTGTCCCTCAAACCTTCAGTCAGAAGGGTGGACATATAAAAACTAAACGCATTTACAGTTACGGTGATTACTTGCGAAGCAGTAAACAACTTCCTTCTCTGTTTCCTATCTCTCTCGTTTTCATTTGACTACCCCTTACAGAATATCCAGTTGGACTCCTCCGGGAGGTGACTGCAGACAAGTTCAAATGGCTCTGAGCACTATGGGACTCTGAGGTCATCAGTCCCCTAGAACTTAGAACTACTTAAAACTAACTAAGCTAAGGTCATCGCACACATCCATGCCCGAGGCAGGATTCGAAGCTGCGACCGTAGCGGTCACGAGGTTCCAGACTGAAGCGCCTTGAACCGCTCGGCCACAACGGCCGGCTGCAGACAAGTGTTCAAATGTTCAAATGTATGTGAATTCCTAAGGGACCAAACTGATGAGGTCATCGGTCTCTAGACTTATACTTAAACTAACTTACGCTAAGAACAACACAAACACATTCGTGCCCGAGGGAAGACTCGAACCTCTGGCGGGAGGTCCCGCGCAACCAGTGACACGGTGCCTCTAACCGCACGGCCACTCCGCGCGGCCTGAAGACAGTCGTGATGCTGTCTTGAGGATGGTGTTGGTGCTGTTGAACAGTTGATACACTGTGAGTCGATCTGTGCGTCGTCTTATGTTCGCGTTGGGTGGATGGATCCTCACTAGGAAATTATTTGAGTGACATATGGTGGCCGGCCGGTGTGGCCAGGCGGTTTTAGGCGCTTCAGTCTGGAACCGCGCGACCGCTACGGTCGCAGTTTATAATCCTGCCTTGGGCATGGATGCGTGTGGTGTCCTTAGGTTAGTTAGGTTTAAGTAGTTCTAAATTCTAGGGGACTGATGACCTTTGATGTTAGTCCCATAGTGCTCAGAGCCATTTGAACCATTTGACATGCGGCAGAAGCATAAAACAGACCGTGTTGTGTGCGCCCTCTGTTGCATTTGACAATAACTACGGTATGTTGCAGCTGTCCGGAAACAGGCCCGGCCGCACGGCACCCTCTCTGAGTATGGCTGTGTACCGCAGAAGACATACATGGCGGCTGTAAGTTAAATGACAGTTGGTTTGGTCGAGTACGTCCATATCCTGTTCCCCTCTCCTCCTTGTTAATCTGACCGTAATTCATTAGATTACAGCTGTGAAGACATTTAGAGGCATCGGTGTACTCTACACCTATTGATAATGTGCACGCGTTAGAGGAATGTATTGATAAATAAAGTATTTACAAAAGGCAATGCCGCAACGCTGCCGACCGACCGCCGTGTCATCCTCAGACCTTAGGCGTCACCAGATGCGGACACGAAGGGCATGTAGTCAGCAAACCGCTCTCAAGGCCGTTGTCATTTTTGTGACTGATGTCACTACTACTCAGTCAAGTAGCTCTTCAATTGGCCTCACAAGGGCTGAGTGCACCCCGAAATACTTATTTTTAACGAAACTGTCTGGTGTGTAAAGGTCTTTATTTGAATTCATCGAGGCCATGTGGTTCCACCCATACGATATCAACTGATCCTTGTCAATATTAACCGGAATAAGTCTTTGAAATTCTGAAGTTAGTGGCAGTAAAGTACAGAAGAGAAAGGTCATCTACATTAGTACAGAAACCAGACTTCAGTCGTTAAGAGTCCAAGGACAAGAAAGGGAGATAAAAGGAGACATTTTGGAAGCGAATTTAATTTCTGGGGGAAAATATAAATTCTTGTGGTTTGCCGATGACGCTGTAATTGCCACAGATGGAAAAGGACTTGTAAAATCGCTTGAACGATATGGACTGAGTCTTAAAAAGAGTAATAAGACAAACAACAACAGAAGTAAAAGAAGGTTAATCGAATAGAGCTAAATTAAACCAGGTAACGCAGAGGGAATAAAATTACGAATTGAAGCTGTAGTAGTAGTAGTAGTAGTAGATGAGTTTAGCTGTTTCGGTAGTAAAATAGCTGATGATGGCCCAAATGAATAGGATATAAATTCAAGCGTTAGGAGGTGTTTAAGAAAAGTTTTTATCTGGAATGAAGACTCGTGCTCGTGGCCGAATTCGAAGGCAGCCAGGTGTGATTATTTTAAAAGGAGGCCTGAAGGAGTGTGACATCAGCATTGAGGACGTCCTTTGGTGTAAACAGGAAGATCCCTAAATAGGCTGATGTTCGTTGGATCTATTTTTCTAATTTCTACCAATGCTTTCTCCTTAGAGAGTATGAGACGCTTATTTTCTTTTTAATAGTCTGCATGTTCGTACGGATAGAGACAGCGCTGTTCTCTTCGGTCCCTCTAGCGACGGGTTGCCTCGAAGGCCGAGCGAATAAGAAAGCAATAAATTTGCTGCGCTACTGAGGGGGACAAGTTGCGTCGGACGTGCGAGGTCGCTGGACACGGTAGCGGCGAGACGAGAGCGCGCTAGGTGTGGTGCCCGTGCGGCTACTGTTGGCCGATTGGCAGGGCGCGATGGTATCGCGGCTTGAAAGGCGGCTGACAGCCGGCTGACAGGTAGTTATCGCCGGGCGAGCCGCCCCGGCTACCGGCCTGCGGACGGGGCGTCCTGTCTGCACGTCTCAGGCTGCTTGCTGGTCGGTAGCTTCCAGTGTCAACAACGTCCGACCGTGGCTCTCAAATAAAATACTTTTATTTAGTTCGGAAGAGACATATTTGTGATCTGACTGATGTTCAGGCAAAGAACGACACAGAATGTCAGCAGTTGATTGTACCGGGCGATTACAAATATCTGTTATATACGAACGCAGCATCGATACTGAAACGGCAAGTCGGAATGGAGAAATTAAAATCTGTGACGTAGCATCATAAAAACGAGAATCAAACCTACATTTGGGCAATGATCTTTCAGAACAGTGGGATAATCCGACTTGGTCCGCAGCTCGTGGTCGTGCGGTAGCGTTCTCGCTTCCCGCGCCCGGGTTCCCGGGTTCGATTCCCGGCGGGGTCAGGGATTTTCTCTGCCTCGTGATGACTGGGTGTTGTGTGATGTCCTTAGGTTAGTTAGGTTTAAGTAGTTTTAAGTTCTAGGGGACTGATGACCATAGATGTTAAGTCCCATAGTGCTCAGAGCTATTTGAACCAATCCGACTTGTCCTAGAAAAAAGTCAAATAGAGCTGACTGACTGTTGCCTTCCTCTCAACTGGTATTGTCTCTGGTGTGTCTACGTCGTGGGTATGACCATAAGGAATGCGGTGCAGTGTTGCATTTCTGTTGTTATGGATCAGTATGGTGTAACCCCCATGTGCTAACTGAAGGGGCCAGGGCTCGTTTCCCGCCCGGATCGGGTATTTTATCCGCGCGAGGACTGGGTCTTCTGTTACCCTTTTCACCGTTTCATCATCACCATCATACAAGTCACTTAAATGGTGTCGACTAAAAAGACTTGCATCCGGCGGTAAAGCCGTCATGTGACACAGAGAAGTTGGCTTGATGTCTGCAGATATTGTACATACTTCGTCTGGCCCTGTACTGAAATGTCATTCTTTGACAGAATAAAAAAAAAGTAGCAGAATGGTCAGCGAGAATGACTACCACGGGGAGAACGCAACTTCCATTCCCGGTACTGTCAAGGATTTTCCGTGGGGAGGGGGCTGGAGGGACTGGAACAGGGTATACTCAGCCTCACGATGTTAGTTGAGGAGCTGCTTGAACAAGTAGTAGCAGATTCAGGTCACGAAAACTCAAAACGGGCAGGAGAGCGGTATGCTCAATCCACGCTCCTCTATACCGCATCCAATGACGTCATTGGCGCTAGGTGACATGGTGATTGGTCGGAGCCTATCAGTGGAGTTTACCTTTTTGTTTATGGAGAAGTATGTTATTAAAGGATGAGCCAGGGTGAAACCCACTCCTAGCTCATGGTCTACTCCTCTAGGAAAGCGACAAGCGACTCCGAATTAGTCATCATCAGGTGTGTATCCACATTCACCTGTGACCTGAAATCGTGCTACAGCCGGAATGTATTGATAAATGAAGTATTTAAAAAACAACAACAAAAAGAAAAAACACCGCCCTAGCAGGCAAGGCCGCAACGGTATCGACCGACCGCCATGTCATCCTCAACCTGAGGCGTCACCGGATACGGATATGTAGGGCATGTAGTCAGCACACCGCTCTCCCGGCCGTTGTCACTTTTGTGACTGATGTCACTACTTCAAGTAGCTCCTCAACTGACCTCACAAGGGCTGAGTGCACCCCGAAATACTTATTTTAACGAAACTGCCTGGTGTGGAAAGGTCTTTATTTGAATTTATCGTGGCCATGTGGTCCCATCCATACGATATCAACTGTTGCTTGTCATTATTAACCGGAATAACTCTTTGAAAATCTGAAGGTAGTAGCAGTAAAGTACAGGAGAGAAAGGTCATCTACACTGATACAGAAAGCAGACTTCAGTCGTTAAGAGTCCAAGGACAAGACAGAGAGATAAAAGGAGACATTTTGTAAGCGAATTTAATTTCGGGGGGAAGAAATAAAATCTTGTGGTTTGCCGATGACGCTATAATTCTACCACAGATGGAAAAGGACTTGTAAAGTTACTTGAACGATATGGACTGTCTTAAAAAGAGAAATAAGATAAACATCAACAGAGGTAAAAGAAGGTTAATCGAATAAAACTAAATTAGACCAGGTAACGCAGAGGGAATAAAATTACGAATTGAAGCTGTAGTAGTAGTAGTAGTAGTAGTAGTAGTAGTAGTAGTAGTAGTAATAGATGAGTTTAGCTGTTTCGGTAGGTAAATAGCTGATGATGTACGAAATGAATAGGATATAAATTCAAGCGTTACGAGGTGTTTCCTAAAAGTTTTTATCTGGAATGAAATGTGGCTGATAAAGAGTGCAGGTAAGATAAGAATATTACATAAATTAAAGGAGGAGAGGAGAGACAGGAAAGGAATGGGAAGGGACTATTGGTATCAGCTACATTAGGACTTGGCGCGACATCAGCGGCGACGATTCAGAATGTTTGCCGGAGCGGGATTCGAACCCGGGGTCTCCGGCTTACTAGGCAGTTGCGTTAACCATTGCACCCCCCCCCCCCCCCCCCCCGACACAGTGTTTATCACAAGTGTGCGGACTATGTTTGCACGCCTCTCAGCCGACCCACACGAGGTGGCGCTAGGTGGGAGTGGCAAAGACGTCAGGTCACTTAAAGAAACAGTCAAGATCACAAAATATCATTTATTTAAAATGACTGGTTTCGGTACATACAGTAGATCGATGATCGATTGCACCATCTGCTGGAACTGGCGACGTGCTGCTATTTTGCGATCGTAACAGTTTCTTCATAAGTAATTATCACAAGTAAGATCACTGACACTCCCAACTATGTTGTTTAAAATTATAAAGACATCAAGGTTTGGCATGCTTGCACCATGGACTTTTATAACGCAATCCTGTGTGACTGCACTTCGATGACATACTCTCTCGCCCGTCAGATGATAGTGCACCATGCTAAGGCATGAATGACTTTACTCATACAACGACGCTTGAAAGGGACCCTTGTCAGGTCCCGCACCCGAGACCGCATGCCTCACGAAACGCCTCGATGCACTACCTCCTCACGGAACGCCGGCGTCGTCGTCGAGGTCTCACACATCTCATCAATGCGGGTGGATGACGATACACTACGCAATGCGCCTCTGGTCACACTTCCCCTTCCCATTTCGCCCAGCTGTATGCTGCCATCGCACATCGCCCGACCATAACAGACGAGGAAGCGGCACTCACCATAAACATCATACTGAAAGTGGCTCAAGGTCTTCAGAAAGACGTGACTATGGAAGAAGTTCTAAACTCTATCAACGCGGGAGCAGCCAATGAGTCCCCCGGATCTGACGGCCTCCCCCTCGAAATTTACAAGTGTTTTAGCTCTCTGTTGGTACCTACTCGGACGTCCGTCTGTT
Organism: Schistocerca nitens; assembly: GCF_023898315.1. Classification (NCBI taxonomy): domain Eukaryota; kingdom Metazoa; phylum Arthropoda; class Insecta; order Orthoptera; family Acrididae; genus Schistocerca; species Schistocerca nitens. Next base: position 483,797,175 of record NC_064620.1, on the reverse strand, counting down.
GTGAAATGATGTCCCAGCCAACTTCCTCGATTCACGGTCTCCAAACCGCACGGGAGATCGCGGATCTGTGATTACCGGCCCATCACTCTACTCAACGGCGACATGAAAATTTTCAACAGTTTGCTGGCATCACGCCTGAAGAAGGCAGCACGATACGTCACGTCCCTTGATCAGACTTCCACGTGTGGTAACAACAATATTCATATGGCACTTAGCCGTTACGGGGACGTGATAGCACTCGCCAAGTCGCAACATCTGCCTGGTTGATTGGCATTGCTTGATGTCAGTCAGGCAATTGACCATGTTGATCAGCAAATGGGTTTTCCGTCTCGTATAGTAACAGTGATAATGCGCCTCTTGAGCGACGCGACTTCCAGAATACTCCATAACGGACGCCTCACTGCGCCTCTAGCGATCGACAGGGTTTTCCACTTTCCACGATACTGTATGCTTTGGCATTATAAACGCTACTCCAGGGACTTCGCCAACTCTTGGTGGGCCTGTCAGTGCACAGACATCGTTTCTGGTGTATAGCCTGCGCCGCCGATCTCGTCGTCTACCAGTGAAGATGATATCTACGCGTCTCTGCTATGGGTGGCGTCAGGAAGTTCTTCCCAAATCGCCGCTTCTGCTCATTGCTGAGGGATGTTTCGCCACCACCGTCCGCTGCTTGGATTTTCATTTTAGGAATGCTCTCCGTCGTTCGGCAGCAACAAACAAGAAACATCTCCTCCAAACGATCAGGGCTGTCCTTGTTTATCACCAGCTTAGATCCATCGACACTGTACAACGTGCGCTACACGTGAATGTCCTCCCTGCCTCTCGCATCCCTCATGTGGCACAAGTATTCTCGGTCCACATTACCCGCGCCCGTCGTATGTTGATGGCGATGGGACACTTTGCCTGTACCGGTATGGTAGTCAAAGTTCAGTACGCCTCCCTTGCCCTCCCATGACAGCGTGGTGGGCCTGGCCTATTCCATGTACCGGACGGAGTTAAAAAAAATGTTCAAACGTGTGTGAAATCTTATGGGACTTAACTGCTAAGGTCATCAGTCCCTAAGCTTACACACTACTTAACCCAAATTATCCTAAGGACAAACACACACACCCATGCCCGAGGGAGGACTCGAACCTCCGCCGGGACCAGCCGCACAGTCCATGACTGCAGCGCCTGAGACCGCGCGGCTAATCCCGCGCGGCCGGACGGAGTTACGGCACTTTTTGTTAGCTCCCGACTGAAAATCTGGCGCCGCTGTTGACCGACGAGCCTTACCGGACTGCTTTTACACGAATATGTGCCGGTCTTTATTCCCAGTCATGTTGACAGACATTCCACCCCTACCACCCTTTTATCACTTTCGACATTTCTTATGGAATTAAGTTACATCCTCCGCTCATTGCCACTTCCATGAATGCTTCGGCAAAGACTGCACACAACGCTTAACAAATGCATCGGGCCCCAATCCCAGATCGTGTGGCGTCGCGTATGGAAAGCAATGCATGTAGGCATCCCCAACACCAGCGTCCAATCTGCTTGGTAATCACTGTCAATGCCAAACAGGTCAACCAGTCTCGTTCGCACTGCATCAGCCTCGCCGACACACCCCTATGAGTTCAATGAGGTGTGGACCACACAGAAGCCCCCCTATTATCATCGTCTGACGTCTGGAGGATCACACAGCGTGTCTTGGCTTTCCTAGCCCTACAGACACCTTCTCAGATCGCTTTCCAGGCGGCTTTATTCCCGGATTGGTTCATTACCCCGCAACTAAAACTAACGCTGTGAAATGGATACGTGGACATACGGTCCGCTGCCTTTTTGGCCCCGACGAGAAATCGGAACTGGGTTGTTGGACGTACCTTAATGATCGACACTACGCATTTCTTCGCAACCACAGATGGTAGCAGTTCTCATCCAATTTTCTATGGAGCGCCTTTCATGACCCGCCTTCCAGGTGAAATGTTCAAACCATGAGATGGTTCAAATGGTTCAAATGGCTCTGAGCACTATGCGACTTAACTTCTGAGGTCATCAGTCGCCTAGAACTTAGAACTAATTAAACCTAACTAACCTAAGGACATCACACACATCCATGCCCGAGGCAGGATTCGAACCTGCGACCGTAGCGGTCACTCGGTTCCAGACTGTAGCGCCTAGAACCGCGCGACCACTCCGGCCGGCAAACTATGAGATGTTGATGCTTATTTTGCCGACATGGTGCTCTGACCGAACTACAAACGGGATCTCCACAAAAATTTCAAGAAGACATATTTGGATGTTTCATCATCCGAGAGCGCGAGCGATTTCCGGAATTCTCGTATACAAAAATTAATAAAAATGAAATTAAATAAATTAAAAAAATCCCCTACATCTTTCATTTTCGTCGCTCCCCTGTGTGACTTCTTACCCTACTACCTTCCTTCCAACTCCCTTGCCTCTTAGTAATAGGTTAGTTGTTTGGGGCTAGACATAGATAGGCGCCAACGCCTGGAGTTGTGCAATTGTTTTTTTTTTCTTATGACACAAGCGGCGGTGGCAAGGAGATCTTTTTTTTTCTAGTTCCCTTTCCTGTCCAGGGGAAATAAAACAAAATCCGGTCTGCACAAGGTTTCAACTTTCCCCATTGATATAAATCAAGGCCCACTCGCAGACACTGTCTGTAATTGTTTTGTATCTTATTTCAAATTGTGATTGAAGGATACCAGTTGTTTCAAACGCTTGCATCTGATGAGCACACCAGTTGTTTCTAACGCTCGTATCTGATGACTTTTGAAGTTCGTTCCTAAGCGATGAAAATGATGGGGAAGTGTTTAAATAACTTACAATATTTTTCGAAGTATCTCTGGAGTACACTACACAATCCGCCTCACAGCTGTATCATCCGTGGTGAGAGACGAACAACGGTGATCCAGCTAAAGGTACGGGAGGACACGCTAGAATGATCAGGCAACGTGAGGACCCTAGTTACAACTACTAATGGAGTGAATGGTTATTTTCTTTCTCTAGGAGAGCGGAGGTCGCTTTACCTTTCCACAAAAAATTACATAAAACAATAAAGCAAACAAAAAATAAAATATAATTCCTGGTTTTGGACAGCGTTTGGTTTGTTCTTTTCTTCCACTCCCAAACGATCTTGCACTTTATGGTGTTTAGTTTGTACTTTCCTTCCCGAACACCTTGAAAAAGCATAAAAAGTCTCTAGAAAGCTTGCTAGCAAAAGACAGAGGTCTCAGCTTCGAGTCCTGAAAAAAAAAACCTTCTGGAGATGACAGCTGACTATACTCGTATATCTGAGAGATGAACCTAAGGAAAACATCCGAAAGATATCACATCAGACACATGTGCAACAAAATATTATCGTAAAACAAGCAGCAATAACTTTGTAAACAACAACATACGGAATTTTCTTACGTTCCCAAAACAAATATAGATTTCTGTGTAATGTTGAGTCTTTTCATTTCTAGTTTTCCTTCCTAAATGTTTTCTGCAGACTCGTGATATAGAAGCTCTGTTTTTGACATCAGATCAAGTTCCAAGACCGCACATTTCACTAACGCCGCACATTTCACTAACGCTAAAAAATGAAGTGAATAATCGCCCTGAAATGTAAGACGTGTTTAATGTTTCTGATGATGGTCATAATTTTCATTGCTCCTTTCAGTTCCTCTGCAACGTATTGGAATCCGCGGGGATGTAAAATATATGACGGTTTACACGTTTGTATCAAAATGTTGCAATGGAACTCACGCCTGTCTGTGCTTAGTACTCAGGCTGTGACGTCGTTAGAGGCAGTCGCAAGCCTACTTTCGCTTGGGCAACAGCTGGATTCTGTAATTCCGTATAGGTGCAAGTTGATGGCATGACCTTTGGAAAAATCGTGTTCACAGTGGTGCACTGGATATGCTACAATCGTATGCTATAATTGGTTTAATTACTGTTGTAAATGGTTTTCCAAAAGTTCCGTGGTCTAGTTCGAGAGGAAACACGCAAAATATTCTCAGTTTGAGAAAGTTGTGTGTTGTACTAGCATACATACTGTAAACATTTTCATTAAAATCTGTATAATTCAGCATACCTCTTACCAAGGAGAAAGCGGAGCGAACGAGCTATTCCTTGCCACTGATGCATGGCGAACAAAGGCAAGTGTGAAAAACATTTCCTGAGATCTTTGTTCGTAAATGTTGTTAAGAAATGATATTCCGTTTACAGTATGAACGCTAGTGCAACACACAACTCTCTCAAATTGAGAATATTTGGCGTGTTTCCTCTCGAAGTAGATCACGGAACATTGGTATTCAGTTACAGCGAAGTCTGTAAGAAAGAGTGTTCTCCTTTATATTGAGAAAGTATTATACGGGGAATGGTAGCGGTACCTTAAGGTAGGAGTTCGACATTTTTATCAGTTCGAATTAATGTTAAATCAAAATCACAGCTTTGTACAAACGCCGATGAAAACGTAACACACTGTAGCTCTATAGCGATCAGCGTTAAAGGAATGAAACACTGTTGGTAGAAGCCCTGTTATTTTTGTCCTTTAGAAATTTCTTTCAATACTTAATCCATTCTATTCATTGTACTGCAGTTATCTTTATTTTTACGTACACACGCTACTACACACATCAAAAAAAGTTTTACACCACCTCGGATCCGAGAGTTCCGGAACCTGTACAGAAAACTGGAACAGAGATCAACACAAATATCATTTCTGCCCTTTTTATTGGTCATGAAAACCACACATTGCATGTTGTACCATCCTACAGCGAGACCTTCAGAGGTGGAGGTCCAGATTGCTGTACACACCAGTACCTCTAATACCCAGTAGCACGTTCTCTTGCATTGATGCATGCCTGCATTCGTCGTGGTATACTATCCACAAGTTCATCAAGGCACTGTTGGTCCAGATTGTCCCGTTCCTCAACGGCGATTCGGCGTAGATCGCTCAGAGTGGTTGGTGGGTCACGCCGTCCATAAACAGCAATTTTTAATCTATCCTAGGCATGTTCGATAAGGTTCATGGCTGGAAAACATGGTGGCCACGCTAGTCGAGCGATGTCGTTATCCTGAAGGCAGTCATTCACAAGATGTGTACGATGTGGGCGCGAATTGTCGTCCACGAAGACGAATGACTCGCCAATATGCTGCCGAAATGTTGTACTATCGGTCGGAGGATACCATTCACGTATCATAAAGTCGTTACGGCGCTTTCAAACGACGATTGTCTGGTTGAAGGCATATACGACACTCATCGGTGAGCCGGCCGCGGTGGTCTCGCGGTTCTAGGCGCGCAGTCCGGAACCGCGGGACTGCTACGGTCGCAGGTTCGAATCCTGCCTCGGGCATGGATGTGTGTGATGTCCTTAGGTTAGTTAGGTTTAAGTAGTTCTAAGTTCTAGGGGACTGATGACCACAGCTGTTGAGTCCCATAGTGCTCAGAGCCATTTGAACCATTTTTCATCGGTGAAGAGAACGTGATGCCAATCCTGAGCGGTCCATTCATCGTGTCGTTGGTCCCATCTGGATCGCGCTGAATGGCGTCGTGGTTGCAAAGATGGACCTCGTAATGAACGTCGGGAGTGAAGTTGCGCCTCATGCAGCCTATTGCGCACAGTTTGGGTTTTAACATGACGTCCTGTGGCTGCACAAAAAGCATTATTCAACATGGCGGCGTTGCTGTCAGGGTTCCTCCCAGCCATAATCCGTAGGTAGTGGTCATCGACCGTAGTAGTAGCTGTTTGTCAGTCTGAGCTAGGCATGTCAGCCACAGGTCTTCTCTCTCTGTATCTCCTCAATGTCCGAACAACATCGTTTTGGTTCACTCCGAGACGCCTGGACACTTCCCTTGTTGAGAGCCCTTCCTGGCACAAAGTAAAATTGGGGAAGTGAACGAACCGCGGTGTTGACCATCTAGGCATGGTTGAACTGCAGACAACACGACCCGTGTACCTACTTCCTGGTGGAATGACTGGAACAGATCGGCTGTCGGACATCCTCCGTCTAATATGCACTGCTCTTGAAAAGGTTGTTTACATCTTTGGGGTGGTTTAGTGACATCTCTAAACGTCAAAGGGACTGTGTCTGTGATACAATATCCATAGTCAACGTCTATCTTCAGGAGTTCTGGGAACCTGGTTGAAGCAAAACTTTTTTGGTATGTGTATTATTCTCGAGGTTGGACACTGTAACTCTTGTTCACAGACGTAATGAACTTTCTGTTATCTAGAACATATTTCCCACGTATGTGAGTTTTCAGTCTTGCAAAGAAATAGTAATCCGATGACGCTATGTTGGGACAATAAAGGGGTTACGGTACCACTGTCCACTCCCATATAACAATCTTATCAACTGTGAACAGCATGCGTTAGTGCCGTAATGTTGTGCAAATTTTTGTCTCTTGCGTGTAGCTCTGACGTCTTTGTTCCCAAGATACACCGCAGTTTATCCTGTGATAACATTGGACCTACGTTCGAGAAACACCATCCTCTGCTGTGATGCGAAAAGAATGCCAGCTCCTGTAACGACCTGGAAAGTCGTCCCTTCTTTAGTTACTAAATGCCTGCTCAACGTAGTCTGACGTTTGGGCACAGGATCAAAACGAAACAGGCAAGTTTCATCAAACGTACTGACAACATGTAAGTACGGGCGACTAGCCTCACAAAAAATATGTAAATACTATTACACATATGGTGTCTGATATTATTAAGAGCCTTGGAATTTTCCTTAGGGCTGTTATCTACGTAATATTAGTTATCTAGGGCTTATCATTATAGAAATACAGTGGATTGTGCACCACCTTGTGCTCCAGCTTCTCTGGAATCTAGTTAGAAGTCAGCCTTACCGAACACTATCTATATGTTTGGTAAATGGTGATAATGAGCCCGACAGAGTTTCCTGATTTCATGCATTTAAATAGCCACGTTATGTTACGACATGCTCTGTTGTCCGATAGGTGTCGTTTTGAAGTCGTACGTGTGTCGTTTGGAAAATGAGTTCAAAGACTACTTACTTTCTCAGAGAAGTACGAGTAATCTGTTGTTCGAAATAGTAACAAAAATACAAGTGACGTTATTTGGTTGTGACATATTTCTATGTAACTAATCTACCGTAGCTGTATACACATTAGCCGCTAAGACTTAAAGAGAAGGAGCAACGTAAGTAACAGTTTTAAAACACCAGTATCAAGTGCTCGTATTGCTTTACGTCAATGAATTAGCCAAATAAATTACATTCAAAGCCATTTCGTAAGTATATAATATAAAGATTTCGTGGTTGTATCAAAAGATATGTTATAAAACGACTACCAAACACTAATCTGACGACATTTTTCTTTAAGATTTCTTGCCATTATTGGTTCAAACATTTTTTCATCCTCTTTTGTATTTACAGGACAGTTTGAATGCTATGGTGCCAGTGAATGTGTCCTGGTTGCTTTCAAAGCTTGCATTTTTACCGTGCATCGCGAAATATGGTATTGATAAACGTAATACTATGTTGCGTATTTCTTTAATCACAGTCACGCTGGCTCAGAGTCAAACACGAGTCACCATTTGCACGTATACACTGAACAACACGATTTTTCATTAACATTACCCAATACTGTAACGTTAGAACCATTTTTTTTGTACTTGGTCTCATTCTTGACTTAACAGTGTACGAACTTTGAGAGCACCCTTCAAAAATGGAACAAAGTTCTATTTTCTAGACAGTGAATAGATTTAATAACAATTTTATTGAACAGCTGTAGTAATCAAGTCAACAACAGCTTGTATTTTCCGAAAATTTTAGTGTGTGTTACTTACATGCGTAATATTGCTGGCGCACCAAGTTAATGCGAGCATTAAAACTAGTATTTTTGTTAAACATAGTTGTTCCTCGTAATAAGTGTCTCATCCCAACGTAGCATGATGAAAAATACAACATTTTTTTCTTAGTATGTCTTAACTGGTATTTGATATCTTTCAGTGTCAAGAAAACTATGAGCTATAAAAAAATCAGACAACTCCATGTACTGTTCAGTTTCTAGTAACTAATCAGAAACAACCTCTTGGAGAGTTTCCATTAGATTTTCTATTTTGTGAAGATTTTTTTACAACGGCAGTCGTAGGAAATTTTACTTATAAATTTTGGATAGTAACAGTTATTTTAATAATTACTTCTGTATTTTCTATAAGATAGCAATAAAATTTATTAGTTGACAATATTTGCATAATTCCCTTTTAATTTTGGTTACATTTAATTCAAGCGTAGAAGCTCTGTACAGGACAAAGAGGAAATGAATACTAATTTTTATAATGTGCTAGTTTAGAGAAAATAATAAAATAAAATGGCACAATTGAACATTAAAAAACCACACGATCTGTGAAGGGAGCTTCAAGTACAGAATTAAATTCAAATTTAGTTCGGTTTTTTAGAATAAATTCCAGTAAAATGAGTAGATAGTGTATACGAGTTTCAGAACTATTCAGCAAATGGACCAGCACGCTACATTATACTTTTATGGAGCTTAAACACATTTACAATGCTCACAGTGCGCTTCGTGGTCCCATGTTTGTGTTCAACTTCATCTTATTTAATGTTTCTTTGCTAATTATCCTTTTCAACTTCAAACAAGATTTTACAGCTTTCTTTTGATTCCTGCTTAAATGAATTTGTCTGATCGTTTCCCATTGATACTTGACTCATGGTAATCGTTATTTCCACAAGACAGCAAAGCCATTCGTTTGCTTTTGAACTAATTTATATTGTTGCTCGTCACGTTGACGCCAGCTGTATAAATAATGAGCCTCAATTATACAGACTGGAACGTATTTTAAATTTGGTTTTAATTTCGTGAGAATGTATAATTTTACAATCGATACGGTGTTTTTGCACCCTTTCGGGCATCTAACTTCTTCTCTTTTAAGGAATAATTAATGCGAAGAGCAACGAAATATATGTCTGCCCACAATAGCTTGACGGCGAACTCGCAGATGCAGTGAATTAATAAACAGTTTATTAGATTAAAAATATCACTGCTTTAAATATTACAGGCGGTAGGTGCTCCAGCTCCCAGCTTGATAAAAGTTGATCTATTATAAACGTTTATCTGAGAATCAAGTACGATAAATCATTAGCAGTGTTGTAAGCCGCATAATTTTGAACGCCTCCTCCGGACATCCATAAATCGTTATGAGACAAGGGCCTTAACCACGAACGGAGGTTTTAACGCACGGCCAGAGCAGCTACGCTGGACCTCCTGTGCTAGGAAAGCAGTTAGTCTCCATTAAGCGATACTACGGCTGTTGACATTACATATGTGGAAGAATTCGATACTTAATTGCTTATTTCATGCTTGCTTTGAAAGACACTACATTTATAACTCGGCTTTACATTCATTACAAAATCCCCAGCGGCAGATACGTTAGTGACTCTGGGATATCCTGCATCTTTCCTGTGCAGCTGCCACTGTGAAAATGCGTACTGAATGTATCCTCTCCAGCAGATGACCAAGAAGCACTAAGTGTTTATTTTCTATTTTCTGCCATTCTCATCCCGTCTCACGTCTCACAGGCACACATCAAGTGAGGTGGCGCAGTTGTCAATAGGCTGGGTGGTCATTTGGAACAGCGTTTTCCATGATTCTGTTAAACCGTCTAACCATGATTTGTCGATTTTGGATCATTACTATTTTCATATCTGAGCTTTTGTCCACACGGAGATAAGTCCAATACTACTATTACATTTATTATTAGTTACAGGAATCGAATGTCTTATTCCACACATAGAAAGGAGAAGGTAGTTAGAATCGTAGCGATCTTGGAAAGCAGTCATAGTTTTACAGCACAAAAATTATCGGAACAGTAATCAGCATGGATGAATGATAAACCATTACAGCCACCGGGATCGGTGAGAAGTATAGAAACTAGAATGTTTACTTTATCTGCTGAAAAATATTTGTGAAACAGGACATTTACTATCAGATTTCCAGAAAGCATATTTGTCACAATGCCAGTTCGACAACTCTTGCTTGTCAGCTAATATCTACGTAGAACAACACATAGGAAGCACGCTTACAGAAAATCGTTTGATAGCGAAATAGTAAGTGGGGGCGAGTAATCTATAAAAACCAAGTACAAGAAATAAAACTGGACTATTATGCAGAAACAACATTAAGAATGGTGTAAAGCAGTGTCCGAAATAATACCAGTTTCTGTTCAATCTGTATGGTAAAAAAAGAAACAAAAGGACTGGGGATATTTCCAAAGAGGAAGGGGAACAGAGGCAGAATTGAATCTGGCAGACGATCAGCCTTTTTGGCTTAAAGTAGGGTAGATTTAGGAGACCTTATGAGGCCGTAGCACACAGATAACGAATTATAAGGCGTAGAAACTGTCAGATTCTAGTCGAGGATGGTCTCGGAGGGAGAGAGGGCAGGTTGCCACAGACGAAGCGGCCATTTCCTTCGGTAGTGAGGATCTGTGAAAAGTAAACGAAGAATAAAAATAACTCGTATATAAAATACACCAGTGGCAAGACGCTGTCAATCAGTATTCGACAGCCGTGGAAATGTTACCGATGACAGTGCCACTAAAGCAGAGTTACAGAACACGGTTTTCCAGAAATCCTTCACCAAAAACGACGAAGTAAATATTTCAGAATTCAAAACAAGAACAGCTGCCAACATAATTAACATAGAACTAGATATCCCCGGTGTAGCGAAGCAACTCAAATAACTTAACAAAGACAAGTCTTCCGGTTCAAACAGTATAACAGTAAGGACACTTTCAGAGTATCTTACTATAATAGGTTCATACTATGCAATCATACACACACCAAAAAAAATTTTGCATCACCACGGTTCCGAGAGTTCCGGAACCTGTACAGAGAATTGGAATAGAGATCAACATAAACATCATTTCCGCCCTTTTTATTGATCATGAAAACCACACATTGCATGTTGTACCACCATACAGCGAGACCTTCAGAGGTGATGGTCCAGATTGCTGTACACACCAGTACCTCTAATACCCAGTAGCAGGTCCTCTTGCATTGATGCATTCCTGTATTCATCTAGGCACTGTTGGTCCAGATTGTCTCACTCCTCAACGGCGATTCAGCGTAGATCCCTCAGAGTGGTTGGTGGGTCACGCCGTCCGTAAACAGCCCTTTTCAATCTATCCCAGGCATGTTTGATAGGGTTCAAGTCCGGAGAACATGCTGGCCACTCTAGTCTAGCGATGTCGTTGCCCTGAAGGAAGTCATTCACAAGATGTGCACGATCTGGGCGTGAACTGTCGTCCGTGAAGACGAATGCCTCGCCAATATGCTGCCGATATGGTTGCACTGTCGGTCGGAGGATGGCATTCACGTATCGTACTGCTGTTACGTTGCCTTCCATGACCACCAGCGGCGTACGTCGGCCCCATGTAACGCCACCCCAATACAGTAGGAACCTCCACCTTGCTGCACTCGCTGGACAGTGTGTCTAAGGCGTGTTGCCTCCAAACACATTTCCGACTATTGTCTGGTTGAAGGTATATGAGACTCTCATCGGTGAAAAGAACGTTATGCCAACCCTGAGCGGTCAATTCGGCGTGTTGTTGGGCCCATCTGTACCGTGCTGCATGGTGTCGTGGTTGCAAAGATAGACCTCGCCATGGACGTCGGGAGTGAAGTTGCGCATCATGCAGCCTATTGCGCACAGTTTGAGTCGTAACACGACGTTCTGTGGCTGCACGAAAAGCATTATTCAACATGGTGGCGTTGCTGTCAGAGTTCCTCCGAGCCATAATCCGTAGGCAGCGGTCACCCACTGAAGTAGTAGCCCTTGGGCGGCCTGACCGAGGCATGTCAGCCACAGGTCCTCTCTCTCTGTATCTCCTCCATGTCCGAACAACATCGCTTTGATTAACTCCGAGATGCCCGGACAGTTCCGTTGTTGAGAGCCCTTCCTGGCACAAAGTAACAATGCAGACGCGATCGAACCGTGGTACTGACAGTCTAGGCATGGTTGAACTACAGATAACAGGAACCGTGTACCTACTTCCTGGTTGAATGACTGGAACTGATCGGCTTTCGGACCCTCTCCGTCTAATAGGCGCTGCTCATGCATGGTTGTTTACGTCTTTTGGAGGGTTTAGTGACATCTCTGAACAGTCAAAGGAATTGTGTCTGTGATACAATATCCACTGTCACGTCTATTTTCAGGAGTTCTGGGAACGGGGGTGATGCAAATTTTTTTTTGATGTGTGTATAAAACCCTTCGCTCGATGAAAAACTCGTGACTAGACTGGATAGTTGCACAGGTCTAACCAATACTCAAGAAAAGAAGAATAATCCATTGATTTACAGACAGATATCACTGACATCGATCTGCAGCAGGATTTTGAAACATGTGCTGTGTTCGAACATTATCAATTACCTGGAACAAACCTTGAATAACTATATTTTATGAGCGTAAACCAAGGCTTCCATGCCGTTGTCACAAGCAGTAGACCCTGAGAAAGGCGTCTCGCAATAGTCGCCGAAACGTCGGAATTTTGTAGTTGATAATGCGGCCTCCAATCTTGAAGAATTTTATTCATTGATATTTTATCAGTTCGTGCTGACTGTGTGCCAACTGGTCGTTGGCACATAGTCAGCACAGACTCATAAAATATCGCCGGCCGCGGTGGCCGAGCAGTTCTAGGTGCTTCAGTCCGGAACCGCGCGAGTGCTACGGTTGCAGGTTCGAATCCTGCCTCGGGCATGGGTATGTGTTCTGTCTTTAGGTTAGTTAGGTTTAAGTAGTTCTAAGTTCTAAGGGACTGATGACCTCAGATGTTAAGTCACATAGTGCTCAGAGCCATTTGAACCAATTGATAAAATATCGTTCTCTTGCAACACAACTAGCTCTTTATTTTCGTGTAATAATTAGGGCTATCGACAGAGGATTCGGAATTAATTCCATATTTCTAGATTTCCAGAAGGCTTTTGATACCGTTCCTCATAAGGAGCTTCTAATCAGATTGCGTATCTCTGGAGTATCGTCTCAGTTGTGCGACTTGATTCGAGATTTTTTGTCGGAAAGTTCACAGGTTACAGTAATTGACGGGAAGTCAACTAATAAAACAGAAGTGACATCTGTCGTTCCCGAAGGAAGTGTTATAGGCCCTCTGCCGTTCACAATCTATAGAAATGATTTATCAGACAATGTAAACAGCTGTCTGAGACTGTCTACGAACGATGATGTCATTTACTGCCTAGTAAAATCATCAGTATATCAAATTCAAAATGATTTAGATATCTGTCTGATGCGAAAAGTGGCCGTTGACCCTATGCAAAGAAAAGTGTGAGGTCATCATTGCCTTTAAACTTCGGATTCACGATAAATCACACAACTCTCAAGACTGTTCTTTAAACTAAGTACCTAGGGATTACAAATACGAACAAATTAAACAGAAACGGTCACACAGATAATATTGTGGGGAAGACGAACCAAATACTGCTTTTTATTGGCATTGCATTTAAAAGTGGCAGCAAATCAACTGAAGGGATTTATCTGCGTTAGGCTAGTACGCCCTCTGTTAGAATAATATTGCACAGTGTGGGATCCTAACTAGACACAAGTGACGGAGGACATCGAAAAAGTGCAATGAAGGGCAGATTGTTTTGTATTATCATGAAATAGGGGAGAGAGTGTCACGAATATGATACGGAAGTTGGGATGGCAATCATAAAAACAAAGGCGTTTTTTATATCGGCGAGATCTTTCTGCGAAATTTCAATCTTCATCCGAATGCGAAAATATTTTGTTGACGCCCACTTAAATAGGGAGAAGTGATCACTGCAACAAACTAAGAGAAATCAGAGCTCACCCGGAGAGACTTAAGCGTTCGTTTTTGCCGAGCGCTGTTTGAGAGTGGAACGGTAAAGAAATTGAGTGAAAGCGGTTCGATGAAGCCTCTGCCAGGCGATTAAGTGTGAATTGCAGAGTAGTCATTTAGCTGTAGATCTACATCTCCGCGATCAGGCCCAGGTAACCTCACGAAGCTGATGGTCTGCAGTATGACGTTCTTTCTATACAATATGGAAAAGCATGCGGTCAACACACCGGTCTCCCGGCAGTTGTCGGCTTTCCACACCTTGGAGCCGCTACTTGTCATTCAAGTAGCTCTTCGGTTGGCTTCACCCACCTGCTCTTCTCTCACGAAGGAAAAATCCCTGGCAGTACCAGAAACTGAATCCAAGATGTCCATATGGCATTAAGCCACGCTGAGCGCTCAGCTACCGAGGCGGACTTCATTGAAAAGTGAGAAAAACACAGGGCGATTTTGCTAAACGGGGACAAAGTGTAAGAAACGATGCGTGAGAAGATAAGGAGAAAAGAACCTCATGTGGCTATATGACAGGAAATTCTTTCCAAGGAGGGTACGCCTACTTGACAGAGGTAATCAAAGAAATCTCACAATGTAGCCGTCAGTTACTGAAAGTACACATGACAGTACACCAGGCAAGTTCTCTGTCTAATAGTGTTCTAGCTCCACACTGAAGAGGACGGTGAGCTGGTGCACCATCAAGCAATAGCCACATTACTCGTTGTGCCACCAATGATACGTCTTCCAGCAAGGGAGGCAGTGCCACACATAACAAGTGCAGATGTGCCTCGCCTGTGAGGTGTCGTGGAAAGATGACTGGTCCCACAAGGCGATCACCAACAATTTCCGTGTACATACTGAGGCTGGACCTGGTTCTAAACCACCATACCAAGGGTATTCTCAGTAATCAACAGATGGGTGTTGTGAATATTGACGATCCTGCCACTCGTAAAGGCAGCCTTATCTGCGAACAGGATGGGTGACAGAAATCGCGGCGTCGTGGTGGCGCGTCCAACGACATGTACATCTACATCATACTCCGCAAGCCACCTAATGGTGTGTGGCGGAGGGTACTTTCGGTGCCACTATCTGTCCCTTCCAATCCTGTGCCACTCGCGACTAGTGCGTGGGAAGAATGATTGTCGGTAAGCCACTGTGTTGGCTCTAATTTCTCGAATTTTCTCCTCGTGGTCAATACGCGAGATATATGGGAGGGGGTGGGAGAGGAGGGAACAATGTGTTGTCCGTCTGCCCCTGAAAAGTGCTGTCCCGAAATTTCAGTAGTAAATCTCTCCGTGATGCACAACGCCTCTCTTGTAACGTCTGCCAGTGCAGTTTGTTTAGCATCTCCGTAACGTTCTCTCGCCAGCAAAAAGATCCCGTGACGAAACGCGCCGCTCTTCGTTGGATCTTCTCCACCTTCTCTATCAGTCCTACCTGATAGGGATCCCAGATAGACGAACAATACTCAAGAATCGGACGAACAAGTGCCTTATAAACCACTTCTTTCGTGGATGAGTTCCATTCCTATGAATCTGAGTCTGGTGTCTGCTTTTCCCACTATCTGTTTTATATGGTCATTCCACTTACGGTCGCTCTGGATAGTTACGCCTAGATATTGTACGGCAGACGCTGTCTCCAGCCGTTTGTCATCAATAGTGTAGCTGTGCAGTAGTGGAGTTCTTTTCCTATGTATGCGCAATATGTTACATTTATATGCGTTCAGGGTCAACTGAAGGGCTTATTTCAATAGTGGTACAAGTCTATTTTTGTTCATTCTGAGATACAGAGTCCTAAAGGCAGTATAATAATTGAATATTTCTGGTATCTCATTGCAGATTTTTCAGCGCTCATTTAACTTTAGGACTCTGTATCTCAGAATGAACAAAAATGGAGTTGTACCACTATTGAAATAAGCCCTTCAACTGCCAGAGCCTTCTCCATTCATCAATTCCCTGCAGGTCGTTCTGCAAATTCTTACTATCTTACGACAATACCGTCCCCGCGCAGACAAATTTGTAGATGATAGAGCCTGATATGGTGTGAAATAAAGATAGTGGCAGTTGACTTGTAGAATGTTCCATTCCGTTGTCTGGCTTATTCCATGCTTCTGGAGCACTTGCCTAGTGCTGATACCGGTGTTACTGTCAAATATCTTTTTTCTCTATCTTCGAATACCTACTCTGGAACGCATTTTCCGCCATATGTCCACATGACCTAATTCGCTCCTTATCTTCCCATCGTCCGCCCACAGTAGCTGAGTGGTCAGGGCGACAGACTGTCGACTCTAAGGGCCCGGGTTCGATTCCCGGCTGGGTCGGAGATTTTCTCCGCTCAGGGACTGGGTGTTGTGTTATCCTCATTTCATCCCTGTCGACGCGCAAGTCGCCGAAGTGGCGTCAAATCGAAAGACTTGCTCCACGCGAGCGGTCTACCCGACGGGAGGCCATCGTCACACGCCATTATTATTATTATCTTCCCATCGATCCTTTCTTGCGGTTTGTCCCCATTTAGCGAAATCACCCTTCATAAACAGGACGATGAACTGATAGAGCAAGACGCTTTGCTACAGTTGCTGTTTGCGTATCGATAATACTGTGGTGCATAAGTTCGTATCATTTTTCCATAAGATTAATAAACACAATACACATAACACAGACTTTAGTCACGAATGATATTTTTTCCTTCACTATTTACAACAGCCTGCCAACGCTGGGGTAACTTTTCGATTCTGCGACTGTGAAATCACGTGGTTTAGTTGACGAACTCTTCGAGCCACGTTCGGAGCGTATTTTGAACCAGAAAGGATGTTCATTGAAGGTTGTTAGATAGAGATAATCTGAGGGCGCAAGATCGGGCGAATAAGGTGTGTGTAGAATGACTTTTCAAACTCCTGCATAGGTTTATTTATTTTTTTCTTTTTCTTTCAGTGTAGCAGAATGCAGGTGGCATCATCGTGGAGTATCATCGCTTCACGAAGTTTTCCTGGTCGTTGTTCTTGGATTGCGTCTGGAAGACGTCTCAGTTGTTGACAATGGACGTCAGCTGTGAAGGTTACACTTGGGGGAAGCAATTCGTAGTACACGACAGTGTCGTCGTTCCCCCAGATGCGTAACTTTACGCACGTGGCTTTGAATGTGGAGTTGCTGTTTTGTTTGGGCTCACCCATTCCTTTCTTTATTTTAGCACAATGACACCGTTTTTCGTTACTAGCAACGAAACAGGATAGGAATGTCGGTGTTACTGGCGAGCCAATTGACGACGGGCAAGCGGAGACGCACATATGGCCATTTGCTGATTTTTGTAATTTTTAGAGCAAGGGTGAACAAGATTTCGGCTTGCGGGCCACGCCCGGATCTGACTGCCAGAGCGCTCAGCCTCGATTCACTTTTCCTCCACCGCCACACCGCGCTGTCTGATCGCGAGGATGAGGAAAAGGAGAAAACAGCGAACGCGCCGCATTTAAGTGGCAGAAAAAAATGGTTCAGATGGCTCCAAGCACTATGGGACTTAACATCTGAGGTCATCAGTGCCCTAGACTTGGAACTACTTGAACCTAACTAACCTAAGAACATCACACACACCCATGCCCGAGGCACGATTCGAACCTGCGACCGTAGTAGCAGCGCGGTTCCGGACTGAAACTCCTAGAACCCCTCGGCCACAGCGGCTGGGTAAGTGGAAGATCAGGCGTACTGAATAAAACTTGGTTTTATATTTTGCATTTCTCAGCAACATAGATCACAAAAAAACAAGTTTTCAGTATACGTAATTATTTTTGGCGCTCTGAAGACATAATTTTTATCTGCCGCGGACTGTCGGCATACAGACAGACGCAGACAATTTCACAGAGTTTCTTATTCAAGTTGCCACGTAATCGTGACTTATTTAGTTTAATAATAATAAAAAAATGTTTTTCACACAGATATGTTGATAGAAATTTTGTAGTACGTTTGTGTCCTCGTTGTGGAAACTTGGAAAATCTACCTGCGAAAAACAATGCAGACGTTCTGGACGGTTTTAATGTAAAAAGATGTGTAATTAAAACTGGAATTACCTTGCAGGTTAGTCAGTTACATCTGCACATGCACAGGGGCGCTTTCAACTGAAACGGCAAACGTTGTCGAAAAAAGTTCGAAAACATGTTGAGAGTGTCCTCAAAATTTAATTAAACTATCGTGGTAATTCCACAAAGCCAGAATAAATTATTCAAACGTCGCGCTTTCCTTAACGCCAATGAGCTGAGTGACTCGATTGTATTTTTCAGAACGTGTTCTTTCTACAACGCGATTTTCTTTTTAAATGCATGTTCTTCAAATCAGAAAGAAATAACCTTGCAATTTTGTTCTGTGGGCAGTGTGCAGTCAAGTCCACTTAAAATGCCAAATCTACAATCCGTTCCTGCACTACTTTTTCCTTCGTAAATTCAACAATAGCGAAATTTAATTCGAAAAATAGTTTCCGGCTTGCCCCTTAACTTAACCAACGTACTTTTCAGTAATAAATGAAATCTCTGTACTCTTCGTTCATTTTTAGTGAAAAATTTTGCAACTGAAAATGGAGTAGTGGTGTGGCTTAAGATACTTTACTATGACATAAATACCCTTAGCTGCATACAGGCGTTGATATAAGTGAACGGGGACAGTTGAAAATGTGTGCCCCGACCGCCACTCGAACCCAGGATCTCCTGCTTGCATGGCAGACGCTCTGTCCATCTGAGCCACCGAGGACACAGAGGATAGTGTGACTGCAGGGACTCAACGATGACCTTGAACTAGGATCGCAGGACGTCCGCTCCGAACAAATACAACGAACATCAACGAACAAAATGAGAAAGAAAAGATGGATAGAGCGTTTGCCATGCAAGCAGGAGATCCCGGGTTCGAGCCATGGTCGGGGCACACATTTTCAGCTGTCCCCGTTCACTTATATCAACGCCTGTATGTAGCTAAGGGTATTCATTTCATTGTAATTTCATTCTAACGAGCTGCATGGTCACCGATGGTATCTGTTCTTTCCGACATATTTTCAGTATTAAGTAATTATTTTTGGCCCGCTGAAGACATAATACAGGGTGATTCAAAAAGAATACCACAACTTTAAAAATGTGTATTTAATGAAAGAAACATAATATAACCTTCTGTTATACATCATTACAAAGAGTATTTAAAAAGGTTTTTTCACTCAAAAACAAGTTCAGAGATGTTCAATATGGCCCCCTCCAGACACACGAGCAATATCAACCCGATACTCCAACTCGTTCCACACTCTCTGTAGCATATCAGGCGTAACAGTTTGGATAGCTGCTGTTATTTCTCGTTTCAAATCATCAATGGTGGCTGGGAGAGGTGGCCGAAACACCATATTCTTCACATACCCCCATAAGAAAAAATCGCAGGGGTAAGATCAGGGCATCTTGGAGGCCAGTGATGAAGTGCTCTGTCACGGGCTGCCTGGCGGCCGATCCATCGCCTCAGGTAGTTGACGTTCAGGTAGTTACGGACAGATAAGTGCCAATGTGGTGGAATTTGCAGCTCTCTGCTAGCTCTGCGAGTCGATTTTCCTGGGCTGCGAACAAATGCTTGCTGGATGCGTGCTACATTTTCGTCACTCGTTCTCGGCCGTCCAGAACTTTTCCCTTTGCACAAACACCCATTCTCTGCAAACTGTTTATACCAACGTTTAATACACCACCTATCAGGAGGTTTAACACCATACTTCGTTCGAAATTCACGCTGAACAACTGTCGTCGATTCACTTCTGCCGTACTCAATAACACAAAAAGCTTTCTGTTGAGCGGTCGCCATCTTAGCATCAACTGACACTGATGCCTAGTCAACAGCGCCTCAAGCGAACAAATGTACAACTAAATGAAACTTTATAGCTCCCTTAATTCGCCGACAGATAGTGCTTAGCTCTGCCTTTTGTCGTTGCAGAGTTTTAAATTCCTAAAGTTGTGGTATTCTTTTTGAATCACCCTGTATAATATTTGTCTGCTGCAGATTGCCGGCATACAGACAGGACATGTGCGAAAGAACAGATACCATCTTCATACATATTAACATACTTTATTATTCGTACCACGAGTTACTTCAAGTGCTCCGTCTCTGCTAATTTAACACAAAGTACTTGACGATGTACAGAACATAGAATCCCGTCTATCAATCGTTTTAACTTTTTGCTCTTTCATTGTCATTTAAAAGTTTAAATTTTTTCTACATGATACTATAACGTCGTTTTGTGGCAAGTGAGCAGCATCCGTTGCTTATGCGCCTTGAGAATTCTCGCCCCTCTCTTCTGTCATTCCCATTCACTTTAAAGGATTGTGGCCAAATATCGCTAGGCTGCCTCTTTTTACGTAAACAGCCATTGGACATGTTACCGTCCTTCATACCACGAACAAATAGCGAAGGGTAAACAGCGCTCACACCACGATTCTGCAGAACTCAGAGAGTTGTGATGACCGCAAAATGACACACCACAATGCTAAATGAAATGTCGCACTGTTCTCGAGTACTTCCGAGAACGACCGAATAAATCCGAGCGACAGGCCGGGCGTTGGTCCGCACGCGGCCCGCACATGCTGGACGCATGACGTTTGGCACGCCGTGGCCGGCCTGTCTTAGCGAATGCGGTACCCGTACACCCGATTTTTGAAACTTCCCCATTGCTTGCAAATATTGCACGATGGTGGAATGATCACAGTTCATCACATTCACCAGTTCTCGAGTACACTGACGGGGATCATTGTGGACTAGTGCGTTTGAACGATCTTTATCAGACCCCAAAGGTCTTCCTGAACGTGGAGAGCCATAACGATCATCTTTGTGACGCGGAAATCATTTTCTTACCATGTTATGTCCAATGGCAACATTCCCCTCCTCGATGCAATTGTATCTGGCTGCCTCCACTGCTGTCACCCCTCTATTGAACTCAATCGGAAGAATACATTAGAAATGTTCCGATTTCTCTACTTGGCACTCCATTTTCTAGCGTCTACAACTCCACTCACTATCTCCAAATGACAGTGTGCAGACTCAAATAGCTACTTGAAATAAAAAAAAAAGTAATCGATAAATAAACTCATAGCAATCGGAATACTAACATGCAAAACAGACACGCTGTGAACTTATGCATCAACTTAATACACTACTGGCCATTAAAATTGCTACACCACGAAGATGACGTGCTACAGACGCAACTCACCTCCTTCTACACACGCAATTTGGGCGAAATCGGTGTCTCCCGATTGGCGATCTTCCCTTGTTAGTCCACTGCATATTTCAGTCCAGCGTTTCGTCTTCCAGTGTTGAAGATATCATTACAGGTTGTAAAGATTTAGCTAACAATGGCAACTTCAGCAAACTCAGCAGTCGAAATGTTTATACGAATCCACCTAACAGTACGTTTGCGATGTCATCAGACCGTTGCCTAAGATCACATAATAGCGCTGACGTATTTTATGGAGGTTGTAGTAGGTAAGAGTTGTCTAATTTCAATCCCTGTTCTTTTCTGTTACATTTGTTTTTGTGCTTTTCAAGGGATGTAAATGTTAGCTGACAGAGTCTTTATAGCCTCTGATGATCTCTTCAGCACTGGAGGAAGAAACATTCGGTAGAGAAATATGCGATATTGCACTACCTCTGTTTGTAAGAAGTACGATGCATTGTTCCTTCAGACATGCATGCATGCATTGCGTGGTACTTCTTACAAACACAGGCACATCTACATCGTATTTATCCACCGATACCGGGATAGTGACTTTCCATTAAATGTCACCACCGTACGGGAATTACAGTAAGTGCACGACGAGATACGGAAGTTTGAGTCTGGTCACGACCCGTGCACGGATAGTCGAAATTGTAAAGACGACCGCTCGGGGCGAGCGGGAAATCCTGGCTCGAGTTCAGGTCTGGTAGAAATTTTCTGTGTCGTCATTCCATTCTACAGATGGAGGTTGCCCGTATTCGCAACTGAGACTACATTCCCTTTAGAGGAATATGCGTTGGACCACGTCGTAATAACAATAAAAAAAATCTCCAAGGACGTAAATTCCGGCCATGAGAGCCTTCATTGTATGATAGGTCGGTTGCGTGTTATATTATTTATTACTATTTTTGCTCTTACACAAGGGCATCTTCACATATTCATTACCCTGATGGCAACACGGTGAAGATCTGAAGCTCCGCTAGGACCTTCAGTGCCTTGCGATCAGGGCAAGTAATGTCTGAAGATGTTCACGTCTGATTAGCGAAACTAGTAATAAATCAAATAATACGCAATCTGTAGCCGTTTTATTAGTATATATATGCTCGATATTTTTCGTCATGTTCTTTTATATCTCGGATATCGTGAGTGGCTACAGAGCATTATTGTTGATAATGCCCACTTTCTGTGCAAAAACACCTTTCTTTCTTAATGATACATAATCTACTCGAAGCTATAAAGTGGCTTAACTAGCGTGTTCAAGGAGCACCATTCAACAAGAACTTAGAAAAAAAAAAGCTGTGTACGTTTCTAAAGACACCTTTGCATGCTTACTTTGGTCATACGTGTGCTGCGACTACCGTTTGTTACTGCTGTAAGGGCCGCTGGTCACTACTAGTCTATGGTACGCTAGGTCGTGTAGTACCTTTTCGTAAGCGCAGGTAACAAGAAGCAAGCTTTGCAAAGTAAGAAAGCGGGGGAATGATCTCTCCCTTGAGGTGACTCAGTAAATAAGTGCACACTCTAAGATCGGGACCTGATATGGCCAGTACAGAGGAAATTTACTAGAAGACAGGCGCGATTTATAGCTTTAGATGGTCGTGTGATGCTCGTCCGTTAGGAGAAGAACAACTCAGTTTTCTTCTTACCACATCGGAAAAATTGCAACCCGGAAGTGCACCAGGCGTGAACACACCAGACGTGAACAGTCTGCGCACCGTGAAATGGTCGTTACGGCTTATATTGTTATTGTTGTGCTCTTCAGTCCGGAGACTGTTTTGATACAGCTCTCTGTGCTTCCTCTCTGAATAACTACCGCAACCTACACTCATTTGAACCAGCTAACTGTATTCATGCCTAGGTTACCTCTACAATTTTTACAGCCCATACTTTTATTGCCAATTATTCTATTACTAATCTGACTATTCCTTGATGCTTCAGGATCAACTGATCCCTTCTTTAGTAAAAATGCGACATAAATGGCTTTTTTCCTAATTCGATTTACTACCTCCACGTTAGATATGCTATCTGCCTATCTAATCCTCAATAGCGCAACAATTCGAAAACTTTTACTCTCTTCTTGTCTGTCTACATGAAACGGAAAGTAATTATTTATTGTCGCGGAGCATATGGGAAAACCTGTATCAAGGAACCCAATGAATTAATAGTGAACAAAGATGTGCGTGAAGTGCAGTACCGTTCGTCTTTTGTGGATTTGCACGATTGGTTTTATCATAGCCGTGATCCGACAAAGGCAGACATCACTGAGCGTCGGTTTTGTCCCACATGAAGTGGGCTGAAAACGTAAAAACTGTTCTCATGGCTTCAGTAGCAAGCTTTTTTTGAGTAGTCTTCTGACTGGTTTGATGCAGCCCGCCACTAATTCCTCTCAAGTGCGAACTTCTTCGTCTCGGAACAACACTTGCAACCTACGTTCTCAATTATTTGCTAGATGTATTACAAGCTCTGTTTTCCTCTACAGTTTTTGCCCTCTACAGCTCCCTCTAGCATCATGGAAGTTATTCTGTGATGTCTTAATAGGTGTCTTACCATACCGTCCCTTCTTCCTGTCAGTGATTCCTATTTCCTCGGCGATTCTCTGAAGAACTTCTTCGTTCCTTACCTTATTACTCCACATAATTTTCAACATTCTTCTATTGCACCACATCTCAAATGCTTCGATACTCTTCTTTTCC
Source organism: Schistocerca nitens (assembly GCF_023898315.1). Lineage (NCBI taxonomy): Eukaryota > Metazoa > Arthropoda > Insecta > Orthoptera > Acrididae > Schistocerca > Schistocerca nitens. The sequence continues at coordinate 483,773,438 of NC_064620.1, read as the reverse complement.
GGTTTTCCCACAGTCTTTATTTCACTGCTATATAATGCTGTGCTCCAAACGTACATACTCAGAAATTTCTTCCTGAAATTAAGGCTATTTTGCTGTACACTCCATTCATCAAATCCTGTAATTCTTCTTCACTTTCACTCAGGATAGCAGTGTCACCAGCGAATCTTATCACTGATATTCTTTTACCTTGAATTTTAATTCCACTCTTGAGCGTTTCTTTTATTTCTGTGATCGCTGTTTCGATGTATAGATTGAACAGTAGAGGGGAAACACTGCGTCCCTGTCTTACGCCATTTTTAATCCAAGCACTTCGTTCTTGTTTTCCACACGTATTGTTCCCTCTTGGGTCTTGTACATATTGTATATTAACCGTCTTTCCATATAGCTCACCCCTATTTTTCTCAGTATTTCGAACATCTTGCATCATTTGACAGTGTAGAACGCTTTTTCCAGGTCGACAAATGCTTTGAACGTGTCTTGATTTTTCTTTACTCTTGCTTCCATTATCGACCTTAACATCAAAATTGCTTCTCTGCCTTTACTTTTGCTAAAGCTTCACTGATCGTCATCTAATACATCTTCAGTTTTCTTTCCATTCTTCTGCATATTATTTTTGTTAACGACTTGGATGTGTGAGCTGTTAAGCTAATTGCGCGATAAATCTCGCACTAGTAGGCTGCTCTTGCAGTCTTGGGAATAGTGTGAATGACGTGTTTCCGAAAGTCACATAGTGTATCACCAGATTCATACCCTCTACACACCTTTGTCAATAGACGTTTTGTTGCTACTTCCCTCAATGATTTTAGAATTTCTGGTGGAATGTTATCTATCCGTTCTGCCTTATTGATCTTAAGTCATCCAAAGCTCTTTCAATCAGATTTGAATACTGGGTCCTCTATCTCTTCTATATCGCCCACTGTTTTTTCTTGGCCGGCCTGAGTGGTCGAGCGGTTCTAGGCGCTACAGTCTGGAACCGCGCGACCGCTACGGTCGCAGGTTCGAATCCTGCCTCGGGCATGGATGTGTGTGATGTCCTTGGGTTAGTTAGGTTTAAGTAGTTCTAAGTTCTAGGGGACTACTGACCTCAGAAGTTAAGTCCCATAGTGCTCAGAGCCATTTGATCCATTTTTTTTTGTTTTGTTTTTTCTTCTATCGGACAAGCGCATCTCCTCATAGCGACCTTCAATGTACTCTTTCCACCTACCAGCTCTCTCCTCTGGATTTAACAGTGGGATTCCCATTGAACTCTCAATGTTAACACCCTTATTTCTAATTTCACCGAGGGTTGTTGTGAATTTTCTATATTCTGAGTCATTCCTTCCAACATTTTCGATTTATTCACATTTTTCATGCAACCATTTCGCCTTCTCTATCCAGAACCTTAAAATATAAGGTACTAATGATAGTGCTAAAGGAGGTCCTACACACCATATGAACGGCACAGAATTTTAGAGGACGCTGAAGTAGCTGTCTGGCACTTCTGATCCTATAGTGCACTTTCTTTAAATCTTTTTGGTGATTAATGTACATGCCATGCAGAAAGAACACCACAGTGTGAATGGTATTCCCGATAATTAAATACGAGCTGAGAACTCACAGCGTACATGGGAAATGAACCCAACTAGAAGTCCAATGTGTAATTCCTTAAAAATCTCTTTATAAGTAGCTGTGTTTTCTGATGCGAGGATAGTAGAGATACTAGTGGGAAAGTTGCTGCTTCAGTTTGATTACTGCATTGCCTGTAGTTACTTGCTGATTGCGATAAAACTCTCACAAAAAAGCGATGTAAATCACTTACTGATAATCACACGAACAAGTTGTGTTGTGTCTTGGGAAGGTGACGGGAGAGATTTCAGTGACGGAAGCACGTCCTTATGATGCTGTCTATCAAAAGAAAAATCCGTAAACCCTCATATTGTACAGGCAAAAAGCTGCTCATTGTAATCTTTTACTAAAGATGGGTGGTTTCGATCTGACAAGCAAATCGTCATCAGATCTAAATTGGTAAAAAGAACTGGTCGCGACAGAATAAAAATTACATCAATATAACACTATAAAAGCACGGCAACGGTACTATAAACAGTAATAAAATATTATAAACTTATTGAGAAATACAGTAGTGGGCTTATTATGTATGTCGCTGGCTACAGTCTGCTCCTACCACTATCCGTCTATGGCCAACCGAAGTGATAAATGCATTCGGGTTAGTGGAGCGAGGAAGCACATGAGGCTTTTTGCATGTACTGGAGAACGTCATGCTAAATAAGGGTAGTTCGAAAATTCATTCTCTTCATTAAGATTCTTGTCAGGTTCTTTTTTTTAGCAATATAAATTTCGAATTCTTCAAGCACATCAAGATACCGCCCCTTGCTTGCTCTACGCTAAACCTAGGTGTTGCTGCCGATACCAGTGATTTTATTGTTAGGTATTGACAAAAGTTCGTTGAAGCGAGCCTTAATTGTTCGAACCATCTACCCACCAAAAAAAATTTTATTTTTTGCAGTCATCACACATGTTAGTTTATAAGTACCAGAGTTTAAATATCTAATTCACTGTGAGATGTAATGGCGAATACTGAGTATAAAAGAATTTTTTGTTCTGAAGGAAGCTTTTAAATTTGCTTACGTAGGAATCTGTGCCACAGTATGTCATGCTGTTGAAATTTCAGTCGCCAGTCCTTTATTTGGGTTCTTGTTGTTTGCGTTTTAATTATCTGTATACAGTCTTAACACCCACTGCAACACTGAATTAAAAAAGGACTACTTATATTATGTGGAATGAGGTGATTTCGCATGCTTTATAATATCGGTTCATGTAGGTTTACTGAAGATGCTGAATACACATTTCTTAAGAAACCTGCCTGATACCTTTCTTACTCCCGTAAAATAAAATTATTGTCTGGTATTGAAGTACTCGATTTTTAACTAAAGGATGTTTTCGAAAAAAACTTAATTTCTTTAAAATCATTCAGAAAAATATCTGCAATAGTGCGAATCACATTGTTTCCCGTAGCAAAACTGTCAACCGGTTGCTATTTGTTGTTATTCAATGCGAAAAAATTGAAATATACTGCAAACAAAATGGGAAGCAAACTTTATCGCTATGATCCTCAGTCTGCTGATAATGTGTGAGGTGTAACATTATGAAACAATATGTGTGTAGTGTGTGATGCGACTCAGAGTGAGATATAAATAAACAATGTATCCTTTTACATTATTAAATAACATATCTGTAAAACAATACTATACATGAGGCATAAACCGAATGACGTTGAACTGATTTAAACAGTGTAATTATTCCATGTTTAATCTTGTGAACTGAAACTGGAGTAAACTGAACTGCCATTCTTTATAAATCGTTGTCAGTGCTGCAGTCCTGAACAATGCAAGTGGTGTGGTTACGGAAACGCTACCAGATAAATGAGCTGCCAAAACTGATATTGTATAACAGTATTTTAATGAACTTCAACCAAATTAATTAGAAGGCCAAAACTGTAAACTAAATAAGCTGTCCTGTGACAGCAGTGCAGCAAGCTGGGCTCCAATACAAGACGTTACAATATGTTAGTAGCAATTCCAACACACAAAACTCACAGAATACAGATGCAACATAATAACAAATTGAATTTTGAAAAATAAATAACCAAAAATGTTTATATAAAAATGCCCTGCTAATTTACGTATGCAAACTGACTAAAGGGACTTCCAAACACTGTATAGTACGCACGCTACTGGAACACTGCACTATAAAAAATTGAACTATCTGCATATGAAATGAAACTGGAAATGAATTTTATCCGAACTGACCTGGTCGTGAAGTTTGAAAAAGAACACCTAACTATAAGTGATCATAATTTTCGACTGCACGGCAGCTGGCCCTAGCTAATTTTCATAGCTTACCATTGGCTAAGGACATTAAAAATACAGCATAGCAGCATGTAAGCTAATCGGGAATAAAACCTAAGAAGATCATCCTATACCTAAGAAGATCATGCTTTACCTTTTAAACACCTGTTTCCCCTCTGTACAATGCGCAAAAGAAACGATAAGAAGTAATGACATTTCGTGAGGAGACAATGGAATTTGAATTTGTTTAGTGATTGAAAGTAATTTATATTTTAAAAACTGTGCTACAAAATCTGATAGTCATTCCTCAACAATTACAATGATCCATACAAAAATTATAGTTTACAAAAATTTCTCTGCTATGAAGTTAATTACTGAAAACGGTAAAGGATTGGAAAACTATAACCTCTGAGTGGAAGCCATGTGAGTAGATGACTTCACTTGATCATGTTTGAACGACGAAACTAAATAACCGAAATCAATAAAGGAAATCCTACTAAAGCTTTCCGTTACTAAGACACATCATAATTTATTGGTGAATGATGCAACGAGCCACAGATATTTTTAAAAATTTTATTTTAGTGCCATAAATGGTTTTGAGCTACGATGCCAGATGATTAATAACGGAAAAATATTTACACTGTAAGAGTCAACTTATTATTAGAAGACTGTAAGAAAAATTGTTTTCAGGATGGTTTCTTTTTCTACTTTAAACAGTCAGAGTAAATTTTGATGACAAACTTTAGAGCCAACTAACTGCACACTATAAGTCAGACATACATGTACACGCATTTATTTTTACTGAGTTTGATTATTATTACTGTTTGTAGGTTAGTTCCAGAAGAGGTAGAGGGTGGGCTGAGAGCAACACATTTGTTCACCATAATAGTTCATATTTATATAATTTTTACTGACACATCGACCTGGAAGCCACATGGACCAAAACAAAACGAAGCACCACCTACTGGAACTTACATAGGTGAATAGAAATATTTTAGATTATATCTAAACAAATGCAAGCACTTCAGCATATTGTTATTAATGATGGAACTTATAAAGTGCACTAAGTACTTAAATATTCTTGTGCAATGTAGTCGTAAACGATATGCTGTTGAACAAAACATATATGGAACTGAAAATATTACCCATCTGAAGATGGGCATGGTAGCCTAAAACCGATTATTGGAGTAAAATAAAACATTTTAAAAAGTGTATGTGACTGGTTGCGTCAGTCAACAACTATCATTAACAATCATGTTTCACTACATCCAGTATGGATATCATAACATAATAATCACGTGAAATCAAGGAATGCAGCAATAACTGTACCTGATAATCTTCATTTCTGAAATTAATCTTTAACAAATCGCAGTTCAAAATTTATCCTTCTCTGTAACTTTATCCCTGTGCTTTGCAAGCTGTTTTAGACCGCTCAGTAGTGCACCTGACACTCGATTCCCGCAACAGGTTCTCTTGGAATGCTGCAGCAAGACATTGCTACTAGCAACCAAAGATTACATTTGTACTCGAAACATCTGCGGAACAACATATCGACTTTCACAACCTCGGGTAGAAAAATATCCATAATACACATATGAAATTCAATACATAGAATGAAAACAGAACATACATGACGCTTCTTGAATATCAAAAAAACTTAGAAGTCTTACATTACCCCCATCCACATTACCGATTAGGATTTCGCAGGATGTTTCTTACAAATAGGAAGGAAGAAATAACTAATTCTGACAGAAAATCGTAGGAAAGATATAAAAGAAGTATTTACATTGAAATCCTGAACAAAAGTATGATTAGAATGACTTTGACAGTAAGAAAAAGTTATTAAATTTCCAATACATAACATACTAATAATGAAATTAGATATTTGATTACATGAGTTATGTGAGCATAGAATATGACCTAACTAAAAAATATTTCAGTAGCAAAAGATGTAGAACAATGTGAAACCGATTTCCAGTCGGTGCAGGCGCAGCAAGATAAGTGGAATGTGTTCATTAATGATACTCCACCAATCAATTATTTGCAATTATGCAACTGCTGATAGCTCATACATACCACCAGACCAGTACTGTAATTTATAATGCCATGAATGTCCAGTTCCTTTCTGATGACAGCACAAGTCATCAAATTTGCATATTGAATAGCACATTATTCAGTCGATTTGTAACAATTCCCTTTGTCACAGGTGTGTGTGTGTTTTGGCAGTGATAGTAATATCCCTGGCAAGTCCACAAGGCTTATATGAAACATAATGGGACATTATTTTACAATCCAATACTGAGTAAGCTGTACAATTCATAAGAGAATGTTTGAAACATGAGGAGTGACATGTATGATAACATATGCCTAAACTGATATAAGTAAATTTTTCTTAGACACTTAGAGCAAAAATCCTAGCATAATCATCCATAAGCGATAATGTAAATCTGCACATGCAGCGTAATCATAAAAGTAGAAACAAGCAAAAAATGATATTCCTAGGTACTGTAAAAGTAAAATGATTCAGCTGTTACAAAACAAATGGGAAATGAAAACATACATAGCAGTAAACGTCAAAATATTAACTATTAATAATTAATGGTAAGAAAGAATGAAAAGAAAATATTCTTTGTGTGCACAACCTAAGATGATTTTGTTTGGCTAATTTACCCAACTACACACAGAACAAAAACCACTACTAACCACTACAAACATACATACAGCACATATAAGGACAGGGAACGAACTAACAGAATTGGCTTTAAGAAAACTCTTGTAAGAAGGTCGTTAGTCACAAATTAGTCACACAAAAATATATTGAAATATTGTTCTATGCTAACAAAGAAAATGGGAAAAAGGTAAATCTGGTACAACCAAATAAACTTAACTTACTGATGTCACCCTCAGCATTTCTTATTAAATAGTATCATTACGGAAGCAGAATAGGTCTTCAATAAAGATAGTACTAAGAAAAAAGACACAATTTAAGTAAGGAACATATCCCTTCATGTACTGAACTTATAAGAACTCACATTTCCTTGTTTACCTCATATAACATCTTCCATTATAAACATGTTGTTGTTGTGGTCTTCAGTCCTGAGACTGGTTTGATGCAGCTCTCCATGCTACTCTATCCTGCGCAAGCTTCTTCATCTCCCAGTACCTACTGCAACCTACATCCTTCTGAATCTGCTTAGTGTATTCAGCTCTTGGTCTCCCTCTACGATTTTTACCCTCCACGCTGCCCTCCAATACTAAATTGGTGATCCCTTGATGTCTCAGAACATGTCCTACCAACTGATCCCTTCTTCTAGTCAAGTTGTGTCAAAAACTTCTCTTCTCCCCAATCTTATTCAATACTTCCTCATTAGTTACGTGATCTACCCACCTAATCTTCAGCATTCTTCTGTAGCACCACATTTCTAACGCTTCTATTCTCTTCTTGTCTAAACTATTTATCGTCCATGTTTCACTTCCATACATGGCTACACTACATACAAATACTTTCAGAAACGACTTCCTGACATTTAAATCTATACTCGATGTTAACAAATTTCTCTTCTTCAGAAACGCTTTCCTTGCCATTGCCAGTCTACATTTTATATCCTCTCTACTTCGACCATCATCAGTTATTTTGCTCCCCAAATAGCAAAACTCCTTTACTACTGTAAGTGTTTCATTTCCTAATCTAATTCTCTCAGCATCACCCAACTTAATTTGACTACATTCCATTATCCTTGATTTTATTTTGTTCTTGTTCATCTTATATCCTCCTTTCAAGACACTGTCCATTCCGTTTAACTGCTCTTCCAAGTTCTTTGCTGTCTCTGACAGAATTACAATGTCTTCGGCGAACCTCAAAGTTTTTATTTCTTCTCCATGGATTTTAATACCTACTCCGAATTTTTCTTTTGTTTCCTTCACTGCTTGCTCAATATACAGATTGAATAACAGCGGGGAGAGGCTATAACCCTGTCTCACTCCCTTCCCAACCACTGCTTGCCCTTCATGTTCCTCGACTCTTATAACTGCCATCTGGTTTCTGTACAAATTGTAAATACCCTTTCGCTCCCTGTATTTTACCCCTATCACCTTCAGAATTTGAAAGAGAGTATTCCAGTCAACATTGTCGAAAGGTTTCTCCAAGTCTACAAATGCTAGAAACGTAGGTTTGCCTTTCCTTAATCTAGCTTCTAAGATAAGTCGTAGGGTCAGTATTGCCTCACGTGTTCCCATATTTTTACGAAATCGAAACTGATCTTCCACGAGGTCGGCTTCTACTAGTTTTTCCATTCGTCTGTAAAGAATTCGCGTTAGTACACTCCTGGAAATTGAAATGAGAACACCGTGAATTCATTGTCCCAGGAAGAGGAAACTTTATTGACACATTCCTGGGGTCAGATACATCACATGATCACACTGACAGAACCACAGGCACATAGGCACAGGCAACAGAGCATGCACAATGTCGGCACTAGTACAGTGTATATCCACCTTTCGCAGCAATGCAGGCTGCTATTCTCCCATGGAGACGATCGTAGAGATGCTGGATGTAGTCCTGTGGAACGGCTTGCCATGCCATTTCCACCTGGCGCCTCAGTTGGACCAGCGTTCGTGCTGGACGTGCAGACCGCGTGAGACGACGCTTCATCCAGTCCCAAACATGCTCAATGGGGGACAGATCCGGAGATCTTGCTGGCCAGGGTAGTTGACTTACACCTTCTAGAGCACGTTGGGTGGCACGGGATACATGCGGCTGTGCATTGTCCTGTTGGAACAGCAAGTTCCCTTGCCGGTCTAGGAATGGTAGAACGATGGGTTCGATGACGGTTTGGATGTACCGTGCACTATTCAGTGTCCCCTCGACGATCACCAGTGGTGTACGGCCAGTGTAGGAGATCGCTCCCCACACCATGATGCCGGGTGTTGGCCCTGTGTGCCTCGGTCGTATGCAGTCCTGATTGTGGCGCTCACCTGCACGGCGCCAAACACGCATACGACCATCATTGGCACCAAGGCAGAAGCGACTCTCATCGCTGAAGACGACACGTCTCCATTCGTCCCTCCATTCACGCCTGTCGCGACACCACTGGAGGCGGGCTGCACGATGTTGGGGCGTGAGCGGAAGACGGCCTAACGGTGTGCGGGACCGTAGCCCAGCTTCATGGAGACGGTTGCGAATGGTCCTCGCCGATACCCCAGGAGCAACAGTGTCCCTAATTTGCTGGGAAGTGGCGGTGCGGTCCCCTACGGCACTGCGTAGGATCCTACGGTCTTGGCGTGCATCCGTGCGTCGCTGCGGTCCGGTCCCAGGTCGACGGGCACGTGCACCTTCCGCCGACCACTGGCGACAACATCGATGTACTGTGGAGACCTCACGCCCCACGTGTTGAGCAATTCGGCGGTACGTCCACCCGGCCTCCCGCATGCCCACTATACGCCCTCGCTCAAAGTCCGTCAACTGCACATACGGTTCACGTCCACGCTGTCGCGGCATGCTACCAGTGTTAAAGACTGCGATGGAGCTCCGTATGCCACGGCAAACTGGCTGACACTGACGGCGGCGGTGCACAAATGCTGCGCAGCTAGCGCCATTCGACGGCCAACACCGCGGTTCCTGGTGTGTCCGCTGTGCCGTGCGTGTGATCATTGCTTGTACAACCCTCTCGCAGTGTCCGGAGCAAGTACGGTGGGTCTGACACACCGGTGTCAATGTGTTCTTTTTTCCATTTCCAGGAGTGTATTTTGCAGCTGTGACTTATTAAACTGATAGTTTGGTAATTTTCACATCTGTCAACACCCGCTTTCTTTGGGATTGGAATTATTATATTCTTGTTGAAGTCTGAGGATATTTCGCCTGTCACATACATCTTGCTCACCAGATGGTAGAGTTTTGTGAGGCCTGGCTCTCCCAAGGCTGTCAGTAGTTCTAATGGAATGTTGTCTACTCCCAGGGCCTTGTTTCGACTCAGGTCTTTCAGTGCTGTGTCAAACTCTTCTCGCAGTATCATATCTCCCATTTCATCTTCATCCACGTCCTCTTCAATTTCCATAATACTGTTCTCAAGTAGATCACCCTTGCATAGACCCTCTATATACTCCTTCCACCTTTCTGCTTTCCCTTCTTGGCTTAGAACTGGGTTTTCATCTGAGCTCTTGATATTCATACCACTGGTTCTCTCTTCCCCAAAGGTCTCTTTAATTCTCCTGTAGGCAGTATCTATCTTCCCCTAGTGAGATAAGCCTCTCCATCCTTACATTTGTCCTCTAGCCATCCCTATTTAGCCATTTTGCACTTCCTGTCGATCTCATTTTAGAGACGTTTGTATTCCTTTTTGTCTGCTTCATTTACTGCATTTTTTATATTCTCTCCTTTCATCAATTAAATTCAATATTTCTTCTGTTACCCAAGGACTTCTATTAGTCCTCGTCTTTTTACCTACTTGATCCTCTGCTGCCTTCACTACTTCATCCCTAAAAGCTACCCATTCTTCTTCAATTGTATTTCTTTCCCCCATTCCTGTCAATTGTTCCATAATGATCTCCCTGAAACTCGGTAGAACCTCTGGTTCTTTCAGTTTATCCAGGTCCGATCTCCTTAAATTCCCACGTTTTTGTGGTTTCTTCAGTTTTAATCTACAGTTCATAGTCAATAGATTGTGGTCAGAGTGCACATCTGCCCCTGGAAATTTCTTACAATTTAAAACCTGGTTCCTAAATCTCTGTCTTACCATTATACAATCTATCTGATACCTTCTAGTATTTCCAGGATTCTTCCATTTGTACAACCTTCTTTTATGATTCTTGAACCAAGTGTTAGCTATGATTAAGTTATGCTCTGTGCAAAATTCTACCAGGCGGCTTCCTCTTTCATTTCTTACCCCGAATCCATATTCACCTACTACGTTTCCCTTTTCCTACTGACGAATTCCAGTCACCCATGACTATTAAATTTTCGCCTCCCTTCGCTATCTGAGTAATTACTTTTATTTCATCATACATTTCTTCAATTTCTTCGTCATCTGCTGAGCTAATTGGCATTTAAACTTGTACTACTGTGGGATTCGTATCTATCTTGGCCACAATAATGCGTTCACTATGCTGTTTGTAGTAGCTTGCCCGCATTCCTATTTTCCTATTCATTATTAAACCTACTCCTGCATTACCCCTATTTGATTTTGTTTTTATAACCCTGTATTCACCCGACCAGAAGTCTTGTTCCTCCTGCCACCGAACTTCACTAATTCCCACTATATCTACCTTTAACCTATCCATTTGCCTTTTTAAATTTTCTAACCTACCTGCCCGATTAAGGGATCTGACATTCCACGCTCCGATCCGTAGAACGCCAGTTTTCTTTCTCCTGATAACGACGTCCTCTTGAGTAGTCCCCGCGCGGAGATCCGAATGGGGGACTATTTTACCTCCAGAATATTTTACACAAGAGGACGCCATCATCATTAACCAAACAGTAAAACTGCATGCCCTCGGGAAAAATTACGGCTGTAGTTTCCCCTTGCTTTCAGCCGTTCGCAGTACCAGCACAGCAAGGCCGTTTTGGTTAGTGTTACAAGGCCAGATCAGTCAATTATCCAGCCTGTTGCCCCTGCAATTACTGAAAAGGCTGCTTCCCCTTCTCAGGAACCACGCGATTGTCTGGCCTCTCAACAGATACCCCTCCGTTGTGGTTGTACCTACGGTACGGCTATCTGTATCGCTGAGGCACGCAGGCCTCCCCACCAACGGCAAGGTCCATGGTTCATGGGGGGCCATTATAAACATGTACTACTTATTACCATTATCTCTTGTATTTTCTCCTCATTTCTCACATTACTATAGTTTCATATGCCTTTAGTTTCATACACATTTGACCACTACAAAATAATGTCTTTACTTCCTTCCCTTGTTACCTCTGTCAACATTCTACATCTCACATCTTCAAATAACATCTTTACTTCATTATCATACTTCCTCAGTTAATACTCCTCAGTACCATATTATTCATTTGCCTCCATATTAGGGTTCTGTACCTCAATCGGTAAAAATGGAATCCTTATAGAATGACTTTGTTGTCTGTCTTCTGACTGTTGAAAACATTTTTCTTAGCAACAGGTACAAGTATCGAGCTGAAATCTGTGTCACACATTAAGGTCCACAGTCTCTAGGCGATGTAAAAAAGTGAGTTTTTCAGTCAGTGAAATCAAAAGATATCGCCATTTATGTCACATATTTTGACACTCGTAAACTCACTCATTAAAACCTATAGGGTACTTCCCCTTGAGGCAGGTCATGAAGTTTGGCAGGAAGGAAGATTTCACAGTACAAATAAAGGAAACGAATCATGCAAGAAATATTTCTTTTGCCATTTCTAATCCAACTTCAAACTTGAAAATAAAATACTATCTTAAGTCATATAATCCTGGGACCGATACCTTGCAAGTATCAATTTCGGTAACAGGCTAAAATCATCGGGATACTTGATTCCCGCAGTGGTTGGACTATATCCTGCTCACAAGATGACTAACAGAAGTGGCGTAAGACTCGTCAGTCTGTGTCGATGCTTCGATCTTCAGATAATGTCAACATTTTACAAACACAAGCCAAGTAAACGGAAGACTTGGCCATCACCAGGCAGGCAGTGTGTGTGGAGAGAAACAGCCTGATCATGTAGCAATCTCTAGGAGAGCAATTAAGGAAATAATGAATCTTAAAGTACAGATAAGTGCCCAGTTTGATTCGGATCATTAACTCTCCAAGATCAAAATGAATTTCATCCCTCTCAATAAGGCCGTGAATACATATATATAAATAAAATTTGTACGGAACCCTCAGGGTGAGATCCTACTCGCACCTGAAAAGATTTATTTTATCATTTTATTTCTTAAAAATCATCTACAATACAAACAGTGTGATGGATCAAAATTGTTGTATCGGTTTTTGTGTCATCGCGATTTAATTTCATCATTTCAATCTATTGTAATAGCCGTTTGAAAGTTAGATAACTCAAGGAAAAACATGTGATATTTATCATTTCATTGTAACTAAAGTCTCTGGTGATGAATATGTTCTAGAAAAAATTTGCACTGTGTCCAGCCATGCAAGTATTCGACAGAGATGGCAAAGATCATCCGCGCATTGTTGGCCGACAGCACAGCTTTGGCGCGTCAGATACCATCCTGGGCGAGTTGACTGCTGGAAGAACAACTAACGGCCACGAGATTATGTATTTCAGTTGCTAAGAAATAATGGTAGCGCCCTACATTTGTCTGAAGGGGTTTTGAATTAGTCGCTAAGGAGGAGCTGTGGTACTGGATGTGAGCTACGACATGTTTACAAGTGTTGTTTGTGCTGGATACCTACCTGGATTAAATTGTATTGATTATTTCGTCCGTGGGAGATTTTCCATGATTTTGTTAAAGAAATAGAGGAAATTGTTTTCGAAGTGAGCTGCGAAGGTTGCAATAAGTTGTCTAGGGCATGACGAGTACTGTGTAATCATTTTCTGAATCTTGTCAGAGTCGGGCTGCTCGTATTATATGTGACATTTAACTAAAGTTCAAGTGATTTTAAGTTGGTACGGGCTTAGCCAAGAGTGACTTGTACGCTGTATCATTATTTTGTAATAGAATTCACGAGTCTTTAAAATACGACTTTGACTGCAGTAATTTTGTCTGAAGCGGTCCGTGCTGTGTTGCCTGAGATATTAGTTAGTGCACACACCACTGGGTTTGGGTGTTGCAAATGGTTAAGGGAGATTTATGAAGGCACACTCTAAGGTAGCTGAGTGTCATATGTGAAGGCGAATTTTTGAGCATAGAGTCATATTACGAGATAGTAACGTTTGTGTTTGTAGAGTAATTGCTTATCGAACATTATTCCCGGAGCTTGGGATTCAACAGTTGTTATCCTGTCGAAATTTATTATTGCTCTATATCTTTCGTTTTAACTAACCTTCCTTCAATTTTTTATGATGCACACCATTACAATAATCATTATTTTCCACATTGTTTGCTGATCCTCCAAAAAATTTTGTCATTTTATGTCCACATTTTACTTTACTGAAATCCACCTGTTCATCTTGACTACACAATGAAAAGGTCCGTAACAACTTCTGCCTACAATATTCTGTACTTTTCCTTACATCTTCTCTTCCTTATCTCTATTTCTCTTTATTTCATAATTCTCTGATCATCAATCCTTGTCTTACTTTATGCATTTCATAATTAACTATTGTTCTGACCTATTGCGTCGTCATTTCACTAATTACCTGATACTTTTCCTCTTCACTGTCCATCAAAACGAATGAAATCATCCAGTAATCACTTCTCACTCTCAAACAAACACATCGCGGAACACACTCACTTCTCAGTTGTTCTCTTCTACATACTTGCGATGCATCATTAATTCCTTCCTATCTTCAATCATTGTTTCTAAACATCAACAAAGTACTCAAAATTTCTTTGTTATTACTGTTCAAATTACACAGCCCGAAACCAATTTAATTAATACATTGCCACACTACCACGCCGTTCTTGCTTTCCACAAATAGTTATCTTAATCTTGTTGATTTTCAAATACTCGTCTGCCACTGACTTACTTTGTCAACATCAGGCAGTATGTCACTTTAGGATAATGTAGACGAATCAGGTTATAACTAGTCTAAATTTAATCTGGATAATTCGACAGATCAAGAGTTGTTTCTGACGGATACAAAGGATAGTAGAAGAGTAGGAAGCAGCGCAGAAAAATAAAGATAAAAAAAAGCACTGCAACAGCTTGGATCCCTACGGACTTCGCCGCAAATTTTCATTTTTTCTTTTTTGCGAAAATTATTGATTGTTTTAATCGTCATGAAACGCTGGCAACTGTATGCTCCTGCCTTCGAGAGAAATTTTGTTTCAGAGAGTGTCGGCCTACGTGCCGTAACTTTCTATATTCATTTGAACTGTTTGCGTCAGAATGACCAAAATCATGAGCATTTCTAACTCTATTGCGTTTTCTTTTGCTCTGTGTAAGCTGATCAAATTTCATATTCACTCTCCGTTTCTGTTGCTAGTTAACTTTCATCTGACGATTCGCAGTTTGTTTCAAAGCTCTACATTTTGCTGCTTCCGGAAAATGAACCAGTAAATTATTCTCTGAACTCCTGTCTGTGCTGGCCGACAGATGTTACTTTTACAGTATGTTTGTCATCTTCCGCAGAAATACTACCCAATTGTTCTTTCACTGTTTCTGATTGTAATTTCAGTACTCCATTTTGCTCATGTGTTTCAGGAATTGTAACACGGGCTTGCACGTTCTGTTCATTTACTTGAGTGATCACAGCACCCAGCTCTTTGGTCTGAAATTGATTTGTTTCAATATTTTAAAGCGTGTCGCTTACCTTTTTATCTGTTTCCGAATGCGTTTCGTTCTGTCGACGCTGTTCTACCTCATTATTATAGGATCTGGTCTCAATACGGTTCCTTGTTGACTGAAAGTTATCATGAATCCCTTTCTCAATCTGAGCTGGCAAATTTTCTAACATCACTTTTATCTCTTCATGTGACCCATTCATCGTCTTTTCCACTAACATATTATACTAATTCAGTGACTAAATAAATTCTATCTGTTTCCTTTCCTTTCCTTCCAGTTTCTTATTTATAGCAACAATTCTACGGTAGTGGCATAATCAGATTCAACAGTAGTGGCAGCAAAAGGCGATGCAGATACAGTTTCGGTAGTCATGATGTCAATTTGTAACAAAAATGAATACAGTACAACAGCTGTCAATTGTACACTGAACACCAAGAGAATAAATTGTCCTAAGTAATGTACAACTGAAAAATCCTGTATATGTCAAATAGAAGTGCAGAGAATCTACACACAATGACCTCAGACTGCACAATTGCTTTTCACCAAAACCACACAGAGGTTACGCAAATAACCCAACAAATTCTCAGAAATAATACAAATTATAGAATACGAATGACAGTACACAAAGAACATAAAAAATTATTACACTAATATTAGCCAGCAAAGCAGCGCATGCTTAAATTGTTATACAAGGCGGTTACTGTATCTTCACTAGCGTGACAGTACCTCTACCTGACCGTAAAATCACAAAATTTCCTAAAATCTCACTTCCTAGGCAAAGGATTCGCCAAATCTAACTTCTCTATGTTTAATCTTATTAACTGAAATTGGAGTAAACTGAACTGCTGTTCTTTATAACTCGTGTACCTGTGTTTTAATCGCGAAGAATGCTAGTGGTGTAGTTAGGAAAACTGAAATTGTTTAACAGTATTGTAATTATCTTCCAACAAATTAATTAGAAGGCCAAAACTGTGAACTAAATAAGCTGTCCTGTGATAGTGCTAGAGTGAGTAGGGCTACAATTCGTGACGTTGCAATATGTGACTTGTAATTCCAACATACAAAACTAACAGAATAAAGATGCTACATAATAACAAATTCAATTTCGAAAAATAAATAACTAAAAATGTTTCTATAAAAATGCCCCATGAATTTACGTATGCAAGCTGACTAAATAGAGTTCCAAACACTGAATAGTACTCACGCTACTGTAACATTACACTATAAAAAATATAACTATCTGCATTTGATGAAATCTGAACTGAATTTTATCCAGTCAGAGCTGGTCGTGAATTTTGAAAAGAAACAACTAACTATAAATGATCTTACTTTTTTGAGTGAGTGGGAGCTGGTCCTAGCTAATTTTCATGGTTTACCTACGGCAACGGAAACTCGATACTGCTCTAAGTAATGAACATAAAAAATACAGCCCAGCAGCAAGAAAGCTGAAAGGACTGAAAATCTTGCTCAGTGCAGTGCGCGGGCAAGCAGCTATTTTAAATAGAGTTTGCTTCACCTTTTAAGCAACTGCTTTCCGCTCTGTACCATGCGGCAACACACATAATCAGCAGAATCATATTCTTTCTTTAGTAGAGAGTGGTGAACTTTGAATTTACTGAATGATTAAAAGTAATTAATCCTTTACAAAGCTGTATTACGAAACTGATAGCATTCCTCAACAATTGCAATGATCTTTAAAAAAATTATCATTTATCGCAAAATTTGTCTGCCATGAAATTAATTACTGAAAAAGGTAAAGGAGGGCAAGCCATGTGAATAGATGACTCAATCACGTGTGAACACTGAAATCAACTAACCTAAACTGGTAAAGGAAATTCGTAATGAGACTTTCCGTTATTGAAACACATCATAATTACGCGCAAAGAGCATTGCAACAACAACAGTACTCTTCACTTCTGAAATTAATCTTTACTAAATCATGTTTCAAAATTCATCCTTCCCTGTATCTTTATCTCAGTGCTCTGAAAGCTATTTCAGACCGCTGAGCAGCATAGCCAATCCCAGACTCCTTATTTAGCCTCTCCTTGAAAGCTACAGCGACGACAATGTTACTACCAACCAAAGATCACTTTGCTTGTAACATATCGACTTTAACAACCTCTGTCTGAAAAAGCTCCAATATATACATAAGAATATGACACACAACTTTTCTCGAATAGCAAAAATAAGCTAGAAAGCTGACGACAGACTGGCCGTTCAGGAGGTGGACGTTCCAGTTTTTATCTTGACCTCCTGATTTAGGTTTTCTGTGGTTTCCCAAAATTGTTTCAGGCAAATGCTGCGATGGTTCCAAATTATAAGACACCGCCGACAAACTGCCCCATCCTTGTCCAACTGGACTAAGGAAGTTGATGGCTGTACACATTGACAACGCTTTTTTTTGTTGTTTTTAAATACCATGACATGTCCTGTGTCGTCGTAAAAGTGATCTACGAATGAATAAAACTGCTACATCAACAACTACTACTATTAATAGTAACAATAAACGATTCTTTCATCGATGTGATAGGTATATTAAATTGACCAATTCATACAGTATACCAGATGTCTATGTACAGGTGTTAAAACTGTTAAAAAAAACTGTTAAGTCCAATAGTCCGCAGCAGCTGTTTTTATCCGTTGCTTGACAGGAATATAGTTTAATCGGTTAAGCGATGACAGTTCGTGATTTCAACACAGACTGGACAATCATCATTGATAATGGTTTAACCAACTGATGGGTGAGAACTTTGCCTAGCCACACCAACTGTTACTCTCAACATTCTGTAATAGCTCCCTGTACCACATGACATTGCATTAAATACACCAAAAGATGCATCTTAAAAGTTGCGAAACCGTTTGGTGAGTCTCAAATCGACTTCAACAAAAACGGCTACTGCAAACTATTTACATTTTATTGGTTCTAACATCGGTATATATACACCTGATATACTCTATGAATTGGTCAATCAGTTACGTATAACTACTTTAGCCGTGGCTGCCCTAGTTTTAAAATTATACTGAATGTGACAGGATATAATGATTTACTGGGAAAACGTATTCTGACGTTTCTCTGTAAACCGTAACATCATCGGTCTCACACTTTCTAGGAAGACAAGTCGCGTGTCCATCGGGCTAAAAGTGTAACTACTTAGTTGACCTCCAAATTTCTGGAGATTTCACCTCTAAAAACATTTATAGTCCCGCGTAATAACTCACATAACGTCAGACATACAAATGACATGGACGACCTGTGAAGACTGTAATGGTATCGGTGGCTGGATATTGAGATCTCCTGCATCCACAAGTATGTCCACTACGGCGATGTTTCAGAGAAAATGGCGCGCTTTGTCTGGTGAGGTTACAGGATTCCGTATGTTGTGTACTACTGGTTGTTTAGATTGTGCTCTGTCGAGGCAATTTAATTATAAAATGATGGTAACGATGTGATTTTACTGATGCCTTTGTGTGAATTTAATGCTTCATTAACATTGCTAAAAATATGTAAATTGTATGTGGAGGGGAACAATGTAAAGGAAAGGGAAGGAGCTGTTGATGTCAACTGCATCGATACCTCATCCGGAATCAGCGGCGACAAGCGAAAATGTGTGCCGGACAGGGACTCGAACCCGGGATCTCCTGCCTACTAGGCAGTTGCGTCAACCGCTGCACCACCAGGACACAGTGTAGTCGTAACTATAGACACTTTATCCGCACACTTCTAGGCCAACTCATGTTCCCACCTAGCACCACCTATCCGCAGACCCATCTATTCCCCCATGCACGTTACTTTGAGATTGTCAAAAGCGAATGAATTATATGAATGCATATAATTGATACGCCTCGATGAGCAATGTATCTACCATTTCCAGTGCAGATGGTCAAGTACGTTTGACCTCCTGTGGGAATCAAAGTGACGAACGTGGGAACATGGGTCGGGACTGCAGATAGGTGGCGCTTGGTTGGAACATGGGAGCGCCGAGAGAGTCCAGGCAGTTGCGCCAAATAACGTGTCCAGGTGGCGCAACAGTTGACGTAACTGCCTAATAAGAAGATCCTGAGTTCGTTGAAGATTTATACGCCTCATTGTGCAATGTTTGTATCATTTTCAGAGCATATGCCGGAGTACATTTGACCTCCTGTGGGAATCGAAGTAGCGAATATGGAGGGCATGGACGGGGACTGCGGATAGGTGGCGCTTGGCGGGAATGTGGGTCTGCTGAGAGGAATGCCGAGATAGTCTGAGTATTTTTTATTTTTATTTATTTATTTTTATTTTTATTTATTTATTTTTATTTTTATTTATTTATTTATTTTTATTTTTACTTGTTTATTTTTATTTTTATTTATTTATTTTTATTTTTATTTATTTATTTATATTTTTATTTATTTATTTTTATTTATTTATTTTTATTTTTATAATATTATTACGAGTGTCACCCCAAAAGAAATGCGCACTATTTTTATAAAAATACAGTTTTCATTCTGCATGTGTGGAAGTTTTAGAGTGTTTAGAAACATCCTTCCCGCTTGTTTTCAAACTTAGTTCAATCTGTTCCCGTGAGTGGTGCCGTCACAGCATGTCTTCAAGGTGGCTGCTACACTTGACGTTCGTCGGAAGCAACGCGCTTTCATAGAATTCCTGTGCTATGAAAACGAGACAGTGGGAAACATCCACAAGAGGTTGAAAAAAGGGGAACGGAGATGCTGTTGTCGATCGCAGCACAGTTAATCGGTGGGCAGGCAGATTACGTGATGAAAGCGGGCACGGCAATCTTCAGGATTGTCCTCACAGTGGCAGGCTTCGTACTGCACACACTCCATACAATGTGCAGAGAGTTAACTAATTGGTGACTGCTGACAGACGCATCACAGTGAACGAATTGTTAGGCTACGTTGGGATAGGGGAAGGAAGTGATTGCAGAATGCTGAAAGTGTTGGCGTTAAAAAAGGTTTGATCTGCCAGGTGGGTTCCCAGTATGCTGACAGTGGCTCTCAAAGAAACAAGAAAAATGGTATGCAGCGAACCTTTGGAACAGTACCAGAATGGTGGAGATTAATTTCTTGGAAGAATTGTGATAGGTGATGAAACATGGCTCCATCATTTTTCACCAGAGACGAAGAGGCAATCAGTGGAGTGGTATCATGCAAATTCATCCAAGAAAAAAAATTAAAAACCACACCTTCTGCTGGAAAAGTTATGGCTACGGTGTTTTTCGATTCCGAAGGACTCTTGCTTGTGGACATCATGCCAAGTGGAACCACCATAAATACTGATGTATATATGACGACACTGAAGAAACTTCAAGCTCGACTGAGTCGTGTTCGACCACATCGGCAAAAGCAGGATGTTTTGCTGTTGCACGACAATGCACGGCCACATGTCAGTAAAAAAACAATGGAAGCGATCACAAAATTCGGATACACAACACTGAAACACCCGCATTACAGTCCTGACCTGGCTCCATGTGAGTATCATTTCTTTGGGAAACTGAAAGACTCTCTACGTGGAACAAGGTTTGAAGATGATGACTCCCTTGTGCACGCTGCCAAACAGTGGCACCAACTGGTTGGTCCAGAATTTTACCGTGCGGGTATATAGGAGCTGGTTCCAAGATGGCGTAAGGCAGTTGAGAGGGATGTAAATTATGAGGAGAAATGAAAATATTGTTCCTAAAGGATGTATCTGCACACGGTAAAACTTTCAGACATGTAGAATAAAAGATGGTTTTAAAAAAATAGTGTGCATTTTTTGGAGTGACCCTCGTGTATTCCGTCTAGGCCCAAAATGGACAACGTAGTTTGACGGTGGTAGTGAGTCCACCTTTCAAAAAATTTTGTGGTTTCATAATTCTGTGGCTTTTATCGAATTGGGCTGTGTGTTTTTTCTCTTCCAATATTTTCTCTATTTTTCCATAGCAAGAAGGAAGATCACGCTGGGACTCGAAACGGAGTGTGTTTTATTCTCGTTTTTATTACATTTAATATTTGGTACACCATGTAATTTCAACCCCCTGACGAAAACATGGGTGACTGAGGGGTTGACTTAATGCGGGTGTAACTGCAAAAACATGCAACTGGGTGAATGCAGGTGGACTATATCTGTTTAGCTTTGCGGAAGAAAGGCCTGGAAACAGCAGTTGAGTTCAGGTTTCAGGGCTGGCTTGCATCGGGGCTTTATCGGCACTGGTTTTGGTAACGGGCAGCCTTGCGATTGGCTCTTCTAGAGCTATGCGTGAGTGACGCGTTCGTTCGAATTTCAGATGTTCAGCTGATGGAAAATTTTTGAGAACGAGTAAACAGGTGCCGTCTCCACTGTCTTCTGATTGGAGAAGATGCTTGGTACCACTAAAGAGTTCGTCTTGCTGATTGGTCAAGTTTACCATCTCCAGGTTTCTAAGTCTCTGTACTCGGAGGCGATGTAGATTATTTATTAACCAGAAGTTTAGCGAGACGCGGAGGAGTGGAGTCGCAGAGAAGTCTCTGTGCTGCTGTGTGATGAGTATACACTGATGAGCCAAAACAATATGACCACTGCTCACCACGAGGCTGTATGCTGCCTGGTGGTGCTGAGGACACGTGATGCGGTAAGTAAGTATATGAGCGGAGCAGAGAAGAATGGAGAAGTATATGAGCGGAGCAGAGAAGAATGGAGACTAATTCTAGAGACGCAAATGCGGAATCCGTCGACTTAAGCGACTTTGAAAAAATCCAGGTAGTTGTGTCTCAGTGCCCGGGAGCGAGCGAGCTGGTCATCTGTTCGCGTGCTACTGTCGTCAGCATCTATGGAGAGTATTCGAAGAATACTGAAACCACGATGGGCGACAAGAAGGTGGACGTCCACACCTCATCACAGAACATAGGGATCGAGACTTGCTCTCTCTTCAAAGCAGGGTAGGTGTCAATCTGTGGCAGCTCCGACGACAGAGCACAGTGGTAGCGCAGGCACAAATGTTTTGGAGCACACCATTCAGTGCAGTGTTGAACTGGCGTTCCACAGCAGGGGATCCCTATGTGTTCCCATGTTCACCCAACAATATCATAAATTACGAGTACAGTGGGCACAGGATCATCGAGATGTGACCGCGGACCAACGGAATTGTGCCGCCTGGCCAGATGAATACAGTTTATTGTTAAACCAAGTCGATAGTCTTGTCCAGATACGCCGTCATCCAGTCGAGCGTTTGTTCGAAACATGCAGCGCGCCTTGGACACAGGCCGATGGAAGCAGAATTATGTTATGGAGGTATTCAGCTGGACTTCCATGGGACTTGTGATAGTAATCGAAGGCGCCATGACAGCTATTGACTGCGTCAACATTGCTAGACACCACTTGTAACTCCCTATGCTTGATATCTTCCTCAAAAGCGATGGCACATTGCACGACCTTGCAACAGACTTATGCGGTCAGTTGCAGAGGGATCCACAGGCAAAATGATACAGTACACGAACTTTGAACTGACTTCTCCAGCCAGTTACAAATGGATGTACGGCTTATTGCAGCCCCAAAGTGATATGTTACATGTCCTTTTATTGCAGCCCCAAAGTGATATGTTACATGTCCTTCGAACTGACTTACTCAGCCAGTTGCAGAGGGGCCTATATCTTATTGGAGTCATGAAATGACATGTTACGTGACCTTCGAGCTGCAGAGGGACCTACAGCTTATCACAGCCCCAAAGTGATACATAACACGACCTTTGAATTGACTTATCTGGTCAGTTGCAGAGGGACCTGTAGCTTATCGCAGCCCTCAAAATGGTGCATTGCACGACCTGTTATGATGAAGACGAACGAACCGTCGACAGTGTTGACTGGTGGCCAATGCTAAATGTTGTTGTGGTCTTCAGTCCTGAGACTGGTTTGATGCAGCTCTCCACGCTACTCTATCCTGCGCAAGATTCTTCATCTCCCAGTACCTACTGCAACCTACATCCTTCTGAAGCTGCTTAGTGTATTCATCTCTTGGTCTTCCTCTACGATTTTTATCCTCCACGCTGCCCTCCAATACTAAATTGGTGATCCCTTGATGCCTCAGAACGTGTCCTACCTTCTAGTCACGTTGTGCCACAAACTTCTCTTCTCCCCAATCCTATTCAACACATCCTTATCAGTTATGTGATCTACCCATCTAATCTTCAGCATTCTTCTGTAGCACCACATTTCGAGAGCTTCTATTCTCTTCTTGTTTAAACTATTTATCGTCCATGTTTCACTTCCATACATGGCAACACTACATACAAATACTTTCAGAAACGACTTCCTGACACTTAAATCTATACTCGATGTTAACAAATTTCTCTTCTTCAGAAACGCTTTCCTTGCCATTGCCAGTCTACATTTTATATCCTCTCTACTTCGACCATCATCAGTTATTTTGCTCCCCAAATAGCAAAACTCCTTTACTACTTCAAGTGTCTCATTTCCTAATCTAATACCCTCAACATCACCCGACTTAATTCGACTACATTCCATTATCCTTGTTTTGATTTTGGTGATGTTCATCTTATATCCTTCTTTCAAGACACTATCCATTCCGTTCAACTGCTCTTCCAAGTCCTTTGCTGTCTCTGACAGAATTACAATGTCATCGGCGAACCTCAAAGTTTTTATTTCTTCTCCATGGATTTTAATACCTACTCCGAATTTTTCTTTTGTTTCCTTCACTGCTTGCTCAATATACAGATTGAATAACATCGGGGAGAGGCTACAACCCTGTCTCACTCCCTTCCCAACCGCTGCTTCCCTTTCATGCCCCTCGACTCTTATAACTGCCATTTGGTTTCTATACAAATTGTAAATAGCCTTTCGCTCCCTATATTTTACCCCTCCCACCTTCAGAATTTGAAAGACAGTATTCCAGTCAACATTGTCAAAAGCTTTCTCTAAGTCTACAAATGCTAGAAACGTAGGTTTGCCTTTACTTAATCTAGCTTCTAAGATAAGCCGTAGGGTCAGTATTGCCTCACGTGTTCCAATATTTCTACGGAATCCAAAATGATCTTCCCCAAGGTCGGCTTCTACTAGTTTTTCCATTCGTCTGTAAAGAATTCGCGTTAGTATTTTGCAGCCGTGACTTATTAAACTGATAGTTCGGTAATTTACACATCTGTCAACACCAGCTTTCTTTGCGATTGGAATTATTATGTTCTTCTTGAAGTCTGAGGGTATTTCGCCTGTCTCATACATCTTCCTCACCAGATGATAGAGTTTGGTCAGGACTGTCTCTCCCAAGGCCGTCAGTAGTTCTAATGGAATGCTGTCTACTCCCGGGGCCTTGTTTCGACTTAGGTCTTTCAGTGCTCTGTCAAACTCTTCACGCAGTATTATATCTCCCATTTCATCTTCATCTACATCCTCTTCCATTTCCATAATATTGTCCTGAAGTACATCGCCATTGTATAGACCTTCTACACTCCTGGAAATTGAAATAAGAACACCGTGAATTCATTGTCCCAGGAAGGGGAAACTTTATTGACACATTCCTGGGGTCAGATACATCACATGATCACACTGACAGAACCACAGGCACATAGGCACAGGCAACAGAGCATGCACAATGTCGGCACTAGTACAGTGTATATCCACCTTTCGCAGCAATGCAGGCTGCTATTCTCCCATGGAGACGATCGTAGAGATGCTGGATGTAGTCCTGTGGAACGGCTTGCCATGCCATTTCCACCTGGCGCCTCAGTTGGACCAGCGTTCGTGCTGGACGTGCAGACCGCGTGAGACGACGCTTCATCCAGTCCCAAACATGCTCAATGGGGGACAGATCCGGAGATCTTGCTGGCCAGGGTAGTTGACTTACACCTTCTAGAGCACGTTGGGTGGCACGGGATACATGCGGACGTGCATTGTCCTGTTGGAACAGCAAGTTCCCTTGCCGGTCTAGGAATGGTAGAACGATGGGTTCGATGACGGTTTGGATGTACCGTGCACTATTCAGTGTCCCCTCGACGATCACCAGTGGTATACAGCCAGTGTAGGAGATCGCTCCCCACACCATGTTGCCGGGTGTTGGCCCTGTGTGCCTCGGTCGTATGCAGTCCTGATTGTGGCGCTCACCTGCACGGCGCCAAACACGCATACGACCATCATTGGCACCAAGGCAGAAGCGACTCTCATCGCTGAAGACGACACGTCTCCATTCGTCCCTCCATTCACGCCTGTCGCGACACCACTGGAGGCGGGCTGCACGATGTTGGGGCGTGAGCGGAAGACGGCCTAACGGTGTGCGGGACCGTAGCCCAGCTTCATGGAGACGGTTGCGAATGGTCCTCGCCGATACCCCAGGAGCAACAGTGTCCCTAATTTGCTGTGAAGTGGCGGTGCGGTCCCCTACGGCACTGCGTAGGATCCTACGGTCTTGGCGTGCATCCGTGCGTCGCTGCGGTCCGGTCCCAGGTCGACGGGCACGTGCACCTTCCGCCGACCACTGGCGACAACATCGATGTACTGTGGAGACCTCACGCCCCACGTGTTGAGCAATTCGGCGGTACGTCCACCCGGCCTCCCGCATGCCCACTATACGCCCTCGCTCAAAGTCCGTCAACTGCACATACGGTTCACGTCCATGCTGTCGCGGCATGCTACCAGTGTTAAAAGACTGCGATGGAGCTCCGTATGCCACGGCAAACTGGCTGACACTGACGGCGGCGGAGCACAAATGCTGCGCAGCTAGCGTCATTCGACGGCCAACACCGCGGTTCCTGGTGTGTCCGCTGTGCCGTGCGTGTGATCATTGCTTGTACAGCCCTCTCGCAGTGTCCGGAGCAAGTATGGTGGGTCTGACACACCGGTGTCAATGTGTTCTTTTTTCCATTTCCAGGAGTGTATATACTCCTTCCACCTTTCTGTTTTCCCTTCTTTGCTTAGGACTGGGTTTCCATCTGAGCTCTTGACATTCATACAAGTGTTTCTCTTTTCTCCAAAGGTCTCTTTAATTTTCCTGTAGTCAGTATCTATCTTACCCCTAGTAGGATAAGCCTCTACATCCTTACATTTATCTGCTTATCCATTTTGCACTTCCTGTCGATCTCATTTTTGAGACGTTTGTATTCCTTTTTGCCTGCTTTATTTACTGCATTTTTATATTTTCTCCTTTCATCAATTAAATTCAATATTTCTTCTGTTACCCAAGGATTTCTACTAGCCCTCGTCTTTTTACCTAATTGATCCTCTGCTGCCTTCGCTACTTCTCTCAAAGCTAGCCATTCTTCTTCTACTGTATTTCTTTCCCCCATTCCTGCCATTTGTTCCCTTATGCTCTCCCTGAAACTCTGTACAACCTCTGGTGTAGTCAGTTTATCCAGGTCCCATCTCCTTAAATTCCCACCTTTTTGCAGATTCTTCAGTTTTAATCTACAGTTCATAACCAATAGATTGTGATCAGAGTCCACATCTGCCCCTGGAAATGTCTTACAATTTAAAACCTGGTTCCTAAATCTTTGTCTTACCATTATATAATCTATCTGAAACCTTCTAGAATCTCCAGGCTTCTTCCATGTATACAGTCTTCTTTCTTGATTCAAGTGTTAGCTATGATTAAGTTGTGCTCTGTGCAAAATTCTACCAGCCGGCTTCCTCTTTCATTTCTTAGCCCCAATCCATATTCACCTACTACGTTTCCTTCTCTCCCTTTTCCTACTACCGAATTCCAGTCACCCATGACTATTAAATTTTCGTCTCCTTTCACTATCTGAATAATTTCTTTTATTTCATCATACATTTCTTCAATTTCTTCGTCATCTGCTGAGCTAGTTGGCATATAAACTTTTACTACTGTGGTAGGCGTGGGCTTCGTGTCTATCTTGGCCACAATAATGCGTTCACTATGCTGTTTGTAGTAGCTTACCCGCATTCCTATTTTTTTATTTATTATTAAACCTACTCCTGCATTACCCCTATTTGACTTTGTATTTATAACCCTGTATTCACCTGACCAAAAGTCTTGTTCCTCCTGCCACCGAACTTCACTAATTCCCACTATGTCTAACTTTAACCTATCCATTTCCCTTTTTAAATTTTCTAACCTACCTGCCCGATTAAGGGATCTGACATTCCACGCTCCGATCCGTAGAACGCCAGTTTTCTTTCTCCTGATAACGACGTCCTGTTGTGTAGTCCCCGCCCGGAGATCCGAATGGGGGACTATTTTACCTCCGGAATATTTTACACAAGAGGACGCCGTCATCATTAACCAAACAGTAAAACTGCATGCCCTCGGGAAAAATTACGGCCGTAGTTTCCCCTTGCTTTCAACCGTTCGCAGTACCAGCACAGCAAAGCCGTTTTGGTTAGTGTTAGAAGGCCAGATCAGTCAATCATCCAGACCTTTGCCCCTGCAACTACTGAAAAGGCTGCTTCCCCTCTTCAGGAACCACGCGTTTGTCTGGCCTCTCCACAGATACCCCTCCGTTGTGGTTGCACCTACGGTACGGCTATCTGTATCGCTGAGGCACGCAAGCCTCCCCACCAACGGCAAGGTCCATAGTTCATGGGGGGAGGCAATGCTAAATAGAAACATACAAATCACAGCAGTTCGTCAGTAACGACGATAAGGTGCTGGCTGCATGGTCTGGCTCTGCAACCACTAAAATAAGTAGAAGTCGTTGGTAGAAAATAATATATATTGTACTTAACTGGTTGTACAGGATTCTTCTTGGCTGCATACATATAATTATAAACAGATATCTGTTGAGGCCTCACTTAGGCCATACGTTACTAAGCGCCTTGTTAGGGGTTGCTTCCTATCTGCTGAAGGCTATGCTACTTTACTACTTGACGTGCCGAGCAAGTGTGGACGAGAGCTCGCTAGAAACTTGATACAAGCCGCGGAGAAGCGCTGCTCGCGGCTCGCAGGTCGAACGATACTACTAATACGGACCGCGGTCGATAACTGCAACCTCTAACAAGTGTGGTATCGAACGTTGATACCACACGACCTTTAAAGTGACTTAGCTGGTCAGTTGCAGAGGGATCTAAAGCCAAAATGATACGTTACATAAATTTTGAACTGACTTTCCCAGAAAAGTTACAAATGGATTTACAGCTTAATGTAGCCGAGAAGTGATACGTTACAGGGCCTTCGAACTGACTTAACTAGCCAGTTGCAGAGGGACCTATATCTTATCGCAGTCCTGAAATGACACGTCACATGACCTTTGAACTGACTTAACTAGCCAGCTGTAGATCGACCTACAGCTTATCGCAGTCCCAAAATGAGATGTTACATAACCTTTGAACTGATTTACCTAGCCAGTTAGAGAGGGTCATGCAGCTTATTACAGCGCCGAAATGGTCCATTACTAATCTTTTAACTGACTTATCTGGCCAGTTTCAGAAGGACTTACAGATTCCAGCCCCAAAATGATACGTACGCCGGGCGGTGTGGCCGAGCGGTTCTAGGCGTTTCAGTCTGGAACCTCGCGACCGCTACGGTCGCAGGTTCGAATCCTGCCTCGGGCATGGATGTCTGTGATGTCCTTAGGTTAGTTAGGTTTAAGTAGTTGTAAGTTCTAGGGGACTCATGACCTCTGATGTTAAGTCTCATAATGCTCAGAGCCATTTTTTTTTATACGTTACAGAGCTTTGATCTGACTTGATACAGTGGTCGAAACAAATGTTGCGTATTGCTTTATCGTTAGTACTGGGCCTAATAGGAAACAAATCTGTTCTGCTCTGTCAGGTGCAGACGCAAGACAATAAAAGTAAAGGAGGTAAACAGATTGCGACTTGGTAAACAGAAAAAAAAAATTAATGACAACCTTACAACAGGTTCCGCTGCAAACACAACAGTTTTTTGAAACTGTCAATTTATATAACAAATTGTTTATGTAGAATGAGGTTCTCACTATGCAGTTGAGTGCTTCCTGGCAGATTAACACTGAGTTCCGGACCGAGACTCAAACTCGGGTCCTTTGCCTTTCACAGGATCTAATTTGGGCCGACTAAGCTACCGAAACAAACCTTACGTCCCATCCTCACAGTTCTACTTACTCCAGTGCGTTATCTCCTACCTTCCAAACTTCACATAAGCTCTCCTTTCTTGCAAGTTTCGCAGAAGAGCTTCTGTGAAGTTTAGAAAGTAGGAGATGAGGTACTGGCGGAAGTAAATCTGTGAGGATGTGTGGTGAGTCAAGCATGGGTAGCTCAAAAGGTCCAAATTAGAGCAGGGAGAGTAGATACAAATACTTTTAACATCTTCCATGGGACACAATATGCCAACGTCTACCTAGCGCCACTCATACCACTTGTCGCACAGGCTGTTCCAGTTACGACATTTACGAAGACAATGGCTCGCAGCATTATGGGGACTCCCGGCCACTTCGTTAGCACAGGAATGTTGTTCAAAGTTCAATGTGATTCAAATGGCTCAGAGCACTATGGGACTCAACTGCTGTGGGCATCAGTCCCCTAGAACTTAGAACTACTTAAACCTAAGTAACCTAAGGACATCACACACATCCATGCCCGAGGCAGGATTCGAACCTGCGACCGTAGCGGTCGCGTGGTTCCAGACTGTAGCGCCTAGAACCGCTCGGCCACCCAGGGCGGCAAAGTTCGATGTGAATCCCTCACCCCCACCAAGGAGAGGGGACGACTGGGGTTAGTAATCGTTTACGACAGAACTGTGGCCCTATTCGCTAGTTCATACATTTACGGTTACGGCGTCGTTGCCTCACCCGCCACACGAGCTTGCTGCTGTAATCACTGGCGCCGGCCTCCCTCGAATCCCCAGTGTCGTTGCAAAACATCCCGACACCGTTCTTCTACCTTGGGTGCTTTCCCGACTCCACTCTTGGCGACGGCAAAGGAGATTTATCGCGCGCTGCAGTAGAGGTGACAACCGAATGTGACGGATACGGAATACACCATCGTGCGATGGCCTTTCGTATGGCGAGTATTCCAGGCAGCCATGCTCGACCCTGGCGTCCAGTCTACTTGGTATGTAACAGTCGACAGGAAACAGCTCACTCAGGATCATCTGTATAAAATAGGCATGGTGGAGTCTCCCAACTGCGTGCAGTGTGAGTTGACACGGACGAACACCACCTTAGCTGCAGAGAGGTCGCGGCTGTCTGATACTTCGTCAAATTAGTGCAGGGTTTTCTACGGCAGGTAACACCGACACATATCACCATAAAAACTCTTCTTCTTCCACACGAGATTTTACATCCGATGATCAAGACTAAGGCCATCACGTTGTACCTCCCAACGGAAAAATATTTATAATATTCACATTTAGTGTAACCTCCCAACAGAAAAATCTCGTTTAAGTTCCCAATAGAAAAATTTCTTTCCAATAATAAAATTTCAAGTCATAATGTGTCCTTCCATTAAAGACTGACTGCATATCGAAATTAATAAGTTTTGGCGTCAGCAGCGCTGCGTCATGGCCATATGAAATCATCCTGAATAAACTGAAAAATTCTTACCTCACAATGATGTCACCGGATAATGCTATCTATATATCTGCTCCTATAAGAAATTTTTGGCACAGCCCATTGAAATGCTGGCCACTAGATTTCATTTGTAGGAAAACAACAGATTTTCTTTTGCTTAATCAACATGAGTGTGCACAGGAAAAATTCGTAAAATCTTAAAACTCAGATAAATGACTGGCAAAAGGTTTCTTCTGAACAAAAGTTATTATTGAAACATTTCTGCAAGGAATTACATGGGACTTTAACATTATACTTGTGGTTAAATCAGTTATGGCAATTAACATATGCACACGGCAACAAAGAACTATATATATATATATATATATATATATATATATATATATATATATATATATATATTACCTTATACTACATCACTCAGGCACTGCCATCGTTCTGGACGACCGACTCAACACAAGTCAACCGCTGGACTGCCCTGTCCAAACTCCAGAACTCAAGTGCTCTGTGCGAGCTACAAAACACTACTGCTCCCTGCGAGCTACTAAACTCGACTACTCGACTTACTGCCAACACTGCTCTGACCTGCGATTCTATTGTAGCATAGATCGCAGGCAGCGCGTGAGCAATCCATCGAAATTACATGTGCTCAAGTGCGCTATCGAATAGTAATGAACCCCTTACAACGTGGGTTCGGGGGCATGCGGTGACGGTCCAAATGAAGTACCTGATATTTTGAACTACAAGCAGGAACGCATTGCGAAATAGTTAGTACCCCAAATATGGACAATATTGGAGTGCACTACACAACCACCGCGCTGTTGGTTCTTCTCTGGCGAGAGACGATGAACCTGTTGTAACGCAAGTGATTTAAGAACGAACAATGACGACCCAGCAAGATATACGGGATGATACACTACGATGATCTAAGGTCGCAGGGTTCTACTTGTAATTGCTAGTGCAGTTCATGATCCTTTTCTTTCAATCGGCGAGCAGACGTCACTTAAAAAAAAAAAAAAAAAAAAAAAAAAAAAAAAAAAAAAAAAAAAAAAAAGCACACGTCCGCCAAAGGCAAAACCCGAGTTCGAATCTCCCTCCGGCACGAAGTTTTAATCTGCCAGGAAGTTTCACATTGTTTATTAACAATGTGGCCCTCCTGCTATTGGTGACACTTTTCAATGCGGTTAGGCGTTTATCCTTACCAAACTGTCAAGATAAGCCTGTGGAATGTTGTCCCGCTCATCCATAGCGACCTCTATACTGCCCTGTAAGGACTCTGGTGGGACAGGAAGATTGGAGACCGCTCTTTTTAGCATGGCCCCATGCACTCTCCATGCAGCCGAAATAAGGAGAACATGTAGACCTTTCCATCAGACTGATTCTATTTTCCACCAGGAAGGTGTTTACAAGACTTTGTATTTATAACCCTGTATTCACCTGACCAAAAGTCTTGTTCCTCCTGCCACCGAACTTCACTAATTCCCACTATGTCTAACTTTAACCTATCCATTTCCCTTTTTAAATTTTGTTGTCCCGGAGATCCGAATGGGGGACTATTTTACCTCCGGAATATTTTACACAAGAGGACGCCATCATCATTAACCAAACAGTAAAGCTGCATGCCCTCGGGAAAAATTACTGCTGTAGTTTCCCCTTGCTTTCAGCCGTTCGCAGTACCAGCACAGCAAGGCCGTTTTGGTTATTGTTACAAGGCCAGATCAGTCAATCATTCAGACTGTTGCCCCTGCAACTACTGAAGAGGCTGCTTCCCCTCTTCAGGAACCACGCGTTTGTCTGGCCTCTCCACAGATACCCCTCCGTTGTGGTTGCACCTACGGTACGGCTATCTGTATCGATGAGGCACGCAAGCCTCCCCACCAACGGCAAGGTCCATAGTTCATGGGGGGAGGCAATGCTAAATAGAAACATACAAATCACAGCAGTTCGTCAGTAACGACGATAAGGTGCTGGCTGCATGGTCTGGCTCTGCAACCACTAAAATAAGTAGAAGTCGTTGGTAGAAAATAATATATATTGTACTTAACTGGTTGTACAGGATTCTTCTTGGCTGCATACATATAATTATAAACAGATATCTGTTGAGGCCTCACTTAGGCCATACGTTACTAAGCGCCTTGTTAGGGGTTGCTTCCTATCTGCTGAAGGCTATGCTACTTTACTACTTGACGTGCCGAGCAAGTGTGGACGAGAGCTCGCTAGAAACTTGATACAAGCCGCGGAGAAGCGCTGCTCGCGGCTCGCAGGTCGAACGATACTACTAATACGGACCGCGGTCGATAACTGCAACCTCTAACAAGTGTGGTATCGAACGTTGATACCACACGACCTTTCAACAGACTTAGCTGGTCAGTTGCAGAGGGATCTAAAGCCAAAATGATACGTTACATAAATTTTGAACTGACTTTCCCAGAAAAGTTACAAATGGATTTACAGCTTAATGTAGCCGAGAAGTGATACGTTACAGGGCCTTCGAACTGACTTAACTAGCCAGTTGCAGAGGGACCTATATCTTATCGCAGTCCTGAAATGACACGTCACATGACCTTTGAACTGACTTAACTAGCCAGCTGTAGATCGACCTACAGCTTATCGCAGTCCCAAAATGAGATGTTACATAACCTTTGAACTGATTTACCTAGCCAGTTAGAGAGGGTCATGCAGCTTATTACAGCGCCGAAATGGTCCATTACTAATCTTTTAACTGACTTATCTGGCCAGTTTCAGAAGGACTTACAGATTCCAGCCCCAAAATGATACGTACGCCGGGCGGTGTGGCCGAGCGGTTCTAGGCGTTTCAGTCTGGAACCTCGCGACCGCTACGGTCGCAGGTTCGAATCCTGCCTCGGGCATGGATGTCTGTGATGTCCTTAGGTTAGTTAGGTTTAAGTAGTTGTAAGTTCTAGGGGACTCATGACCTCTGATGTTAAGTCTCATAATGCTCAGAGCCATTTTTTTTTATACGTTACAGAGCTTTGATCTGACTTGATACAGTGGTCGAAACAAATGTTGCGTATTGCTTTATCGTTAGTACTGGGCCTAATAGGAAACAAATCTGTTCTGCTCTGTCAGGTGCAGACGCAAGACAATAAAAGTAAAGGAGGTAAACAGATTGCGACTTGGTAAACAGAAAAAAAAAATTAATGACAACCTTACAACAGGTTCCGCTGCAAACACAACAGTTTTTTGAAACTGTCAATTTATATAACAAATTGTTTATGTAGAATGAGGTTCTCACTATGCAGTTGAGTGCTTCCTGGCAGATTAACACTGAGTTCCGGACCGAGACTCAAACTCGGGTCCTTTGCCTTTCACAGGATCTAATTTGGGCCGACTAAGCTACCGAAACAAACCTTACGTCCCATCCTCACAGTTCTACTTACTCCAGTGCGTTATCTCCTACCTTCCAAACTTCACATAAGCTCTCCTTTCTTGCAAGTTTCGCAGAAGAGCTTCTGTGAAGTTTAGAAAGTAGGAGATGAGGTACTGGCGGAAGTAAATCTGTGAGGATGTGTGGTGAGTCAAGCATGGGTAGCTCAAAAGGTCCAAATTAGAGCAGGGAGAGTAGATACAAATACTTTTAACATCTTCCATGGGACACAATATGCCAACGTCTACCTAGCGCCACTCATACCACTTGTCGCACAGGCTGTTCCAGTTACGACAATTACGAAGACAATGACTCGCAGCATTATGGGGACTCCCGGCCACTTCGTTAGCACAGGAATGTTGTTCAAAGTTCAATGTGGTTCAAATGGTTCTGAGCACTATGGGACTCAACTGCTGTGGGCATCAGTCCCCTAGAACTTAGAACTACTTAAACCTAAGTAACCTAAGGACATCACACACATCCATGCCCGAGGCAGGATTCGAACCTGCGACCGTAGCGGTCGCGTGGTTCCAGACTGTAGCGCCTAGAACCGCTCGGCCACCCAGGGCGGCAAAGTTCGATGTGAATCCCTCACCCCCACCAAGGAGAGGGGACGACTGGGGTTAGTAATCGTTTACGACAGAACTGTGGCCCTATTCGCTAGTTCATACATTTACGGTTACGGCGTCGTTGCCTCACCCGCCACACGAGCTTGCTGCTGTAATCACTGGCGCCGGCCTCCCTCGAATCCCCAGTGTCGTTGCAAAACATCCCGACACCGTTCTTCTACCTTGGGTGCTTTCCCGACTCCACTCTTGGCGACGGCAAAGGAGATTTATCGCGCGCTGCAATAGAGGTGACAACCGAATGTGACGGATACGGAATACACCATCGTGCGATGGCCTTTCGTATGGCGAGTATTCCAGGCAGCCATGCTCGACCCTGGCGTCCAGTCTACTTGGTATGTAACAGTCGATAGGAAACAGCTCACTCAGGAACATCTGTATAAAATACGCATGGTGGAGTCTCCCAACTGCGTGCAGTGTGGGTTGACACGGACGAACACCACCTTAGCTGCAGAGAGGTCGCGGCTGTCTGATACTTCGTCAAATTAGTGCTGGGTTTTCTACGGCAGGTAACACCGATACATATCACCGTAAAAACTCTTCTTCTTCCACACGAGATTTTATATCCGATGATCAAGACTAAGGCCATCACGTAGTACCTCCCAACAGAAAAATATTTATAATATTCACATTTAGTGTAACCTCCCAACAGAAAAATCTCGTTTAAGTTCCCAATAGAAAAATTTCTTTCCAATAATAAAATTTCAAGTCATAATGCGTCCTTCCATTAAAGACTGACTGCATATCGAGATTAATAAGTTTTGCCGTCAGCAGCGCTGCGTCATGGCCCTATGAAATCATCCTGAATAAACTGAAAAATTCTTACCTCACAATGATGTCGCCGGATAATGCTATCTATATATCTGCTCCTATAAGAAATTTTTGGCACAGCCCATTGAAATGCTGGCCACTAGATTTCATTTGTAGGAAAACAACAGATTTTCTTTTGCTTAATCAACATGAGTGTGCACAGGAAAAATTCGTAAAATCTTAAAACTCAGATAAATGACTGGCAAAAGGTTTCTTCTGAACAAAAGTAATTATTGAAACATTTCTGCAAGGAATTACATGGGACTTTAACATTATAATTGTGGTTAAATCAGTTATGGCAATTAACATATGCACACGGCAACAAAGAACAATATATATATATATATATATATATATATATATATATATATATATATATATATATATTACCTTATACTACATCACTCAGGCACTGCCATCGTTCTGGACGACCGGCTCAACACAAGTCAACCGCTGGACTGCCCTGTCCAAACTCCAGAACTCAAGTGCTTTGTGCGAGCTACAAAACACTACTGCTCCCTGCGAGCTACTAAACTCGACTACTCGACTTACTGCCAACACTGCTCTGACCTGCGATTCTATTGTAGCATAGATCGCAGGCAGCGCGTGAGCAATCCATCGAAATTACATGTGCTCAAGTGCGCTATCGAATAGTAATAAAACCCTTACAACGTGGGTTCGAGGGCATGCGGTGACGGTCCAAATGAAGTACCTGATTTTTTGAACTACAAGCAGGAACGCATTGCGAAATACACTCCTGGAAATTGAAATAAGAACACCGTGAATTCATTGTCCCAGGAAGGGGAAACTTTATTGACACATTCCTGGGGTCAGATACATCACATGATCACACTGACAGAACCACAGGCACATAGACACAGGCCTGTGTCTATGTGCCTGTGGTTCTGTCAGTGTGATCATGTGATGTATCTGACCCCAGGAATGTGTCAATGAAGTTTCCCCTTTCAGGGACAATGAATTCACGGTGTTCTTATTTCAATTTCCAGGAGTGTATTTCGCAATGCGTTCCTGCTTGTAGTTCAAAAAATGCACAATGTCGGCACTAGTACAGTGTATATCCACCTTTCGCAGCAATGCAGGCTGCTATTCTCCCATGGAGACCATCGTAGAGATGCTGGATGTAGTCCTGTGGAACGGCTTGCCATGCCATTTCCACCTGGCGCCTCAGTTGGACCAGCGTTCGTGCTGGACGTGCAGACCGCGTGAGGCGACGCTTCATCCAGTCCCAAACATGCTCAATGGGGGACAGATCCGGAGATCTTGCTGGCCAGGGTAGTTGACTTACACCTTCTAGAGCACGTTGGGTGGCACGGGATACATGCGGACGTGCATTGTCCTGTTGGAACAGCAAGTTCCCTTGCCGGTCTAGGAATGGTAGAACGATGGGTTCGATGACGGTTTGGATGTACCGTGCACTATTCAGTGTCCCCTCGACGATCACCAGTGGTGTACGGCCAGTGTAGGAGATCGCTCCCCACACCATGATGCCGGGTGTTGGCCCTGTGTGCCTCGGTCGTATGCAGTCCTGATTGTGGCGCTCACCTGCACGGCGCCGAACACGCATACGACCATCATTGGCACCAAGGCAGAAGCGACTCTCATCGCTGAAGACGACACGTCTCCATTCGTTCCTCCATTCACGCCTGTCGCGACACCACTGGAGGCGGGCTGCACGATGTTGGGGCGTGAGCGGAAGACGGCCTAACGGTGTGCGGGACCGTAGCCCAGCTTCATGGAGACGGTTGCGGATGGTCCTCGCCGATACCCCAGGAGCAACAGTGTCCCTAATTTGCTGGGAAGTGGCGGTGCGGTCCCCTACGGCACTGCGTAGGATCCTACGGTCTTGGCGTGCATCCGTGCGTCGCTGCGGTCCGGTCCCAGGTCGACGGGCACGTGCACCTTCCGCCGATCACTGGCGACAACATCGATGTACTGTGGAGACCTCACGCCCCACGTGTTGAGCAATTCGGCGGTACGTCCACCCGGCCTCCCGCATGCCCACTATACGCCCTCGCTCAAAGTCCGTCAACTGCACATACGGTTCACGTCCACGCTGTCGCGGCATGCTACCAGTGTTAAAGACTGCGATGGAGCTCCGTATGCCACGGCAAACTGGCTGACACTGACGGCGGCGGTGCACAAATGCTGCGCAGCTAGCGCCATTCGACGGCCAACACCGCGGTTCCTGGTGTGTCCGCTGTGCCGTGCGTGTGATCATTGCTTGTACAGCCCTCTCGCAGTGTCCGGAGCAAGTATGGTGGGTCTGACACACCGGTGTCAATGTGTTCTTTTTTCCATTTCCCGGAGTGTAGTTAGTACCCAAAATATGGACAATATTGGAGTGCACTACACAACCACCGCGCTGTTGGTTCTTCTCTGGCGAGAGACGATGAACCTGTTGTAACGAAAGTGATTTAAGAACGAACAATGACGACCCAGCAAGATATACAGGATGATACACTACGATGATCTAAGGTCGCAGGGTCCTAGTTGTAATTGCTAGTGCAGTTCATGATCCTTTTCTTTCAATCGGCGAGCAGACGTCACTTAAAAAAAAAAAAAAAAAAAGCACACGTCCGCCAAAGGCAAAACCCGAGTTCGAATCTCCCTCCGGCACAAAGTTTTAATCTGCCAGGAAGTTTCACATTGTTTATTAACAATGTGGCCCTCCTGCTATTGGTGACAATTTTCAATGCGGTTAGGCGTTTATCCTTACCAAACTGTCAAGATAAGCCTGTGGAATGTTGTCCCGCTCATCCATAGCGACCTCTATACTGCCCTGTAAGGACTCTGGTGGGACAGGAAGATTGGAGACCGCTCTTTTTAGCATGGCCCCATGCACTCTCCATGCAGCCGAAATAAGGAGAACATGGAGACCTTTCCATCAGACTGATTCTATTTTCCACCAGGAAGGTGTTTACAAGACTGTGGAGATGGGGGCGTGAATTGTCGTCTATC
The DNA here is from genome assembly GCF_023898315.1 of Schistocerca nitens. NCBI lineage: Eukaryota > Metazoa > Arthropoda > Insecta > Orthoptera > Acrididae > Schistocerca > Schistocerca nitens. The sequence goes on along the minus strand of NC_064620.1, from coordinate 483,735,028 downwards.
AGGGTGAATCCCATACCAGTTTGTTTACCAAATGGATCCACAATGCGTGCTTGGATATTGTCCCAGTATTTTACACCATTCACCCTCTCATGAGCAGGCACAAGAGGTGTGCTGCAGCCGTACTTGATTCCACCACAAGACATGAGTGAACCGCCTTGATAAGTGTGGCGGTCGACGATACAGTTAGGGTATAAACATTGTCCTCGTCGTCGCACGAATGTCAGTATTGTCACGGTGAGGACTGACCCAGGTCTCATCAGAAGAGAGAATTGTGTCACACTGCTGCCTAATCGACAAGGTATGGTGTGGTGTCGTGCCCACGCTATTTGAGCCCCTCTCCGAACCCGATATAGAGGAGGAGGCTTGAGACGTCTTCTGACTCGTAATTCCTGCTCATGGAGCCTATTTCGTACCATTTGCATTGACAGCTGCGTTCCTGTAGCTGTTTGGGACTGCCGCCATACACGTATGGCATTGTGTTGAGGATTTCTGATGGCTCTTACACGCATGCGCACCTGTTGCTTTTCTTCCGCGGCCACTTCTCTCTCGGACGATACGCAAGTGATACTGCCGCTAGAAACCTGTCCCAGATTCTAGAGACATCATTTTGACTCACAGTGACCTTCGTTGTGACAGCCACATGTCTCATTCACTTTTCCATTAAAGGGACTGTAAGGAGCCTCTGATCGTACGTTACTGTTGTCCGAACCATACTGAAACAACAGAACGCTTGTAACAACACACTACACAAATACTGCATGTTTACAGGTGACACAGTTGACGTAGACTGCCCATACTGTCCCGTCACAGTAAAAACATAGACTGTTTCAGCTAGAATTACATTACAAACAATCCAATATATTGATATCATAACTTATTTCTGGACAACACCGTTTCCATTTAAAGTTCTGGCAATAGGCAACATTTATTTTGACCATTGCATTTTCACATTAACAAATGCTACCCGAGGTGAAATAAGTGAAAAGTGACAAATAAATATCCTAAAATAGAGGAGGGATCGAAACCGAGATCTTTGTATCAGGTGTCTGCCGATGTAACACGGAGACAGTGGGTGTATAGAGACGGAAAGGTTAGGAATGGATAGAAAGAGGTGAAATACCGGACTAAATCAGTAGAAACAATGATGACTTATAAAACGGAATTTACTAGTAAGGTATTTCCCTTTTCCATTCTATGACAACGCTCTGCCTTGTAGATACAGTCTGTCATTTACTAAAGTACTGAAATTTACTGGCAGCTTTACTTTTATCCATTGTCATTTTGTTGTAAAGCAGCCCTTTAGACTGATATCGAAAATGAAGCTAACTTAAACGAGGAGAAACATCATATCAGAGCGTACTGACGTTTGCGGTGGTCAGCAAGTGCGTACATGAAAACCATGACACGTCTGCATTTGTTACAGAATTTAATCGTACATAACTGATGCAAAATGGATGTTATATAAGCAGCTGTACGATTTGTGTGTTCGAATAGTGTGAACTGCAGTTCTTCTGCATTCGTCGGTATACGGATCTTCGTCATGTTGTTTCTGTTATTTATCATGCTGTTGTTGCAGCAACTAGGAAAAGCAGAGAAACACCTGAGTGATGTATTAGCAAACACCGGCCTCTCCCCAGCTGACGGACCTGGGTTCAGGGCACGAGGCGTTTCTCTTGGCCGTTGCAGTACGCGCGCGATCCTGGCCCGGCTCTATTATGAATTAAACAGTAGCCGCTACGAGCCAGTAAGACGATGGATGCATGCGGAGATAAATTAAATTGCTTCTATTACGGCGCGGCCGATATCAGGCATGTAGCAATCATTTTTTCGTCATATTCTCCCTCTTCTGCCTCCCTCCCCCTCTCCTACGCTCCTCTCCCACCGTCCTCCCAGAAAGATTAGATAGAAGGATTTCTACCTTCGAGACAATTATCTCCCGGTAAATGTTGCGGCTCGGCGGATTTCGACCGTGAGCCTCTGGGGGGGAGAAGGTGATGGAGGGGGGGGGGCGGGGAGAAAGAGAGATGCAGTGTGGAACGAGAGGGAGAAACAGCAGATAGGGCGGTTGGAGGCAGGGGAGGGGCAGATCAGCAGCTGATCCGGGCTACCGCCGTGGGCAGTAAGGCTGTGTTCGCATCGCCCATCGTGATAGACCGAAACAAGGAGGAGGCCGTCCCAGCATCAAACAGCGACCGCCGCCGCTAAGGGCTCGAACAGGAGAGAGAGAGAGAAAGAGAGAGAGAGAGAGAGAGAGAGAGAGAGAGAGAGAGAGAGAGGGGGGGGGGGAGGGAGGGAGGGAGGGAGAGAGAGAGAGAGAGAAAGAGAGAGAGAGAGATAGAGAGGGGGTCCACGTGATCGACCTGAGACAGATGTACCGGGTGATCAAAAAGTCAGTTTAAATTTGAAAACTTAATAAACCACCGAATAATATAGATAGGTGAAAATTGACACTCATGCTTGGAATGACATGGGGTTTTGTTAGAACCAAAAAAAAGCAAAGTTCACAAAATGTCCGACAGGTGGCGCTGGACAGCAAAACGTCATTGACGGCGCATGACAATCGTGTATAAAAGGAGCTGTAATGAGAGAGAGAATCCGCCTGTTTTTATTATTTATTCTCTTCATCTTTCTAACAAAGTCTGTAGGCTGAAGAGCGGCATACTAAGCTGCTGCCAGCCCGCCCCCTTCGGGGGGAATTGAAATTCAATAAAGGAAAAAAAAAAAAAAAGAGAGAGAATCAGATGCGCCAGCAGTCGCAGCATGTTGACGTTACCTGAAAAGGCGCTTTTAGTGAGGCTGTATTATCACAGTGGGGAATGTGCTAGTTCAGCGTTATGATCCTATCGCCATAGGAAGGGGATTCGAACGGGTAAAGGTCCGTTGACAAATGCGGCTGTGGCGAGAATGATTTCGAAGTTCGAAGCCACAGGTTGTTTAGACGATAGACCCCGTAGTGGCCGACCGAGCACAAGGCGTAATGCTGCTGAGACAGTTCAGGAACAAATGGAGACTGTATCGGGTTCGTCTACGCACGGGAAAGTAAGCGATCGTGCAGTCGCACGTCGCACCGGCGTTCCATACACTACTGTTTGGTTGGCACTCAGGCGTACCCTCCGATGCCATCCGTACAAAATTCATAGGCATCATGAACTGTTACCTGGCGATTTAGTGAAGCGGAGGGCATTTGCGGTGTGGGCGTTTCAAAGGATGGCGGAAGATGACGATTGGTTAAGTAACGTGTTGTGGACCGACGAAGCTCATTTCACGCTCCAAGGGTCTGTCAATGCCCACAACTACAGAATTTGGGCTACCGAAAATCCTAGAACTGTCGTGGAAACTCCATTACACGACGAGAAAGTCACGGTATGGGTTGGATTTACCACATCTACCGTTATCGGGCCTTTTTTCTTCGAGGAAATGCGTGATTTTGTAAGTGCTACCGTGACGGGTGAGAGGTACGCCGATATGTTACAGAATCGATTCATCCCCAGTCTGGTTGATAAATAGCAGCTGGAACGTACGATGTTTATGCAGGATGGCGCTCCACCCCATATTGCTAGACGCGTGAAAGATCTCTCGCGCGCGTCGTTTGGTGATGATCGTGTGCTCAGCCGCCACTTTGTCATGCTTGGCCTGCCAGGTCCCCAGACCTCAGTCCGTGCGATTATTGGCTTTGGGGTTACCTGAAGTCGCAAGTGTATCGTGATCGACCGACATCTCTAGGGATGCTGAAAGACAACATCCGACGCCAATGCCTCACCATAACTCTGGACATGCTTTACAGTGCTGTTCACAACATTATTCCTCGACTACAGCTATTGTTGAGGAATGATGGTGGACATATTGAGCATTTCCTGTAAAGAACATCATGTTTGCTTTGTCTTACTTTGTTATGCTAATTATTGCTATTCTGATCAGATGAAACGCCATCTGTCGGACATTTTTTGAACTTTTGTATTTTTTTGGTTCTAATAAAACCCCATGTCATTCCAAGCATGTGTGTCAATTTGTACCTCTCTATCTACATTATTCCGTGATTTATTCAGTTTTCAAATTTATACTGACTTTTTGATCACCCGGTATTACTCTGCTTCTCATGAGAGACGGTCAATTATCTTCGACGCTAACGACTGGGTGATGTTTTCCCCAGAGCATGATAAACACAATTGTTTATCGCTTGTAACGAATGCTCTCTGCTCTCACAAGACGACTGTGAAAACAGATTCCGGGCACATTAAAGATTTTGATGGTGAATTACTCCATTCTTTTCCATTTCTGCAGAACGATCTCCACGTCAGATATACGACTTCAGAACATGTTGGTAGTAACCTGCGCTTTATCAAAACCACAATGCATCCAAGTGAGATTTAAACTTGACCTGTCATCATGGTTGTAGCCTCCATCTTGGCATACCCCTACTGTATTTCTTCTCACCAAAAGTGAACCAGTATTTCTGTTAGACTGTTAACACTATCCATGGTATCATTATTCCTGATTTCTGTTTCTTTTCTTCGACCTCATGTTCTACTCTATGTATCTCCAGTGTGCTGGGCTTGAAACACGTTTGCAACCTTTATATGATGACAATAACTGTTGGAGGAAATGTCTTAAGTTGCGTAGAAAGTTTTATTTATTTATTGAAGAGTAGCATTACACGGCTTGTCCATCACTGCATTGTCTTGTATTACAACGAGATGTCCTTGTAAGCCGCTGGACGCTACATGTGTGGGCGCTACGTCCTATATTTGCACGTTTATATGTTTTTTCGTCCGTAACATACATGCTCCTATTGATTGTAACGCAGGTCTTATGTACTTGAGTGATTTGATAACGAAAAACCAGCCCGAAACTAGTCACCAGTAAATAAATAAAACTTCCTGCGCAGCTTAAGACGGTTCCTGTACTGTAACAAAGTTTTATTTCTCGCTCTTCTAGAGACCGATCAACTATTCACCAAATTGGATTCCTTCCGTGCTGCATTTTTGTTAGAAGCTGTTATCCAAATTCCACAAAAACAGTAAAGAGGAAATTGCGTGAAGTAGTCTTAATTACAACTTTTTTAAATACCACATTCTTTACTACTTCTGTTAGTTCTTATTTCTTCGTTTTGACCAACTAGGGACGACATGCCAATTCATCTGTCTCTTTTTCTGAGCTTAAACTGCCCCCCCCCCCCCCCCCAGTGCTTCTGCATTTGTTTCCACGTCAGATATAGGACTTCAGAACATGTTGGTAGTAACCTGCGCTTTATCAAAACCAGTGTCATCTACAACCAGCATTAATCGTTCCTGTATTGACCATCCAAGTGTAAGAGGCATGGAACCATCCCACAAACTGCCATCCGACACCTGTGCGACAAAATACATGCAAGTTTGCATGCCTACATTCAACTTGTTGGTGGATACACCGGTTATTTACGTCCCAGCATTTCACATTTGCAGTGGCTTTCCTCGCACTTACATTAACCTTTGATCTTGGAACGTTAACACTTAAATATTTTACCTAGACAAATATATTACCAAAATTTCATTACTCTACATTGATTGTTTCTTGGTGCTGGGATTTTTTTTTCCGTCAGTCTACTTTCAAGTGATAGCTACCTACGAAGTACATCAAAGGATCTTTACTTTTACGATACCTGGGTCCGCTTGTCGACCGTACTTGTTCAAAATGGTTCAAATGGCTCTGAGCACTATGGGACTCAACTGCTGAGGTCATTAGTCCCCTAGAACTTAGAACTAGTTAAACCTAACTAACCTAAGGACATCACAAACATCCATGCCCGAGGCAGGATTCGAACCTGCGACCGTAGCGGTCTTGCGGTTCCAGACTGCAGCGCCTTTAACCGCACGGCCACTTCGGCCGGCGACCGTACTTGTGTATTCCATGTTTGTAATAAGATAAGAGTCTTCGTCCTTCGTATGGGATGTCGAAGGAAAAGTGTGGCGTATTCCTCCTTGTGGTATTGGTGGCCAAAACTAGAAGAACAGTTCAGATATCACCAGCTCTTGAGATAAGGGTCAGTTCGTGCTCTCATTCCCATCTGTTACGTAGCAATGGACACTGCAGGCAATACTCTACCTCTTCTATGCAGTGTACCACCCACCTTTTCATATACACCTGACTCCATTGGGATTGTCTTACAAGCATTGTCACACGCTCCTGGAACATATGCGCATTGTCATTGGGCAGGGAAGACACCAGTATCACCAGCTGTTGAGATAAGGGTCAGTTCGTGCTCTCATTCCCATCTGTTACGTAGCAATGGACACTGCAGGCAATACTCTACTTCTTCTATGCAGTGTACCACCCACCTTTTCATATACACCTGACTCCATTGGGATTGTCTTACAAGCATTGTCACACGCTCCTGGAACATATGCGCATTGTCATTGGGCAGGGAAGACACCAGTATCACCAGCTGTTGAGATAAGGGTCAGTTCGTGCTCTCATTCCCATCTGTTACGTAGCAATGGACACTGCAGGCAATACTCTACCTCTTCTATGCAGTGTACCACCCACCTTTTCATATACACCTGACTCCATTGGGATTGTCTTACAAGCATTGGTCACACGCTCCTGGAACATATGCGCATTGTCATTGGGCAGGGAAGACACCAGTATCACCAGCTGTTGAGATAAGGGTCAGTTCGTGCTCTCATTCCCATCTGTTACGTAGCAATGGACACTGCAGGCAATACTCTACCTCTTCTATGCAGTGTACCACCCACCTTTTCATATACACCTGACTCCATTGGGATTGTCTTACAAGCATTGTCACACGCTCCTGGAACATATGCGCATTGTCATTGGGCAGGGAAGACACCAGTATCACCAGCTGTTGAGATAAGGGTCAGTTCGTGCTCTCATTCCCATCTGTTACGTAGCAATGGACACTGCAGGCAATACTCTACCTCTTCTATGCAGTGTACCACCCACCTTTTCATATACACCTGACTCCATTGGGATTGTCTTACAAGCATTGTCACACGCTCCTGGAACATATGCGCATTGTCATTGGGCAGGGAAGACACCAGTATCACCAGCTGTTGAGATAAGGGTCAGTTCGTGCTCTCATTCCCATCTGTTACGTAGCAATGGACACTGCAGGCAATACTCTACCTCTTCTATGCAGTGTACCACCCACCTTTTCATATACACCTGACTCCATTGGGATTGTCTTACAAGCATTGACACACGCTCCTGGAACATATGCGCATTGTCATTGGGCAGGGAAGACACCAGTATCACCAGCTGTTGAGATAAGGGACAGTTCGTGCTCTCATTCCCATCTGTTACGTAGCAATGGACACTGCAGGCAATACTCTACCTCTTCTATGCAGTGTACCACCCACCTTTTCATATACACCTGACTCCATTGGGATTGTCTTACAAGCATTGGTCACACGCTCCTGGAACATATGTGCATTGTCATTGGGCAGGGAAGACACCAGTATCACCAGCTGTTGAGATAAGGGTCAGTTCGTGCTCTCATTCCCATCTGTTACGTAGCAATGGACACTGCAGGCAATACTCTACCTCTTCTATGCAGTGTACCACCCACCTTTTCATATACACCTGACTCCATTGGGATTGTCTTACAAGCATTGGTCACACGCTCCTGGAACATATGCGCATTGTCATTGGGCAGGGAAGACACCAGTATCACCAGCTGTTGAGATAAGGGTCAGTTCGTGCTCTCATTCCCATCTGTTACGTAGCAATGGACACTGCAGGCAATACTCTACCTCTTCTATGCAGTGTACCACCCACCTTTTCATATACACCTGACTCCATTGGGATTGTCTTACAAGCATTGTCACACGCTCCTGGAACATATGCGCATTGTCATTGGGCAGGGAAGACACCAGTATCACCAGCTGTTGAGATAAGGGTCAGTTCGTGCTCTCATTCCCATCTGTTACGTAGCAATGGACACTGCAGGCAATACTCTACCTCTTCTATGCAGTGTACCACCCACCTTTTCATATACACCTGACTCCATTGGGATTGTCTTACAAGCATTGTCACACGCTCCTGGAACATATGCGCATTGTCATTGGGCAGGGAAGACACCAGTATCACCAGCTGTTGAGATAAGGGTCAGTTCGTGCTCTCATTCCCATCTGTTACGTAGCAATGGACACTGCAGGCAATACTCTACCTCTTCTATGCAGTGTACCACCCACCTTTTCATATACACCTGACTCCACTGGGATTGTCTTACAAGCATTGTCACACGCTCCTGGAACATATGCGCATTGTCATTGGGCAGGGAAGACACCAGTATCACCAGCTGTTGAGATAAGGGTCAGTTCGTGCTCTCATTCCCATCTGTTACGTAGCAATGGACACTGCAGGCAATACTCTACCTCTTCTATGCAGTGTACCACCCACCTTTTCATATACACCTGACTCCATTGGGATTGTCTTACAAGCATTGTCACACGCTCCTGGAACATATGCGCATTGTCATTGGGCAGGGAAGACACCAGTATCACCAGCTGTTGAGATAAGGGTCAGTTCGTGCTCTCATTCCCATCTGTTACGTAGCAATGGACACTGCAGGCAATACTCTACCTCTTCTATGCAGTGTACCACCCACCTTTTCATATACACCTGACTCCATTGGGATTGTCTTACAAGCATTGTCACACGCTCCTGGAACATATGCGCATTGTCATTGGGCAGGGAAGACACCAGTATCACCAGCTGTTGAGATAAGGGTCAGTTCGTGCTCTCATTCCCATCTGTTACGTAGCAATGGACACTGCAGGCAATACTCTACCTCTTCTATGCAGTGTACCACCCACCTTTTCATATACACCTGACTCCATTGGGATTGTCTTACAAGCATTGGTCACACGCTCCTGGAACATATGCGCATTGTCAATGGGCAGGGAAGACACCAGTAACTTAAGGGGGACGTTCATGAAATTGACAGAAAGTATTAATTTCCGATTTATTTTTTATTGATTGCCATGATTATCAAAGTTTCATTGATGGAATCGCATCCAAAATACCTGAAAAGTAATCAAATGTGTGACGCCAGCTTGCTGCCGCGTCCACTTTTTGAAACAGCACATCAATATCTACAAGCTCAGAGGGATAATAACCCCTACATACACAAGTAGAGGCTTTCAAATTGTATGCTGGATCTTATCAAGTCCAGGCTTCTGGCCGATCCCGAATTTCTAAAAAGGTGTTTTCGTGGCAAAATCCAGAATTCAAATGAATCTCTAAATTCATCATATGGAAACGATGCCCTAAGATACATTTTGATCAGCTACACTTGTCAGAATTGCAACTTATGATGCAGTTCTTTTATTTAATGATGGTAACGTAGGGAACATTTCATTCCAAACATCTTGAGAAAAATAGATCTGCAGCGACTCTCTGCAGCTGAAAAGTCAGCTGAAGACCCGGTAAAGTAACGAAGGGAGAAAAGAAGAAACCAGAAGAGAGGGCTTGAAGGGAAAGAGAACCCTGAGTACTAATCTGGGGCCTTCTGAAGAGGTGACGGAAGAAAATTATGTTTTTCAAAGTTTATGTATCTTTTTCTCAGAATCTATGGAGGCTAGACTTATGAAATTTTGTAACTTACTTTTATAAACCCAATAAACTTTGTTTCAAGAGTAGATTTTGAAATTCTAAGCTGAGATATGGGGAGAAGCGCTTGGAAATTTTGCATGAATTTTATGTTATACTTATATAATTATAATTAAGAAACAATTAATATGCTAATGTTAAAAAATATATCGGCTCAACCACTTGTTTATAGTGTAAAACACTAAGATTGACGCGTTTCGGAAGTCAAGCTTCCATCATCAGAATAATAAAAAGTAAAAGAACCTGTTAAAACTCGCTGAAATGGACCATGCACCAGGCACAATAAAATTGATAATAAAATTTTGTATAAGTCTCTTGAACAGTTTCTGAGAAAAAGGTACATTTATTATGTTCTGAAAAACACATTTGTATAATTCCACAGAATAAAGTTAAACACATATAATCCGAGGAACTTAACTGTAAATGTGTTAATTTCATGTAAAACACGGTACAAAATGTCATTGCCTTATCTTCAAAATTGTGGATTTCGTGCACCTTTTAAAAAGTGTTTGTTTTTCATGAACGTCCTCGTAGCCAGAAATCCAACGGATTCCGGCCCGATGAATGGGAAGGCCATGTTACCGGACCTCCTTCACCAGTCAAACGCCCGTGAAACGCTGCGGTGAGGCATGCTCCCACGATCCGTAGAAAATGGGATGGTTTCCCGCCATGCATAAACCAAAGTACGAGATAACATTTCATCGGAATTTCTAAACTAATTGGGGGAAGTGGCAACAAAACGAATATTCACGTTGGTGCGTAAAATGTATGAGCCTGGCGACATACCATCTGACTTTCGGGAAAAGATAATCCACACAGTTCCCAAGATTGCAAGAGACGACAGGTGTGAGCACTATCGCACAATCAGCTTGACAGCCCATGCATTCAAGTTTCTGAGAAGAGTAAAATACACGTGAATGGAAAAGAAAGATTAGATGTGTTAGAATCTGTCGACCCGGCAAAAGTTGTCGACAGTGTCAAATGGTGCATGATGTACGAAATTCTCAGAAATATAAGTGCAAGCTGTAGGGAAATACGGGTAATATACAATATTTAAAAGAACCGAGAGGGAACAGCGGGAGAATAAGAATGAAGTACTCAGATTAAAAAGGGTGTAAGAAAGGACTGTAGTCTTGCGCCTCTACTGTTTAATCTATACATCGAAGAAACAATGATGGAAAGAAAAGAAAGGTTCGAAAGTGGTATTAAAATTCAGGGTGAAAGGATATCAATGAGAAGATTCGCTGACGATCTTCTACACTCGAATTAGAGGGTCTGATGAATAGAATGAATAGTTTAATGAGCACAGAATATGGACTGACAGTAAATGGAAGAAATACAAAGGTAATGACAAGTAGCGGAAATGATAACAGCGAGAACCTTAACATCAGGATTCACGAATTAGGTGTAGTTAAGGAATACTGCTACCTTCGCAGCAAAGTAACGCATTACGGACGGAAGAAGGAGGATATAGAAAGCAGATTGACGGAAAGGGCTCTCTTGACCGAGAGAAGGCTGCTAGTATCAGACATAGGCCTTTATTTGAGGAAAAAAATTTTGAGGAGCATAGTATTGTGTGGTAGTGAAACGTGGACTGAGGGAAAACCAGAAAAGAAGAGAATCGAAGCTTTTGAGATATGGTGCTACAGATAAGTGTTTAAAATTAGGTGGACTGATAAGGTAAGGAATGAGAAGGTTCTGTGCAGAATTGGATAGGAAAGAATATGTGGAAAACACTGGCCAGAAGAAGGGTAGGATGAGAGGACATAACTTCCATGGTAAGGAAGTGAGCTGCAGAGGGCGAAAGCTGTAGAGGGAAACGGAGACTGAAATACATACAAGTAACTGAGGACGTAGGTCACAAAAAACATCTTAATGAATTGACAATGAATACTAAAAAAATTCTGAATGACGGTAAATGCACACAATTCCCATGCAGTAATTAAGGATTTCTTAATGAATCCATAGTGAAGAAAAGAAGACTTTATGAATAAAAGACAGTATTATCGATATCAAAAAAGAAACAGAAAAAATAAGCTTAGAATCTGGACTACACAATGTAGAACTTTACTGGGCTGTAGTCAGTCACGCTCAAAGCCCCAAAAATAAACAATGAAATGAAAATATGAACTCGTAATATAACCATCACAATTAGATTAATTTCTCTTCAACACTTCTATCTTGCAGATGCATGTGGAGAAAAAAATCACGATAGGCCTACACTTTGGACTTCTCCCTATACCACGGAACAAATGTACGATATAATGTTATCCATGGGACTCCCAAACAGGTGTAACCAGGCACTCACAAAATCAGTTAAAGGCAGTATAAGAACATGGACAACTTTGTACACTTGTACAGAACTCTTAGCAAAGTACGTTATGTAGCACTAGATTCTGTTGTGTTTCCTGTAAGCGCACAATGGACCATACTGCGGGCAGCCTTAAGAAGAACTCGCACTGGCCCTTGTGAGGCGCTGTGTGTAAGACGTACACACAGCCCAAGACCCCATCCCAGCTCCTGCTCCCTAGGAAGAGTAAATAACAGAATAATAGACACCATGTCATCAGTGGCCAGTCCGTACTTTTAGTTTTGGAGACCGCTCGCTCGTATTGTGAGCTGCTAACCATCATTCACTTCCTCAGACACCCCTTCAAGACCGTGCTGCTCAGTTCCGCCACATATAACAGTGGCCGCCCCGTCCTCCATAGATATGGGGCAACCATCATGGGTTGCGAACAGTTAACCAACACTCATTTCCCAAGGTGCATTCTACAACGAATTTGAGGCTCTGCCGCTACCCGACTTACAACCCTATAGCACAACACTGCTTGGCCCATACTACTTGCATAGAGAGTCGCTCATTTGTGTTGTCAGCCACCAACTACGACTCGTGTCCCCAGCTGTGCGCTCCAAGACCAGGTGGTACCGCTGTTCAACGACCAATTCCGGGAACCAGTGACCTTGCGACAAAGACAATACCGGACGGCGGGACCTCTACGCTTCCAACGAAGTGTTGTCTGCCAGCTGCCACCCACTGTCTGGTGCTTGCTTCAAGCTGTGCATGTACCGCTGTCACACGCCACACCGCCTTCACAGCTGTGAAAGTGAATTTAAAATCTGGTAAGTCGCATAAGTAATACAGATCCAGATGGTATTGAATCCTTCATTGTGCACATGATGTGTTTCGGATGTTGCCAATAATTAGATGATTAGTGACAGATAATAAAGACAGGTGCAAATAATGAGATCTTTTATACATTTTTGAAGAACACAAATATATACCATTTGAGGAAATTAAAACCATTGACAAGGACGTTGAATAACGTCCATACAAAGATCAAGCAAAACATCTGTTTCGTGTACAGACTGTAGACGTAACCAGTTACTGACCACAGTTGCGATGTCGAGGCACAACTAAAGGAGTGTTAACCTAAACTCTTACCGCTAGAGAGTAGCACGTCTGATGATATTGTAAATAGAAGTATTAATACTATAAAAGAATAAAAATTCAGTCAGGACTAGTGTGCACGAAGCTCAATAGTAAAACGCAGTAAAGCAGTAAAAGACATTCCATTAACAACAACATGGTATAGAACCACATAATCTGATTTGTTCATAACTCCAGTAGGGGGCATCATATCCAAAGCAAAGCTACTTAAAATAATTATTTTTAAATAAGACATAGGTAATCAAAATTATTTCATTTTTACCAGCACAGTTGTGCAAGAAAGTCAACAGTAAATTATAATACATTAGTACAGATTTTATAGAACAAACATAACTGTCACATGCCATCTTTACGTTTACTGTAACTTTTATGAGACAGTTCACTAATAAAATTACTCGTACTCCTTAAAATTCATAACACATAGTGAAAGTTAAATGAAAGTAACCAGACTCTGACCTCACTGTTTTTTCTCTCCACAAGTAAATCACTGACAAAAATCAAAGAACCACCTTCGACTGCTTGAGATTTTCTCTTATATTGTAAGTTCCGGGTCTACGTCGTACTCACATACATTGGATATCTTCTAAAATGCCCAGTACTATACCTTTATTACCAAACTGAAAATGGACATACCATCTTCAGCGTTCTTAAGCTGATGTTGGTTCTACTTTAAATGAAATCTCAACACTCGTCCACTACTTGCGTACACATATTCACGAAACCTGATTTGAAACTCTCTCGCAGTTTGCCCTATGTAATATCTCTCACACGAACTGCAGAAAATTTGTACATACCTGCAATACAGAATTTATTCGGTGGTGGTTCTAAGTTACGTCGCAGCAGTTTACCCCTTTTATTGTTCTTTCGAACTCACACTGCATTCTTGTATTCGCGAAAGATATTTTGACCAGTAGAAAGTGCTTAGAGAACGAATGACGCCAATGTACGCTAAAATGACATAAAGTGGTTCATATACTGCACAACGTATTAAAGCTAGGTCTGAAGTGACTTGGATTAAAAGTGAAATTAACGTGTCACACAAATCATAATGTTTACCTGCCAATTCTGCAAATCTATCAACATATGTTTTGGGAGCGTAATGTTATTCAACAGAAGCACTGGCGGAGGTTGCAACGGCTGATCGGGAACAGCGTCGGATGCCGCACATTTGTAACCGACGAATTACAAAACACAAATTCGCAAGAGTGATTACCTTGGCCGGTACCACTCTCTCTAGCCAGGAATTACGTCTGATTGATCAAGGCTTAAATTTTAACCTGCCTCCAAAATTTGATAATAAGTTGTTTAAAGAATTAATTTCAGAAGTTAAGAGTGGCTGCGAAGTGCTAAACTTCTCTAAATCATCATAGGTGAATATAGCCGTAAAAACGGGTAATGCACTCACATTTTCTCGTATTAAAAATCAGCCTTTGCAATGCCTGTCTAACTGCACAAAAAAAATTCAGAACTGGTACAAAATTAGGTTTGGTCACTAAGACTCATGATTATTTCACATGTGTTCTCGTTAACGCTGCCGATTATATCTGAAAAAAAATTGAAGACAATTAAATCTTACAGGTAATTAGCTACTTGCGGTTTTTGATAACGTTGTCAGGAATGCTATTAACAATTCTGCAATACTTCTAAGTCGAAAAGTCGAAAAAGAAGAGGCTATTGATGATGAATTCAAAAATGACACTCTTACCAGCACAAATCAAGCTTCATAAAGAAAACCATTCGATTCGCGTCATAAGTAGCGCTTGTAAAAGTCCAACTTATTTTGTAAATAGCTTTCAGCAAGCAAAAGTTAAAGAAGTTTTTATGTTTCAAAACCTGTAGCGTGTCAAAACTAGCTTTGAGATGGTATATATTTTACAAAACACAGTGTTCCCTAAAATGCACTTCTTGTATCATTCGATATTTGGAATATTTATACGAAAGTGCTGATTAATGAAACACCAAAAATTATTTATAAAAATTTCATACAGTTTGGAAAAGTAGACCCCATGTATGCTGCTGAACTACTGGAGTTAGTCAAAATATCGTTATCCTTCAATTATTTTACTTTTAATAAGAAAATTTATCATCGAGAAGATGGCCGTGCAATGGGCCAAGTCTCTGAGGAATCTTTCCAGAAATTTTTATAAATTTGGTAGACAACAAATTGCTTGATACGTGCATCACAGTATGTGAGAAGATTACAATGTATCGCAGTTATGTCGACGACGTTTTTCATAATTTTGTCAGGCGATGAAAACGACGTTCAAGATCTAGCGAATATTCGTAATTCTTTACATAGGAATATGGAGTTTGCTCATGAAATCGAAGTAGAGAGTTCCATCAAATTTTTGGACTTATGAAACACTAGAACAGGACATATTGTTAAAATTTAGATATAGCATAAGCCAACGGCTACGAACTTGATTCTAGACACAGGCAGCAGATCAGGTACTTCCCATTTTTATTGTTACCATGAGTGAATTGTTATCAAGTTTTTACTGTTTCCATAATTTCCTTCCCCTTGTATTATTTCACAGAAGTGACAGACAAATCTTTAATCTTGCAAAGCAAATGAAGAATTGTACTTCATTTCGAGGCTAGAGTTGGTGCCATTCTGCGACACAACGGATATCCGGCGACGACAGCGAGAAACTAGCGTACAGATCAGGTGGGAGCAAGTCTTACACACTGCATGTAAATGCATACCTTAAGCCTGTCACATTGCAACACGGACGCTATTGTCTCAGCAACGCTGTACCAGTCTTATGCCACGTTGTTCGCTACTGTCTGCATTCTTATTAAAGTAGAACTAATCGTTTTTCCCATTTTCGATTGTAAATCAGCATTTCAATGCAAATTTAACGAATAAAAATTACTCCATTTTTGAAAAGGGTTTAATTAAAAATGAAAAATTGTAGCGTTACTTCTGTGTTTAATTGATATTTTAGTTTTTACTCGGTTATTAGCAAAAAGTAGAAAACACCTGTTATAACCGAAAACAAAGAAATATCTAAAAATGCTGGTTATTAAGAACTAAAACACCGGTATCGGTTTTAACAAGGCCATATTTTGCACCCTTAGCTTGCACGCTATGACTTCTTGCTCTCCACACGGGTGGCAGGCCTCTCCAGCATGACTAACGAGGTGAGTTTCGAGGTGAAATGTTTCCTGACCGGCCACAATACAGATTCGTACAACAAGGAGTCCAGCAACTCATCCATCATTGGGAAATAAATGTCGCATTCAAGGATTAATGTGTAGAATAGGATTAACACCATCACCAAGTCTCATAATCAAGGTTTGATTTTGTCGTGGTGATAATTAAGATGACGACTATCCATCGTGCGTAAAATTCTTTCTCATCTACGACCTGGTTCCCTTTACAGCAAACTTTATATCAAATACAAACATATTTAATTTATTTATTTAACCTGAAGGGATTAGGGTCTTGAGACGCTCTGTTACACTGGAGTAGGGTTTCACACATACAATATTTTATATTATAGTTACCTAAGAAATAACAATAATTTTAATACGACAATTAATGAAAAAAGTAGTGAGCTGTGCTCTCTCCCAACTATGCGTTTTCGTGAACTTGGCTGTCTATCTGTGTTTGGCTTCCCGCCCTTGTCACGATTACGTCATGGTTCTTCTTCCTTCTACGTGTGGCAGCAGTGATGTGTATCAATACTTACGCCGTGTACCATCTTTGGTTTGGTGCGTATAGTTTCCTGCAAGGGCGTCTGGAGTGAGTCGGCCGCTTGTTGCGGACGAGGAAGTTCTCCGCGCGGTGCAGTTGGCTGGGGCCTTCTGCCTTTAAGGATTATGGTAATATATTTTGAAATTTTGAAGTTTGATTGTGGCCCTCAGCCACTGGTATTGCACCTTGCATATGTTGTTTCTTTAAATTATTTTATTGCTATCTTAACTGGATTTTTATCTTGTTAAGATTTCTTGTTGGAGCCCTTCAGCCGTTAAAGAGTTGGTAAATTACAATAAATGACAATTAGAAGCAGAAACTGACTTCAACCGTTGGCCCTTTTCATAATCCTATTACCTGTTCCACCCAGCGCGTTTAGCACGCGTTTCAAGTCGTATTAATAGAATCAAAAATAATCTGAATTTATGTGGAGACAATGTGAATAAACAGTAATGATTGAGAATTAATAGAGTGAATACTAGCAGTACTGCTACTGCTGCTGCTGATAATTACAATAATAATAATAATAAAATAATAATAATAATAATAACCACTTCTACAACCCTTTAAATCACATAACATAAACAGATACGAAGAAAGTAAATTGGAAAAAGAAAACACTTCATGGCAAGCACCCGTATCATCTAACACAGCCACACATCGATCAAGACGCATCCAACACATGGCTAAGAAAAGGCAATATATACAGTGAGACAGAAGGATTCATGATTGCAATACAGGATCAAACAATAAACACCAGGTATTACAGCAAGCATATTATTAAAGATCCCAATACCACAACAGATAAATGCAAACTTTGTAAACAACAAATAGAAACAATAGATCACATCACAAGCGGATGTACAATACTAGCAAATACAGAATACCCCAGAAGACATGACAATGTCGCAAAAATAATACATCAACAGCTTGCCTTACAACATAAACTTTTAAAACAACAAGTTCCTACATACAAGTATGCACCACAAAATGTACTGGGGAATGATGAATACAAATTATACTGGAACAGAACCATTATAACAGATAAAACAACGCCGCATAACAAACCTGACATCATACTCACCAATAAAAAGAAGAAATTAACACAACTAATCGAAATATCCATACCCAATACAACAAATATACAAAAGAAAACAGGAGAAAAAATTGAAAAATACATCCAACTGGCTGAGGAAGTCAAGGAGATGTGGCATCAGGATAAAGTTGACATTATACCAATTATACTATCAACTACAGGAGTCATACCACACAATATCCACCAGTACATCAATGCAATACAGCTACATCCAAACTTATATATACAACTACAGAAATCTGTAATTATTGACACTTGTTCAATTACCTGAAAGTTCCTAAATGCAATGTAACATATACCGTACAGTTAAAAGGAAGTCACGCTTGATCAAGGTCCGCGTCACCTTCCATTTTTAACCAGACATAACGTCTGAGACAAGAAAGAAATAATAATAATAATAATAATTACCCGAAAGTTCCTAAATGCAATGTAACATATACCGTACAGTTAAAAGGAAGTCACGCTTCATCAAGGTCCGCGTCACCTTCCATTTTTAACCAGACATAACGTCTGAGACAAGAAAGAAATAATAATGATAATAATAGTTGCAGGTACAAAATATATTTGTAACTGTACAAAAGTGATATCTTCTGACATAGTGCGTCCGAGGTGAGAAATGTAGGTAAACTTCTCCAGTTGAGAGCATTTGGAAATGAGGAAGATCTGGCCGAAAAGAAGGCTGTAACGGGGTAAAGGGCGCTTGCAGGGGCAAAGTTAGACATTACTGTTGCTTCAACAGATTTGTCATTAAGCGTCTTTCGAAACTGGAGAATTTACGCAGTTTTCTGATATAGTGAGGTAGTACATTTCAGTGTTGAGCTCCTGCTACTGAAAAGGAGAAAGTGGCTGAATGATGGAGTGGGACAGAAATGATTTTACTCTGACAGGAAAGGAATGTTTCTACTGTGTTGTTCACACAAGAGTTTTAAGGTCGAGGAGGGACATGAGGGACAGTGTACGTTGCTAATACAGTGGAGGAAACAGGGTGTATGGAGTTCTCTGCGCTCGTCTGAGCGTGGACAGGATAGCTCTGCGTATGATGGTGAAATATGATCAAAGGGTCAAACATCACAGATGAACGGAGGCGTTCATCACCAGTTCTAGGCGCCGTACTTTTTCTTTACAAAATCCTTGCAGGATAACATAGCTACAGATCAG
Organism: Schistocerca nitens; assembly: GCF_023898315.1. Lineage (NCBI taxonomy): Eukaryota > Metazoa > Arthropoda > Insecta > Orthoptera > Acrididae > Schistocerca > Schistocerca nitens. The sequence continues at coordinate 483,716,014 of NC_064620.1, read as the reverse complement.
CAGTTGGAAATATAAGAATTTGTACAAATTTCTTTTGTAGTTAAAAAGAGTTGAACTTTATACATTTTTGTAGATCGTGGAGACATGCTGATACCTTCTTGAATGTTGGAGTATGTGCTCATCGAATTTCAGTTTTTCATCTAATGTGATTCATAGAATCTTTCATGACGGAAGGAAGTTGATATTTGTCCCATTCAGGATTGAACATGCTTTTAGTAAGCATTCTTTGAATGGAGGCAGAGTTAGCAGTGATTGGCGTGAAATATTAAAATTCAGTAAAAAAGTCTGGTGTGTAGAATGTATGAGTTTGGTCTCATACCATCTGACTTTCGGAAAAATATCATTCATACAGTTCCGAAGACTGCAAGAGCCGAGAAGTGCGAGAATTATAGCACAATCAGCTTAACAGCTCATGCTTCCAAGTTGCTTACAACAATAATATATAGAAGAAAGGAAAAGAAAATTGAGTATTGTTAGACGATGATGAGTTTGGGGTTAGAAAAGAAAAAGGCACTAGGGAGGCAATTCTGACGTTGCAGTTGATAATGGAAGCAAGACTAAAGAAAAATGAAGACACGTTCATAGGACTTATCGACCTGGAGAAAGCATTCGACAATGTAAAATGGCACCAGATGTTCGAAATTCTGCGAAAAATATGGATAATGTATAGGGAGAAACGGGTAATATACGAGGGCGGTTCAGAAAGTAACCTCCGATTGGTCACAGTGCGGGTTGTGGGGGGAGTAGCGACGAAGAGCTCAAAGATGCGGTCACAGGCTGGCTCCAGGCACAAGCGGGTGATTTTTATGCAGAAGGAATTTCAAAGCTTGTGAAGAGACACGATAAGTGCCTCAATCGCTATGGAGACTATGTAGAAAAATAGTGCAAAGATGTAGTTGTAAGATGTATATATTAAAATATTTTTATTTAACTTGGTGTATTTTTTTAAGTCAACCGGAGGTTACTTTCTGAACGGCCCTCGTACAATATGTACAAGGGCTAAGAGGAAATAATAAGAGTGGACGACCAAGACCGAAGTGCTCGGATTAAAAAGGATGTAAGACAGGGATGTAGTCTTTCGCCCCTACTGTTCAGTCTGTGCAACGAAGAATCAATGACAGAAGCACAAGAAAGGTTCAGGAGTGGAATCAAAATTCAAGGTGAAAGGATATAAATGATACGATTCGCTGATGACATTGCTATCCTCAGTGAAGGTAAAGAAGAATTACATGATCTGCTGAATGGAATGAACAGTTTATTGAGTACAGAATATGAATTAAGAGTAAATAGAAGAAAGATGAAAATAATGAGAAGTAGCGGAAATGAGAACGGAGAGAACTTAACATCGGGATTGATGGTCACGCTGTAGGTGAAGTTAAAAATAACCAATGACGGAAGGAGCAAAAGGAGGACATCAGAAGCAGACTAGAAATGGCAAAAAGGATATTCCTGGCCAAGAGAAATCTACTACTATCAAACATAGGCCTTAATTTGAAAAAGAACTTTCTGACAATGTGCTTTTGGAGCACAGCATTGTATGGTAGTGAAACATGGAGTATGTAAAAACCGGAACAGAAGAGAATCGAAGCATTTGAGATGTGGTGCTATGGGCGAATGCTGATAAATTAAGGAATGAGGAGGTTCTGTTCAGTTTTAGAGAGGAAAGATATGTGGAAAACACTGACAAGGAGAAGGGACAGGGTGATAGGACATCTGTTAAGATATCATGGAAAACTTCCATGATGCTAGATGGAGCTGTAGAGGGCAAAAAATGTAGAGGAAGACAGAGATTGGAATACATGCAGCAAATAATTGAGAACGTAGGTTGCAAGTGCTACAGTCAAAACACTGATGACTCAAAAAAACAGTTTTGATGTCAACAGATGTTTATTTTGGTTTTACAGCCACTTTCGGTCTATAATGTAGACCATCTGTAGCCCGTAGGCACCATTACGGCGGCGGATGGCGGTGGACGCAGCAAGATCCGTAAGAAGAAGGACGTCTTGCAGCTGACTGCTGTGTTTTTGCCGATATTGCTGCGTCCACCACTCTCAGCCCCCATCATGGAGCCTACAGCCTGAAGATGGTGTAAATTATAGAACGAAACCGGTTGCCAACCAAAATAAACATCTGTTGCGATCAAGAGTGTTTTACTGAGTTTTAATTGTAAGGATTCCTGATATATCGGACTAATGAGCCTAGAACAGTGGTTCCCAACCTGGGGGTAGTTACCCCCTGAGGCGAAAAATGAAATTTTCTGAGAGGTAAAACTAAACGATTCGATTCTATTTCACTAACGAAACTAAATTATTTTCAAAAGATCATAACTATTATCACAATTTTGTAAGACTCTAATACTGATTATATACGTTATCAATAATTAATTTTTCTCAATTAGAAGCATTAATGCAGTGGTGGTTACTGATTTTTCACATAGTCCACCCGCTACACATACACGTTGCGCTTCGTCCGGTACATTACTGATGACAAAATTGAGACAGATGCGTAACAAATGCTGTATATCTCAAGAAAAATATTCTACGAGTTATAGATAGTGCAGTAGTCCAGAAATTAATTCATTTCTCGCTTAGAAATGGACAAATATATTAATTGACAGCACTACTCAGCAGTATATACATAAGGTCTACTACTCGTTATAGCTGCGCGCAGTATTAATAATATTATTACTATTAATGGCTGTAGTCAGACACAAAGCAGTAACAGCCTGAAGTCTTCCAATTTCTGCCAGTTCAGAAGAAAGGACTGAAACAATCAAGTCTACATCTACATGGATTCTCTGCAAATCACATTTAAGTGCCCGGCAGAGGGTTCATCGAAACACCTTCACAATTCTCTATTATTCCAGTCTCGAAGAGCGAGCGGAAAAAACAAACACCTATATCTTTCCGTGCCAGCTCTGATTTCCCTCATTTTATTGTGAGATCGTATCTCCCTATGTAAGTCGACATCAACAAAATATTTTCGCATTCAGAGGAGAACTCTGGTGACTGAAATTTTGCGAGAAGATTCCGCTGCAACGAAAAACGCCTTTGTCTTAATGATGTTCACCCAAAATCCTATATTATGTCCCTGACACTCACTCCCCTGTTTCTCCATAATACAAAACGTAATGCTCTTCTTTGAACTTTCTCGACGTAGTCCGTTAATCCTCTCTGCTAAGGATCCCACACCGCGCAGCAGTACTCCAAAAGAGGACGGACAAGCGTAGTGTATGCAGTCTCTTTAGTAGACCTGCCATATAAACACAGTCTTTGGTTCACCTTGGCCACAACACTTTCTATCTGTTCTTTATAACCTAAGTTGTCCATAATTGTAATTCCTAGGCATTTAGTTAAATTTACAGCCTTTAGATTTGACTGATGTATCGTGTAACCGAAATTTAACGGATTCGTTTTAGAACTCATTTGGAGACCTCACACTTTTCGTTATTAGGGTCAACTCTCAATTTTCGCACCATACAGATATCTTTTCTAAATTGTTTTGCAATTTGTTTTGATCCTCTGATGACTTTACTTGACGGATAAACGACAGTGTCATCTACAAACAACCTAAGACGGCTGCTCAGATTGTCTCCCAAATTGTTTATACAGGTTAGGAACAGCAAAGAGCCTATAACACTACCTTAAGGGACACCAGAAATCACTTCTGTTTTACTCGATGACTTTCCGTCAATTACTACGAGCTGGGACCTCTCTGACAGGAAACCACGAATCCAGTCACATAACTGAGATGATATTCCATAAGCACGTAATTTCACTACAAGCCGTTTGTGTGGTACAGTGTCGAAAGCCTTCCGGAAATCCAGAAATACGGAATCAATCTGAAATCGCTTGTCAATAGCACTCATAACTTCATGCGAGTAAAGAGCTAGTTCTATTTCACAAGAACGATGTTTTCTAAATCCATGTTGACTGTGTGTGAGTAGACGTTTTCCTCGAGATAATACATAATGTTAGAACACAATAGGCTATATATTCCAAAATCCTGTTGTATATCGACGTGTTTCTTGACCTCCGCAAGGCGTTAGATACAGTTCCCCACAGTCGATTAATGAACAAAGTAAGAGCATATGGACTATCAGACCAATTGTGTGATTGGATTGAAGAGTTCCTAGATAACAGAGCGCAGCATGTCATTCTCAATGGAGAGAAGTCTTACGAAGTAAGAGTGATTTCAGGTGTGCCGTAGGGGAGTGTCGTAGGACCGTTGCTATTCACAATATACATAAATGACCTTGTGGATAACATCGGAAGTTCACTGAGGCTTTTTGCGGATGATGCTGTGGTATATCGAGAGGTTGTAACAATGGAAAATTGTACTGAAATGCAGGAGGATCTGCAACGAATTGACGCATGGTGCAGGGAATGGCAATTGAATCTCAATGTAGACAAGTGTAATGTGCTGCGGATACACAGAAAGAAAGATCCTTTATCATTTAGCTACAATATAGCAGGTCAGCAACTGGAAGCAGTTAATTCCGTAAATTATCTGGAAGTAGGCATTAGGAGTGATTTAAAATGGAATGATCATATAAAGTTGATCGTCGGTAATGCACATGCCAGACTGAGATTCATTGGAAGAATCCTAAGGAAATGCAATCCGGAAACAAAGGAAGTAGGTTACAGTACACTTGTTCGCCCACTGCTTGAATACTGCTCACCAGTGTGGGATCCGTACCAGACAGGGTTGATAGAAGAGATAGAGAAGATCCAACAGAGAGCAGGGCGCTCGTTACAGGATCGTTTAATATTCGCGAAAGCGTTACGGAGATGATAGATGAACTCCAGTGGAAGACTTTGCAGGAGAGACGCTCAGTAGCTCGGTACGGGCTTTTGTTGAAGTTTCGAGAACATACCTCCACCGAAGGGTCAAGCAGTATATTGCTCATTCCAACGGATATCTCGCGAAGAGACCATGAGGATAAAATCGGAGAGATTAGAGCCCACACAGAGGCATACCGACGGTCTTTCTTTCCACGAACAATGCGAGACTGGAATAGAAGGGAGAACCGATAGAGGTACTCGAAGTACCCTGCGCCACACACCGTCAGGTGGCTTGCGGAGTGTGGATGTAGATGTAGATCTAATGATGTAGGCCTGTAATTTAGTGGATTACTCCTACAACTTTCTTGAATAATAGAGCGACCTGTCCAACTTTCCAGTCTTTGGGTGCGGATCTTTCGCCGAGCGAAATAGGAAGTTTTTACGAATAGGAAGTTTTTACGAATAGGAAGTATGGTGCACACATTTTAAACTGGTTTATTTTAAATGGGGTTGCAGTGTGCAGGTCAAGCAAGTGTCGCAATGGAGAGGAGTAAGGCGAGGGATATTTTTATAACAAGTGTCTACTCTCACAGTGGATAGTTAGCATTCTTATCTGAGAAGGAGTTGTGGACAGCACTTGCGACGCACCACGAATTCCTTCCCATTCATTCTAGCATCCCGCATCCCCAGCCCCCCACAGTCACACAAATACCATTCACCTTTCATCATTTTAAAAATAAAAATGTTCCAAGAAAACTCTTTCATTCTTAAGTTTAGTTAAATGCTAAAGTTGCTGATATTGTGGAAGGGGGCGGGGGGGAACATCAGAAGGTCAGCCTTCATATTAGGCTCCAAGAAGCTGTTCCCAGAGCAGTGGAGATGCAAGTAGTATATACACTCCTGGAAATTGAAATAAGAACACCGTGAATTCATTGTCCCAGGAAGGGGAAACTTTATTGACACATTCCTGGGGTCAGATACATCACATGATCACACTGACAGAACCACAGGCACATAGACACAGGCAACAGAGCATGCACAATGTCGGCACTAGTACAGTGTATATCCACCTTTCGCAGCAATGCAGGCTGCTATTCTCCCATGGAGACGATCGTAGAGATGCTGGATGTAGTCCTGTGGAACGGCTTGCCATGCCATTTCCACCTGGCGCCTCAGTTGGACCAGCGTTCGTGCTGGACGTGCAGACCGCGTGAGACGACGCTTCATCCAGTCCCAAACATGCTCAATGGGGGACAGATCCGGAGATCTTGCTGGCCAGGGTAGTTGACTTACACCTTCTAGAGCACGTTGGGTGGCACGGGATACATGCGGACGTGCATTGTCCTGTTGGAACAGCAAGTTCCCTTGCCGGTCTAGGAATGGTAGAACGATGGGTTCGATGACGGTTTGGATGTACCGTGCACTATTCAGTGTCCCCTCGACGATCACCAGTGGTGTACGGCCAGTGTAGGAGATGGCTCCCCACACCATGATGCCGGGTGTTGGCCCTGTGTGCCTCGGTCGTATGCAGTCCTGATTGTGGCGCTCACCTGCACGGCGCCAAACACGCATACGACCATCATTGGCACCAAGGCAGAAGCGACTCTCATCGCTGAAGACGACACGTCTCCATTCGTCCCTCCATTCACGCCTGTCGCGACACCACTGGAGGCGGGCTGCACGATGTTGGGGCGTGAGCGGAAGACGGCCTAACGGTGTGCGGGACCGTAGCCCAGCTTCATGGAGACGGTTGCGAATGGTCCTCGCCGATACCCCAGGAGCAACAGTGTCCCTAATTTGCTGGGAAGTGGCGGTGCGGTCCCCTACGGCACTGCGTAGGATCCTACGGTCTTGGCGTGCATCCGTGCGTCGCTGCGGTCCGGTCCCAGGTCGACGGGCACGTGCACCTTCCGCCGACCACTGGCGACAACATCGATGTACTGTGGAGACCTCACGCCCCACGTGTTGAGCAATTCGGCGGTACGTCCACCCGGCCTCCCGCATGCCCACTATACGCCCTCGCTCAAAGTCCGTCAACTGCACATACGGTTCACGTCCACGCTGTCGCGGCATGCTACCAGTGTTAAAGACTGCGATGGAGCTCCGTATGCCACGGCAAACTGGCTGACACTGACGGCGGCGGTGCACAAATGCTGCGCAGCTAGCGCCATTCGACGGCCAACACCGCGGTTCCAGGTGTGTCCGCTGTGCCGTGCGTGTGATCATTGCTTGTACAGCCCTCTCGCAGTGTCCGGAGCAAGTATGGTGGGTCTGACACACCGGTGTCAATGTGTTCTTTTTTCCATTTCCAGGAGTGTAGATGACGAAATGTGGTGTGAGGTACCTGTGACAGATGTTAGATTCGGTACCACTCCCGTGAGAAAGACTGCCTGCATAATGCTACTGCTCTGTGATTGACTGCTGTGTTCGGAGCAAGGGCGCCAAAACGTTAAAGTATAGTTATTATTATATATATATTATTATTATATATATTAAACTACTCATTGGAATGACTTCACTTTTTATATGAATATCTCTCAACAGCTGACTATCAATCAGTCGTTTTAGAATTATTAAAAACAATTTAAATCAAAAATAAAAGACTGAAGAAATTGCAGACGAAGCGTTCGGAAGCGTTCGGGTCACGCCTTTTCTGGTATGGCGCGCGAAGTGTTTCGGGCGGTTCGTCACTCTGGATTAGGCAGTCGAGAAGAACAGACTTGTTGTCTGTCGCAGGATGTATTTGCCAGTATTCAGTATTAAAAGATTCATTCCGGTAGTCATGAGGCACAGACACTTGCCACAAATAGTGTAAAGATACATTTTCGTAAACATTGTGTTTGATCATGTACTTTGCTGTATCACAAGGTGTTCAAATGGCTCTGAGCACTGTGGGACTTAACATCTGTGATCATCAGTCCCCTAGAAATTAGAACTACTTAAACCTAACTAACCTAAGGACATCACACACATCCATGCTCGAGGCAGGATTCGAACCTGCGACCGTAGCGGTCACGCAGTTCCAGACTGAAGCGCCTAGAACCGCACGGCCACACCGTCCGGCCACAAGATGTTGTATTAAGATCATGTAGTCTTCTCGTGTGGCTATATTAAAATACGCGGTTGGCATCCCAAGGAAGTGATACATTGTTTCAGAACAGAACCTCTCTAAAAGTCAGTTTCAGCCTCAAGATACAGAACCTACGACCTGCGTTCTGTTTTCTGCGCTGGGGACATCAACTTGAAGACAGCAGGTCAGTGAAGTGTAACAGAACCTTCGTATTTCACACAGTGCAGTGGAAACAACTAGGAGCCTCACGTTCACTGCAAGCACAGAACAAACGTCCTCAGTGAGACGTCATCTGCAGTAATGCAGAGGGGGTAAAGGAGGCTGGTCGTTATTAACACCAACAATCGATTCATTCTTCCTATCTTGCCGTAAGGAGAAGGGGATTACTAGCTAATGGGTGATAACAATGGTCTCAGAAAGCTTTGGAACCACTGGCCTACAGTGACCGTCCAGGACCGCTTGGGTTTTCGATGAAATTAGCTTTAACACTGTATTCTGTTCCCAATTTGATAGCGTACGCAGGTCAGTAACAATAACCAAAACGGCCTTGCTGTGCTGGTACTGCGAACGGCTGAAAGCAAGGGGAAACTACGGCCGTAATTTTTCCCGAGGGCATGCAGCTTTACTGTATGATTAAATGATGATGGCGTCCTCTTGGGTAAAATATTCCGGAGGTAAAATAGTCCCCCATTCGGATCTCCGGGCGGGGACTACTCAAGAGGATGTCGTTATCAGGAGAAAGAAAACTGGAGTTCTACGGATCGGAGCGTGGAATGTCAGGTCCCTTAATCGAGCAGGTAGGTTAGAAAATTTGAAACGGGAAATGGATAGGTTAAAGTTAGATATAGTGGGAATTAGTGAAGTTCGGTGGCAGGAGGAACAAGACTTCTGGTCAGGTGACTACAGGGTTATAAACACAAAGTCAAATAGGGGTAATGCAGGAGTAGGTTTAATAATGAATAGGAACATAGGAACGCGGGTAAGCTACTACAAACAGCTTAGTGAACGCATTATTGTGGCCAAGATAGATACGAAGCCCACACCTACTACAGTGGTACAAGTTTATATGCCAACTAGCTCTGCAGATGACGAAGAAATTGAAGAAATGTATGATGAAATAAAAGAAATTATTCAGATTGTGAAGGGAGACGAAAATTTAATAGTTATGGGTGACTGGAATTCCAGTGTAGGAAAAGGGAGAGAAGGAAACGTAGTAGGTGAATATGGATTGGGGCTAAGAAATGAAAGAGGAAGCCGCCTGGTAGAATTTTGCACAGAGCACAACTTAATCATAGCTAACACTTGGTTTAAGAATCATGATAGAAGGTTGTATACATGGAAGAACCCTGGAGATACTAAAAGGTATCAGATTGATTATATAATGGTAAGACAGAGATTTAGGAACCAGGTTTTAAATTGTAAGACATTTCCAGGGGCAGATGTGGACTCTGACCACAATCTATTGGTTATGACCTGTAGATTAAAACTGAAGAAACTGCAATAAGGTGGGAATTTAAGGAGATGGGACCTGGATAAACTGAAAGAACCAGAGGTTGTACAGAGTTTCAGGGAGAGCATAAGGGAACAATTGACAGGAATGGGGGAAAGAAATACAGTAGAAGAAGAATGGGTAGCTTTGAGGGATGAAGTAGTGAAGGCAGCAGAGGATCAAGTAGGTAAAAAGACGAGGGCTAGTAGAAATCCTTGGGTAACAGAAGAAATATTGAATTTAATTGATGAAAGGAGAAAATATAAAAATGCAGTAAATGAAGCAGGCAAAAAGGAATACAAACGTCTCAAAAATGAGATCGACAGGAAATGCAAAATGGCTAAGCAGGGATGGCTAGAGGACAAATGTAAGGATGTAGAGGCTTATCTTACTAGGGGTAAGATAGATACTGCCTACAGGAAAATTAAAGAGACCTTTGGAGATAAGAGAACCACTTGTATGAACATCAAGAGCTCAGATGGAAACCCAGTTCTAAGCAAAGAAGGGAAAGCAGAAAGGTGGAAGGAGTATATAGAGGGTCTATACAAGGGCGATGTACTTGAGGACAATATTATGGAAATGGAAGAGGATGTAGATGAAGATGAAATGGGAGATACGATACTGCGTGAAGAGTTTGACAGAGCACTGAAAGACCTGAGTCGAAACAAGGCCCCCGGAGTAGACAACATTCCATTGGAACTACTGACGGCCTTGGGAGAGCCAGTCCTGACAAAACTCTACCATCTGGTGAGCAAGATGTATGAAACAGGCGAAATACCCTCAGACTTCAAGAAGAATATAATAATTCCAATCCCAAAGAAAGCAGGTGTTGACAGATGTGAGAATTACCGAACAATCAGTTTAATAAGCCACAGCTGCAAAATACTAACGCGAATTATTTACAGACGAATGGAAAAACTAGTAGAAGCCGACCTCGGGGAAGATCAGTTTGGATTCCGTAGAAATACTGGGACACGTGAGGCAATACTGACCTTACGACTTATCTTAGAAGAAAGATTAAGGAAAGGCAAACCTACGTTTCTAGCATTTGTAGACTTAGAGAAAGCTTTTGACAATGTTAACTGGAATACTCTCTTTCAAATTCTAAAGGTGGCAGGGGTAAAATACAGGGAGCGAAAGGCTATTTACAATTTGTACAGAAACCAGATGGCAGTTATAAGAGTCGAGGGACATGAAAGGGAAGCAGTGGTTGGGAAGGGAGTAAGACAGGGTTGTAGCCTCTCCCCGATGTTATTCAATCTGTATATTGAGCAAGCAGTAAAGGAAACAAAAGAAAAATTCGGAGTAGGTATTAAAATCCATGGAGAAGAAATAAAAACCTTGAGGTTCGCCGATGACATTGTAATTCTGTCAGAGACAGCAAAGGACTTGGAAGAGCAGTTGAATGGAATGGATGGTGTCTTGAAGGGAGGATATAAGATGAACATCAACAAAAGCAAAACGAGGATAATGGAATGTAGTCGAATTAAGTCGGGTGATGTTGAGGGTATTAGATTAGGAAATGAGACACTTAAAGTAGTAAAGGAGTTCTGCTATTTGGGGAGCAAAATAACTGATGATGGTCGAAGTAGAGAGGATATAAAATGTAGACTGGCAATGGCAAGGAAAGCGTTTCTGAAGAAGAGAAATTTGTTAACATCGAGTATAGATTTAAGTGTCAGGAAGTCTTTTCTGAAAGTATTTGTATGGAGTGTAGCCATGTATGGAAGTGAAACATGGACGATAAATAGTTTGGACAAGAAGAGAATAGAAGCTTTCGAAATGTGGTGCTACAGAAGAATGCTGAAGATTAGATGGGTAGATCACATAACTAATGAGGAGGTACTGAACAGGATTGGGGAGAAGAGGAGTTTGTGGCACAACTTGACCAGAAGAAGGGATCGGTTGGTAGGACATGTTCTGAGGCATCAAGGGATCACCAATTTAGTATTGGAGGGCAGCGTGGAGGGTAAAAATCGTAGGGGGAGACCAAGAGATGCATACACTAAGCAGATTCAGAAGGATGTAGGTTGCAGTAGGTACTGGGAGATGAAGAAGCTTGCACAGGATAGAGTAGCATGGAGAGCTGCATCAAACCAGTCTCAGGACTGAAGACCACAACAACAACAACAACGCAGGTCAGTCCTGAAATTGTCTGTTTTGAACTTTATTGGTTTGGCACTTAGGATAGAACTGAGGTCACCAGCTTACATGTGGTACTTACAGTAGGAAAAAACTTACGGGACATCACTGATATACCACGACCCGTGTGGGACGGCTGGTACTCTACATACCCGAGAGAGCTCGCAAGGGTGTGTTCAGAAGCTGTATACCCGGGCGCAAACGGCGGCTGTGCGCGCCGGAACTGCTGGCCGCCGTTCCCCCGATATCGTCAGCTTGCAGCGCCGGCGCGACGCGCGACTCGCACGAGTGGTATTTTCAATTAGGTCGCCTCGCCAGCGGCGCAAGAAGCGCCCTCCGGGGCGGTAACCAGCCGCGGTGACACATCCCTGGCGCGCCGCCATGCGGAACGGTGCCGCCGCCTTGCCCCATGGCCCAGGCTGCCGAGTCACGCCTCCATTGAGCCGGGCCCGACTCCCGGCCGCTGAATGAAATCTTCTCAGGTTTCTTTCGGGGAAAAGGAAGCCAGTTACTTATATAACCCCCTATTGTTCCACTATCAGCGAAGCCGGTGGCGAATGTTCGCAGTCTCACAGAATTAACACGCCAGCGTTTTGAATATGTAGTGACACCTGAACAGCTGTGACACATTCATACTGGAACCCGAATTTCTTGAATGCCTATAGCCCACTGGTAAAAACCGGTTCGCAACAGTTCGTGTTGACACGTCTCCGCTGACAAGCCCTCTTACCTATGCTGCGGTAGCTGAACGATCTGGCACTGCTGCCCTTAGAAAACGACGACCTAGCGCGCATCCGTGCTACGTGAACGTTCAAACCTATGGATGTGTGAATGTTCACACGACCGCTCATACCAGTATCATTGCACAACTGACGCAGCACGTCAACTTGAATGGCAAAATTATTCTCCTAAAGGACCATCCCGTTACTTGGAGTGTCAGAATTTGACCCTGTAAGTAGGCTGTTTAGGTTTTTTTTGGTAACGCCACCTCTGTATGAAAATCACTGGCTGTGCTGTGTGCAGTCTGTGGCTGCTTTGCATTGTTGTAATACTCGCCATTGTAGTGTTAGGCAGCTGGCTGTGAACAGCGCGTAGCGTTGGCAGTTGGAGGTGAGCCGCCAGCAGTGGTGGATGTGGGGAGAGAGATGGCGGAGTTTTGTAATTTGTCATGAACTGCTATATCTATTATGACTATTAAGGTAAATACATTGTTTGTTCTCTATTAATATCTTTCATTTGCTAACTATCCCTATCAGTAGTTAGTGCCTTCCGTAGTTTGAATCTTTTATTTAGCTGGCAGTAGCGGCGCTCGCTGTGTTGCAGTAGTTCGAGTAATGAAGATTTTTGTGAGGTAAGTGATTTGTGAAAGGTATAGTTAAATGTTACTCAGGGCCATTCTTTTGCAGGGATCTTTGATAGTCAGATTGCGTTGCGCTAAAAATATTGTGTGTCAGTTTAAGCACAGTCGTGTATAAATTTTAAAAGGGGACGTTTCATATGGCGACCCTGCCAGGATACCTCAATGGAATCTTCTGATTTTTTCTTGTAGTTTGTGTAATTAGTGTAGATTTTGTTTATTGCTAGCGCGTAATTGTACAGAGAATCTCCTTTGTAGTTGCAGTCTTTCATTGTTGTACAGTAAAACAGGTGTGGCACGCATGTAGATTTGCACCAAGTATTTCGCAGCTGCAATTAACTAGATATTATTTTCAGTGCTATGTTAATGTGTTCCCCTATTTTTGCTCTTCAAATTGTGTTTTTCTGTGTTGTCGTGTGAAATATTGTGACAATAATGGCGTGTAAAAAACGTAACACTAGGCTCCAAAGTAAATTGAGAAATGACAGCGAAGACGAAAGCAGTGTGTTAGCGCCACCGTGTAATGAATTAACAGACATTCAGAGTTGTAATTTGGTAACTGTGCATAGGGAAATGGAGCGGGTGGCAAACAATGGCGTGGACAGTGAAACAATTAGTGAAGAGGGAAGCATTATCGATCGATCGGTCGGCAACAGCTCGCCTCAGGAATCGGGAATGACAGGACACAATTTTGCAAATATTGTAGACTCAGGCTTTGGGTCCTCACCGTTTTCTCAAATGAGTCAAGACACATTTTCTGCTTGTCAAAATGTGAATGTTGCCGGTGAAAATGCACTGCAAAAAAGCATAGAGAAACAGATTCCAGACACTAATACATTATTATTGCAATTAATGCAACAAATGGGACAAAATCTTCGAAAGTTAGACACAGTGGAACTAAATCAGAGACAAACACAGCAAAAGCTTCAAAAGTTAGACACAATGGAACAAAATCTTAAAAAGTTAGACGCAATGGAACAAAATCTTCAAAAGTTAGACTCATTGGAGCAAACTCTTGAACAAACACGTGAAGATTTAACTAGTGAGTTACATCACATTGAATCGAAATGTCAAAAAGTCTGTAATGACGTAAAAACACAAATTTGTGAGCATTTCCAACCTATTTTTTCGCGTCATGAAAATGCACTACAGAATCACGAAGCAGCCATAAAAGAACTGCAAACTACTGTTCATGAAAATCATGAGACTTTGCAAGCTAAATTTGACTCAGTTGCATCTACCGATTCGGTTACGCAACTTGCAAAAACTCAGGAAAACTTGAAGGACACAGTAGATTCGATTTCAACACAAATGGACACTCTGAAACTTGGTTCAGAAAAACACACTGAGGAAATGTGTTCACTATCGGAGAAAGTAGCCGAACTTTCGGATCAGGTCACTAACTTATCTACAAAGGTAGATGATGATCTGAATGACACAAGACCTGTAGCCTTCACTGACACAGAAGAGTATGAACAAATTAGAAAATTCAAACAAAATCAAAATCAAATCAATACACAGTACAAAAGAGAAATCCGGGAAGTACAAGATCATTTGGCACTAGTAATACAAGAATTACATATTTCAGAGGACACTCGCGCTCCAGTACGGGAAGAGGGACATAGAAATACGGAACAGACACAAAATAACAACACAGGGCACTTCGGAAATTATGAAAGAAATTGGCAAGGTACATCGAATTTTGAGATGGAGCCGCCGAAACGACGTAACAATGACCGACATGCGACTTGCCGACATGATGATTTTGACTATAAGCTGTTCATTACTACACGTAAATTCAAAACATTCAAGAATTCTGGCAACGACATTCATCCACAAGCATGGCTCCATCAATTCTCTCATTGTTTTCCTCCCAACTGGTCGTTAGAACACAGATTAGAATTTATGTGTGGCTACTTAGAGAATGAACCAGCTGTAAGAATGCGATCGGTCATTCACGATTGCCACAGTGAAGGAGAATTTTACCATGCCTTCCTCTCAGCATATTGGTCTCAAGCCACACAAGACCGAGTAAAACATGGCATCATAATGATGAAACATTTCGAACAATCTGAATTCTCCAGTCTTGTGAAATATTTTGAAGACATGTTGCACAAGAATCAGTACCTGTCAAACCCATACAGCCCCTCAGAACTCATCCGCATTTGCTTAATCAAATTACCTGAACATTTACGACATATTATTTTAGCAGGACGTTGCAAAGAAGACATTGAGGCTTTTCAGGGACTGTTACAAGAACTGGAAATTGACACTGACAATCGGGGAACGCTGGAACAGGAGCACAACAATTACAGGTCACATCTGTCACAATTCCGCGATGACAGAAATAATACACGACAAGGCTATTCTTATAATGTAAATCGTGACCAATACAGACACCACCCATATGACAACCGTTGGCAGAGTAGTAATAATTACAGGGAAAGATCACCTCTCCGCGGTAATGACTATTACAGAGACAATCAGAGAAACAGACAATATGGGAACCAAAATAATTGTTATTACGGGAGACAGAATAACTTTAGACGCAACGGTCCAGCGCGCAGTTACGATTCAGGGAGAAATTCTCCACCACTTCACCGACAAGAAAGAAACTACAGGAACTACCAACATGACGACAGACGATGTGATCGTAACGACAGACCTGAATTGCATCAGAACTGGCGGGATTTAAACAGGGCAGGGCCCTTTTGTCACGGTGAATTTGTAGAAGTTAGGTCTCCAAATCCCAATAACGACGCGCGCCGACAAAGAGACAATAGGCAATGACTCATACTGCAGGCAGCCACAAAAAACACGTATGAAACTAACGACGCAGCTGCCGTAGCTAGTAATTACGTAAAAATGGAAGACATTAGGGACATCTTACTCTTAGAACACGACGTAAAACATAACAACATTGCATATCCTGTGATTCACATTACAGTAAATGACGTAAAATTTACGGCAGTACTTGACTCTGGCAGTCCCATTTCAGTAATTAGTGAAACAGCCTTTAGCAAATGCAACAAATCGAACGATTGCCCCACACTTCCGTTACGTAAGATTAAATTACAAGGTGCAATCTTTGGAAAAAGTGTAGATGTACGCCAACAAACCAACTTAGAATTTTTTTGTCAAAGCCACAGTTTCTCTATGAACTTTCTTATTGTTCCATTATTGTCGACGGAAATAATATTGGGAGTAGACTTTTTGAATGAATACAAAGCAATCTTAAACTTTCACGATGCTGAAATAAGTTTAGAGAAAGAAGGTAAGTCAATAGCTTTGAAATTTGAAGATTGGCTCTCAAACCATGACGAGGAAATTAATCGGCTTTACCTTCTGTTAGACAACAGTTCGGAATTTTCTACGGAACTAGACACTACCAATCACTCTGCAAGTACTGACAGGGATGATATCGACGGCATATTTGAAACTAATGAGTTAATTCAGAATAAAATTCAAACAATTGAGAATTGTAATGACACTGATAGGCAGGACCTTTTTGAGATTTTACAAGCACATTCCACAGTTTTTACTCACAAAACAGGAACAATCAAGGGATTTCAATACCAATTTCGTGTTTGTGAGCATACTAAATTTTGTGTTAGACCATATGTAATTCCAGCACATTATAGGGACCGTGTTAGAACAGAAATACAATCTATGCTTGACGAGGGCATTATTGAGCCTGCAGTAAGCTCATACAACAATCCATTACATGTTGTTGAGAAGAAAAATGGATCGATCAGGCTTGTCTTAGATTCGAGACAAATCAATACTATCATCACTCCTGAAACAGACAGGCCGCAAACGTTAGAAGAGCTTCTTCAAAATTTTAATGGTGTAAAAGTGTTGTCTTCCATTGATCTCAGATCCAGCTTTTATCAGATCGAACTTCATCCAGAATGTAGAAAATACACAGCTTTCCTTTGTTTCGGCGTTTGTTATCAGTTTCGGAAACTTCCCTTTGGTCTGAACATTTCTTCAGCAGCATTCATTCGCGGGCTAAATTCCATATTACCTGAGTTCTTAAAACGTCACATCACCTTATATGTGGACGATATTCTAATAGCAGAAGCTTCATGGGAACAACATAATCGCATCCTCAACAGTTTGTTACGTATTTTTGCAGAATCTGGAATTACAGTTAACTTGGAAAAGTCTGAATTCGGTAGGTCAAAGGTGAGGTTTTTGGGACATATTATTTCTTCTGAAGGCATTCAGCCGGATCCTGAAAAGTTAGAAGCAATCAGAGCCATTCCAGTTCCATCCACAAAAAGACAAGTCCGTAGTTTTCTAGGTCTCGTAAATTTTTACCGTCGTTTTCTGAATATGCAAATCCTTGTTACACCAAAACTTTGTTCTCTCACTGGAAAAAATACTATTTGGAACTGGGACGAACAAGCACAGTTGGAATTCAATTCTTTGAAAGAATCGCTACTTAACGCGCCAATACTAGCTCATCCAGATCTGTCACAAGATTTCTGCCTTAGCACGGATTCTTCTAAAGTCGGACTTGGTGCCCATTTATTTCAAGAAGCCACAGAAAATGACACTACTGTTCAGAAAACCATTGCTTTTGCTAGCCGAGTGCTAACAAAATCTGAAAAAAAAATTATTCCGTTACTGAATTAGAAGCTTTAGCTATCGTTTGGGCATTTAACAAATTCCGTTTCTTTCTTTCTGGTAAGCACGTAAAAGTATACAGTGATCATCGTGCATTACAATTTCTTATGTCTTCAAAATTAAATCATGACAGGTTAAAACGTTGGGCATTGTTTCTGCAAGAATTCCGCTTCACAATAGTCTACATTCCCGGCAAGGAGAACATCGTTGCGGACGCGCTGTCACGCGCACCGGCTGGGCTTGAGAAAAGTAACACAGAAGGCAACATAGAGAAAAATTTCAGTATTCTTTACATTCAGAAAGTCGCCTTTGAAAACTTCATCACCACATCTTTAAAGGACATTGCTCATGAACAAGATAAAGATCCGATTTGGAAAGACATCAAAAGTAAATGGCATGAAAAGACACACACTCAGATTCGGCATTATTACCTGGTGAGAAACAACATATTCTTCAAACGCTGCACTGTTGATGACAAGCTATGGAACATTCGGTACCATATTTCTCTAACACATAAATTACACAGCTATCTGATTATTTAACAAAGAAACAAACATTTTTTTACTACATTAGTGACAGATGTTTACGTAATTACACAGTTGGGTAACTTCACACTTATGAAATTGTATTTTGTCTCTACTTTGTGAACTGTTCATATTATTTTGGAACCATTGTGATACTATGAGAGCTTTGAAAGATGTATTTGGTAAGGGAGCATGATTTTAAAGTACGTTTGAGGTAGATAACACTTTTGAAATGAGCAGAGAATTCTTTTTAGGTTTTGAAATTATTGGAGGAAGCTACGACGATTTTGAGAGTTGACTGAGGTGTTATGATGTTATTTTTACGACGACGATGTGTATTATGCTGCTGAGGTATGTTTATGGTCAAGAAGCTGATGCTATATGAGGAATTTGATTATGCTACATATTTCATATAATGAAATATTAAAGAAGCATCGACGGATATATATGTGTGTAATAAGGTAAGGAGTAATGAGTAGCGGTTAGGGACACTGACTTGTGAAAAAGGATGTTGGAAACCAAGAATCGTACTTTAAGAGGTAGGAAATGTGTGTAAATGCGTAAATGTATCACAGTGCTGGCTAAAATTTTTTGGACGCTGTTATATTTATAGGATTTTGTTTCTACAGATTTGTAACCCAAATTCTTGACCTGTGAAATATATTTATATGAGACTGTCACTGTAGCGGAAACTGGTGTCGTAAATATTTCGGTAAGAAAGTTCAGTGACCACCTGCACGTAATGCGTCGTGGGCACCCAGCTGAGCTGCCAGGTGTGTCAGACGCCTGGAGAAAAAGCCATTATTGCGAGCCCTTTTCAGCGGCACAGGTAGAAAAAAAAAGGGAGGCCATTATCCTCGCTATTGACGTTCCTTTGTAGAAAGCATTGTAAATACGACACGCTAATAATAACTTGGAAACATTCTTACACACCTGATTAGGACAAGTGTGTATCTACGAGAGTTGAGAGAATGTCTACTAACTTATGAAATGTCACATGACTATTGAATGATTTTTTTATGCTTTGGTTTGCGTAATTGCTTATTTCATTTGATATCTGGTTTCCAGCTGTCTTGCAGCATTGGTTTCATAAAATAAAATTAAATGCATTTGCTAATGTGAACACTTTCTGTCAACAGATCTATTAAATAATTATTTTATGATCCACATTCTTCGAAAAAGGAGCTCTTGGAATGGAAAGAACAATAAGAAGGGACTAGTAACAGGAACTGTATACATAATTTTCTTTTCAACTACTTGGTAATTTTTTTGGTAGAGTAAGTTATCGTGATGCATCACTCTAGTGTTAAGATGGGACATAGGTATTAGACATGGCTATTTTTAGTGTAATATTTTTTCTGCTTGAACTTTGTCATGTTTAGGCATACGTTATTTCATTTTTTGCTGCTGTTTGCCAGGCATAGTGCTACTGAATTTTAATTTGTGTTACTCTGTTAAGCCAGTTTTACTACTGATTTATTTTTCTTGTTTGCTGCTCATTGCCTTATGTTAGTTGTAATTTATGCTGCTTGCTTCGCCATTTGTATTTTTGATCATTGCTGTTTGCGTTAATTGTTTTATGTGCTGCTGCATTGCCTCGTCCCTTAGTTTAGCATCTGAGCTCAGTAGATTTAAGTTAGCTTAAGAGGGGGTAGACTATACAAGAAACTGACTATGGACAATAGGGAAAGAATGCATTCAGAAGTTATATTAAAAAGATTTGGGCCAAAATGAGTATTGTACACTGAAAAATAATTATTTTGAAAGAAATATGAATAGAATACAGAAACCAGGTATAGATAGGACTTTTTGGGAATAATGATGAATGAAGGGAGATCTCCAAGAAGTAAAGAAAATTTTGTTTGCAAAATACTGCAGTAAAACAAACCCTGTCCTTTCCTTGTATTATTCCGCTATATGTTTGTGTACCCTTGGGTATTTATGTTTTTCCTGTATTTATATGTTTATCTGATAAGACTTGTGTTGTAGAATTTTTCTAATACTAAGCTACATTCACTATGATGAGGAATACTGTTATCCTCAAATATAATTGGCATTAATAATATGTTATTTACCTTGTAAATATGCTTAGACATTATTTATTCTGTTTTGTTTTAATGCTCAGGTGTGAAGTTGATGTTTCAAAAGTTATTCTGATCTTTTATGTATGAACTTATGTCATAATTCCTGTAACACTGACGTATATGTTATTTCGATTCTTTTGTAAAGCCCATATTACTACATATGTTATCTGTACTGTTATGTTCTTTAATGATGTATTTTGTACCTTTGTAATTGTATTCTTATGTTATAAAATTGTAATTGACACCAGTTCATCATATTATTAACTTGTAAGTTACATTTCACTGCACACGTTTCTGTTGGTCATAGTATATGGACAATATGTGAGAAGTAGGGACTGTTAGTGTTAGTGTTTGTTAATAATTCAGCAAGGGACTGGATAACAGCATTGCTGGTTCTAAGGACAATTCCAAAAACTTTGTGAGTGCACAAGTGGTGGTTATGGACTTGCTGTATTATCCGCAAGACTCTTCAATGGTGATTGTGCACCTGCACAGTCACAACAGATGGCTGCTGGCCTTCTCTACAAGGACTGCAGTGGGTCTGCACCTCTGGTGGCCCACCAGTACTGTAATCTCTACAAGGACTACAGTGGGTCTGCATGTTTGATGACCCACCAGTACCATCATCTCTGCAAGGACTACAGTGGGTCTGCATCTTTGATGGCCCACCAATACCGTAATCTCTACCAGGACTACAGTGGGTCTGCTCTGTGATGACCTACCAAACGATATTCTTCAAAACTTCTATTGACTCCGCTGTGGGTTTGCTCTGTTGTGGCCCATTACCTGTCAGCATGTCAAGAGTCAGCACTGTCTTTCCGTTGGAAGGACAACACTACTTCTTCAAGACTGCATGTAAATCCACTACTTCTGTGTGCAATTTCTTTTACTAATGAGACTTTGTGAAAAAAAACTGTAATTACTATTATGATGAATAATCAGGACTATCTTTATGGACTGTGAGAAAATTTTAGCTTTTGACCAACATTGTATCAATAAGTGTGTGCATTTGATTTCTTTGTTATTGTAATTGCGATTATGAAAAATTTTAACAAATATGTATTGGCCACTGCCCAAACCAATTTGTAAAATTTTTTGTGGGGAGCATGGGGGCTATGTAAGTAGGCTGTTTAGGTTTTTTTTGGTAACGCCATCTCTGTATGAAAATCACTGGCTGTGCTGTGTGCAGTCTGTGGCTGCTTTGCATTGTTGTAATACTCGCCATTGTAGTGTTAGGCAGCTGGCTGTGAACAGCGCGTAGCGTTGGGCAGTTGGAGGTGAGCCGCCAGCAGTGGTGGATGTGGGGAGAGAGATGGCGGAGTTTTGTAATTTGTCATGAACTGCTATATCTATTATGACTATTAAGGTAAATACATTGTTTGTTCTCTATTAATATCTTTCATTTGCTAACTATCCCTATCAGTCGTTAGTGCCTTCCGTAGTTTGAATCTTTTATTTAGCTGGCAGTAGTGGCGCTCGCTGTGTTGCAGTAGTTCGAGTAATGAAGATTTTTGTGAGGTAAGTGATTTGTGAAAGGTATAGTTAAATGTTACTCAGGGCCATTCTTTTGCAGGGATCTTTGATAGTCAGATTGCGTTGCGCTAAAAATATTGTGTGTCAGTTTAAGCACAGTCGTGTATAAATTTTAAAAGAGGACGTTTCAACCCCTTTAAAACTCGCTCACTTGGCCGTAGGAAGCGCAAGTGCGTCTCCATAGCATTGTTGCCTACTTTCTTCACGCGTTCACATCGCACTGAGCGTTGTGGCTGTGGGCATTCCATATTAAAGGGTAGATACAGACGGTGCTACGGTAGCTATGCCACTACGGTACCTGTTGGCGGACAACGCTGAACCTATTATCAGTACATCTACTGTCCCCCAGGTGGCATATGGCAGCATCGGATCAAAACTGACGTCGTTCTTGCAGGTGTATTATTTTTTTCCGGCAGCGTATCAAAGGGCTGGCTAGAGGCGAAAGTCTGGAAAGCTTTCCAAGGTAGAACACTCGCCCCTACTTGCGAACCGAGTGAGAGAGAGTTGTAGCCTATCTCCGATGTTATTAAATCTGTACATTGTGCAGGTAGAGCTTTGTGAGCATCATCAGAACTAAAGGGTACACCAGCGGCACATAGGCACGTACACACTAAACTTCTACGTGTTACTACACCGAGCGAGGTGGCGCAGTGGTTAGACACTGGACTCGCATTCGGGAGGACGACGGTTCAATCCCGCGTCCGGCCATCCTGATTTAGGTTTTCCGTGATTTCCCTAAATCCCTCCAGGCAAATGCCGGGATGGTTCCTTTGAACGGGCACGGTCGACTTCCTTCCCCATCCTTCCCTAATCCGATGAGACCGATGACCACGCTGTCTGGTCTCCTTCCCCAACCAACCATCCAACCAACCATCTACGTGTTACTGCTATACTCGATGGACCTGATGATGACTGTAAAGCCGAAATGACTCGTCAATTTTAGTAATGTGAACCATGCGCGGCTCGTGTTCATGCCGTTTATTGCTTGACACCTTGTCTTTGCAGCCCTGCTGTCCCTTTTCTTATTCAATTTTCCGGTGTCACTAACTTGCTGGCTTGCCTGCCCGTGAGTGGTAGCAGCAGCGTTTATCGATAAGAGCACTGTCGTACTGTCTTTGGAGCGACCGCTAGTATTTCCTGGTCGTCGTGTGTCGGGGTTTCAGTCGGGACGGAGCAGCAGTGAGGTCTGGACAGACATGACTCGCCCGACCGTTGCCGACACACATGACTTGAGTGGGGACGAACTTGGTTGGTCTTTCGGTCGGTCGTCTCATCGGACGACGTGTATTTGGTCGCCGACCGCTTCTGGGTTCTCCATGTGTGTCGACTTGTGATTCGTCCTTGTTGTTCCACAGTCACTGGTTTTAGTATTGTTCGAGCTGTTTGTTGGGACAGAGCAGCGACGAACTCTCTGCGGCTCGAGGCCAGGCTGGGACTGCTGGCAGTGTGCACACGCTGTTGGATGTGAGGCGCTAGCTACGAGAGCGACAACGTTCGTTGCCCACCGAACCTGGACGTTGAAGTCATCAGTGAACCTGTTATGAAGCCTCAACTATTGTGACATCTCTTCGTTCATTTGCAGGTTGTTGCTCCCTGGACCATTCGGGCTAGCAGCAATGTATGATGTGTTGGGCTTGGCGAAATCTTCCAGCCGTCTTCCTATATTGTGATTAATTATTAAATTGACTGTTACTTACCAGTGAAGTGCACCAGTGGTATTTCCTGCCCTGTGACCATTAATGCCCCAGTTACCTGCCCTGGTCGTTAGCGTACTTTTCCGGCAGTGTGCCTTTCCTCGTCGTGTTGCTGCTGTCTGGCACAGCGTGTAATTTGACAGCCTTTTGAGTTGTTTGGTTCATATTTGCTTAGAGTGGTTATTGTTCCCTTGGCTGTTTTTAAACGCCAATTTAGGAAGACATAGTGCTGTTTGTTGTGGGTTGGCAGGAGAGCCAACACCGGGATACAAGAGGAAGCCGAAAGGCACGCGTTTTAGCTCACGCAGGCTGGCGTGAGGTCTGGAACAGGTCAAGGAAATTAGAATTTAGAAAAAACGGACGTAGCTGGTGGAATACTTAACTTTAATCCATTAATGGTGAACGTTGGTCCGACGGTACATGTGGTGTCACCGCCAGACACCACACTTGCTAGGTGGTAGCCTTTAAATCGGCCGCGGTCCATTAGTATACGTCGGACCCGCGTGTCGCCACTGTCAGTAATTGCAGACCGAGCGCCACCACACGGCACGTCTAGAGAGACGTCCTGGCACTCGCCCCAGTTGTACAGCCGACTTTGCCTGAGATGGATTACTGACAAATACGCTCTCATTTGCCGAGACGATAGTTAGCATAGCCTTCAGCTACATTTGCTACGACCTAGCAAGGCGCCGTATTCAATTGATATTGAGATTCTATTAATGTATCATCAAGAGCGATGTTCTACAAATGTGGATTAAAGTTAAGTATTCCAGAAGCTACGTACTTTTCTTTATAGCATTCATTACGTATCCTGTTTCAGACCTCACGCCAGCCTGCGTGAGTTTAGGCGCGTGCCTTTCGGCTTCCTCTCATTGTGTCTAGGCTGTCTTGTCTAGACACAACAGTACATGCATCACAAGATCAATAGCAACTGATAATGGCGCCTTGCTAGGTCGTAGCAAATGACGTAGCTGAAGACTATGCTATCTATCGTCTCGGCAAATGAGAGCGTATTTTGTAAGTGAACCATCGCTAGCAAAGTCGGTTGTACAACTGGGGCTAGTGCTAGGAAGTCTCTCTAGACCTGCCGTGTGGCGGCGCTCGGTCTGCAATCACTGATAGTGGCGACACGCGGGTCCGACGTATACTAACGGACCGCGGCCGATTTAAAGGCTACCACATAGCAAGTGTGGTGTCTGGCGGTGACACCACACTGTTCGTATCCTCGTCTTCGGACGATATTTTCCCTCGTTGTGCCGTTGGTCGGACGAAAGGGAATTGGTTAAGTTGTTGGTCGGCCCTTGGCCCTTGGGCCGTCCCTAGGTTGGGCTGCCATCCGATTATTTAACTTCAACTCTTGGCTGCCTGTCTCACCTCACCTTACGTTTGAGCTGCCTTCTCAGGCCGACCCTTGGAACACTTCTGAGCACCACTTGTTCCGTTTGTTTTAGATTGTGATTTTCATTTTAGTTTGAAGTATTGTGCGACACTTTCGGTCGTGTATTAATTCAGTACTTTTTTTTAAATTTTACATAAAGGCCTAGAGCCCTGTTAAATTAAAATTTTGAAGATTGATTTTATTTTAAAAAAGGAAAAAAAATTGCCTAAAATTGCTTCTATCTAAAATTGTTTGTGATCCAGGCCCTAAGCCGTTAGTTGTTCGATGTGTAATGTGTGGCCTGTAACTGAGTATTTACGTGAACTCCTTCTAATAAGGCCTTCAGCCGTGTGTGTTCTTTAAACGAAAATTTTTCATAAGAGGGAAGGGTTTATTTTAAATTGCTTGTCTTACTTCTCGTTCAGGCCTTCAGCTGTTGATTCAAATTGGTTTGTGGCCTTCAGCCATGCAATAAGTTAATATTTCTTTAATTAGGCTTTCAGCCATTCTGTTGTAAGTTTAAGAAGAAATTTATTGGTTGGAAAAAGTGTTTATTAATGTATTTTCTTTATAGTTGTTCTTCAGACGTGTAGAGTAGGCCTTCAGCCGCTAATTGTTTTCAGTTGCATGTTTTTTTGAAGGAAAAAAATTTTACCTTCCATTTTTAATTGCTTTTGATTTCTAAGCCAGGCCTTCAGCCGTTCTTGTTTTTGGTGTGGCTTTGGGCCTTCAGCCCAGAAAGCATCTCAAGTTCTTTAACTAGGCCTTCAGTCGTATTGTTTAATTGTGATCTTTTAAAGCAATGTGGAAATGAGTGGTTCTTAGAAAAATAAAGTTGTGTGATTGTACAACTCACAGCAACTGTTTACGGCGCCAACCACAATCGTAACCTTATCGTGGAGCTCTCTCATTACTTACCAACCTGGTTTCATAATGTGTGACCAAGACACTGATTTCTACGGGGTGTTCGGATATCCCAGTTACAAATTTCTAGGACTTGTAAACTAAGTACATAATATTTTGAATAGCAATTCGTGTCCGGAAACGTTTCAGATCTGTTATACGAAGGCTTCAGTTCAGATGAGTAGCTCGTCCACGTCTACCGAGGGAAAGAGATAAGTCTCAAGAGTTGCTTGTCCTAGTATGCAGTAGGGTAGACAGGATGACGTGTACTACGTCAGAGGGTCAGCTGAAGTCACTTTACGTCTGCTTTGCTGCAGGAGAGTCATGTGATTGGGCCATACCTCCTTCCACTCAAGCTAACTGATCCTGCATACTTGGTCTTCCTACAAAACGTATTGGACCCGTTCTTGGAAGCTGCACCACTGAATGCCCGTCAAGGAATGTGATTTCTGCATGATGGTGCACCACGTCACTTTTCTTACGCGATTCGAAGATATCTCAATTGCCCGATCTAACACCTGTGGAATGCTTCTTGTGGGGTCGTTTCCGAAGTTTAATTAACGACACTTCTATAGAGGCAGAGGAAGATCTGGCCGCTGCACTAGGACTGGAGGACGCACCAGGTGGGATGGAGAGCGTGTACCAGAAGATGCTACCCAACGCGGTAGTTAGCACTCTGAACTCGCATTCGAGGAGACGACCGATCAAACCCGCATCCGCCCATCCAGATTTAGGCTTTCCGTGATTCTCCTAGATTGCTCCAGGCGAATGCCGGGATGGTTCCTTTGAAACGACACTACCGATTTCCTTCCCGATCCTTGACACAATCCGAGTTTCTGTTCCGTTTCTAATGACTGGTATGTCGACGGGTCCTTACACCAATCTCCCTTCCTTCCTTCAGAACATACTTCTTAGGTGCAATGTGTTTGGTGGTGGCCACATCGAGCCGCTGTTGTGACGCATTATTAGCATTCCGTACGTACAGTACGCTGAGTTCTGTTTTGTTTTGGGGTAATGTAAACACATAATATTTGCTTTAATACAGTGTGCTTAAGTGATAAACGGATGTTTCGTTATGTTTACTGTCGAAATGCTACCTGATAATTGTACTGCGTCACCCCTAATTCATTACCTCAAGCAGAAGTGGACGAGTTGAGCATTTGAACTGAAACCGTCGTAGGACGGAAACGGTACGTTTCAGGACATGGGTTCCTGCTCAACACACTATGTATTCACTCGCCTTTACAAGTCCTAGAAGACTGTAACGGGAATTTCCGAATACCGTCTGTAATTTAAACCGTTACGAAGGGCACCAGTCTGAGCCTCTCAAGTTGCCTCATTTGGTGACTGCGTAGTTCTCTCAGAGATGGCGAAGGATTTGTTTAGTTGAATGGATTGGATAGAATCTTAGAAGCAGCTTTAAGATACAGCTCAGAAAAAGTAAAACGAAGGTAGATGAACGTACTCGAATTAAATTAAATGACGGAGAGGTAATTAAATTAAATTAGGAAATGAGACACCAAATTCAGTAGCCTAGTTGTGCTATTTCGTTAGAGAACTAACGATGGACGGGTACAGAGGATACGAAAAGCGGGTTAGTAATAGCAAGATACATACGCAAAGAAGCATCATCGTAAGACGTTGGTTCATTTTTCATGAAGAGATAGTTCGCATAGAACATAAATTCATATAACTGGTTAATTAACTTTTTTCCTTTTCTGCATTACAGATACAAACACGGAACAAAATCAAATATTTTTCTCTCTCTTTTTACTTTACATATACACATCCATATTTGTTTATTTTTCTTCACATCACTTATACGTCAATAAGTCAATACAGCACAGTACTTATCATCATTACAATAATAAATCGGAAAAATGCACTAGCTTACAAAATTATTGTTTACATTTTACGTACTTGATTCAAAATAGTAACTTGTTACGTACTAAAGGAGTTTTGCAGTGTCTTGCGTTATCTTTGATCTCTGCATGGTGACAGCCTAGGCAACGCAGCTCTTTCCTCATTGCGTTCAAACGTAACGGAGCCCCCATGACGCTCTTCAATATTTCCTCTGTTTGACCAAAGAGACCGTCTACTGAGAACGCGTGTCATTTCCGACCTTCCACATGTGTTTACTATAGTCGTCCTCACACACACTCTGCCACAACAATCATCGCCCATGTCTTTCCACATGCACTTAAAGCAATGTCTAAAACATTTGCAGTATATGCACAAGCAACATAAGATGATTGAATGAAAAGTAATGCCCCCACCTTCGTTAACTGCGTTTGGATGGGAATATTTTAATAAATCAAACCCAGAAATAATCCTTAGAATGTGATCTTTAAATACCAATATGCACTTTTCCACGTAATCACCGGCCAATTGGATACACTTCTGCCAACGAGGAACAAGTTTTCTGAAGCCGCAACGGAAGAAGTCGACACTTTATTTCCGCAGCCACAGTCTCACAGTTCTCTCAACGTCTTCATCAGAAGCATAATGATGTCTCCGCAGATCATCTTTCATTATCGGGAACAGATGGAAGTCAGACGGTGCTAAATCTGGACTGTATGGAGGACGCTCTGCGGTGGTGAGATTCAGTCTCTGAAGTTCTGCTGTGGTGGAATCCGTGGTACCCATCGTGCACAGATCTTCCGATAGCCAACTAAAGCAATAATGTGACCCACACGTTTTTGTGAAATGCCGATTGTGCTTGCAATTCCTCTCTGAGTGATACGACGATCGTCCTGAATCAATCTGTCAACATTTTGTTTGTGAAACTCGGTGGTTGCTGTCACATCTACATCTACATTTATACTCCGCAAGCCACCCAACGGTGTGTGGCGGAGGGCACTTTACGTGCCACTGTCATTACCTCCCTTTTCAGTTCCAGTCGCGTATGGTTCGCGGGAAGAACGACTGTCTGAAAGCCTCCGTGCGCGCTCGAATCTCTCTAATTTTACATTCGTGATCTCCTCGGGAGGTATAAGTAGGGGGAACCAATATACTCGATAGCTCATCCAGAAACGCACCCTCTCGAAACCTGGACAGCAAGCTACACCGCAATGCAGAGCGCCTCTCTTGCAGAATCTGACACTTGAGTTTGCTAAACATCTCCGTAACGCTATCACGGTTACCAAATAACCCTGTGACGAAACGCGCCGCTCTCTTAGGATCTTCTCTATCTCCTCCGTCAACCCGATCTGGTACGGATCCCACACTGATGAGCAATACTCAAGTACAGATCGAACGAGTGTTTTGTAAGCCACCTCCTTTGTTGATGGACTAAATTTTTTAAGGACTCTCCCAATGAATCTCAACCTGGCACCCGCCTTACCAACAATTAATTTTATATGATCGTTCCACTTCAAATCGTTCCGCACGCATACTCCCAGATATTTTACAGAAGTAACTGCTTCCAGTGTTTGTTCCGCTATCATATAATCATACAATAAAGGATCCTTCTTTCTATGTATTCGCAATACATTACATTTGTCTATGTCAAGGGTCAGCTGCCACTCCCTGCACCATGTGCCTATCTGTTGCAGATCTTCCTACATTTCGCTACAGTTTTCTAATGCTGCAACTTCACTGTATACTACAGCATCATCCGCGAAAAGCCGCATGGAACTTCCGACACTATCTACTAGGTCATTTATATATATTGTGAAAAGCAATGGTCCCATAACACTCCCCTGTGGCACGCCAGAGGTTACTTTAGCGTCTGTTGACGTCTCTCCATTGATAACAACATGCTGTGTTCTGTTTGCTAAAAACTCTTCAATCCAGCCACACAGCTGGTCTGATATTCCGTAGGCGACAGTGCGGAACTGTATCGAACGCCTTCCGGCAGTCAAGGAAAATAGCATCTACCTGGGAGCCTGTATCTAATATTTTCTGGGTCTCATGAACAAATAAAGCGAGTTGGGTCTCACACGATCGCTATTTCCGGAATCCATGTTGATTCCTACAGAGTAGATTCTGGGTTTCCAAAAACGACATGATACTCGAGCAAAAAACATGTTCTAAAATTCTACAACAGATCGACGTCAGAGATATAGGTCTATAGTTTTGCGTATCTGCTCGACGACCCTTCTTGAAGACTGGGACTACCTGTGCTCTTTTCCAATCATTTTCCAATCACATGACGTCCAACTCTTTGTTTGTCACGCAGGTCAGATGTTCCCGCCTCAACATCTTCGAACTTACTCGCCCAACGACGCACAGTACTCACATCAACACAATCACCATAAACTGCTTTCATTCTCTGATGATTCTCCTTTGCGGTGACACCTTATGCTGTCAAGAATTCAATGAGTGCACGTTGCTTAAATCGCACTGACCGACCGTCTGTGCAGGGTTCCGTACTTTACACTGTAACAACACAACAGTTCAATGCTGAGGCTTCCCGCCAACTGGAGCTGTAGAGAAGAGGCTACGGAACAAGCCATTACCTTCCGCATACCAATGCTGCCAACTGTTAAAGAGTTACGAAGGTGGAGACATTACTTTGCAGTCAACCCTCATATAAATGTAATGGTAAGTATTACAACTCATAGGTAAGACCAGAACGAATAATGATAGCAAGGTATACCTGAGAAACTATGCTGCCCTTGGAAATTATTTGCTCTTCTATTTCTGTTATTTTATGACCTACATTAAGGTCATCTAAATGTTGCGTTACAATTTCCAACAGCATGTCTAAATATAACTCAGAAATGTTCCTCTTTTCCTTGTTTATACTACAACAATCAATCTCCATATTTAAAGCTGGCATTATGTCTTCATTGGCCGCATTAATTTCTTATTATTTGTCCGGACTATGTGAACACCTGCACACCATACCCTTTACATATTCCATAAAACTTTAGTTTCCCTGTACCTTTCACTAGTACATTTGTTGGCTTCTTGTCATTATACAAAATTGCTCTATTGGAACAACAAATAACCATTAGTCTAGACTCAGTGGAGTCAAAATAATATCATTTAGTTTTGCGAACTTCTTGACAGAATCTTTTGGAATTTCCCTTACGGGTTGCAACCTTCTTGTTTCACATGTTTCGTGATCATATGTGGACATTAAAACAAACTTTTGTTTGCAAATTTTGCGAACTCGATCTATCTCTTTACACAGCAGTTCTTCGTTTCTCAGTTTTGCTATAGTGCCGCTTGGATTCATCAAATAACAAATAGTCTTTTTCTGGATGCACGGCTAGCTACTGGATGATTGAAACTCGTCAATGTTGCCTTTACTAATTTTACTTGCTCTTTGATCAGCTTAAGCAGTTGTCTCTGTTCATGTTCAATTAAATCAATTTTTAATTTGAAGTAGGAGACATTAATCCCATACAATGTGTCTGGGTCTATTTGGAAAGCGCATGAAGCGAAGTAGTCAACATCTCTGTTGATACTCTTCACGCGTATGCAGCCGGATTTCGTCATCCTGATGACACGGTATTTCGACGGTCCAACTGCTGCCATCTTCAGGTGAGGTTGCAGGTATGTAGCCACGCCAGAACTGAGCTGACATCAGATAAGGTGGCTCCTTTATAGAGTCTTAACTGCTAAGGTCATCAGTCCCTAAGCTTACACACTACTTAACCTAAATTACCCTAAGGACAAACACACACAGCCATGCCCGAGGGAGGACTCGAACCACCGCCGGGACCAGCTGCACAGTCCATGACTGGAGCGCCCTAGATCGCTCGGCTAATCCGCGCGGCCGAATTCATACATTTGTTCGGAAGGGGAGGCCGGCATTGGTTGTCCGCTTTCAGCCGGTCGGTGACAACAGAAATTAGGCACACACCCTGCAACTTTTTTCAAAAACTATTCGGTGAAAACTTTCATTGTTGCATTACTTGTGACTTTATACGTCAGCTTCATGTTAAAGTGGCCACCATTTTATTAATCGTCAAAGTTATTGTGACATTTACATTTAAGTAAGACACTGCATGAAACTCGTAGAGGTTTGCAATGAAAAACAGGTGTTGCTATGTTTTTGCGTTTGGTGCCTATTACATCGCATGTTGCTGTGTATGAAATTTAGCTAACACACTGAATTTTTCTTTCGAATTGAGTGGAGGTCTCTTCTGTCACCAATCTTGAGGAAACTGATCTGATGTTTCACACTCATTTGTCATCGCATGCACCAATAATAAAGCCAAAATGAAATATCCACAACGTTCCTCATATTCAATAAACGGTTTGAGATATGGAAATGAGATTTTGGCAAATGACAGCACGCAAAGGGGAGAGTATTTGGCACATGGTTATTATAAAAAACTTCAAAATTTTGAAAAAACACAGCCCTCAGTCGCGAACACAGTTAATTTGTGACCTAGGTTTCGGTTTCAGAAGGGACACCTTCTTCGGACAAAGTTAAAACTAAATGTTACAGCATAACGTACCAAAAAATATGAATGCTGCGGTCATACCTAACAGCGTCAGATAGTCAGAATTAAAATAAAATGCAACAGAGGTGTAAGCCACTAAGGCCTACCATGTGTCCTCTGCTACAGTCAACACAAAACTGAAACATCATGTGACTTGTGCGCCACGGCAACTTCAAGACAATACCGCCATCTAGCCGGCCGGAGTGGCCGAGCGGTTTTAGGCGCTACAGTCTGGAGCCGCGCGACCGCTACGGTCGCAGGTTAGAATCCTGCCTCGGGCATGGATGTGTGTGATGTCCTTAGGTTAGTTAGGTTTAAGTAGTTCTAAGTGCTGGGGGACTGATGACCTCAGTAGTTAAGTCCCATAGTGCTCAGAGCCATTGGAACCAACACCGCCATCTGAAGCTAATTGGTAAAACAGGCTATTTTGTAAACATCTCTCGTAACTGCAGAGAGGGAATAAACGAACACCTGAGCGGTGTACATGAAGTAATTACAATAGCGGGATACTGCATGATATAAAATACAACTAATGAATGACTGGCTGTAGTACAAAAATTCCAGAATAAACGCATAAAGAAGACATATACGAAATAAGCTTTCGTATTTTTTGGTACGTTATGCTGTACCATTTAGTTTTAACTTTGTCCGAAGAAGGTGTCCCTTGTGACACCGAAACCTAGGTTAAAAATTAATTGTGTTCGCGGCTGAGGGCTGTGTTTTTCAAAATTTTGTATTATACAACAGTCGCTGATTGACGGCCATGTTAAAAACCTTAATAAAAACTTCATTATCTACCATGTTACTCCACTAATTAGAGACTTTTTCGATAAAAGAATGTAAAGGGCCATTGGTAGCTGAAATGAGAAATGCTGTGGGTTTTGGAATAACATGAGTGAAGACTTTACACGTTTATTTTTGTAGTGAGGTTGTGCTTTTTTGTAAGCTATTGACCTTACTTTTCCTCAGTTCCTCACTACATAAACCGCTTTTCATAATTCCATCACAGTTGCAGCTTCGTAAAATTTTGGTGAGGCGACATTGTGTAAACTCCATTGTATTTTTCTAAAAGAAGAAAATTTTAATATAGTAACAAGAGAAGCGAAGGTTTTACTCAAAAACGCTATATAACGCTTCTCTGAAAGTTACAAACGGTTGACAAGCTGGGCAAAAATAAATCAGTACTTTTTCTGCATTTTCAGCGGAATTCATTTTAGATACTAACCAAAGCAGGTGACAGTGTGTATTTTTGACTGCTTACAATGTGAATATAGGAGTGTAGGGGCTCCGCTTAATATTTACAAAAAATGGGAGTGTAGGCCTTAGTCTAGAACAGCACTTCCCCCCCAGCACTCTGCATTTCCCTTGCTGGGACTGGCCACAGCCCCACCACTATCGCTTTCTCCACGTGTGCCTGCCAACTGCACATCTACCGGCCACGTTATTCTGTGCGCTCTCTATGCCAGGAACAGGCTGCTGCGAGTGCATGAGAAGTGGACAGGGCTGCCATCTGCGAAGCAAAGAACTGCAGCGACGCTGGCGATAGAAACTAAAAAAAGCAATGAATCGCAAATTAAGATACAACCGGTCGAAAACCAAACTGTTGTTATTTTACATATAATAAAACAGGATTTATCATCTTACTTAATGGGAAACCTTTGTTGTTGTTGTGGTCTTCAGTCCTGAGACTGGTTTGATGCAGCTCTCCACGCTACTCTATCCTGTGCAAGCTTCTTCATCTCCCAGTACGTACTGCAGCCTCCATCTCTCTGAATCTGCTTAGTGTATTCATCTCTTGGTCTCCCTCTACGATTTTTACCCTCCACGCTGCCCTCCAATACTAAATTGGTGATCCCTTGATGCCTCAGAACATGTCCTACCAACCGATCCCTTCTTCTATTCAAGTTGTGCCACAAACTCCTCTTCTCCCCAATTATTTCAGTACCTCCTCATTAGTTATGTGATCTACCCATCTAATCTTCAGCATTCTTCTGTAGCACCACATTTCGAAAGCTTCTATTCTCTTCTTGTCTAAACTATTTATCGTCCATGTTTCACTTCCATACATGGCTACGCTCCATACAAATGCTTTCAGAAACGACTTCCTGACACTTAAATCAATACTGGATGTTAACAAATTTCTCTTCTTCAGAAACGCTTTCCTTGCCATTGCCAGTCTACATTTTATATTCTCTCTACTTCGGCCATCATCAGTTATTTTGCTCCCCAAATAGCAAAACTTCTTTACTACTAGAAGTGTCTCATTTTCTAATCTAATTCCCTCAGCATCACCCGACTTAATTCGACTACATTCCATTATCCTCGTTTTGCTTTTGTTGATGTTCATCTTATATCCTCCTTTCAAGACACTGTCCATTCCGTTCAACTGGTCTTCGAGGTCCTTTGCTGTCTCTGAGAGAATCATAATGTCATCGGCGAACCTCAAAGTTTTTATTTCTTCTCCATGGATCTTAATACCTACTCCGAATTTTTCTTTTGTTTCCTTCACTGCTTGCTCAATATACAGATCGAACAACATCGGGGAGAGGCTACAACCCTGTCTCACTCCCTTCCCAACCACTGCTTGCCTTTAATGTCCCTCGACTCTTATAACTGCCATCTGGTTTCTGTACAAATTGTAAATAGCCTTTCGCTCCCTGTATTTTACCCCTGCCACCTTCAGAATTTGAAAGAGAGTATTCCAGTCAACATTGTCAAAAGCTTTCTCTAAGTCTACAAATGCTATAAACGTAGGTTTGCCTTTTCTTAATCTAGCTTCTAAAATAAGTCGTAGGGTCAGTATTGCCTCACGTGTTCCCATATTTCTACGGAATCCAAACTGACCTTCCCCAAGGTCGGCTTCTACCAGTTTTTCCACTCGTCTGTAAAGAATTCGAGTTAGTATTTTGCAGCCGCGACTTATTAAACTGATAGTTCGGTAATTTTCACATCTGTCAACACCTGCTTTCTTTGGGATTGGAATTATTATATTCTTCTTGAAGTCTGAGGGTGTTTCGCCTGTCTCATACATTTTGTTCATCAGATGGTAGAGTTTGGTCAGGACTGGCTCTCCCGAGGCTGTCAGTAGTTCTGATGGAATGTTGTCTACTCCCGGGGCCTTGTTTCGACTTAGGCCTTTCAGTACTCTATCAAACTCTTCACGCAGTATCATATCTCCCATTTCATCTTCATCTACATCCTCTTCCATTTCTATAACATTGCCCTCAAGTACATCGCCCTTGTATAGACCATCTATATACTCCTTCCACCTTTCTGCTTTCCCTTCTTTGCTTAGAACCGGATTCCCATCTGAGCTCTTGGTATTCATACAAGTGGTTCTCTTTTCTCCAAAGGTCTCTTTAATTTTTCTGTAGGCAGTATCTATCTTACTCCTAGTGAGATAAGCCTCTACATCCTTACATTTGTCCTCTAGCCATGCCTGCTTAGCCATTTTGCACTTCCTGTCGATCTCATTTTTGAGACGTTTGTATTCCTTTTTGCCTGCTTCATTTGCTGCATTTTTACATTTTCTCCTTTCGTCAATTAAATTCAATATATTTTCTGTCACCCAAGGATTTCTACTAGCCCTCGTCTTTTTACCTACTTGATCCTCTGCTGCCTTCACTACTTTATCCCTCAAAGCTACCCATTCTTCTTCTACTGTATTTCTTTCCCCCATTCTTGTCAATTGTTCCCGTATGCTCTCCCTGAAACTCTGTACAACCTCTGGTTTAGTCAGTTTATCCAGGTCCCATCTCCTTAAATTCCCACCTTATTGCAGTTTCTTCAGTTTTAATCTACAGTTCATAACCAACAGATTGTGGTCAGAGTCCACATCTGCCCCTGGAAATGTCTTACAATTTAAAACCTGGTTCCTAAATCTCTGTCTTACCATTATATAATCTATCTGATACCTTCTAGTATCTCCAGGATTCTTCCCTGTATACAACCTTCTTTCATGATTCTTGAACCAAGTGTTAGCTATGATTAAGTTGTGCTCTGTGCAAAACTCTACCAGGTGGCTTCCTCTTTCATTTCTTAGCCCCAATCCATATTCACCTACTACGTTTCCTTCTCTCCCTTTTCCTACTACCGAATTCCAGTCACCAATGACTATTAAAATTTCGTCTTCCTTCACTATCTGAATAATTTCTTTTATTTCATCATACATTTCTTCGTCATCTGCAGAGCTAGTTGGCATATAGACTTGTATTACTGTAGTAGGCGTGTGCTTCGTGTCTATATTGGCCATAACAATGCGTTCGCTGTGCTATTTGTAGTAGCTTACCCGCATTCCTATTGTTTTATTCATTATTAAACCTACTCCTGCATTACCCCTATTTGATTTTGTATTTATAACCCTGTATTCACCAGACCAAAAGTCTTGTTCCTCCTGCCACCGAACTTCACTAATTCCCACTATATCTAACTTTAACCTATCCATTTCCCTTTTCAAATTTTCTAACGTACCTGCCCGATTAAGGGATCTGACATTCCACTCTCCGATCCGTAGAACGCCAGTTTTCTTTCTCGTGATAACGACGTCCTCCTGAGTAGTCCCCGCTCCGAGATCCGAATGGGGGACTATTCTACCTCCGGAATATTTTACCCAAGAGGACGCCATCATCATTTATCCATACAGTAAAACTGCATGCCCTCGGGAGAAATTACGGCCGTAGTTTCCCCTTGCTTTCAGCCGTTCGCAGTACCAGCACAGCAAGGCCGTTTTGGTTAGTGTTACAAGGCCAGATCAGTCATTCATCCAGACTGTTGCCCCTGCAACTACTGAAAAGGCTGCTGCCCCTCTTCAGGAATCATACGTTTGTCTGGCCTCTCAACAGATACCCCTCCGTTGTGGTTGCACCTACGGTACGGCTATCTGTATCGCTGAGGCACGCAAGCCTCCCCACCAACGGCAAGGTCTATGGTTCATCTCCGTTAATAATGTCATTGGATAATCAAATTTCGATGGATTTCTTAAGAACACAATTCCAGTAACAGGAAGCTGGAGCTATAATTTGCATCTCTTTAAACAACGTGTAATGCCCTTCATTGACACAGTGTTCAGCGACAGCAGATTTTTCAGACTGTAACAAACGTATGTACCGTTGATGTTCCACAGATCGGTCATGAGCCATAGGAATGGTCTGTGCAACTTGAGCCCTTCCGCAATGACAGGAAATGTTATATACTATAGGGTTCTTCAATTCCAAATGATATTTTACAGATCCAAGAAGGGTTCTAGTTTTGTCCAAAAGCAAAAAGACACTTTTAATATCGTATTTTCTCAAGATTATTGAAATTTTCGAAGCAATACTTCCCACAAAGGGTAAAAAGCAACTGACAGAAATTGTGGTCCAAGCTGGAGAGCACGAACAATTTAATGATCAGTATATCCATTTTGCCTGAAAATAACCTTAAGATAATCCTGTTTCTGCGTCAAATTATCAGAATCCGAAACAGCATAATTTGTACACAATGTATAAGCATGGATTAGAGACGTCTAGGTAAATATCTGTTGACCGTTGGTGGTAGCGTTCAAAAATATTTTTACAAGGATATGCTTTATTTTTAATGTAAGATGATGGTGTATTGTGTATTGAACCGGGGACCTAGAAACGACGGTGAGACTTCGTCTCGCCGTAGCTCTTTTTTTTTAAATATTTTTTTTTTGTTCGTTGTTGATCGTTGGGTTTGGTCTTTGCGGACGTCACATGATATCCGTTTAAGTTCGTTTGTTGATCCTTACACTGAGTTTTTTATTACAGAGGCCAACCAGCTCTCTGACCGACATACCAGACGAGTGGAAACCCAATGTTTGCGTGGTAGAGTAATTATGGTGTACGCGTACGTGGAGACAGTGTTTGCACAGCAATCGCCGACGTAGTAAAACTGAGGCGGAAATAAGGGAGCCAGCCAGCATTCGCCAAGGCAGATGGGAACGGCCTTAAAAACCATCCGCAGGCTGGCCGGCACACGGGACCTCGACGTTAATCCGCCGGGCGGATTCGTGCCGGGGACCGGGCGCTCCTTCCCGTTCAGGAAACAGCGGGTTAGACCGCGCGGTTAGTCGGTGGCATATGATTGATGTAATGATTTATCTTCGTGTGTAATGAGGTATAGAACAATTGTCAGCTACCTGACCAGCCCACATATGAAATGGTTGCAGGCAGGACATTTGTAAGCGCCAGTGGTTTCACTAGCTGTATGGCAAACATGAGGAATTTAGATGTTCCGGTGATTACTGGGATTTCAAAGTTTTAATGTTTTATGATATGAACTGAATCTTGCAGACGGTACGGTTTAAAAGCTGTAATATTTTATGATGTGATTATACGATATGGTAAAAGGGCGGTAATTTGCTGTACAAATACAATATGAACTATCAGCCACGGTAATGAAAAATGGTACTGGTCTAATGTATAAATAAAGAACGGACTACCGGTCAACCGATCAGTTACTACATGCATTAAACATTATTATTGAAGTGTGTCAGTCTTAACAATTTATGTTTAATAAATATTTCAATAAAATTTATAAGAAGAGAGAAAAATTCATACCTTTCGTTTGTTTTGTCTGTCATGAGTGATAAGAATTAGTTTTGGGCATGCCATTTTGTGGCGCTTCTGTAGTTCTGTTATAATGCGTCATGTGTCACAGTTGTGTATGTAAAAGGACTGTAAACGAATGTGATTGAGTGTAACAGTAAAATGCAGGTTTGTGTTGTGGTCTGTTACCACTGACTAAAAGCGCATATGATGTTTCAGTTACTTATGAGGCTGTCGCGTATCATTGTTAGTGACATCTACCGACGTTACGAGGCGAGTAGGTTAGCGCAGCGTTTCACTTTGCTGCGTTCCATCGGAAAGAATACACATCGTAGGCTCATCCGAAGCTAAACATTGTGCATCTGTGAAATGATTATAGTTGTGGAATGATGAATATTTGGTTGTTCACAGGTACATTCGTGGAAACTGTATGATTACACTGACGTCTAAGTTATCTGAAACATGTACAGGGCAGATGAAAAAATTGTACAGTGCTTCATCTATCATTCAGCTCGTATGCACAGTCATGTAAGTATATGATAATTTTGGCTTTGTTGACACCAGAATAACTTTTGAAGGCCACGGCTTGAAAATGGACGTGATTGTCCGGAACTAGTCGCCACAAAGAACTGACTAGTACCGCAACTGTGACGGATATTGAAGGAAAATAAAGTTTTAGTAGCCGAGGTTGGTGGTCCTGTCCTTTATCAATATATTGGAAACTGATAGAAAAGGGACAGTTCCAGAGAGTGGTTCGCACGGAATTTAAAATTCTCAAGTGACCTAGGGAAATATTTTATAACAGTGGGCGATGGGGTCACGCTACTAGAAACCTTAGGAAGGCAAAGATGAGCAATAAGACACCCACGAAGAAGGTAGACGTAAAAAGCTTCTAGCATTTTTGTTATTACTGTGATAAACCTTGTCACACTGGTGTCGAATGTAAAAAGATAATCATTTGTGAAAAATGCAAGAGGCGCAGGTATCGAGCACTGGATTGTAAACCACGTGGGTGTTACACGTGCAGTCGATACGGGCTTATTAGACCCCATTGCGGCATGGGATCGTATCCATAAGTAAACAGGGAAACTAATAATGTGGAAGAAGAAGCGGTCGCATATTACCACGACGAAATGATCAAAATTTAGAGTTTTAAACAGCAAGAGAAGGAACGACATTATGACGGCCTATTTCTACAAATTAGGAAAGCAGTTGTGGTTATTAATACATACCAGGGCACATATAAGCCTTATAAGAGAAAAGAGGTCCACAAAGGAAGCAATAATTAGCAAGGAAGACATCCGCAGACTGCAGTGAGTGACCCAAGGTTCAAATGGTTCTGAGCACTATGGGACTTAACATCTGAGGTCATCAGTCGCCTAGAACTTAGAACTACTTAAACCTAACTAACCTAACGACATCACACACGTCCATGCCCGAGGAAGGATTCTGTGGTGTCACCGCCAGACACCACACTTGCTAGGTGGTAGCTTAAATCGGCCGCGGTCCATTAGTACATGTCGGACTCGCGTGTCGCCACTGGCAGTGATCGCAGACCGAGCGCCACCACATGGCAGGTCTCGAGAGACGTACTAGCACTCGCCCCAGTTGTACGGACGACATTGCTAGCGACTACACGTACGAAGCCTTTCTCTCAATTGCCGAGAGACAGTTAGAATAGCCTTCAGCTAATTCCATGGCTACGACCTAGCAAGGCGCAGTTAACCATATCTGGAGAGAGTCTCACTTGTATTATCAAGAGCCATGTACAACAAGAAATTAAAGTTAAGTATACGAGAAGCTCCGTTCTTTTCTTTATAGCTTTCATCACGTATCCTGTTTCAGACTTAACGCAAGACGGCGAGAGTTGACGCGTGCCCTTTCGGCTACTTCAGTGTGGCGTAGCTAGCTTGTTACGCCACAACAGATTCGAACCTGCAACCGTAGCGGTCTCACAGTTCCAGATTGCAGCGCCTAGAACCGCTCGGCCACTCTGGCCGGCATGGCGCAAGGTATAATAGGTACATGGGAACCATGGATCCACAAGTATTATAACACTGAAAGTGCCAGTGAAGCACGAGTTAGATATTATAGGAAGAGGACTGGATATTACGTATGATGGTCTAGTAGAGCGATTCCCAACCTTTCTTAGACAGTTACCCGTGAGTGCAATCAGACATTAGCTAGTGCCCCTGTTTTCCCCTCCTCACCCCACCTCCTCCCTCCTTACCGTCTGCTGAGCCATCGCTCCCCCGTATTATTACCAACTTTAGCACCTGACTAAAATGTGGAATGAAGGACTTTTCTTGGAAAACTTTTGGTTTTAAAATGATCAAAGATTTTTTTATTTTTAAAATGATGAATGATTTTTACTTCGTGTGTCTGAAGTGCTACCTGCAACTCCTTCTCGGGTAAGAGAGGTAACTGTGCACAGTGAGCGTAGCACTTGCTACAAAACATACTTCACCTGCATTACTCCTCTCCATTTCGGCACTTGCTTGACCTGCACACTGCAACCCCATTTAAAATCAAACAAGTTCAGATGTGTGCACTATACTTACTGTTTGTAAACCACTTGGTTGCTGCACTCCTTACTTCTGAACCAGCAGGCATTGGAAGACTTCAGGCTGTTAATGCTTTCTGACTACTGTCACTACTGTGACTACTGTCACTGGATAAAAAGTACGTCGACGTCAGCACATGGCGACAAAGCTTGGTTGTTTCCTCATCCACTTTCTCACCAATTAATTGCAAGGATTCTTCCAGAGGAACCCGGGTAAAAAGCGACACGACATCAAAACTCACAAGCAAATCCCAGGGACTAAGAGACAAGGACCTCAATCTCTGAATAAACACCATAGAATTGGGAATATGATGTTCGCATTTACCGACGTGAGGGACAAGAACAGATGCTAAATACTTGGCTACATTGTAGGTAGGAGCACCCAAATTACTCACGATCGGACGAAGTTACCTTTTAAGTAAGACTTGGAACCCGGTGTTATCAGACATTAAAAAACAACGGTCTGTGTTTCGATCGTCGGAATAATTTTTAATTTTTGATAGCGATATCTCGATTTCGCCTGTTTCCACCACTGGCGGCGCGGTATGTTTGCTTGCGCTACAGGGCAGTTACGGCACCTTCTCGCGCACGCGTTGTGGGCCTTCTGCGGCCTATATAGGGGCCGCCGCTTGCGCCTAGAAGTCAGTTCCGGCGAGATCGTGTACCAGCCCCCTGACCGGAAGATGGCGGCCAGTTGGACCGCGGAAATATTGTGTCAAGATGACGTTATGACCCGAGAAGAATATTATCAATTATTACGCCGTGAAAGCCATCGTATTCAATGCATTCGTCTCTTACAGTAAAAGGTAGTACTCATGAACTAGAGGTGGTAGAGTGTTGTCAACGATGGATAATGAGCCACTGTAAGACTCCTCTCCGAATAAGGGTGAATTATTGAGAAAAGTAAACTGTTCTTAAATTGACTTGGATGTGTTTGCACTCATATGCACGCCCCATAAACTTCTCCTCTCTGTTCTAACATCACCTCTACGAAATATCATTACAGGCTTTCTCCCTGTCACTCTCGTTAAAGAGAAATCAGCAGATTTTAGCCCACAGTGTCGTCAACGATTTGAGTGCCCCAAGCAGGCCATGCCTTCTCACCAGGCAGGCGAGACACGACACCAGTCTCCACAAACCACGTGCCCGTATTTTACGCGAACTGCGTGATCTATGCGCAAACATACGGTGCCACATACCTCCAGAAACCTAGAAACAACTTGTCGAATCCATGCCAACCAGAATCGCTGTGATACCGCGTTCCAAAGGTAGACCAACTTGCTACCAAGCAGTTGGTCCTAATGTTTTGGCTCATCAGTGTACCGAAATATGAGTGACGACTGTCTGTGTAGACGCTAAGCAAGGCGCTCTGATTGCACACCACTGTACAGCGCTGGAGGAAAGAGAGCGGCTGCGCTTCACAGCAGAGCAGAGCGCGTGCCTCAGCAGGAATTACGGGAGTGGCATTAATGGATTTCCAGGAAGAGGGCGCTGCTGCAGGCAGTGCTCGTGTTGACTGGCTCCAGTCGTTGTTCCACGTCATGAGTCGCCATTTCATGACAAGCGGCAGAGTATTGGGATTCCGCTTTTGTCACATAATCACCTCTTGTTTGCAACGTAGCGTTTGTCGACGAGTGAAATAGCCATTCATTCTAAGTAGGTCTTCACAAAACATTAGCGCTATTCAAGTGCAGTCAAATAGTTCATCACTTATTTTAGACAATTTAATCTAACTTGAAAGGCATATCATTTGTTAGATTACAAAACGCCAGAGTGAAAATTGAAAAACTGTTCTTTGTGTCATATCATGTTGCTCGACTAGTAAATCTTTCTGTGCATATTTTTGACTTTTCAGTAACCTGCAAGAGAGGCAATAGTAATTTAGTTGCTTTCGTTCACCATGTGTCCTTGCTCTTCCAACGTGCCTTTTCCATTATTTCAACTTAATTGCTAGTGTTTCTCGATTCATCACCGACGATCATTTAATTCACTCGAGGTATGAATTAAAAAACGCGTTCAGTGACAATTTTTCGTGTTTTAAGGGCTAAAGAACAACGTAAACCCCAGATTAAGTAATAATAACCTAAAAAACCTCATCTTACACACTAAAAAAGCAGCTGATTTAGCTGACCTAAATAACACTGAACAGACTGTCCTAGCACACAACATAAATAAAATCATTCAGAAAAGCATAAGTAACAATAATGAAACCCCCAAAGCAGTTTATCAAGAGAGAAATGTAGTAAACAGCATAAACATGAAACTCAATAATAACAATGCCATGATTATGAAAGCTGACAAAAGCAATTCTGTAGTAATTATGAACAAAGATGAATACATCACTAAAACACTAACTTTCTTTTATGAAAACAACATAACAGAGTTCAAGCAACATCCAACTATAAAATTCCAAAACAAAATAAGAAAAATAGTTAATAATTGCAATTTCCTCTTCACAGAAAATCAATCAAAAACATGCATTTTAATGAATCCCACATCCCCAAGACTGAGAGCTCAATCTAAAACCCATAAACCCCAAGTTCCACTGAGGCCTATTGTTAATTCTAGAAATACACCTGCTTCCCAAGGCTCCCAATTACTGAACAAAATTCTGAAACAGTACTATACATTTGATAAATTATACTCTATTAAGACCACAAAGGAATTAGTAACTAAAATTAAAGGCATAAATATTCCTGCAGGTGCCAGGTTTGCCTCTTTTGATGTAACTAACCTATTTGCAAATGTACCAACTGAAGAAACAACAGACATGATTTTTGAAAACTTAATAAAACATAAAAAATTGTCAATTGCAGAAATATCAGAACGCAAGGACATGTTTCAGCTAATATTATCTTTTGCTGGCAGTCATATTTCTCAATCACCTGGAAAGTAAGTTCTTTAATGAAAACAATAGATTCAAAAGTAAAATAATATGTTACTGGAGATATATTGATGATATCTTGCTTCTATTTGATGGAACGAAAGGTGAGATCGAAGAACTACTAGCAGTATTCAACTCTTTCCACAAAAACATAAAATTCACAATAGAACATGAGGACAACAGAAGCATAAATTTCCTGGATCTTAAAATCACCAACCATCAACAAGAACGTAAGTTCAGCATACACAGAAAACAAACATGCACAGACATAACACTGGACAACTCATCATGCGATCCCACCACACAGAAACATGCTGCATTTAAGTCCATGCTACACAGAGTACACTCTCTTGATCTAGAAGGAAAAACCCTCAAGAATGAGATAGATACAATAAAGAGCATTGTCATAAGCAATGGCTACACAGCCAAAACAATTGACAATTTAGACAGACAAATACACAAAAGCAAGACAACGAATGCCAACATTCTGAAAGAAGAGAAAATATTCGTCAGTATCCGATATCTGGGCCCCACATCACAAGAAATAGCTAACCTTTTAAAAAAAAAAAAACAGATGTAAGAGTTTCATTCTCAAGTAATAATAAATTAGGAAACTTACTCATCCATAACATAAAATCAAATACGCAAACATATAACAACAGCGGAGTGTACAAAGTATCATGCCCCAGTTCTCCTGCCTACTGTGTAGGGAAAACAGGCAGAAAATTCAAAACCCGTTTTCAAGAAAATGTAAATGCTTTCAGGCTCAACTACTTTGAAAAATCAGTCATTGCACAACTTATGTTGGAAACGAAACATGTCATCAACAATCTAGAAAACAATTTGGTAGTATTACATAATGAAGCCAATGGTAAATCTGTTAGAACAACTGGAGATATACCTCCACAAAATCAAAAAAACTAGAGTCGATGTTAAA
The DNA here is from genome assembly GCF_023898315.1 of Schistocerca nitens. Classification (NCBI taxonomy): domain Eukaryota; kingdom Metazoa; phylum Arthropoda; class Insecta; order Orthoptera; family Acrididae; genus Schistocerca; species Schistocerca nitens. Next base: position 483,671,091 of record NC_064620.1, on the reverse strand, counting down.
TGAACAAACAGATTTTGCAAGCCACAGCTATTTCAGCAATTTTAAAGATCTGTTCTCAAGTTATTTCCTGCATATGTCAATTGGTTCCTGTATATGTCAATTGTTTAATAATGATATCTTTAGCACTATGAAAAATTCATCTTTGAACACATCATGTACAAAAACATCTGTGAAGTGTTTAGAAACATGTGTTTGCGAATGTGCCTCTTGAATGAAACGATATGTTTGAAAACAATGGAGGCAAAAAACTTCTGCTCGTGCTAAAACGTTAAAAACGCTTTTCTTGGATTTTTTTGGTAAGTTTACACTATTTACATTTTCCATTATTTCGCACATATTTTCCGCATCTGACTTACGAAATTCGTAACCTAACATCAAACCTTTTCATGGCAGGAATATGCATTTCACTCATTCAAGAGAACAAATAAAGCATGTATTAAGACGAATTACACCTGAAGATGGACCGTCAAGGTCCGAAATGCATCATGTACTGAATAAAACACGAAAAGTTGTGACTGAAGGCGTTTTTTAATTCATACCTCGAGTGTATTGAGTACAGTCACGTTTGAAGCTGCAAAATATGGATAAAATTAAAAAGGTCATTTAATTTGTTTTGTTTTCTTCTAACTTTCCTTGTCCACTACGTATTGGAAGGTCTCACATAACGTCCTTGTTACGGTCCAGTTACACTTCTTCGTAGGTCTTAAAATTTATTTTTGTGCACTATGAATATGATATTTTTCTTATGACTAAAGCCTCATTTACATGTAGGAATGACAGGAGAGTAACCATTTCGTAAAATTTGTGCTCATTTTCTTCTTTTAATTTTTAGGCGTTTGTTAATTGATATGTGTATCAAACTAAAAGTATTCAATTTATTTTTAGTGTCATTATCATATTAAGAAGATAACTCTCCACCAATATTATAAAATACTTAATCTTCTCTAGTCTCACTGACTCATCGTCGCTCAGCACAAACCACTAAGGATAGAAACTTGAAATTTGCAGACGGTGATGACCTTATACTGTCCTGTCGTTTAAGAAGGGACTTTTAGAAATAGCATCCCTTACGCGGAGAAATAGGGGATGAAAGGTTTTTTGAAAATATGTCGCTGTTAAGACAATTTTGAAGCTAGATCTACGAAAATTGGTAACTGGTTTCTTAACAGAAATTAAAAAAGATATATGTTCCAGCATTTTTGGAAATTTATCCCCTGTGGGGATGAAATAGTACGTGACATTTTTAAAATAAATCATTATTAAGGAACTACTAAAGTATTTTTAATGCTAAACCTATAAAAACTTGAATTTGATTCCTTTGTTAAAAATTAAGAAATATGTGTTTCATTGTTTTTGGAAAATGAAGGCTTTAGTGGGTGAAATAGGGGACGAAATGCTTTATGAAAATATTTCATGGGGAAGCATTTTGGAAGCTAAATGTATGAAAATTTGAATTTGGCTTCTGGTAAGAAATAAAAAAAAACTGTTTCACTGTTTTCGGATATTGAAACCTTAAGGGAGAGAAATATGGGAGGAAAATGTTTAAGAAAATGCCTTGTTACATTAAAGTGTTTTAAGGCTGAATCTATGAAAATTGGTTCTTCCCTACTCGGTTAGATGTAAAAGGTGTATGTTAGGAGATGAAAGTTTCTATGGAAATATCACCATAAGAATGCAGAAGGTATGATTAACAAAAACCTTGGGATCGACGTGCCAGAATCGCTTTGCTAGAATTCTATAATAAATAACAATTCCTGTTCATTCAGAACTTGTGCAAAAAACCGTCAATTTTTTAGGTTTATAAGTCGGTATTGTCATATTATATTCAGTAATACTCTGCTAAGCAAATGCATTGGTCTTTTTCTGTTATCCAATTTCCTGAAAATCAAGCTGAGGTCGTCAGCAAACAGAAGTGATTTCAGTAGTGTCTCATTCAGCTGAACTCCTGTGTCAATCATGAAATCCTATCTGCCTATAATGTCTTGAATATAAATGTTGTAAAATGTAGGTGTGGCTCTGTGGCTCAGTGGTAAAGTGCCAAAGATCTCGAGTTAGATGCCAGATTCTTCCTACGATTTCATTTACTCCTTATCACTCCCTTTCGCCTCTGTTAGCGTTTGCTGATGGGAAAATGCCGAATTTAATCGTGATTTTGGAATCCATGAGAATCTGTAGGTCTCCCAATAACTGGCTGGGTAAGTCTGTGGTATCATGTATCTATAACCCCCCTCCCCCTTGGGCAGTTATCAACAGAATTGCAAGTTTCCATCAGATCCTAACAGAAGTTGTATGGGATCTGGCAGACCTAGTGGTGCACGCCTGCTTAGCCACGCCTTCAGCGGCTCTGTAACATGAGTGCCCTCTTCTGTCATGGTATAGGACAGCTGGCAGCAACCACACGACCCAGTTGCACTTGAAGCAACTTCGCACATGATTCTACCTAGACGCCACCTAGTCATGGCTCCAGCTTTATCGTTTCTGCCTTAGTACAGGGAGCCTCACCCTTGTTGGCAGTGTATTCGCTGTACTTCATTTCTTGCTGCATTATTTGTAATGAGTCTTTGTAAGCATGGAGAAATGCATGCTAAGTAAACCTTCTCTTTACTTCGTTAACCGACTTGCTAATCATTTCTGCTCCTGTTCAGGTCTCCTACAACGACAGCGGCCGCACCACTCTGCAGCCCAGTTTTCCTTACTGTTGTGTACGAAGTCAAACCGGACCATGCATAGTAAAGCAATGAGCTGTTCAAAATAGTCTTCGGATTGATGGCAGCTTTACTTAGGAGATGAACAGCGTCCGTAACTTTACTGGTGATAGGCCTGTGAATTTTTGATGAGCATGTATGACAATGATTGTATTTTCACGCCGGCCATTGTGACCGAGCGGTTCTAGGCGCTTCAGTCCGGAACCGCTCTGCTGCTACGGTCGCAGGTTGGAATCCTACCTCGGGCATGGATGTGTTGTAAGTAGGCTGTTTAGGTTTTTATATTGGTAACGCCACGTAGCGCTCTGTATGAAAATCACTGGCTGTGCTGTGTGCCGTCTGTGGCTGGTTTGCATTGTTGGAATTTGCTATTGTAGTGTTGGGCAGTTGGCTGTTATAGTTCAATTCTTTTATCTTGGCGGCTCGCGCATGCCCGCCTAGACGCGGGAGATAGCTGCGTTGCCAGTTGCACACGACTCACGCGCCAAGAGAAGCAGCGCCATAGTACAGCATAGTTCGCTAGCTTACGTTTAGGGGGGATCGCGCAGTTCATGAAGTAAAGCCACCACGGCCGCATTAACCCTTTCGCTGCTACAAAGACGTGCTCCCTGCATTCCGCGCTGTGGGCGATTTTGTCACTGCACTGCTCGCCTGTGCAGACACATTGTGTTCCGACTGCTTTGACACTCTTTATCATTCGATTCCACAAAAACTATTTGGCTCAAAAATTAGATTTTTACCTATCTTCTTGACTGATACCTTCCCCCCATAAATGACTTAATTTTGTTTCGATGTTCAACGCAGTTATTATGCAGCATTAAATATAGTAAGCCATTGCACGAAATTTTGAAGAGTTTGCAGAGGTAAAGTCCATAGAGTATACTTTCCGGATGGTCGATTTTAGTTGCCACAATGTTGAGAATGAAATGTGGACAAGATACCTATATACTTAATTTAAGTACCACATAAGTGTCGCATGTAATATTCAGAAATATTCCGCCTTTCGCGAATGTAACAAAAGTTTTACTTACACTGGGCACGTTTGGCTTTATTTTAAAGCACTCAAAAGGAAGTAGACAAAATACATTAAACAAAACTGTGGACTTACAAAAACATTAGGACTAGAATATACCGTCTGTCAGTGAAGTGCTCAGAGCTATGTCAAATATAATTTTGTGTGTGGCACACACAAACAGCATTTATTTGCTAAAACACTGATGAGCCAACACAAACGTTGAATATTGTGCTACCGCAGCACAAAACTACGAAAGGTGACTTGGCAATGGAGGACACAAAATACAGTCCTCTTATGATGCTTCAAAAGAGAGAAACGCATCTGGTCTAAATAAGTCGCTTATTACAGTTGCAGAAGAGGGATATATTTCAATATCATTGGTAAAACTGCGACTGTGGAACAAAAACAAGAAATAGAACATGAATACCATTGTGTATGTGCCATACCTTTTCACCTTTCACTTTAAAATAAAGCCAAACGCGCCCTGTGTAAATAAAACTTTTATTACAGTCGCGAAAGACGGAATATTTCTCAATATTACATACGACACCTATGTGGTACTTAAATTAAATGAGACATTGTTATACATTAAATATTATATGAAATTTAGGTATCTTGTCCACATTTCATTCTCAACATTGTGGCAACTAAAATCGACCATACGGAAAGTATACGCTATGGACTTTTACCTCTGCAAACTCTTCAAAATTTCGTGCAATGGTTTACTACATTTAATGCTACACATCAAAACAAAATTAAGTCATTTATGTGGGGAAGGTATCAGTCAAGAAGACGTGTAAAAATCAAATTTTTTGGCCAAATAGTTTTTGTGAAATCGAATGATAAGTGTGTCAAAGCAATGGGAACACCATGTGTCTGCACAGGCGAGAAGTGCAGTGATGACAAAATCGCGCACAGCGCGGAATGCGGGGAGCACGTGTCTGCAGCAGCGAAAAAGTTAATGAAGAGGCAAAGCACTAGAAATTTCATTCAAACGAATAAAAATCGTGAAGTATGGCATTCCAATATTGTTTTTAAATAAAGAAAATATTAAGCACCGCACGAGGTTTGAACTCGTAACTATTTACTAGGCAGCCCAACACCTTAACCGTTCCGCTACATCGACTCATCGACCAGTGTAACTCCATAAGGACTCTAACAGTTCACGCAACTACTTATAAACACTGTTGGTATGACTATGAATTACTCACGCTTCGTCGAAGTACAATAGGAAATAAACAATTACCGCTGTTCTTTATTGCGAAAAAGCAGTTCGTGAGATTCAAACACCTTTCCTTGCTATCGCCTGAATTACGAGTCTTATTGCTTGTTTGGTTTAATTAATTAATAGAATATGAAGCAATTGGTATAAAGAATGCTTTTTCCAAACTTTCTACAAAAGAAAGTCTGCTATCAAGACATTGCTTTTGTTCTATTACTGTATTTATGACTGAACGTTTCTAAAACCGAAGAGACTCGCCCGTGCTCTGCACTGCATTCGAGATTTGGCAACGTCGTTCTCTGTTCATTGGCTGACTGTGTTTTATGACGTCAGATGCGCAGAACGAACCTAAACTCGGCCGCCAAGATATATGACGCGCACTTTAACAGCACATAGCGTTGCGCAGTTGGAGGTGAGCCGCCAGCAGTGGTGGATGTGGGGAGAGAGATGGCGGAGTTTTGCGAGCGGATGATCTGAACGTGTGTCCATCAAATAGCTCAAATGGTTCAAATGGCTCTGAGCACTATGGGACTCAACTGCTGTGGTCATAAGTCCCCTAGAACTTAGAACTACTTAAACCTAACTAAGCTAAGGACATCACACACATCCATGCCCGAGGCAGGATTCGAACCTGCGACCGTAGCGGTCGTGCAGTTCCAGACTGCAGCGCCTTTAACCGCTAGGCCACTCCGGCCGGCGTGTGTCCATCAGAGACAGTACATTTGTAAGACTGGATGTCGTGAACTGAATATATATATATATATACACTCCTGGAAATTGAAATAAGAACACCGTGAATTCATTGTCCCAGGAAGGGGAAACTTTATTGACACATTCCTGGGGTCAGATACATCACATGATCACACTGACAGAACCACAGGCACATAGACACAGGCAACAGAGCATGCACAATGTCGGCACTAGTACAGTGTATATCCACCTTTCGCAGCAATGCAGGCTGCTATTCTCCCATGGAGACGATCGTAGAGATGCTGGATGTAGTCCTGTGGAACGGCTTGCCATGCCATTTCCACCTGGCGCCTCAGTTGGACCAGCGTTCGTGCTGGACGTGCAGACCGCGTGAGACGACGCTTCATCCAGTCCCAAACATGCTCAATGGGGGACAGATCCGGAGATCTTGCTGGCCAGGGTAGTTGACTTACACCTTCTAGAGCACGTTGGGTGGCACGGGATACATGCGGACGTGCATTGTCCTGTTGGAACAGCAAGTTCCCTTGCCGGTCTAGGAATGGTAGAACGATGGGTTCGATGACGGTTTGGATGTACCGTGCACTATTCAGTGTCCCCTCGACGATCACCAGTGGTGTACGGCCAGTGTAGGAGATCGCTCCCCACACCATGATGCCGGGTGTTGGCCCTGTGTGCCTCGGTCGTATGCAGTCCTGATTGTGGCGCTCACCTGCACGGCGCCAAACACGCATACGACCATCATTGGCACCAAGGCAGAAGCGACTCTCATCGCTGAAGACGACACGTCTCCATTCGTCCCTCCATTCACGCCTGTCGCGACACCACTGGAGGCGGGCTGCACGATGTTGGGGCGTGAGCGGAAGACGGCCTAACGGTGTGCGGGACCGTAGCCCAGCTTAATGGAGACGGTTGCGAATGGTCGTCGCCGATACCCCAGGAGCAACAGTGTCCCTAATTTACTGGGAAGTGGCGGTGCGGTCCCCTACGGCACTGCGTAGGATCCTACGGTCTTGGCGTGCATCCGTGCGTCGCTGCGGTCCGGTCCCAGGTCGACGGGCACGTGCACCTTCCGCCGACCACTGGCGACAACATCGATGTACTGTGGAGACCTCACGCCCCACGTGTTGAGCAATTCGGCGGTACGTCCACCCGGCCTCCCGCATGCCCACTATACGCCCTCGCTCAAAGTCCGTCAACTGCACATACGGTTCACGTCCACGCTGTCGCGGCATGCTACCTGTGTTAAAGACTGCGATGGAGCTCCGTATGCCACGGCAAACTGGCTGACACTGACGGCGGCGGTGCACAAATGCTGCGCAGCTAGCGCCATTCGACGGCCAACACCGCGGTTCCAGGTGTGTCCGCTGTGCCGTGCGTGTGATCATTGCTTGTACAGCCCTCTCGCAGTGTCCGGAGCAAGTATGGTGGGTCTGACACACCGGTGTCAATGTGTTCTTTTTTCCATTTCGAGGAGTATATATAATGACTTTTGAACACTATTAAGGTAAATACATTGTTTGTTCTTTATCAAAATCTTTTATTTGCTGACTATGCCTATCAGTAGTTAGTGCCTTCGGTAGTTAGAACCTTTTACTCAGCTGGCAGTAGTGGCGCTCGCTGTATTGCAGTAGTTCGAGCAACGAAGATTTTTGTGAGGTAAGTTACTCATGAAAGGTATAGGGTATTGTTAGTCAGGGCCATTATTTTGTAGGGATTATCGAAAGTCAGATTGCGTTGCGCTAAGAATATTGTGTGTCAGTTTAAGCACAGTCATTTATAATTTTTCTAAGAGGACGTTTATATGTCGACCCTTAGCCGAGGATACCTCACTGGAATCTTCTGATTTTTACTTGTATTTTGTGTAATTAGTGTAGCTATTGTTTATTGCTAGTGCGTAATTATAGAGAGAATTTCCTTTGTAGTTGTAGTTTTTCAATGTTGTACAGTAAAACAGTTGTGGCATGCATGTAGATTTGCACCAAGTATTTCGCAGCTTCGCTTGCAAGATATTGCTTGCTAGATATTATTTTCAGTGCTATGTTAATGTGTTTTCTTATTTTTTCTCTTCAAATTGTGCTTTTCTTGTTATCGTGTTCAAATGGTTCAAATGGCTCTGAGCACTATAGGACTTAGCATCTGTGGTCATCAGTCCCCTAGAACTTAGAACTACTTAAACCTAACTAACCTAAGGACATCACACACATCCATGCCCGAGGCAGGATTCGAACCTGCGACCGTAGCTGTCACGCGGTTCCGGACTGAGCGCCTAGAACCGCGAGACCACCGCGGCCGGTTGTTATCGTGTGAAATACGTGATAATTATGGCGTGTGAAAAAAAAAAAAACATATGAAACGTCCCCTTAGAAAAATTATAAATGACTGCTTAAACTGACACACAATATTTTTAGCGCAACGTAATCTGACTTTCAATAATCCCTACAAAAGAATGGCCTTGACTAACAATAACCTATACCTTTCATGAATCACTTACCTCACAAAAATCTTCGTTACTCGAACTACTGCAACACAGCGAGCGCCATTACTGCCAGCTAAGTAAAAGATTCTAACTACCGAAGGCAGTAACTACTGATAGGCATAGTCAGCAAATAAAAGATGTTGATAAAGAACAAATAATGTATTTACCTTAATAGTGTTCAAAAGTAATTATATATATATATATATATATATATATATATATATATATATATATATATATATATATACTCCTGGAAATTGAAATAAGAACACCGTGAATTCATTGTCCCAGGAAGGGGAAACTTTATTGACACATTCCTGGGGTCAGATACATCACATGATCACACTGACAGATCCACAGGCACATAGACACAGGCAACAGAGCATGCACAATGTCGGCACTAGTACAGTGTATATCCACCTTTCGCAGCAATGCAGGCTGCTATTCTCCCATGGAGACGATCGTAGAGATGCTGGATGTAGTCCTGTGGAACGGCTTGCCATGCCATTTCCACCTGGCGCCTCAGTTGGACCAGCGTTCGTGCTGGACGTGCAGACCGCGTGAGACGACGCTTCATCCAGTCCCAGACATGCTCAATAGGGGACAGATCCGGAGATCTTGCTGGCCAGGGTAGTTGACTTACACCTTCTGGAGCACGCTGGGTGGCACGGGATACATGCGGACGTGCATTGTCCTGTTGGAACAGCAAGTTCCCTTGCCGGTCTAGGAATGGTAGAACGATGGGTTCGATGACGGTTTGGATGTACCGTGCACTATTCAGTGTCCCCTCGACGATCACCAGTGGTGTACGGCCAGTGTAGGAGATCGCTCCCCACACCATGATGCCGGGTGTTGGCCCTGTGTGCCTCGGTCGTATGCAGTCCTGATTGTGGCGCTCACCTGCACGGCGCCAAACACACATACGACCATCATTGGCACCAAGGCAGAAGCGACTCTCATCGCTGAAGACGACACGTCTCCATTCGTCCCTCCATTCACGCCTGTCGCGACACCACTGGAGGCGGGCTGCACGATGTTGGGGCGTGAGCGGAAGACGGCCTAACGGTGTGCGGGACCGTAGCCCAGCTTCATGGAGACGGTTGCGAATGGTCCTCGCCGATACCCCAGGAGCAACAGTGTCCCTAATTTACTGGGAAGTGGCGGTGCGGTTCCCTACGGCACTGCGTAGGATCCTACGGTCTTGGCATGCATCCGTGCGTCGCTGAGGTCCGGTCCCAGGTCGACGGGCACGTGCACCTTCCGCCGACCACTGGCGACAACATCGATGTACTGTGGAGACCTCACGCCCCACGTGTTGAGCAATTCGGCGGTACGTCCACCCGGCCTCCCGCATGCCCACTATACGCCCTCGCTCAAAGTCCGTCAACTGCACATACGGTTCACGTCCACGGTGTCGCGGCATGCTACCAGTGTTAAAGACTGCGATGGAGCTCCGTATGCCACGGCAAACTGGCTGACACTGACGGCGGCGGTGCACAAATGCTGCGCAGCTAGCGCCATTCGACGGCCAACACCGCGGTTCCTGGTGTGTCCGCTGTGCCGTGCGTGTGATCATTGCTTGTACAGCCCTCTCGCAGTGTCCGGAGCAAGTATGGTGGGTCTGACACACCGGTGTCAATGTGTTCTTTTTTCCATTTCCAGGAGTGTATTTAACATTGATTTCGTGATAATCAGCCATGAATGTATTGTTCCCAACAGCATGTCTGTGCGAACAGTGAACAATACCACCCCTGATGCCATACTACGTCCATAATAAGTTGTAATTTTCATTGTCAGCCTCCAGCGAAGCATCTGATGCTCAGTCACATAATGGGCTGGATGCAGTTAGTATACAGGGTGATTCAAAAAGAATACCACAACTTTAGGAATTTAAAACTCTGCAACGACAAAAGGCAGAGCTAAGCACTATCTGTCGGCGAATTAAGAGAGCTATAAAGTTTCATTTAGTTGTACATTTGTTCGCTTGAGGCGCTGTTGACTAGGCGTCAGCGTCAGTTGATGCTAAGATGGCGACCGCTCAACAGAAAGCTTTTTGTGTTATTGAGTACGGCAGAAGTGAATCGACGACAGTTGTTCAGCGTGCATTTCGAACGAAGTATGGTGTTAAACCTCCTGATAGGTGGTGTATTAAACGTTGGTAAAAACAGTTTACAGAGAATGGATGTTTGTGCAAAGGGAAAAGTTCTGGACGGCCGAGAACGAGTGATGAAAATGTAGCACGCATCCAGCAAGCATTTGTTCGCAGCCCAGGAAAATCGACTCGCAGAGCTAGCAGAGAGCTGCAAATTCCACAATCAACTGTATGGAGAGTCCTACGAAAAAGGTTAGTTATGAAACCTGAACGTCAACTACCCGAGGCGATGGATCGGCCGCCAGGCAGCCCGTGACAGAGCACTTCATCACTGGCCTCCAAGAAACCATGATCTAACCTCCTGCGATTTTTTCTTATGAGGGTATGTTAAGGATATGGTGTTTCGGCCACCTCTTCCAGCCACCATTGATGATTTGAAACGAGAAATAACAGCAGCTATCCAAACTGTTACGCCTGATATGCTACAGAGAGTGTGGAACGAGTTGGAGTATCGGGTTGATATTGCTTGTGTGTCTGGAGGGGGCCATATTGAACATCTCTGAACTTGTTTTTGAGTAAAAAAAAAACCTTTTTAAATACTCTGTGTAATGATGTATAACAGAAGGTTATATTATGTTTCTTTATTAAATACACATTTTTAAAGTTGTGGTATTCTTTTTGAATCACCCTGTATTTACAGACTGAGTGCGCGGAAATTTTCGGACATCAGCCGGTAGCAATATATAAGTATTCAAATGTAAGTCGAGTATGCACCTAACGCCTTACATTCAAATGAATACCATACCTTACATGCTGTTTGGTATTCATATTCTTTGGTCGTTGCTTCATCAGTCAGCAAGCTGTTTGACGTTTCAGTTGACGGCACCTGTTCATCCAAGAAAGCGGATTCATCGTTTACATACTCGTATGGGACTGCACTTTTCTTATTAATAAAAATAAACTGTTCACTGTTTGGGAAATACTTTCTTGTTACTTTCATCTCATCAGGTATCAAATGTGAGACACATTTATCTACAGTGAACTCCAGGAAGCTGAAGGAGTATCAAATATTATGTCGCAATGATGAGTCACTGCGATAGTTTTGGTAACTCTTTTGTACATTTCCATGCTTGTCGCCATCACAGAAACATAGACTGAGCTTATTTTCACCGTTTTGTTATGCTTAGTTTCTTCTACTTGCTCAAAAAAATGGTTCAAATGGCTCTGAGTACTATGGGACTCAACTGCTGTGGTCATCAGTCCCCTATAACTTAGAACTACTTAAACCTAACTAACCTAAGGACATCACACACATCCATGCCCGAGGCAGGATTCGAACCTGCGACCGTAGCAGTCGCACGGTTCCGGTCTGCGCGCCTAGAACCGCGAGACCACCGCGGCCGGCCTACTTGCTCACAAAGGTTTATAATTATCAAATGAGCATCGTAATTCATCAGATTGCGAAACAATGCTGGCATTGTAAAATTAAGCCTATATTTTAAATTAAAGCTAACATGTGGAGCTCAACATCTGCCAGTAAAATGACACTGATCCTCGTGTTTCAAATCAGTTTCCTTGAAGTGTTCCTTGCATATGTGACAGATTTCTGGTCTTCTAAATGGTCATTCATCTGCTTGTTTTGCAACCTGTAAACTTTTTTATGCACTCAGCAATAAGATATAGCTGTCTGCTAAACCATTCCACACAATCGGAACAGCTGTACTTCTGAAGATTCCTCACTGTAACTTCAGTGCATGTAGAAAGCAATACAACACCGAAGCGCCAAAGAAACTGGTACAGGCATGCGAATTCAAATAGAGAGATACGTAAAAAGACAGAATACGGCGCTGCGGTCGGCAACGCCTAACTAATGCCACCTAGAATAGCTCCGAAAGTATGGTAGGAGTTTGTGGGACAAATGTTGCATGGGATGACGGGGGCCACAATATGACGTTGGTTTTTTGTTGTTAGGTGGGGTCGCGTAAGAGATATGAAGGTCAACTGTGTTTTTTTTTTTTTAATGGGATGCTATAGTTTGGTACTTATTTTCCGATAGCGGCTATCGAGGCGAATCCAATGATGTGTAACGGTAAGGTCTTTGAAGGTCAACGAAGGTCAAAAAGGTGGCATGAACGTCCATTTACAGAAGGTGTTCGAAGTGATGACCATTGGTATCAATGCAATGCTGCAATCTTCTTATCCATGGATTGAGTGGTATGGTTATGCCACTTTTTTGACCTTCGTTGACCTTACTGTTACACTTCATTGGTTTCATCTCGATAGCCGCTATCAGAAAATAAGTACCAAAGTATAGCATCCCATAAATAAGTACCAATTAAAAAAAAAAAAAAAACAAAGTTGATCTTCATATCTCTGAAGCGACCCCACCTAGCGACAAAAACCAACGTCATATTATGGCCCCCGTTGTCCGATGCAACTTTTGTCCCACGAACTCTTCAGCTCCTATCACACTTTGGGAGTTATTATTGGTGGCAATAGTTAATGCCTCACCCTGCATAAGACAACAAGTGTCTGGCGCAGTCGTAGTTCGGTTACTGCTGCTACAGTGGCAGGTTATCAAGACTTAAGTGTGTTTGAACGTGGTGTTATACTTGACGCACAAGCAAAGGGACACAGCATCACCGAGGTAGCGATGAAGTGGGGATTTTCCAGTACGACCATTTCACGAGGTACCGTGAATATCAGGAATCCGTAAAACATCAAATCTCCTCCATCGCTGTGGCCGGAAAAAGGATCCTGAAAGAACGGGACCAACGACGAGTCAAGAGAATCGTTGAACGTGACAGCAGCGCAACCCTTCCGCAAATTGCTACAGATTTCATTGCTGGGCCATCAACAAGTGTCAGTGTGCAACCATTCAACGAAACATCATCGATATGAGCTTTCGGAGCCGAACGCCTACCCGTGTACCCTTGATGACTGCATGACACAAAGCTTTTACTCCTCGCCTGGGCCCGTCAACATCGGCATTGGACTGTTGATGAGTGGAAACATGTTGCCTGATCAGACGAGTCTCGTTTCAAATTGTATCGAGCGGTCGGACGTGTACGTGTATGGAGACAACCTCATGAATCTATGGGCCTGCATGTTAGCAGGTGACTGTTCAAGCAGGTGGAGGCTCTATAATGGTGTGGGACGTGTGCAGTTGGGGTGATATGGAACCCCTGATACGTCTAGATACGACTCTGACAGGTGACACGTACTAAGTAAGCATCCTGTCTCATCACTTGCATCCATTCATGTCCACTGTGCATTCCGCCGGGCTTGGGCATTTGCAGCTGGACAATGCGATATTGCGATATTCCACACGCCCAGAATTGCTACAGAGTGGATCCAGGAACACCCTTCTGAGTGTAAACACTTCCGATGGCCACCAAGCTCCCCAGAAAAGAAAATTATTGAGTATATCTGGGATGCCTTGCAACGCGCTGTTAAGAAGAGATCTCCACCCCACGTACTCTTACGGATTTATGGCCACCCCTGCAGGATTCATTGTGTCAGTTCCCTTCAGTACTACTTCAGACATTAATCGTGTCCATGCCACGTAGTGTTGCGCCACTTCTGCGTGCTCACGGGTGCCCTTCACGATATTAGGCAGGCGTACCAGTATCTTTGGGCCTTCAGTGTACATGGTGTTTGCATATGGATTTCGTCACTAACACACACCAGTGGCAAGAATTGTTACTGTAAGACATCATCGAAAACTAACTGTTTCATGTAAGTCGAAGGTCAATTTGTTTTTGCACCATTTCTAAATGTATTTCTCAGTAGCTTAAGTACCACGTTATTGGTTATGATTTATTAGATTCTTGTCGTGACTATCAGTCACTTTGATGCCCATCTCTGTGTGAAAAGGGCTATGTGCTATATTAGCGACCTCAGGAGCTCGAAATGTTCCATGTCCTAACGAAATGATATTTAACAAATTAAAAATTCAGAGTGACAGATTATCTGTTACAAAAATCAACTTCCCTTCAAAATATTAAGTATAAGTAGTACGTTTGTTTCTTACGCCGAAACAGGAAGCTGTACATATGCTTATATTTTCGGTCAAAATGTATCTACTGCGCTCCCTCCTCTCACAACAGTGATGCTCTTTTATATCGACGCTGTGATGCTATTTTATATTGACACACGCCTGCACCCTCGATATGCAGAGATTATACAGGGTGAGTCACCTAACATTACCGCTGGATATATTTCGTAAACCACATCAAATACTGACGAATCGATTCCACAGACCGAACGTGAGGAGAGGGGCTAGTGTAATTGGTTAATACAAACCATAAAAAAATGCACGGAAGTATGTTTTTTTTAACACAAACCTACGTTTTTTTAAATGGAACCCCGTTAGTTCTGTTAGCACATCTGAACGTATAAACAAATACGTAATCAGTGCCGTTTGTTGCATTGTAAAATGTTAATTACATCCGGAGATATTGTAACCTAAAGTTGACGCTTGAGTACCACTCCTCCGCTGTTCGATCGTGTGTATCCGAGAGCACCGAATTACGTAGGGATCCAAAGGGAACGGTGATGGCCCTTAGGTACAGAAGAGACTGGAACATCACATTACGTCCACATGCTAACACCTTTTTATTGGTCTTTTTCACTGACGCACATGTAAATTACCATGAGGGGTGAGGTACACGTACACACGTGGTTTCCCTTTTAAATTACGGAGTGGAATAGTGTGTGTCCCGACATGTCAGGCCAATAGATGTTCAATGTGGTGGCCATCATTTGCTGCACACAATTGCAATCTCTGGCGTAATCAATGTCGTACACGCCGCAGTACATCTGGTGTAATGTCGCCGCAGGCTGCCACAATACGTTGTTTCATATCCTCTGGGGTTGTAGGTACATCACGGTACACATTCTCCTTTAACGTACCCCACAGAAAGAAGTCCAGAGGTGTAAGATCAGGAGAACGGGCTGGCCAATTTGTGCCTCCTCCACGTCCTATGAAACGCCCGTTGAACATCCTGTCAAGGGTCAGCCTAGTGTTAATTGCGGAATGTGCAGGGTCACCATCATGCTGATACCACATACGTCGACGCGTTTCCAGTGGGACATTTTCGAGCAACGTTGGCAGATCATTCAACACGGAACTGAACGTCGGAGGTTTCAAGCGTCAAATTTATCTTACAATATCTCCAGATGTAATTAACATTTTACAATGCAACAAACGGCACTGATTACGTATTTGTTTATATGTTCAGATGTGCTAACAAAACTAACGTGGTTCCATTTTAAAAAAACGTAGGTTTGTGTTAAAAAACATACTTCCGTGCATTTTTGTATGGTTTGTATTAAACAATTACACTAGCCCCTCTCCTCACGTTCGGTCTGTGGAATCGGTTCGTCAGTATTTGATGTGGTTTACGAAATATATCCAGCGGTAACGTTAGGTGACTCACCCTGTATAAGACAAACAATACTGTCATCTTTAGGTTCTCGTTTAGTACAATGAAAGTAAAGGCGAGAAGGTGAATTCAGATGTCTGCACGTAGTGTACTCCTCTGGAACAGCATCAAGAGGGCCGCCAAGCTTAATCCTAGTGCGTGTGACGGATCACCATCAACAGAGGCCCATACTCGTTATCCGTGAGGCACTGAAGAGAGGTGTCACTTCAGTACAAGATACTTGCCTGGAGTGCAGTGGCCAGGAACTGTATGCCATTGTGTTGCCTCTGTTTCCGCGGCCACTAGCAGCATACGAATCGCCTATGTTGGTGTCGGGTGCAACAACTGGTGCCTCATCAGATGTCGCTAATGACGGGAAAAGAGCTCGGAAACATACTATGACACTTGCATATTTGCTGGATAAAACATAACGTGTCCCATGATAGCCGACTGGACTTAGAAGGCCTGCATACTAAACATGTTGCTTGTACACAAATGTGCTCCATTCCTACAAGACGTTAATTTTGTACCATTTATGTCAATTTTAAGCAGATGTGTTGAACTGTGTATTTGCCATCCTGGCACAGTACACAGCACTCTGGGCTAAGAACAATGTACTCGATAATGGCATGATAGCCGAAATCTAGATCTACAGAAGAAAAATACAGTAATAAACAGTCAAATGGAGATGTATTCTTTCAATATATATATGAAATACTTCAGCTGTGTATCACACAGTCACAATGTGCTGATGTAATTCAATAGAAACCGCATGAAATTATACCTTGAAGGCGAAAAAGAAAACTCGAGAACGGCCAGTCACAAATACCAAAATTGGTTCAAATGGTTCTGAGCACTATGGGACTTAACATCTATGGTCATCAGTCCCCTAGAACTTAGAACTACTTAAACCTAACTAACCTAAGGACATCACACAAATACCACTGAGGTAACATAGCTCAGTACGGTAGCAAATAAACTTCACTGAACACACATCTGACTTCTGCTGTGTATCGGAGGAACAGCTCTCTTATCAGAAGGTGGTCATTCTGTGTCCATTTGAAAACTGTGACGTTACGTCACGTGAGTACCCGGACGAAATCGAGTCATGTGAAATATGTTGCAGAGGCGTCAGTCGCAGACTTTCCTATTGATAATGCCGGCAGAGGATTTGTGCAGTGTCATTGATTGCGCTATCGAAAAATGAACGAATGGTCTTAAGCTTAAAAAAGTACTGTCTACAGTAGAGATAGTCAAAGCATTCTGCATGTGGGCAGGGCTCTGACTTTGCATGCAATCACTCTCTCATTGCTACCGCACTCTGCCTGAGTGACGAAGGAGAACACGGAAGAACTGGAAATGCATCACATCTGACTGACAGTGCAGTGGCCCTGCATACGGTGTGGTTTCATATTTCATATTTCTCAACAACAAGGATTACAAAAAAAAGTTTTCAGGATTATTTAATTATTTTTGGCATGTTGAAGACACAGTATTATTTTATGTGGTACGAACTGCCGGCATACCGATAGACAAAATCATTTTCACAGATTTTCGCACACAAGTTGCCACGTAATCGTGACTTACTTAGTTTCATAATCGAAAAAAGCCTTTCACGTACTTTCGTTGTTTGCAACATTATTATGGAAACGTGGAAACTCTTCCAGAGGAAAACAACATAGAACTCCTGAAGAGATTTAACTTACAAGAACTTGTCGTTTAAGTGGGAATTACGCTGTAGATCAATCAGTTCCATTTGAACATTCAGAGGGGCGTTTTCAACTGAAAGAGGCAAAAAGCCTCGAAAAAAAATCTTAAGATTGGCAGTGCCCTCAAATCGTTTGTAAAAGGTCCTTGTATCTCAAATGGCTCTGAGCACTATGGCACTTAACATCTGAGGTCATCAGTCCCTTAGAACTTAGAACTACTTAAACCTAACTAACCTAAGGACATCACACACATCCATGTCCGAGGCAGGATTCGAACCTGCGACCGTAGCGGTCGCGCGGTTCCAGACTGAAGCGCCTAGAACCGTTCGGCCACTGCGGTCAGCCCTTGTAGTTTTTTCAAAGCTATAATCAACTCGCATTTTCCATAAAGCCAGTGAGCTTAGGGAAGTGGATGGTGTTTATGTCAGAATTTGTCTTTACTACAATGTGATTTTCTTTTTAAATACGTCCTCATCAAATCAGAAATAGTTCTTTTTCATCCTACAATGTCTTATTGTGGGCAGTCCACTCAAAATGTGAGATCCGCAATCCATTCTGGAAGTTCTAATTTTCGTTCTTACTCTCATTTTTCCTTCATAAATTCAACTGTAGCCGATTTTCAATCAAAGAAAACGTTCCAGGCATGCCCCTTCAATTAACCAACGTAGTTTGCGATAATATGTAAAATCTGCATACTGTTTATTCAATTCCACGGTAAATTGTCGCAACTGACGGTGGAATAATAAGTGTGATCTCAAATTTACTGTTTCTACGACCAATTTCATGGCGTGCTCCATGCCCGCAAATTGAGAACAAAGTACATCTTGACGTAAGAAACAATGAATACCGTCTGATGATTCTTGCACTTTTTTGGTCTTCCATCGTAAACTAAATCTTTAAATACTTTCTTCATGGTGTCGTAATGTCGTACCATAGTAAATCTGTGGTACTTGGCACTTATGCGAGTCCATATAACAGATATTGAGAATTTTTATTCTTCTCTTCTGTCATTCCCATTCATTTTTAAATGGTTGTGACAATAGATCAGTAGACTGTCCCTTTTTGCGCAAACAATCACTGTACCTTTATAGCACGAACAAACAGCAGAGAGTCAAAAACGCTGACATCACTATTCCGCCGAACCGAAGAAAGTCGTGCTCACCGAAAAATGCACTGCACAACGGTAAATGATACGTCGCGGTCTGTCGCACACTTCCAAGAAGGATCGAACAACGCCGAGACATGCCGAGCCTCGTGTGCAGTCTGGCACGCAGTGGCCGACTCTGATCTGCAGAGTAAGGGAAAGGACCGAAGATAGCAAGTAACATTGACTTGGTGTGGTCTGTTCAGTCATGAATGTTGACTTACGGAGGACCAAAGAAAATGACTGACATAGACAGGTAGGCTCAGATTTGAATTTTGATTCACAGATTTATTTTTACTATGTAGATAAACAGTTTGGCTTATATACAGTGAGGGAAAAAATCGCAACACTAAAGAATAATTAATGTAGAGTAATGAAATTTTGGAAATACACTTGTCTATGTAACATATTTCAGTGATTAACATTACAAGATTACGGGTTAATGTAAGCGCAAGATAAGCCATGCAAACATGGAATTCTGGTGCATTAATAACACTGGGTAACAAAAAAAATAATTTTTGAATGTTTCGAGCACTTCATGAGGCAATTACTACTAATTTTGGGTTGAGAAAGACAAATATTACAATGAAAAAATTGTTATTAGCTCTAGTTTCTATGATATACACGAGGTGGAAGTATTACATATTAACGGATTGAGAGAAAAGGATACATTTTTTATAACATACATACTAACAATAATGAAAGTGCATTTGATTTTTTTAACTGGTAATTACATGCTAAGACTTCTAAATTGCTGGAAAAATACTTCGCAGATGGTCGTGTCTGAAGAGAAACATGTGGTGGCCTATTGACTTCGTCGCCCTTTAGCTTGCCTCTTGTAATGGAGTTTCGCAGAATCCCTACACAAAGACCAACAGTAATCTGCAAGCATTACTTCATTCCAACGGCCCTGATATCTTTGTTCCATAACAGAAACATCCTGATGGAATCTCTCACCATGTTCGTCACTAACAGCTCCGCAACTAGGAGGGAAAAAGTCTAGGTAGGAGTGGAGAAAATGGATCTTAAGGGACATGTTGCATCCAAGGTTACGGTATTTTTGCAGGAGCACTGTCACCAAATGCTTGTAGTTGTCATATCTTTTGCTACCTAAAAATCCATGAACAACACCCTTGAAGGCTTCCCAAGCTTCCTTTTCTTTCCCTTCCAAAACTTGGTCAAATGCAGGATCCTTTACAAGTTCTCTTATTTGTGGTCGACAAAAATGCCTTCCTTAACTTTTGCATAACTTAATTTCGAAAATTTCTCTGTGATGTACCTAAAGGCCCGTCCTTCTCGGTTCATAGCTTTGACGAAGTTTTTCATCAAACCCAGCTTGATATGCAGGGGTGAAAGAAGAACGTCTTTTGGGTCCACAAGAGGCTTGGCAACGACATTTTTCTCGCTGAAGATTTCTTGCAGGCCACTCTTCTTTAATGTAATGCAGTTTCCTATTTCTACTGTCCCACATACATAAGAAGCAGCAATGCTTTGTGTAACCCAGTTGCATTCCTTAGAGTATGGCAATGACTTTTAGATCACCACAGATTTTCCATTTGTGTTCATGATGTTTAATTGAGTCCAAGAGAGATGTCATATTTGCATATGTCTCCTTCACATAAACAGCATGACCAACAGGAATAGATGGAAGAAGGTTCCTATTGTGAAGTAACACAGCTTTCAAGCTAAACTTGGAGGAGTCTATGAATAGCCTCCATTCAGTTGGATCATGGTTTAAATTCAAAGATTTCATCAAGCCATTAATGTCGCAGCAAACAACAAGATTAATTTTCTTCTCAAAAAAGGGAAGCAGTTCCATGTGACGTTTTCTGTACTGTGAGATTCTCACATCACTTTGGAGAAGA
The DNA here is from genome assembly GCF_023898315.1 of Schistocerca nitens. NCBI lineage: Eukaryota > Metazoa > Arthropoda > Insecta > Orthoptera > Acrididae > Schistocerca > Schistocerca nitens. Next base: position 483,650,726 of record NC_064620.1, on the reverse strand, counting down.
ATCCATTGCTGTAGTCGAGACCCAAGAATTTCTCCATTCTCCTTTGGCGGGATGTCAAAGCAAATATATTACAAGGAAAAGATAGTCATATCAGATAACAAAATAAAGACAATATGGGATATAGTGAAGGATGAGGGAAGTAGAACCAGACATGAAGAGGAACAAATAGCACTAAGAGTAAATGATACATTGGTGACAGATGCGTATAGTGTTGCAGAACTTTTTAACAAACATTTTATAACTGTTACTGAAAAGATGGGGTTGTCAAGTTCGGTAGATGCTGCTATGGAATACCTCAGACCAGACATTTCAAGTAACTTCCATAATATGAATTTGACCCTCACTACCCCAACAGAAATAATGTCCATCATAAAATCTTTAAAATCAAAAATGGTTATGATGAAATATCAACAAAGTTAATTAAAGAATGTGATTCTGAGCTAAGTAACATGTTAAGCTATCTGTGTAACCAGTCGTTTATCAGTGGAATGTTTCCTGAATGGCTGAAATATGCTGAAGTTAAGCCACTGTTTAAGAAGGGAGATAAAGAAATAGCATCAAATTTCCGTCCAATTTCACTGTTGCCAGCATTATCAAAAATTTTCGAAAAAGTAATGTACAGTTGGCTTTATAACCATCTTATCTCAAATAACATACTGTCAAAGTCACAGTTTGGATTTCTAAAAGGTTCTGATATTGAGAAGGCTATCTACACTTACAGTGAAAATGTGCTTAATTCATTAGACAAAAAATTGCAGGCAACTGGTATATTTTGTGATCTGTCAAAGGCATTTGACTGTGTAAATCACAATATCCTTTTAAGTAAATTAGAATATTATAGTGTAACAGGAAATGCTGCAAAATGGTTCATCTCTTATATCTCTGGCAGGAAACAAAGGGTGTTATTAGGAAAGGGACATGTATCAAGCTATCAGGCATCATCCAACTAGGAACTAATTACATGTGGGGTCCCACAAGGTTCCATTTTGTGGCCCTTACTTTTTCTTGTGTATATCAATGACCTTTCATCAGTAACATTACCAGATGCCAAGTTTGTTTTGTTTGCTGATGATACAAACATTGCAAAAGATAGCAAATCAAGTGTAGTCTTAGAAAGATCAGCCAAAAACATATTTGTGGACATTAATCACTGGTTCCTAGCCAATTCTTTGCCACTAAACTTTGAAAAAACACACTACATGCAGTTCAGAACTTGTAAGGGGTGTCCCACGAATATATGTCTAACATACGATGACAAGAAGATAGAAGAAGTGGACATGTTAAATTCTTGGGATTACAGCTTGATAATAAATTCAAGTGGGAGGAGCACACCACAGAACTGCTGAAGCGTCTTAACAAATCTCTGTTTGCAATGCGAATTTTGTCAGACATAGGGGGTGTAAAAATGAAAAAGCTGGTATACTATGCTTACTTTCATTCCATAATGTCATATGGGATCATTTTTGGGGTAATTCATCAAGCCAAGCTAAAGTTTTCAGGGCACAAAAACGTGCAGTAAGGCATCTACACTTACAGTGAAAATGTGCTTAATTCATTAGACAAAAAATTGCAGGCAACTGGTATATTTTGTGATCTGTCAAAGGCATTTGACTGTGTATGTGGTATGAAATCAAGAACATCCTGCAGAAGCCTGTTTACGGAACTAGGGATACTAACTACTGCTTCCCAATATGTTTATTCCTTAATGAAATTTGTCATTAAAAATATATCACTTTTTCAAACCAACAGCTCAATTCATGGAATCAATACTAGAAATAAGAATAATCTTCACAAGGATTTAAAGTCACTTAGTCTTGTACAAAAAGGTGTGCATTATTCAGGAACACACATTTTCAATAACTTGCCAGCAGCCATAAAGAGCTTAACAACCAATGAAATTCAGTTTAAGAGAAGCCTAAAGGATTTATTGGTGGCCAACTCCTTCTACTCCATTCATGAATTTCTTAGTAAAACCAACTGATTTGTATATAAGTACAATCTAACTTCTGCACCATTTCAGTGCATTAATGTGTTCATTGTCAATAAGTATTGTAGTAGTTGTATTACATGTGTATTACCTTATAAATAAATAAAAAACTTTTTTATTTTAAATTCAGTGCATTAGTATTTGTAAAATGACTCTTTCATATAGTGTTAATAAAAAAATGACGATCATTCCACTTGGGACCTGTGGAATGGTAAATTAGCTTATTTGTTCTAGTAGTAAATATTTGTCATGTATTGTTGTTTTTCTGACATGTTCCACATCCTGGAGGACCTCCTCACTACGGATCAATTGGAATGAAAGTAAATCTTATCTAACAAAGCCAAGCTCTCTAATGAGATCACTCAATTCCTCTTGACTCAGTCTGTGCGGTTTATCATCTTTTCCCTCAAAATCAGGGTCATGGGATGTGGAAGGCTTGTTTGGTTCTTCTTGTTCCACACTGTCTTCATTTTCTACTTCAAACACACAATTTTCGGGTGGAGTAGGAACTGGTAAACTATCCGAATGTGGAATGGGTCGAATAGCAGGTGGAAGATTCGGGTACTGAACTTTTCTTCTTCTCTTCATAGACAATCCTGCCTTTATAGGTGGAGTCAGGCAGAAATAGCAGTCATCTGTATGGTTTGTAGGCTCCCGCCAAATCATAGGCACAGCGAAAGCCATAGATCGTTTCTTCTTTTTCATCCAGTCTCGCAGTGCGTTGCAACATGTATGTGGAGCCCAAGACTTATCCTGGTCCCCTTCTTTCATACCGAAATAATACTGATAGGCAATCTTTACAAGAGGCGTCAGATTGCGTTTCTGTGAGGAAAATGTTACTTCATCACAAATATAACAAAAGTTGTTCACCATATTTACACATTTTCGTGGCATTTTTATAAATTTTACACTAAAAAAGCACTCGCAAACCAGAAATTTTGCATTAATTTGAGTAGAATCTACATGCAATTCACAGTCGCAGCAACAGTATCTATTTATGACTTACAAACAGCTGAAGGGCATTTTTGTTTTGTTATTTGACAGGTGTGCCAACTCCAAAAAAAAAAAATCTCCCAAATTTAAAATCTTCACTCTAAAAAATGAAATGTTACTTTATCTTCAAAACAAGAGCTAATATGTCATTTTTATGGTGATTTTTGAATTCAGTAGATGGAAATGCATGTAAATTTACTATTTTAAAGCCCGAAACATTTTCGTTGTTGCCCAGTGTAACCGGTGTAACTGCGTGAGTATTGAACGCAAGCATGCATTGTGTTGTGCAGGTGCCGGATGTCAGTTTATGAGATGGAGCTCCATGACTGTTGCACTTGGTCGGTCAGTAAAGGGACGGTTACTGCTGTTTGTGGATGACGCTGGAGTTATCGTCCGATGATGGCCCATATGTGCTCGATTGGAGATCAGTTTTTAACTGTTGTGTGTTGTGCCAGCTGCTGCTCAAATTAGTGTTTCAGATGCAGTATGGTGCCCCAGAGCGATACCCTGAACAGACCAAGGTAACATGTAAACTCTCTGTAGAGCACGATGGGTTGCAAGAGCTGTACGTTATCCTCTTGAAAAGCATCCCCCTGGAATGCTGTTAATGAATGGCAGCATAACAGCTCGAATCATCAGACTGACGTACAAATTTGCAGTGAGGGTGCGTGGGTTAAACAGGTGAGTGTTCCTGCAGTCATACGAAATGCACCCCCGACCATTGCTCCAGTGTGCCTATCACGCAGACAGATTGGTTGCAGATCCTCCGCTGGCCTCTTTGTAACCTTCACACGGCCATGGCAGAATCAGCTTTCATCAGAAAACACAACAGACCTCCACCTTGCCCTCCAATGAGCTCTCCGTTATCAGTACTGTAGTCGCAAATAGTGGTGGTTTGGAGCCATTGGAATGAACGCTACAGGGCGTCTGGCTCGGAGATGTCCTTTAAGTAAGCGACTTTTAATAGTTCGTTGTGTCACAGTGGCGCCAACTGCTGTTCAGATGACTGCCGCAGATGCAGTATGATACCCCAGAGCCACACTCTGAACATGATAGTCTTCCCTCTCGGTAGTGCTCCGTGGCCGACTGGAACCCGGTCTTCTTGCTACTCTACTTTCTCGTGACGGCCGCTGCCAGCAGTCATTATAGTGGCTACAATTGTGCCAAGTCTTTCTGCAGGATCGCAGATGGAACATCAAGTTCTCATAGCCCTATTCCACGACCTCGTTCAAACTCAGTGAGGTACTGATAATGGCGTGTTAAAGGAATTCTCCACTATCCTCAGCTGACCATGTCCAGTTTCAAAGGTAACTACCGCTCACGATGGTTACTACGTGTATTTAAAGGAAACCTGATTTGATACCTCGCTGTGGCGCTATAGTGCCACTCTTTTGGGACTAGCGCGGAATTTGAATAGACTTCATCTTTCAGATGTAGAAACACGACCACCAACTTTCGTTTACGTCGCACAACTCCTTCTTGGTGTAGCGATATTTTTTCCGTCAGTATACACACATATTCCAACTTGCTACTCAATGCTGTATGTAGCCGTAAATCTTAGCCTTATAATAACGGTTTTTTGGGTTTGACGTCACAAACTTACAACAAATTCAGAAATTTTTTTCATAATTCACTTTTCGCTTTATTGGTAACTGGTGCATCATTGTTCCTTTTCACGTGTCGTGATGAGAACTGACTTTCTTCCCCTTCTTACTAGAGTCTGAAGAACAAAGCTTGATATTTCATAAGTTATATTGTGGTTTTGCACCATTCTAATAGCTTTAAACTGAAAAAAAAAGCTCAGACGGTTTTGCACTGTTGAAAGTAACCCACCTGCTATGACTGTAGTGTACTAAAAAAAGTAATAAATAGCGTAGAAAGTTCTATGTTCTTGGCTGCCCATTCAGCAGGCTTGCTAAAATGTTTGGAAAATCGGGAATTTCTGTTAAGTTCTATGGGTCCAAACTGCTGAGGTCATCGGTCCCTAAGCTTACACGCTTCTTAATCTAACTTAAACTAACTTACGCTAAGGACAACACACACTCCCATGCCAGAGGGAGGACTCGAAGCCGGCCGGAGTGGCCGAGCGGTTCTAGGCCTTACAGTCTGGATCCGCGCGACCGCTACGGAGCAGGCTCGAATCCTGCCTCGGGCATGGATGTTAGTTAGGTTTAAGTAGTTCTAAGGGGACTGATGACCTCAGAAGTTGAGTCCCATAGTGCTCAGAGCCATTTGAACCATTTTTGAGGACTCGAACCTCCGACGGGGGGAGTCGCTCGAACCGCAACAAGGCGGTTAGACCGCTCGGCTACCCCGCGCGGCATAATGTTTGGTTCAGCTCCTTTTGCCATAAGAATAATTGCCAGCTTCGCGGATACGGGTATCATTAAGTAAACACATTTGGCTAAGAAGTCCCTTACTACCGCGGACCACTAATGGAACGACCTGATCTACCTATAGGGGTAGGGAATTAAAAGTACTAAAAAATAAAGAAGTACATTTATTCACTCTCAAAATTTGTCATCAACCCACTGTAGTTGGAGAGTAGTATTCGTACATGCAGCAACATGGAAAAATGGAAAAATAATGGAAAAAAATATGGAAGAATGATCTGTATTTCCGTCTCTTGAATATAATTTTTACACCGAAAGGACTGTATTATCCAGCTATAAATCTCTTTGATAATTTACCCAAGGAAATAAAATGTGTGACAGACAGGAGAACTGCTTTGAAACGTAGATTAAAGTTGATTCTCCTCAACATTTCCTTCTGTACCATAGATGACTTCTTAAATAGAAATAATTTTTCTGTTACAATCCTACAAATAGTTATCATGTAGCCTTATACATTCTTATTGTCTCTGCAATCTATTGTTCAAATGGTACATTCGATACTATAACCGTTTATAATAAATACGATCTACGGGACGTGGAACTAACTACGTTATAATTATTTTCGTTACCTACTTTCTCCTTGCTTTCAGAAGTCCACTTTTTTTTAACTTTGTTTGATTTCTATATGCATTTCTCTATAAAGTCGTAAAACTTGGTGACACAGGTAACCTAACACAAATTCTTTTGCCGAACGTGCTCACTGAGCTCTAATCCGTCACATAGCTACTGTATTTCCGTGCGGAATTGCTCGGTTCGTTTATTTGTCGGTGACCTTCAGTTGCCGGTTGGAACGACGGAAACGGAAAAGTTTTTTCCTGCACGGGCGGAGTTTCGAAATGACAAGGCGAATAAAGAATTATGTCGGTCATGTGTACGGCCCAGAAACGTGATCGATTAATTAGTGCACACTTTTTCGGTCACGAATGGGGAAATCCTGAGTTTGGGTCGTGCGAACGTTACGGATATTTTTCAGTCGTGAGTGACCGTGGAGATGTGGAGAAACCACCCATTCATAGTTTTGACAAACATGTGTCTCGTGCAGCCCGGGTGCTGATCCTTCCCTACGCATTTGGAAGGTAGAAGTAATCTTGGTTAGAGAATTTATTGTTACGTAATCTGCTGTAAGTAACTATTTAGTTCGAGATTCTTCATGCTATGTCTGCATCTCACTTCCGTGACTGAAGATCAGTTGTGTACCCGTAATCTGAATCGTCTAGCGGAGATTTATTGGTAGTGTAATTTATTTCCACACTTCCGAACGGAGAACTATATATAGATAGTAATTGTTACATGAATTGCTTGTGAAGAGTATTGGAGCAATTATACCTTTACTTAGCGTATCCACAAACAGGGCTTTTCGGGCCAAGTTTCATGAAGTTTACATTGACATAAAACGGTAAGAACTGAATTTACAGTCGGTGATATATTTGCGTAGTGACAGACAACGGGGAGATATGTTATTTCCTGAGCCACGATGAATTCTTCGTGGTGACGTGCGATTGTATGTGGTATTGTTATCGGATGGAGACCAGCGTTCCGCGAGCAAGGACGTTGTTTGTTAAGGATTCACTGGAATATCTTGTTTGATTTCCCAGAATTCTCAAACAGATGAGAAAATAATGATGGAGAAGAATAAATCTTAAAGAGTCTCTTTAGTTGATCACGAACTAAATGCCCTCTTTTCAGTTGATTAAAAAACCAGCGTTTTTATTTTATCTACTTAAGTTTCCATGAACATAACCGTTGTGTTCCCCTACATGAAGAAAAATTTCACTTGATGTTTTAGAAAATATGAGTTAAAGATTTCAGAATTTGTTATACTTTTTGTCGCTGAACTGTTTCTGGAAATAGAAACTTTTACGACGTAATTAACATGGTTAAAAGATACTGCAAATGTGTACACCAAATATGCTAGGGTTAAAGATATTCATTATTATATTATAGTAAGTAACTGCCATTATTTAGGTTGTAATTATACCTTACGTTATTCTTAACATTACTTTGCAGAACAGCTATTCAGATTTTCTGTGCATGTTAAATCATTGTCATTACGAGTGTTGTAAGTTACCTAATAAACAAAGTTACTTCTCAAGTACTATCTACATGAGTTTCTGTACTGTTTTTATGTCTGTTTGCAGTTAATTGGAGCTTCAAACACTGTTTACAGTCGTCATAATAAGTAATTTGATTTTCTGTGTTATTCTGGACGAAGTGCTTTCATGTGTTCATTGAAGCGAAAACTAAAAATTGTGAGAGATGTCCAGCTTTGGAAAGTAAGGTTGCAACTTGTGTGAAGCAATGTGATGAAGGAAGCTTGTGGTTATTGGAACAAACAACGATGAACAGAGAAGCGGAAGGACGTGCGTGACTGTGTCCAGAAACTGGTCGAACTGTGCTGTACCAAACGATAACTGACTGAACTTCCAAGAATACTGGAATCCATGAGAGCTGGAAATGTTAATGGATGAGCATAAAAAAAAAATCGCTTCGCTCGGCTGTAGATTTTGCACCTTAATTTAGCAGGAAGCTGGAGAGATAATCCTCTGAAACGAAGGATTGAATCTGGGAAGCTCACCACTCACCAGACACGGGAAGGGGAATGGATATTAGGTTTCAGCAGTCTATCGGCGATGAGGTAATTACACACTGGAAAGGACTTGGGAGGGAAATTAACGGTGTCATCCTCGAGTGGACCTCTGCTTTCACCTTGCTCTCTTTAGGGAACCCATGGTACACGTCAGTTTAGATGAATGAACTCGGATATCAACAGTTGTTCTCCCAAATACAAGCTCAGTGCCTCAATAATAGCGCCACGTCGTTCTTCGGAGTCCAAAAAGTTGCTTGCTCTGACGTCACTGGCAAAATATTTCAAAATATAAGAGTCTATGAGAAAATACCGTGATGCTCCTTTGTGATGTGCAATGGCTTTTGGATGGTAAACTTTTTAACGACAGCGTGACCATCAAGAGTCAACGTCGGTTCTTTAAGCAACACAGCATGGAAAGCGGTCCAGCGTTCATGTATATTCGTTGTGAGATTGTTAGCCATCGCTCCTATAGTCCCAATCTAGCGAAAAGTGCTTTCTGTCTTTCTGCCTTTTGAAAGACGGATGCCAGTGTAACACGTTTAGCAAAGAGGAGGACGTGTATGCTAAACTCGAATCAAGGGAATGAGGCGAGCTACATATGGCAGAGACTTACTCATGTTTGTATTTTGCCTCAAAAATGTTTGGAACATAATTATGATCAAGTAAAAAAATCTGTTATGTCTCTATAATATACAGATTTGCCGTTTCTTGAACAAATACGCAGTGTCCACCGTGTAGTAATTCACGATGGCCTGATGGATAAAATCTTCTCCGTCCCCAGGCCCCTCCCATTCGGCTGTTAATCACGACCCTTCAATTACTTCCATCATTCTGCTGTCCGCTTTGATTTCCCGTAAGAAGATAGTCCTCCATCATAATGATAATTTTTATGGGGTGTTGGTCTCCCTAGTCCTGAATCGATAGCAGTAGGAACATTTCTAGCCGCTAGTGTTTTAATAGGGCCGGTGATCTTATAATGAAAATACTGAGTATAGAATATGGATGTAGTCCATACGATGTAATGCGTCGGTGAGATCATGTCTAAATGGATAATGAGACGAGTATTATTAAAAAAAAATTAAGTGTTCACTTCTTCTCTGTGTCAGTTCCACTTTCGTACTGGTTACTAATTACAAACGGAAAGTGAACTTGTAGTACCTGTACTACATGTTGAAAGAATAGCTCGTTTGCTCCCTCCTCTTCTCTGCTTTCTGTGCTCTGGGCGTATGTGAGACTACGAGGCTGAATACCGTCTGGTGGGGTTGGGGGCACGTGACATGGTAAGGAAAGTAATACAGAAAAAAAAGACTCACCACGTTGAGATTATGTGATAGGAAGGTAGATTTGATGTACATGTACAGACAAACAAAAGACTGTAGCGTCAGAAAAATTGGATAATTTATTCAAGAGAAAGAGCTTCACAAACTGAGTAAGTCAGGAACGAGTTGATCCACCTCTGCCCCTTACGCAAGCAGTTATTCGTCTTCGCATTGATTGATAGAATTGTTGGATCTCATTTTGAGGTGTGTCGTGGCAAAATCTGTCCAACTGGCACGAAAAGATCGTCACAATCCTTCGCTAGTTGGAAGGTTCTGCCCGTAATTTATGTAACGCTCTAAATTGGGAAAGAGGCCGCGGGTGACTACCAAAGGGGTCGTGCTATGTAAATAAATGGCACTCCAAACCATCACTCCTGGTTATCAGGATGTATGGGGTGCGACAGTCAGGGGGCACACCGCAGTCCAGGCCGTCTCCAGACACGGTTTCGCTCGTCGTCGAGGCTCAGTTCGAAAGGGACCTTATCACTGAAGAAAATTCTACTTGAGCCAACGAGATTCTAGGCTGAAGAAGTTTCTGATACTAAAATGGAGACTTTCACGGCCGGAACATCTTCAAGGGGGTCTGTAGCTCGATGGAAGGTCCAACACACCCACTTGATCGCTACTGGACCTTCCATCGAGCTACAGACCCCCTTGAAGATGTCCTCTGCAGACGGGGACGAAACGTTGGGAATTGACACAGAATTCATAAACCGACCACGGCATAACAGCCCGGATAATTGTAATGGACATGAAGAAGTTTCTGCAGAAGCCCCAGATTGTAGTGGCATACAGTAGCCCGTCACAAGGGCCGACAGCTAGGAGTGACGATTACTTTCATTTCATAGCAGAATCCCTTTGGTAGACATCCACTGCATCCTTACAGCACGGCGATACGCCGACGATGTTCTGGTATTCATGGCAAGGTATCCTGGTGTTACATTTCAAGAAGATAACGCCCGCCAACACACAGCGAGAGTTTCTACTATCACTCTTTGTGCTTGCCAAATAGCATTATGGGTGGCACCCTCCAACCAGCTCGGAATTGTGAAGCATGCCACCTGGTCGGATGAATCACATTTCTTGTTGCACCAAGTAGTTCCTGGATATGTCCTCATCCAAGTGAAGGGCAGCCCAAAACATGCACCGCACCACTGACACTGGCTGATGGGGCAGTCTTATGCGACAGGAGACATTCACACGGGCTTCCCTGGGACATGAATTAGTAATCTAAGGCGCCACTATAGCTATGGACAACATGAATAGCATTGTGGACCACTGCATCCCTCCATGCTCGATGTCTTCCCCGATGGCAAGGCTGCTTCCAGCAGGATATATGTCCATGTCACATGGCCAGAACCATGTATGAGAAGCGTCGATGGCTTGGCCACCAAATTCACCTGATCTGCACCCAAAGGAACACCTCTGTGATGCTATCTGGTGCCAGCACTGCGCCCATGCCCACAGACAACTGACCCATAACAGGCATCACATGACCTATGTGTAGACATCTGATGACACATACTTCCAGAACCCTCCCGAGGACCTGTTTATCACAAATAGTATATACCCCGGTACATGCATTCCACTTTCAGAGTTCTCAGAAGAATTTAATGCGATTAACCATCTCCATCACCCCTGAAAGTCTAAAACAACATCATCAACGAATCAGCTTATACACGGCAGTGTCCTGAATGGCCGACTGTCTCAGCATCACCCAGCCCAAACCATTAAGGACAGAATCTTGAAATTTGGATAAAGTGAGGATATTATACTGCAAGCGTCGTTGGAAAAGGGATTTTTCGAAATTTCAACCCTAAAGGGGTGAAACGGGGGATGAAGTGTTTTTTTTTTTAAAGATGTCGCTATTAAGGTAATTTTGGAGCCACACCTATGACCTCAGTCAGAAATAAAGGTATATGTGTTGATTATTTTTGGAAATTTAACACTAAGGGGGTGAAAACGTGGGTGAAAGCTATTCTGAAAATATTATTAAACAACTACTAAAGTATTTTTAAAGCTACATCTATGAACATCGGTATTTGACTTCTCGGTTACAAATTTAAAAAATCCTGTTTCAGTGTTCTTGGAAATCAACCCCTAAGGGAGTGAAACAGGAGATGAGACTTTTAATGAAAATATGTTATTATGAAAGCTAAATTTATGAAAATTTCGATTTGGCTTCTCGGTTAGAAGTAAAAAAGACCTGTTTAGCGGTTTTTGGAAATTCAACCCGTGTGCAGGTGTAATGTGACATAAAACGTTTTATGGAAATATTTCATTGTACAAGCATTTTTTAAACTAAATCTTTGACAATTTGTGTTTGGCTACTCTGAGATGAAAAAATGGGTGTTGCAGGCTGTGTAGATGACGCAACATACTGTAAGCAACAGAATAGTCTGGTATTCATGTCAGGCACAAGCCGACAAGGTGTCAGCGTAAGGCCAAGTAGACGAAAACGGTCCAGACGGAGCACGGCTATACCAGAACAAATACCCTCACAGACACCAACCACATCACAAAACATTTCGATCTACTTCTGGTCGTTTGTGTGATCACGGGTCCTTTCAGACAGACAAACGTGCAGGGAGGCGGTGCACTGTGTGTTTACCAGATCTGGAGAACTGGTTTCTACAGGATACTGAGACAAATTCTAGTACAAGTTCCAGGCAAGTGGCCCGGCAACGCGGTGAAAGCCAAAGGACGATATGTGTATCCTACATGACAACTGCTACTGCCCCTATGACCTGAAACGAGAGCAACGATTATCAGCAGCGGATTTCCCTCTGCGGCAAAGATTTAGTCGATGAGGTTTGCACAGAATACCACAATGATGGGGCTCCTGTCATCTGCAGACCATGAGTCTACGTGTGAACGTGTGCACTGCAGGCCATCGACCTCACTTTGAACATCTATTGCCATGTGGATGCGATGCAGCTCAGTACTTTGTTGCGGGACAATTTGTTGTTGCACGCAAACCGTCCGTTTCCAGACACATGTTCATACGACCTTTTATTGACCATTTCCAGTCAGGAACCCATCCCTGCAGTTTTATTACTGTTCATCATGCTCATAAATTAAGGATAATTGCAGAATGTGGTGCCCCACAACGTGGCACTACACAAAACTGGTGCTAATAGCATAGCCACATAGGGAACACACACGACACAGAAACACATGTGCTACAAAACGCCACTGTTTCCTGCGCATGTACCCCGACATCAATATGGGATATGATCACCATGCACGTGTACACAGGCCGCACAACTGGCATACTCTGGATCAGGTGATCGAGCAGCTGCTGGGGTATAGCCTCCCATTCTTGCACCAGTGCCTGTCGGAGATCCTGAAGTGCCTAGAGGTTTGAAGATGTGCGGCGATACGTCGACGAAGAGCATTCCAGACGTGCTCGATGGGGTTTAGGTCTGGAGAACAGGCAGGCCACGCCATTCACCTGATATCTTCTGTTTCAAGATACTTCTCCACGATGGCAGATCGGTGGGGTCGTGCGTTATCATCCATCAGGAGGAAGGTATGACCCACGGCACCAATGAAAAGGCGGTCGTACTGGTGCAAAATGACGTCCCGATACACCTGACCTGTTACAATTCCTCTGTCAAAGACATGCAGGGGTGTACGTGCACAAATCATAATCCCACCCCACACCATCAAACCACGACCACCATACATGTCCCTTTCAAGGACGTTAAGAGGTTGGTATCTGGTTCCTGGCGAGAATCACTGTTCAGACTATACCTGGACTCGTCCGTGAACATAAACTGGGACCACTGTTCCAATGACCATGTACTGTGTTCTTGACACCAGACTTTACGGGCTCTCCTGTGACCAGCGATCAGTGGAATGCACCTTGTAGGTCTCCGGGCGAATAAACCATGTCTGTTCAGTCGTCTGTAGAGTGTGTGCCTGGATACATCTGTTCCAGTGGCTGCGGTAAGGTCCCGAGCAAGACTACCTACAGTACTCTGTGGCCATCTGTGGGCACTGATGGTGAGATATCGGTCTTATTGTGGTGTTGTACACTGTGGACGTCCCGTACCGTAGCGCCTGGACACGTTTCCTGTCTTCTGGAATCGTTGCCATAATATTGAGATCACACTTTGTGGCACACGGAGGGCCCGTGCTACGACCTGCTGTGTTTGATCAGCCTCCAGTCGCCCTAGTATTCTACCCCTCATAACGTCATCAATATATGTTCTTTGAGCCATTTTCAACACACAGTCACCATTAGCACGTCTGAAAACGTCTGCACACTTACTCGCTGCACCGTACTCTGACATGCACCAACACACCTGTGCGTATGAGGACAGCTGCCAGCGCCACCGTGCGACGACCGCAGGTAAAATGCACCGCATGGTCATACCCCGAGGTGATTTAAAGCCTCAAACCGCTTACCAGAGCGTTGTTTCACCATTTATTAGCATTATCCTTAATTTATGAGCACGAGTGTATATATTGAAGGAGAGAGAGAGAGAGAGAGAGAGAGTAGGCAAAATAATGGGAACACCTGTACTTAGTTAGGAAGTGTTTATTAATAAGTGGTTGGACCCCAGTAGAATACCATGATAGGGCTGCCCACACCATCACACTTCCACCTCCATGCTTAACCATTGGAATCAAGCAGTGAGGATTGTAGGTTTCTTTTGGCATTCTCCAGAAGTAATGTTGGAAATAACGAAAACGTGGACTCGTGGTACTTTATGACACCTTTCCACAGATCAGCCGTCCAGGATTTTTGCTCCTGACACCATGTTTTACGCTTCTTTGCGTTGGTTGTCGTCACTGATGGTTTCTGTATAGCAGCTCGGCCATGAATATTCGCTGTATGGATTTCTCGGCGGACAGTGTCGACAGATACGGGGCCTCTGCAGTCACTTTAGCTACAGCAGTTTTGTATTGTTTTGATACAATTCGTGTTGGCGTACGACGATCTCTGTATTTACTTTTGATTTACGTGCACTATTACGTTTACACGAAGATATCTTTCCATTTTTTTGTAGGCTGTCATGAGTGTTGAAACAGCTGCTCTTGAAACATTCAGTAAGGTGTCTGTCTTTGTTACTGATGCTCCAGCTGATCGGGCCCCCATTATCTGCCCTCCTTGGAACTCTGTTAGGTGTTTCATTGCACGTCGACCTCGGCCTGCGAATGCAAATACGTTTGCACTACTCGTAAACATCCTAGACTGATGTCTAGTCCGTAGTGGACACGCACAGTCCAGCGCGACACGTGCGTTGTTGACCGTCAAATACAACCATCTAATTAATATCACTGTTCACATTATTTTGCCCATCCCCTATATGATAGCTGCAAGGAGTGAGACGACACTACGTCCTTAGTGAATGAGATTTTCACTCTGCAGTGGAGTGTGCGCTGATAATGAAACTTCCTGGCAGATTAAAACTGTGTGCCGGACCGAGACTCGAACTCGGGACCTCTGCCTTTCGCGGGCAAATGCTCTACCAACTGCAAGGTCCGCAGGAGAGCTTCTGTACTGGCAGAAGTAGAGCTGTGAGGACGGAGCGTGAGTCGTGCTTGGGTAGCTCTGTTGGTAGAACACTTGCCCGCGAAAGGCAAAGGTCCCGAGTTCGAGTCTCGGTCCGGCACACAGTTTTAATCTGCCAGGAAATTTCACTATGTCCTTGTATATACAGCCGCGTTTCAAATATAACCCTACATTCCTTCGGCAAATCCTATTTCGTTTAATTGACGGAGTAATTTGTAATGACTGTGTAGTGGGAAAACAGAAGCGACGGCGAGACGGACGGCGTGGCCGGGCTGCCGGGGCTAGCAGGTGGCTGCAGCGGTGCTCCTTTTACGGCGGGCAGGCAGCCCGATACCTCACTGCGGCGTGCCGCCTCGGCCTCGACTCGCACAGTAGCGGCGGGCCCAGATTTATCGGCGGGAGCCCGCGTTTGTCGGCAGGTGCCGCCGTCGCTTTTTGTCTGGAGAGAACCGAGCCGACCGCTCCCACCCCCACATTCCGCCGAGACCGTCCTGTCCTCTGTCGCCGGAATTCCCAGCAGCTCCACACTTTCCGCCAAAACTGAGAGCCTCTGAGTTCGCCGTGTCCTCGTCGTAAGCCCGGAGCTCTCGACTCGGCACCTTACGCTGCTCCGAAGTATGCTGTATAGGGTTCGTAGCCAGAGCATACTCTGTTAGGATGAACAGACAACCTGTGCTTTATCTACCGGGTGATCAAAAAGTCAGTATAAATTTGAAAACTGAATAAATCACGGAATAATGTAGATAGAGACGTACATATTGACGCACGTGCTTGGAATGACATGGGGTTGTATTAGAACCAAAAAATTACAAAAGTTCAAAAAATGTCCGACAGATGGCGCTTCATATGATCAGAATAGCAATAATTAGTATAACAAAGTAAGACAAAGCAAACATGATGTTCTTTACAGGAAATGCTCAATATGTCCACCATCATTCCTCAACAATAGCTGTAGTCGAGGAATAATGTTGTGAACAGCACTGTAAAGCATGTCCGGAGTTATGGTGAGGCATTGGCGTCGGATGTTCTCTTTCAGCATCCCTAGGGATGTCGGTCGATCACGATACACTTGCGACTTCAGGTAACCCCAAAGCCAATAATCGCACGGACTGAGGTCTGGGGACCTGGAAGGCCAAGCATGACGAAAGTGGTGGTTGAGCACACGATCATCACCAAAGGACGCGGGCAAGAGCTCTTTCACCCGTCTGTCGGGTATTTTGTGAACTTTGTTTTTCTTTTTGGTTCTAATAGAACGCCATGTCATTCCAAGCATGTGTGTCAATTTTTACCTCTCTGTCTACATTATTCCGTGGTTTATTAAGTTTCCAAATTTAGACTGACTTTTTGATCGCCCAATACTTCAACCAGCACTAGGCTTGCCCAGTATGTTTACAACACAATCAGTGTCTGAAAGTTTGCAGTATTATGTCGGCGCTAGCAACGTGAATTGAGGCATTGTCGTCGGAACTGGTCTTTTTCGCTAACACCGACGAGAGTGAAAAATCGTGTGTCGGGACATCGCGTATGGGAGTGTAAATCGTATTATGTGGAGCGTCACGATACTTATCCTAATGTCATCAGTTTTGTTGCAATGTGGCTTGAATGGTGTGAAGAACCAGATGGAAGTATTTTTATAGAAGTTTGCTATATCCTGTAAGGGGGTTGTTTGTGTTGTTTCCCTGGTTGATAATTAGACGAAATATTTGGTTCAAATAGCTCTGAGCACTGTGCGACTTAACTTCTGGGGTCATCAGCCGCCTATAACTTAGAACTAATTAAACCTAACTAACCTGAGGACATCACACACATCCATGCCCGAGGCAGGATTCGAACCTGCGACCGTAGCGGTCGCTCGGCTCCAGACTGTAGCGCCTAGAACCGCACGGCCACTCCGGCCGGCACGAAATATTTGTCAGGTTTTGTAATCAGTGGGTCCTTGATTACGGCAATACGCGAACACCAAGAAGTAAGTTTAAACAGTTTTATTAACAAAAGCGGATTATCAAACATGCACGCTGCTCACACCCATCATCACTGTGTCTGACATTCTAATTATGGTCGTACCGAAAGGCTCCATGGTGAGCTAAGAAAAGAGGCATATTCGCGCCCGAGGCCACGCTAGTTAATACGGCTCGCTGCGGACGCTTACTCCCTGCATCGCACTGCGACCGGGCGCACGTGTATTGACCAAGCAAATTGTCAGCATTCCAGATAGGTCTGCTGGCGAGCGCGTGTTACGTACTGTATGGCTGCGTGCAACCTGTAGAGCATTACAATCCGCTAATGGGTGAAAAGTACTTTCATCTGCAGTATGCGATGTCTATTCGGAAAGTAAGGTCCGATCTGTCGCGAAATACAAAACACAGCGAAAATAGAAAGTGTTTTCTTTGCAACAGTTAGCTACACATTACACCTATTCCTTACATAGTCACCGCTCTGGCTTAGAAATTTGTTGTAGCGTTGTACCAACTTTCCAGTATCCTCGTCATAGAAGGCAGCCACATGTGCTATCCACCACTTCTCTACATTTCTCTGCAGTTCGTTGTCTGTGCGAAAATGATGTCTTCATAGCCAGCGGTCCATGTGAACAGTGATGATAATCAGAGGGAGCCAATCGCGGGCTGTAGGGCTGTATGCTGGGTCATCAATCAATTCTCATCGGAAACGCTGCAGGGGCGTCCTCCTTGCCCCTGCAATATGCGGCCGAAAATTGTGATGAACAAGAGAATGCATGTACGTTATATGGGGTTGCATGAAATCAGGCGAAACCACTCAGCGGGTATCCATACTTGGCAGTCTTTTCGCGAGATATATGTTCTAGGAAGCGGTATGCGATGTGTGATCATTAGAGCCCGTCATATTTTTTATGAACTATAGGGTGAATTTTAGAACGATTTATACACAAATCTAGGCATTTTAGTGTCGAAAAATGTATTTTGATTGTGCATATAAAATCATATTTCAACAAATTTTAGTAATAGGTCAAATTGCGGCTAACTTTTAATATAATAGGTCATATTTCCCTCAACTTTTGCCAAAAATGCATATACCGTTTTTCTCGTATCTTACGGGACACACGAATAAGAAAATGAATATGTTGCTCACGAGACAATATTTAAAGTGCTATTGTGAAAGATAAACAGATAAATTAGTACACAGCTTTATTTCTCAGGACTGTAGCAGAAAATCGGTGTACCACAATAGTCGTTTCGCGAACATAAAACATTGTTGCGCAGAGTCGACAATACGCTCTCAGTGCCAACAAAGGCGGCTTGTGCCGTAATAATCATCGCAGTCGCACAGGTGTTCCCAGTAACCAGTTTGAATACAGCCTTTGCCTTGATCAACATGACTAAAGCAAAGTGCTCTGACAGCGTGAAGTTGCGAGGATATGTTCGATAATTTAGAGAGAAGTTCTCTAGTACTAATGGGAAAATATTATTTTGTAAACTGTGTGAAGTTAAAGTTCGTGCAGAAAAGCGCTTTAATGTGCAACAACACTGTAATACCGCTAAACACAGCAGCTGTGTGAAACGAACAGCAGGCAAACGCTGTTATTTGAACAGACAGGTCAATCGTCAAAGGTGCAATCATTCTGCAATGATTTGTGTGAGATGGTGGTGTCCTGCAACATCCCATTGGAGAAGCTGATGAATCCACGCTTCAGACGGTTCTTGGAGAAGTACACAACACATACAGTTCCAGATGAATCTACACTGAGAAAGAACTATTTATCCGTATGCTACAATGATGTGCTCAACAATATACGAATTACTATTGCTGAGCAAAAGATCTGGCTGTTGATAGATGAAACTACGGATATTAGTGGGCGATATATTGCAAATGTTATTGGTGGTGTTCTAAAAGTTGATGGCCCTGGAGATATGTTCCTACTAAAGTATGAAGCTCTCGATAGAGTAAACAATTCGACGATTGCTGTTTTGTTTGACAACTCTCTGAAGCTACTGTGTGCGGATGGTGTGAAAAGAGACAACGTTTTGCTGCTTGTAACAGATGGTGCTTCATATATGGCTAAAGCAGCCAAAGGGCTTCAGATTCTCTACCCCAGTACAGTGTACACCATTTGCCTTGCACATGCATTGCACAGAGTTGCCGAAGAGGTGCAATCAGATTACCCTGACGTGGACAAATTAATTTCCTGTGGTAAAAATCTATGTGAAGGCTCCACTACGGGTGCAGAAATTCAAGGAAGAAGCAACTTTAACGCCCCTCCCATCTAAACCTGTTCTTACACGATGGGGTTCTTGACATGCTGATGAGTACTACTGCACCAACTACACCCAAATAAAGACAATCTTCTGTGAGCTTGATAACGATGAATCAAGTGCTATCAAAATTGTGAAAGAAGTTTTTACAGAAACATTGTCTCGAAACTTGGCATAAAGCAACGCCAATTTTTCAGTGATATCAGAAGCCATCAAACGACTGGAAGCTGTTGGCATTCAGCTATGTGAAGCCCTGAGTATTGTGCAACATGTGCAGAGTGAGTTGGGTCGAGCTCGTGGCCATGTGACTGACAAAGTGAAAACCAAATTGCAAAGTGTTCTTCAACGGAATCCTGGATATTCTACACTGTGCAAAAATTGGTGACAGTCTTTCAGGGAATGCCGTAACATTTGAAGATACTGAGACAAAGCTGAACTCCAGTGACCTGACTGCCTTCAAATATGCTCCAGTGACGTCTTGTGGAGAGGAGCTTTTCCAGGTACAAAACTATTCTCAACGACAACCGTAGATCTTTGACAATGGAAAACCTGAAAATGGACCTTGTGATCCAGTGAAAATTTGCAGATACTGAAGATTGACATACGGTATTGAATAATGTGAAACGCTTTAAATACTATGTAGAAATAAAAACATTGTTTTGCTGTTTCGGTAGATGATCTTTTCATTGTACTTTGTGTTTAGAAAATAAAAAATTCAGGCATTCAAAAAATAGGTGCAAATTAGCCACAAACCCTACAGAAAGAAAGAACTATACTTACAATATTTTGAGAAGTGAATTTTGTATCACTTTATGGTGAATAAAAAATAAATAAACAAACAAGAATGCTTTAAATAAACTTCTATTAAGTAATATTTTATTTTTAAGGTCATATGTATGTAAGTTTTAGGTCATAAATGCTTACATATTTCCTGTTTTTAGATAATTAAAATCTGGGCCCTAGTGATCATAAACTAACGGGAAATTTTTAATTATGTGGGCTTCATATATCCAATTAAACATTTTTGTCTTGCTGATCCAGATGTTGCTAATGTATGTTTGCATTTTCAGCTGTTCTGAATGCTTAGTTTATTGTTCACAATGGAAAAGGATATATGTGTTTTCGAGTGCTCTGCGAAGTTTTACTTTCGGAAAAAATGGATCAGAGAATATGCATTACATTTTGCTTGAAAAATGGAATAAAGTGCAGCACCGCATTTGAAATGTTGACACTGGCCTTTGGCGAATATAGTATAAGACAATAGTTTACGAGAGGTACAAACTTTTCAAAGGAGGTCGAGAAGATGTTGAAGACGTCTACGGCCCTGGATGCCCTAGCATATCAACTACTGACGACGATGTGGAAGAAGTAAAGAAAATGGTTCCCTGAAGGCGCCGCATCACCATCAGAGACTTTGCTGGTGATGTCGATATATCCTTTATGTCGCGACAAGAAATTCTTTTGATTTTTTGAACATGAAACGTGTAACAGCAAAGCTTGTTCCGATATTGTTGAATTACGACCAAAAACGACGTCGCATAGATATCGATCAGGAATTGCTGAATGAAGTCGACAACGATCCAGAACTTTTAAAGAAGATTATAATGGGTGATGCGTACATCGGTATGACGTCGAGACACAGGCCCATTCGTCCCAACGCAAAATGCCTGAAAAGACAAAACCGAATAAAATTCGACAAGTTCTGTCACATGTGAAGGTTCTTCTCACTGTTTTCTTAGGTTACAACGGGATAGTACATCACGACATCCTGCTTTATAGTCGTAAGGTTGGTAAGGAATACTACCTGTAAGTTATGGGCCGTTTACGTGAAGCAATCCGAAGAAAACGACCAGAATTGTGGTTGCCACCATTGTTGAGATAAAAATAGAATCGCTGAAGAAGCTGAACACCATAACGAAAAATGAGTTCCAGAAGTGCTGCCAAGATTGAAAAACGCGCTGTCACAAGAATATTGTGTCTTGAGGGGGATTAATCTGAATGGGGCAAAGCTGATATTGACGAATAAAGAAAGATTTTGTAAGAAAAAAATTCCCGTTTCTTTCTGACACGTCTCATATTTGTTGCCTCTTCTAGGAAAGTACGCTATCGCAAATTTGGCGGTAAACCACACTGTGCTGCAGGATGCCTCTCTTGCAACGTCTGCTGCTAGAGTTGGTTGAATATCTGCATTAAACTTTCGCGTTTACTAAATGAACCTACAACGAAACGCGCTGCTCTTGTTTGCCTATCAGTCCTACCTGACGCAGATCCCATGTCGACGAGCAGTATTTAAATATTGCTCGAAAGGCGGTTTTGTAAGCTATCTCCTTTGTTAGCGAACTGCACTTCCTGACGCTTCTGCCAATGAATATGAGTTTGTCATTAATGTTATGAGTTCGCTCCGCGTTACATCTCCTCGTTTTGCGTATTCCTTGATATTTTGTGGACGTAACTGTTGCCAGTGACTGTTTAATCACACATTATTGGGTATTTATGTATTCTCAGTGCGTTACATTTCTTTATATGGAGTGTCAACTGCCCTCATTGCACCAACTGTCTATCCTATGCAGGTTTTCATGCATTTCGCTTCAGTTTTCTAGCGTTACAACTTCTCTGTACACAACAGCATCATCTGAGAAATGCCTCATGGGACTTCCGATGTCGTCTACTATGGCATTTATAAATACTGCATAAAGTAATGAGCGTTTAACACTGCTTTCGTGTATGTACAAAGTCACTTTCATGTCTGAAGACTTCTTTACAATGAGAATGACGTGCTGTGTTTTGTTTGCCAGGAAATCTTCAGTTCAGTGTCACAGATGGTCTGATATTCCGTACTCTCGTATTTCTTTCACTAGGAGGTAGTGCGGAACTGCTTGGAATGTGCACCTACCTGGGTGCCGGTATCTACCACCTGTGTCTCGTGGACGGACCAAAGAAGCTGCGTTTTGCACTACCGTTGTTTCCGGAATCCATGTTAATTGCAACAGGGGAGATTTTTCAGTCTTCAGTAATGCCTTGATATGTGAACTTGAAACATGTTCCAATTATTATGGAGATATTACATTACTGAGAAACTTCAATAGTGTTACTAGACTGTCACGTGTCGCTTGTGCAGAAATATTGTAATGTGGCTATAATTTCACACCTTACAAGCACCCATCCACATACTTTGCCGTGATCTACAAACACGATTAGGTATCATTTGATAGGTTGTACATCGTGTATATGAATACATAAAGGAGACTGACATTGTCACGTACGCCTTGTAAATAAATGTTAACGCTTATTGCATGAAAGGTAACGGAGTGTCTTTATTATCAGAACGGCGTAATGAATGATTGCCTATACTAGTAGGGGCTGGAACGCCAATGGAGATGAAACAGCAGGCGAACTCAAGCCCTGGATGGAAGGCCCACACAGGTGTTTTGGTCCTGCTTAAACACAGGAAGTAGCTAGACGGGCGTCGTGACACCTGAGCTCGAAGACACAATACAGGGGCGACCGGCCGCTATCAACCACTATTGTAGTATGGCCGGAAGGATAACCGGATAATACTTCCGAACTCTGCAAATTTTGGAAGCAGGTGCGAGGAGCGAAGAAGCGGCACCTCGGAAACCACGCAGACTCGGTTATTTCCAAGGATTTTTACTCAGAAGGGTACCATTGTACGAGTATAGGTTTTTCCTCGCAAACTTTCCGGGCTGGACGACAAAAGATTAAAATATGGTTGGTCGGCGTTCGGAAGAATCTGTAGAGAGGGAGAATATTCCATAGTTTCCATATCTCCACTAAACCTGTTGATCAGTTTCTACCAAATTTGATACACACACTACTTATTATCTGAGGAAAAGTCCTGAGGTGGGGGGGGGGGGGGGGAGGTAAGAAGCACCTAATTGCCAAATGATGTTGTGTGGGTGACCTCGGACATGTAGGCTGCCCTGAACAGCAGGCATGTTGTGTGAATAGTATCGGAATGTGTTGTAGGGAGTACATGTGCAGATGGGCTTGGGTGAGCAGAAAGAATGGGAGGAGAAAATGGATAGTGAGAGAGGGAGTATGAGATGGACAGACATACAAAAAGTGGGCTGAGAGACAGACAGAGGTGGGCTAAGGTGGTGGACATTTAGAGTTGGAAGGATGAGATAAATAAATGGAGAGGGAGAGGAGAAGATGGAAAGACAGAGAGGACAGAGGAGGAGACAGGTTGGGAAAGGGAGAAGACGGAATGGACAGGAGGAGGAGGTATACAGACTGGGGGGGGGGGGAAGGAAGACAAGGCCAAAGAGAGGGTAAGGAGGAGATGAACAAAGTTATGATGGATTATAGAGAGGGGGGAGGGGGAGATGTAGAGACAATGGGGAGGAGAAGATGGTCAGAGAGAGGGGCTGGAGATGGACAGAGAGAAGGAGGAGATGAACAGAAAGGGAGGAGGGAAGACTACATGGACAGAGAAAGGTATGTAGAGTGAAGACAGGGAGGAGTAAATTGGCAGAGGGATGGGGAGGAGGATGTGGTCAGAGAGAAGGCAGAGGATGTCATGGTAAGACAGAGGCAGAGAGGGACATGGCCAGAGAGATGGGAAGGAGGACATGGTGAAAGACAGGGGTAGAAGGACAAGTTCAGTGAGAGAGGGGACTATTTCAGAGAAAATGGAGAACATAGATAGAGGGAGGTGGGAGGATGAGATGGACAGAGAGAAGGAGAGGAAGTGTACTGAGAGTTGGAGTAAGAGCCGATGTACAGAGAAGGTGTAGGAGGAGATGGTTAGGGCGAGGGGAGGTGGTGGATGGAGAGAGGGGGGAGTGGGAGAGGTGTAGCAGGATGGACAAAGAAAGAGGGGAGGAAGAGATGGACAGAGGAGGAAGGGTGATGGATGGAGAGAGGGGACAGGAGATGGACAGAGAGAGGGGGAAGGAGGACATGGACAGAGAGCAGGAGGAGGAGAGGACTGGGGGATGACAGGTAGGAGGAGATGGCCAGAAATGGAAGATATAGACAGAGAGCGAGGGAGATAGAGAGGACGGAGAAAGATAGAGAGGGGGGAGGAAGAAATGGATAAGAGTGGAGATGGACACAGAGACAGGCAATGTCAATTTCTTCACCTCATAGTAGCACTTGCTATCTATGTCCTCAATTATTCCTTGGAAGTATTCCAGTCTCTGTCTTCTTATACAGTTTTTACCTTTTACAGATCCGTCTAGTACCATGGTGCCATGGAAATAATTTCATGATGTAACAGATATCCTACCAACCTGTCCCTTCATCTTGTCAGTGTTTTTCATATATTCCTCTCCTCATTACCTACCTTATCAGTCCACCTAATTTTCAACATTCTTCTGTAACACCACAGCTGGTCGGAGTGGCCGAGCTGTTGTAGGCGCTTCACTCTGGAACCGCGCGACCGCTACGGTCGCAGGTTCGAATCCTGCCTCGGAAATGGATGTGTGTGATGTCCTTAGGTTAGTTAGGTTTGAGTAGTTCTAAGTCTAGGAGACTGATGACCTCAGCTGTTAAGTCCCATAGGCCTCAGAGACAATTGAAGCATTTGAACCATTTGTAACACCACATCTCACCTAGTACATATATAAAAACATATGTATTTCTTTGTGTGTGTATTTTCTACATCTCCTCCTAAATCACTGGAACAATTTCAACCAAATTTGATATACGTACCATTCTTTTTCAGCGAAGAAGTACTGTGGAGGGTAATGACCTCCTAGTTCCTATGGGGGTTGGGATAGGGGATGAAGGTAGGTGTACCTGACATCTGAGCTACTCTTAATGCTTAATGACTAGCATGTTGTGCAGGCAATGCTGGTATGCAGTCAATGAGGTATGTGTGTGGTTGGAGCTATATATATATATATATATATATATATATATATATATATATATATATATATATATATATATATATAGGTTGCTCCATTGATCGTGACCAGGCCAAATATCTCACGAAAAATACGAAGAACAAAACTTGTCTATCTTGTAGGGGGAAACCAGATGGCACTATGGTTGGCCCGCTAGATGGGGCAGGAGGAGATGTATAGCTGTATAGTGAGAATGGGGCGGATGAGATGGACAGAGAAAGGAGGGAGGAGTAAATGGATAGAGGTGAGAATAGGAGATGGAAATAGAGGAAGGGGGAGGAGGAGATGGAGAAACAGAGGGCGGAGGAAATGGACGAAAGAGTGAGGAGGAGGAGGACAGATAGTGTGGGGCAGGAAGATATGAGCAGAGATAGGGAGGAGCTGATGTTAAATTTTTAAAAATGGCTACGTAGTCAGCGACCGTTTACAAATTAAAGTTAAAACAATTACAGCCCTTGGTCGCAAAAATTAAGTCTTTTGACCTGGTTTCGACACTTCTGTGAGTGGCTCCGTCAGAAATTAAACATTCAAATTGGCATATAACATAAGTACAAAATTATGGGAAAATTTCTTATACAAAAAAGTGTAGTACTGACTAACAGTACAAGAAAGAAACAGTACTTACAAGTCACGTATAAGGTAAATAGCAAGTGATAAAGCTTCAGTCACAAAAATTTAAAAAAGAATACATGGAAGGAGAGCCACTATGGGCTGCTCATACATATCAAGCCACAGGTAGCAACAGACTGAGACGCCCACGTTAGCAACTGCGAGGAGGTGAACATTACAGCAAGAGTGCCATCTAGTAGCCATAAATATAAGTAGGCAACTTAACATTTAAAATATAGACAAATGAATGTTAAGATGAACATTATTTGGTACATGAACTAACAGGCAATGTTTTATTTGACAGCGGGAGACATGGTAACTTTTTGTCTATGTAAAAGCTTAAAAGTACAGTTTCAAGACTGAAAACTGATTAACAATACAAAAAAGAAACAGTACATACATGCCATGTACAAAATAAATATCAAGCGATAAAGTTATAGTCACAAAAATGTAAAGTAGAATGTGTGGAAAGCAAGCCACTACAGGCTGCTCGCTTACGTCGAGCTACAGGTGGCATCAGAATAATCTGTGGGCAGAGGTGTGTGGAGTGGGAGGTGTAGGTTGGTGGTGGAAGCAGGAGAGGGCAGTGGGCAGGTAGAAAAGGAAGACTGGGAGGAGGTGATGGACACAGACAGGGTGGTGGGGCGGGGAAAGGGAGAGGAGGAGGAGGAGTTATACACATCAGAGATGAGGGGGAGGAGGAGGAGATGGCCAGACATAGGAGAACGATATGGATAGAGATCGAGGGGAGGAAGAGATATCGGCAATACATGTGGCATAGACATATGCAAGTGGCGCCATGGCTAAGAGAATGGTGACACATATGGAGGGGGAGATTAGTGTTTAACGTTCCGTTGATAACGAGGTCATTAGAGACAGCACGCAAGCTCGGATTAGGGAAGGATGGGGAAGGAACTCGGCCGTACCCTTTCAAAGGAAGACATTCGCCTGAAGCGATTTAGGGGAATCACGGAAAGCCCAAATCATTCAAATCAGGATTCCCGGGCGCGGGTTTGACCATCGACCTCCCGAATACTAGTATAGTGTGCAAAGTACTGCGCCACCTCGCTCGATAACATATGTAAGAAATGAATTTCGTAAGTGTAAGATTGAGCTCTGAGAGTAGTTGTGTGTGTGTGTTAATTCCTAAGGGACCAAACTGCTGATGTCATTGGTCCCTAGACTTACACACTACTTAAAGTAACTTAACGCTAAGGACAACACTCACAACTATTCCCAAGGGAGGACTCGAACCTCCGGCGGGATGGGCCTCACAATTAGGGACATGGCATGTCGCCCATCGCTTGCGACACCACTGTTATTTCAAAGTTAAGTATTGTCATTCTGCTTTACTGAAATAAAACTGCTGATGTTATTTGTCTGAATTGTTGTATAGCATTCCGAGAATGCAGCATCCCTTAGGCAGCCTGTACGAAACGAGTGGGCAAGATCCAACGTTTGGCGATGAGGACTTCCAAACGTAAATTTTTTTGCTTGCTCTTTAATTCTCTAGCCGGACGCGGTGGCCGAGCTGTTCTAGGCTCTTCAGTCCAGAACTGCGCGACTGCTACGGTCGCAGGTTAGAATCCTGCCTCGGGCATGGATGTGTGTGATGTCCTTAGGTTAGTTAGGTTTAAGCAGTTATAAGTCTAGGGGACTGATGACCTCGGATGTTAAGTCCCATAGTGCTCAGAGCCATTTGAACCATTTTTTAAAAATTCTCTCTTGTCTTTACTTTGCAAGGCCGCTCATTTGCTTTAAGAGTTTCATGCTGTTTTTTCTAATCAGTGTTTTCAGGTGGGCGTTGCAGAAATTCTTTGCTTTTTTTGCCTGCTTTTGGATGTGTGTCTTCCAACTTGCCCACCCCACCTGCCCCGCCCCCTACTCAGGCGCCGCAGCCGCAAGCGCTAGATGCCACACAGTTAATGCAGGTTTTTCAGTTCTAGATGCAGCCGATTTGTACCCTACTCAGCACGGTGCAGCAGCCAGTGGCCAACGCTGCGCGCCCGACAGAACAAGCACCACCTACTCTACCTGTTATACCACCTTTACGACAGTTTCCTGAACAAGGAGAGGAATGGCTCGAGTGGTTGTCCAAGTTCGAAGCCCTCGTCATCGTCCACAATGTACTAGGTACTGTAAAACTTCCATATCTGTTAACAGAAGGAAGTGCAGTGTTTAGGCTCCTACAAAAACTTTTTCCTGACGCCACTCCGAGTGAATTGCTTATGGCGCAGTGTTAGACTCACTAACAAACTAACAAACAATTGCAAAAAACGGTCAGAACAAACTTACCGCGAGTGGGTAACAGATATGTAGAGTAAGACAAGGAAATGCAATTTTAAATGTGTTTGCGGTGCTTTATATTCAGATGTTACGTTGCGTGATACCATCGTGTACATTGTACCTGATGTCAAGCTCAGAGAACAAATTGTGAAACAGTCTGGTCCATAATTTCGGCAGATAGTGCAAATACTAGATCAGCACGATTCCGGTGCCTTGTCGGCTCATGCATTTGAGCAGCCAGCTATTTGTCGGGTTGAATCCCTTGCTTGCGATCGCCCATTCCGCACCAGCGGCTTGCACTAGCCAAACCGAGTAAACAACACCTCTCCACCCTGCGTAAGCAGTTCGCCACACAGACGGCTAGACATAATTAAGTCTTGCCCTAGGTGTTATTCACGGCACGACACAAACATCTAACAGCCAAGAGAAACTTATGAAATCCTTGGTCCCAAACGAAAATTAAAATATAGTGTGTGTGTAAAACATGTATATGTGATAGTGAACAGAGTGATACTGTAACCCATTATACACTAAATCCAGCGAAGTCTACGACTGCCATCTAATAAGGACAATAGTAAACAGAGTCTGTTGAGTTTGATCAATAATCGTATGTTTCTGTCGACCACCAGATTCACAGTCATCTTTCTTAGAGTCATTCACGAAACATCAAAATCTGCATCGTGTAGCTGCTTTTCTGAAACTAGGAAAGACAGATTTTATATTTCTATCGTAGGGGAAGGTGGGGTAAAGTGTCACTCTAAGTGAAGTTGAATGTTCATGAAACCATTGATGATTACAGAAGCTTCTGGCGGATACGTCTTGAATCTACATACTGTAAGGTATCACACCAAATATTTTAGAGGGTATATAAACGCTTTTCTGAATGCTTACATAATGGCCACTTTTTCCTACCTAATGGGGTAAAGTGGCCAGTCTTTCGCCACCATTCCCAAATAACCTGTATAGTTTAAAAAATGTGTAGGCTCATAGTTTTTATTTCACTATTGATTATTATTAGGAGAACTGTAATACAAATGAGGAAAAGGTGTTGCAATACATTGTTGCACAAAAAGGTCAAAATGGTTCAAACGGCTCTGAGCACTATGGGACTTAACATCTGAGGTCATCAGTCCCCTAGAACGTAGAACTAATTAAACCTAACTAACCTAAGGACATCACACACATCCATGCCCTTGGCAGGATTCGAACCTGCGACCGTAGCGGTCGCGTGGTTCCAGACTGAAGCGCCTAGAACCGCTCGGCCACTACGGCCGGCACAAAAAGGTCAACAAATGAATAGTATTAATTATTCCTGATGGTGAAAACAGAGAAATCAACGGCTAACTATGGGTTACTATTTCAGTCTAATTCGATCACAATTCATCCACTCAGAAACAGCATTAAGTCACGTAAAAATTCGCACGTGAAGTTGTCATCGTCCTCATCACATCCAGCGCAGAGTTCGTGTGCCCAGTCTTTGCAGCTCCGACATCTTACCTGTCCTTCACTTTTTTAGATCTAGAAAACGCTTCCTTGCAGTAGAAGCAATCTGTGTCACTGTCCTGATCAGTGATATTATCTTCTTCCATTCCTTCTTGAAAAAAATTTTTTTTAGCAAAAACTCATTCCGTTTCGTCCCACTTTAACTTTCTCAACTTTACTCTGTGTTGCCTTTCCTTGTAGAGTAATGGCTTTATCTGTTATTGTTCGAACTTCCTGTTTTCCTTTAAAATCTTTTCATCTTTCTTTCTTTTAGCTCCAACCAACATATTTTTATAAGCGCTTGAAGTGATTATGGCAGTCTTTCCTTTCTCACTCCTAGTTTGTCCTTGATCCAGATATTGTTTCTTGGGTAAAGGTTTGAAATTCTTTGGGCTTGTGTAGAACCCACATGTTGAATAGTTGGAGGGAAGTTCTTCTGTGGTCGGACGCTAAGGGAACTTTCTCTTGGAGAGGGCTTGACGCCTATAATCTGAAGGCAGCCTGCACTTGAAGACAGCTCATAAATTGGTTCCGGAAATTAACCGGTACTCCTATTTGGAGAAGCCACAGCATTTTGGCGTCAGAGAGAATAGCATTTGCAGAAGAATCGGCAGTATCGCAATGAGAATAACCAATATTTGAGCAATTCACAATATCAGTGTCTGTATTCAAAGGAACATCAGTAACCTCAGCTGCAGTATAGTCTTCATCGGTAAACACGTTAGGCTGTAGAGGAAAAATTCCATACATTCTGAGGCCATTGGTTGCTGCCATTGGAATGGCTGCCCGGAGAAACGGTTCGTCTATAAGTGTACTTGGCTGAAATTGTGTAACAGCTCTTCCTGGATTATTTTGAAAAATTTATCACCAGCTTGTGTCTAGAAGGTTTTAAAAGGGGACATAAATGCCACATGGAAAGGTCGGAGCTTGTAGCTACGCTGTGGGGGCAAGCACACAACAGTTGTATGATTTTCTCTGGACTTATCAATGAAACCTATGTTCTTAGCATGGGTAGAGTGATCATCTAAGATTAGTAGAACTGGTTCCTGAGCAGTTGGTTTTGTATATTTAAAAAAAAACGTTCAAATCATCCAAGCGCGTGGCACGCAAACTAGGATCCTGACGGAGCGCCATTTTTAAGTTCAACCTTCATTCTTCGCCTAGGGAAAATTGCAAATGAAATTTCCTCCTGCAGACATGCACACTACAAAAGTCGACAGCAAACCTCTATCACTGAAGGAGCGGCTCCGACTTGTCTTGCTCTGAGTGCAAACACTTTGCCGTTCTTGGACTGAACTGTTAGAAGACAGGTTTTATCTAGATTATAAATACAATAAGCAGGATGAAATGACTTATCCTGCAGTGTTTTTACAATATCAAAAAACTTGTCTACTGTCCACCTTGTTCTTGCGCTCTAGCCATAGAGGTAGATTCTCGCTTCGTAAGACTAATGTTAGCACGGCATTCTCTAAATGACGCCACCCAGACTTTGCCTGGCATTGCAGACCTTTTGTTGAAACGATGTGATATTTTGTTACGCTCTGCCAACCGGAATAGTAATCGCCGAAGGTTATTTACCGTAATTCCATAAAAATCGCTTTTCCGTTTAAAAACCGTGATTAAGGATTTCTTGTTCGTCGTTGAACAGTGCCCTTAAGATGCCCATAACATTTTTACTGCCAACTGCATCTCTGTTTTTCCCTGGAACCCTTAGTTTTAGCGTATTACGTGGAATACTGATTTGATTTGCTGCTGCTGAAAAAGTCATGTTATCATTCTCTACTTCAATTGCCTTTTGCGTCGTAACAAGATCGCATGTTTGTTGATCTGTTTTCCCGGTGTGTTTTCTTGGGATCTTGAAGCCCTTGCAAACACTTGCAAAAGAACAGGACAACGGATATTAGTTTAGTGTCTAAAACGATTTGTAACGTTTTAATTTAATTTGTTATATTATGCATAAAATGTGGAATTAGCTAAATCTCTTTGGGACAGACGGATTGAAAATGAATTGTCAGTGGCCACTTTGGCCACTATCCCAGACTTGAATCGTGGTCAATTTTCCCGGTCGGGCGCGTTGTCTGTATCAGTGGTTCACTCGCGAAACAATACAACCGAAGGAAAGGACAGAGACTTACACTTGTAAGCCAAAAGGCAATGTGTGAACCGTGATGTTGTAAAAACCTAATGTTCTACATAGAAGTGAAGTATCTAATGTACACTGCTGGCCACCGTAAATGCAACACCAAGAAAGACAAGAAGTAGCACAACAAAATTCATTTTGTAGATAACATGTTGACCAAGTATCAAATGATTACGTTTGCAGACGTCTGTGACATGTGGTTCCTGCCAGAATCAGTAGCCAGAGTAGCCGCCATTGTTGGAGATCACCGCTGCCACACGTCTCGGCATTGAGCCAAAGAGACGTTGGAAGTATTCCTGGGGTACAGCAGCCCAAGCAGCTTCCACACGTTGCCAAAGATCATCTGGTGTGGCAGCTGGGGATGTAATCTGGGTCACTCGTTGAGCAACCATGGACCACATGTTTTCTATCGGCGAAAGATCCGGAGAGCGAGCCGGCCAGGGAAGCAATTCAATCTGGTTACTGACGAAGAACCTTTGGACAATGCGTGCCACGTGTGGTCGCGCGTTATCCTGTTGAAATATGGCTGTGGCCGTCCCTGAAGGTAAGGAAGGACAACTGGCTCCAGCA
Organism: Schistocerca nitens; assembly: GCF_023898315.1. Classification (NCBI taxonomy): domain Eukaryota; kingdom Metazoa; phylum Arthropoda; class Insecta; order Orthoptera; family Acrididae; genus Schistocerca; species Schistocerca nitens. Next base: position 483,618,737 of record NC_064620.1, on the reverse strand, counting down.
CCTCGGATATGTAGCGCCGGCTATTTAAAGTACCGGCAATGCGTACTAGAGGCGTGCGAGAGTAATATACAATACCGCCCCATACCATAATACCCGGTGCAAGACCAGTGTGGCGGTGCATAATGCAGCTGTCCAGCATCCTCTCTCCACGGTGTATCCACACTCGAATCCGACCATCGTGGTGCTGCAGACAGAAGCGTGCCTCGTCAGTAAAGACAATGTCATTCCATTCTGCCGTCCACATCCGTCTGTCATCACACCATTGGCGACGGAGACGTCTGTGGTTCTGCGTCAATGGTAGACGAAGCAATGGACGTCTTACGGACAGACCACTCTGCTGTAAACGGCGTCGAATGGTACGCGCAGACACTGGATGATGCGTTACAGACGCAATGTGCTGTGCTATGGTTCGGGATGTCACTGAGCGATCCGTCACTGCCATGCGCACAATTTGCCTATCATCACGTGCAGTGGTGCACCGAGGTGAATGCGATCGACCACGTCGGTCCGTCGTACCCTCCTGCATCCAACGGTCACATATCCGCATTACAGTTGTTTGGTTTCGTCCAACACGACTAGCGATTTCTCTGTATGATCATCCACAGTCTCGGTAAGCCACTATCCTTCCTCTGTCGAACTCGGATACTTGATCAAACGATGTTCGCTGTTGTCTACGAGGCATAACTGATCGTCTTGTGAAACAACCACAAGGTAAACACACGTGCCGAACGTACACTCGTCGAAATCGCCAAGCCTTAAATGGCACTATGAGGTGGCGCCACAGGCGCGCGTGATGTGCGTCTGCGCTGAAATTCTAATCAGTTGCATATCCCATCGCTGCAAACCCATGGTGTAAATTTCACTTGATTCGGATGCTTCCTTCAGGTTGTTGCATTTACGGCGGCCAGCAGTGTAATATGGGTGACTTACCTTACGTCAAACGATCGGAAAACATAAACGTTTTCACAGAAAGGTAACGGAGCAAGCTTCCTCCGTCATCATGACTGACAACGTTAATGGTGTCGATTACATCTAGTTTACCCACTTCTCTGTAGGAAGCATCACTGTTGAAGACATCAAATAAGCCACTTTTCCCAACCTGGCCACTTTATCCTTCTTTCCCCTATGTTTTAACAGAAAACCACCCATAAGATGCAGATTGTGAAGTTTTTCGTACCGTTAAGAAAAGAATCAATAAACATATGCCACAGAATATCAACTCAGTTTTAAACGACCAATCAGAACTGTCCTTTTGCTTCCAGTACTATAATTATTATAGTACAGCTATAAACTAAAATTTATTTTTCGTTTTGAGTTAAACATAAATATTTATAACTGACAGATATGTGATACTTCCCTTTGTAATCAATCTATATCTTATCGTTTACTGTGCCGTCTGCATCCTAAGAGTACTATCCGAATAAGTCGCTCTTCTTTTTATCTGTGTTTGCCTTGTTTTGTCACCTGACGATGGTGTAAGAAACCGAAAGCTGGTGTGAACAAACAGGTAATATTTTGCAGAACATCAGGGAAGTGTTGTATGCTTAATATTGTTCGAAAGTATGTAATACCCCATTTTCTGGCACCATCTCATTTAGAAAAATGAGGACAGTTATGGGAGTTCAAAATGGTTCAAATGGCTCTGAACACTATGGGACTTAACTTCTGAGGTCATCGGTCCCCTAGAACTTAGAACTACTTACCCTAACAAACCTAAGGACATCACACACATCCATGGCCGAGGCAGGATTCGAACCTGCGGCGTATCGGTCGCGCGTTTCCAGACTGAAGCGCCTAGAACCGCTCGGCCACACCGGCCGGCTGCTATGGGAGTGATGATATGCCTATGCAGTGTTTTTATGACGCAAAATAACTTAAATATTACAAGAGAGGGAGATTTAAAATGTTCAACTGCGTAAGCGACGGCAACGTGCAACTTCCGGTGGTGAATGTCAATACAGAGCAGCGGAGGTACGCCGCTTCACTCGTTGATGGTATTCTCGAACTGGTTCCAGCTCTCTCAGTCTCCGGCGTCAGCTCATGATCTGGAATTTCATTAGCGGAGCCGTTCTGTGTGAATGGCTTCCCCTGTTCTTTGGATTGCGCGAGGCGGAGAGCCATTATGGCCGAGAGAAAGGGCCAGAGATAGGCGCAGTCCGCGCACTCATATGGTTCCGCAGCGGACGGGCAGTTCCTATACGAAACGTGATAATGGAAACGAGTCGGTCGTGATCTTAATGGACCAGACGATGTAATTGCGAAAGCGAACAATCCGTAACTGCCGTTGCTGGACGATCACGTATGGATTCGTGTCTGTGAATGCGTGCGCCAAACGTTCTCCTGCCACTGCCCCCCCTCTCTCACTCTCTCTCTCTCTCTCTCTCTCTCTCTCTCTCTCTCTCACTTGCTGCGTCCATCACGCCCACAAATTGGCTCCCGGCACAAGAGTAGGCCAGAGTCACGACTATTTTGAAGTATTTCTCAACAGGCGAGAGATGTACAGTAGGCAGCTCAGAAGAATGGTTGTAAGGGGTGAGGCGGGGTACGAAAATAGTCCTCCCCTCTCGCTTCCTTCCGCCCCGCGGCTGCCAGCGATCAGTGGTATCCACCTTGTCATAGAATTGAATTTCATTGCCAGCCCTGCGGTGTTATGTTTCACTATCTGAACAGAATTTGCACATTCATAAAAGGTCAGTGCTTAGTTCACAATCATTGATATGAATTATTTAAAATGGTAGCTGTGTATACAACTACTACAATGCGTTTTTTGCCAACATACATATCGCATCCTGTTCGGTTAAAAACTATCTGAAGGGGTCTTCTATTTTCTGTTACGAAAGGATGTACTACCTGACTGCACATTTCACTCGAAATGTACCTTTGACACACGTTTTCTCGACCATTTTATTATTTACAGCGTCTATGCCAAAAATGATGATTCTTGCGAAAAGTACATGTAGATATCAAGTTCATACTGCTAGCAAGAAACAACTTGCACGTAAACAAACTCGTACATAACGGTAAGGAGAGGTGGGCTACGGAGTGGTACAGCAACTCTCGTAGTAGGAAAGCTGATCAGGAGCAGAAATGATTAGTGAACATACTAACACAGGAGACAGAAGATTTATTTAACAAGTATTTTTCCAAATCTACGAAGACAAAAAAAAAAAAAAAAAAAAAGCAAAATAGAATCTCCAACAGCAACTGCGTTGGGGTAAGTAGTCACGGTGTTGGACTGTCATGCGGGCGAGCGGGGTTCAAAACTTCTTCCTGTCAATTTTTTTTTCCACAACATATTGGTTATAGAATACGAATCATGTGGTAAAAATACGTTACCGTCGCAAGCAAATGTGCTGAAGAACAGGCAACATACCTCATAGACGTTTCACAGAAATGAAAATAACAAATAAACGCGTGTGGACTAACTTAGAACAAAGAAATTCAAGAGTCAAGACTTCTAAAACGTAACAACTTCAAAAACATTAAAAACTTATGTTTTGATAGACCACAGAGAAATTGTGTGATTGTGAAATTGATGTGTTCATTTGTTGCAGCTTGTGTGTCAAACTTATGTTTTCGTCATTTCCTTGGGAGTGACCACATTCGCATTCATACGAACAGGTATATCGGGCAAGGAGACGTATCTCCTAGATTCCTATTATGACACACGTAATGTCTGTAATGCCGTGTATGACACACCAGATTTGTTTTCCGGTGGAGGATTCGGTTGACTTGTCACATTATCAGCAAACGTTTGCGGCTCCCCTTCGAAAGCTACTTCCCCTCGACTGCTAATCTGGTAGTTGTGCAGAATCAACTGTCATTATAGGTCCCTCCCTTACACCTGACTGTTGCAAACGGACGTTACACCACGACACAGGCACAGATTTGAATAAAGCGAACAGTGAAAAAAAAATTATAATTTGAACGAGGAAGTAGCCCGCTTGGTAGTCCAACACCGTACCCACTTTCTTTGTTCAAATGGTTCAAATGGCTCTGAGCACTATAGGACTTAACTACTGAGGTCATCAGTCCCCTAGAACTTAGAACTACTTAAACCCAACTAACCTAAGGACATCACACACACCGAGGCAGGATTCGAACCTGCGACCGTAGCGGTCACGCGGTTCCAAACTGACGCGCTTAGAACCGCACGGCCACACCGGCCGGCACTTTTTTTGTTGTTGATCTCATTTTGTTCGTGATTTTTCGTTCTACTTGTTCGGGGCGGACGACCCATGACGTTTGTTCAAGTTCATCATCGTTCCATTAACTCAGTTTTTTGTATTACAAAGGGCGGCTAACCCTTTGACTGAAGACACTTTGCTATCGTGCCGGCTAACCACACAGTATTTGTCTGACCATCATCTCTATATTGCACTTCTCGCTCTTGGACCGTTCACAGTTTATATTTTGTGTTTTTTTTTTTTTCACAGTCCAGCACACCTTCTTCGTGTTTTCATGCTTGACCTGTGTTCAGTTTTTGACGGGATGTCCACTGGACCATCTTACCACTAAATCTGAGGCGAGTGCGATGGGGTGTTTCGCTTGTGAGTAGCTGCCGCCGACAGTCATACCAGGTCTGCTCAAAATATTTTCGTCCATAAAATTTATCTATGCTTACCTTTTACTTATTGTGTATGGCGTACTCTCCTTCGCAACTGATACACCGCACCCAACACCGTTTCCACTCCCGGAAGCGGTCTTGGCACATCTCTTGCCGGATCGCGTGAAGCGGTATATCGTTGCAAATCTTCGTTCTTTCAACGGGGTTTTTAGCTTTCGAAATAAAAAGGAAGTCCGTAGGGGCCAGGTCTGGAGAGTTTGGTGGATGAGCCAGCACAGTGATTTCGTATTTTGTTCCACAGTTACGCACCAACAGGGACGAATGTACGGGTGCGTTACCGTGATGCTACAGCCATGAATTGTCTCGCCACATTTCAGGCCGTTTCCTTCTCTAATTTTCTCGCAGGCGTCACAGTACGTCTCCCGATAGTATCATCGATTGACAGTTTGTTCCTGTGGCACGAATTCATGATGAACTCATCCTTTAAAGTCAAAGAAAACGACCAACATGGCTTTGAAATTTGACTTGTTTTGTATCCCGCCTGGAAGGCGGCGCGTGGATCTGCTCCGGTAAACTGAAAGGTTGGCCGAATGAAGGAAGTGAGTAGGAGCAGGAAATGGTAATACACGTCGGTACTGCAAATACAGTTAAAGCACCTGTACTATTGTATAAACATATGCAAACGTATTACATAACTATGCAATGAGGTGCGAAGTGTCCCAGCCGAGCTGCTCTTGATCAAATGGGCCAAGTCTCCAGCGGTGCTCGTAGAGCTGAACAGCGCCTGCTGTCGTCGTTGTCTGTCGTAGTGCCAACTTAACTGGCAGCTACGCCGTTGTATCCTAGCAATCGATACCACAACTTGACCTGACGAGTTTCTCTTTTGTCTTGGAGAACCTTTCCCGACCCACTGTGAATACTGAACATTGGTCTCAACATCATAACCGTAGACCCACGTCTCACCACCAGTTATTATTCTCTTAAGGAACATCTCGTTCTCATTTGCGCGATCCAAAAGCTCTTCACACATTGCGAGGCGAAAGTCTTTCTGGTCTTGACTCGTGAGCCGTGGGACATCTTAGCGGCAACACGATTCATTACGAGATTCTGTGTTCAGGACTTCATGACATGGTCCAACTGAAATGTTACGTTCTTCTGCAGTCTCTCGGCCAGTCAGTCTTCGATTGGCAGGCACAATATCGTTGACGTTCCTGACGTGAGCGTCGTCCGTAGGCCTCGAAGGGCTCTTCAACGAGGGTCATCTTTAACTTCCGTTCGGCCATTTTTAACCCGTGTGAACCATTCGTAACACCGATACGGTTTAAACACTCATCGCCGTAGGCTTCCTCTATCATTTGGTGTGTCTCTGTAAAGGTTTTATTGCCTTTCACGCAAAATTTAATGCAGACGCGTTGCTGCTCCAACTCGGCCACTCTAAATTCTCAACTGTGCGACACACCGTTCTACTCAATACAGCACTGAACAATAACTGACATACAACAATGAAACTTCCGGCAGTTACACATTAAACACTGTCGTGTGCAGGAATGCCAACCGCATTTGGTTCCAACACACCATTGTTGCGAAATTACGAATGTAGCGGAATTTTTTGAACAGACCTCGTTTATTGGGACGGCAGAGGCCGCTCGTAGCCCAGAGCTGCTGGAGGCGTGGCTCAGTGAGCGCGCACCATTATGTCCGCCGGATTCCTCACGACCACTATCAGCATCAGATGGAAACTTACAATTCCGTTGCCAGTTTTGGCGTCTGTGAAGTGGTATCGATTCGAGATACCACAAGCATAACGCTGATGCCACTGCATGAGCGATAATGTTTTGAATTGCCATGTACTATTCTGCTCTAGCCCTCCCGGTTAGCCGAGAGGTCTAACGCACGGCTTTCCGGAGCGGGAAGGATACACGTGGTCCGCGGCACGAATCCGCCCGGCGGACTTGTGTCGAGGTCCGGTGAGCCGGCCAGTCTGTGGATGGTTTTTAGGCGGTTTTCCATCTGCCTCGGCGAATGTGGGCTGGTTACTCTTATTCCGCCTCAGCTACATTATGTCGGCGATTGCTGCGCAAACAAGTTCTCCACGTACGCGTACACCACCATTACTCTACCACGCAAACATAGGGGTTACACTCGTCTGGTGTCAGACGTTCCCTGTGTGTGTGTGTGTGTGGGGGGGGGGGGGGAGGCACCGGGGGCCGAACCGCACAATAACCCTGATTTCGATGTGGGGCGACGGAGGAGTGAAGTTGACTGCGGTAGTCGTCGTGGGGTTGTGGACCACTGCAGCTGCGGCGGGAACGGAGCCTCTCCGTCGTTTCTAGGACCCCAGTTAACATACAACATACATTCTGTTCTAGATCTGTCACAATACACTTTCGCCTGGCTGGCACGTAACTGATGCACGCAGCCTTCTCAGCAGCGACGGTAGGTTATTTCCAGTCATAACTGTAATTAAAGTCACTAAAATAACCGTGGTAACGGGAGAAGGTGGTTCAGATCGTGGGTTTAGAGAAAATTTTATTGTTAGTGCATAGTCAGCAACGGAAAGATGCAAGGTACGGGGTGGGAGTGGGGAAGAGGGGCGGGGGAATGATGTTTCGCATTTCCGTCCCAAATTTTAATGTAACGAAGATGACTAAGATTCTTTTTCTTCTTCTTAACCGTTTCGGCACAGGACCGCATTGATTTGGGTCATTTTCGTTTATTCTGGCATTTATCCATCTGCAGTTCTCCTACATTTTTATACTTCGCAAACCTTCTTCACTCTCCTGTGCATGACGATTTTGCCCTAGGTTCTATCCTGTCCTGAAAACCTATGACAGCCTAAGTCTTTTACGTGAAAGTCATCCTTTCGTTAACTTCAGTTCTCTTTTTCACAAGAAACTGTATAACGTGATGTGTCAGTCTCCAGTGGTCCATTCTAAGGATGTGAGCAAAGAACATGCTCTCTGTTTTCCTGATTGTTTCCGAGATTTTATCTGGGTATGTAGTTCTTTGTGCAATGGTCTTCTGTACGACCCCCTCTCGTTCCTCAAGGACTCAGTATACTGCTGAGAATGATTTGTTGTATAAGTTCTACCTCTTAAGTAAACCTCTTCATACGAGGTTCACATTTTCTGCTGCATATAAGCCTTCACGGCGGATCACTGTCTAGCACTACCTCAGTTTTCCATTGCTCGAAAGATTTTTCTTATTGCAGATGTTACTAATTTGTATGCTAAATTCATCTTCTTTATTCGCGTTCCCATTGCTTCTTTTTCTGTTAGGATAGTGTCTATCCATTCTACTAGGTATTTATACCTCTCCACCGTTAGTATTTTGTCTTCTTTCGTTATCCATCTACGATCTGCCTTGATGCTTGCCATGTACCGCATCTTCTCCGTAGAGATCTGTAGACTTCGTCTCTGTAGTTTTGTGGTATGATTATACACCTTTTCTCACGATTGCGACAATATCACAGTACCGCCCGTGAATGCCAGACTATCTACAATCTCCCCGTTTTGTATTTACGTTTTTATTTTTTTTTCCATCCAGCATCCAGCCACTCCTTTCATTTCATTTCTGGTTGCCATTTCCTGATCACCTTCCCAAGACGCAGTTAAAGAACGAAGGTGATAGTAATAACTACAATAAAATTAGAGGCACCCACATGCCTTGCTCATACTGTGGCATCAAGCAGTTAGGCCTGCAAGATGAGTGGTCTGCCAAGCGAGTGGATTCATTCTTATTTATCGAGTAACATGAACTCTAGTACTCACACTTAAGTTACAAGTTATCCTCCTATATGATTAATACGCAACGGAAACACGCATCTGACTATCAGTAATTTACAGAACTCTGACTGTACACTACACACTGGCAATACCACATTTTCTTTCTTTTTTTATTTAACGGCTTTTGTCAACACGTGGCCACCGCACTGAATATGAATGGCGCACACATTATAAATTCGGGACATTATGACAACATACAATTCGAAGGAAAAGTCCACCAATCTTTTTCTTTTCACTATCTTATTTATTCCGATAAATTCTCTAACCTAAACACACAAATTCTATAAACTACAACAATAACACATGAGAAATTCCGCCCAGTGGGCATGGCGTTACATTGGTGAATCTCTATACTATGGTCTCGTAATTATTTAACGCTACAGTGCACTTTCTGGATAGGATGGTGGATCTTTTATTATTTCTCACTCTCCGACTCTCACAATCATCATCACGAAACTATCCTCCAGACCGGGCAGTACAGAAGGAACAAGCATAACCCACTAATCTTTTGCGACTACCTTGCTACTCTCCCATGCAAACCACACATACCCAAATTACATGACATACACCACATTACAATATGAAATACTACACAGAGAATAGTCACAACATTATCACTTTCAGCTTTCCCACTTCAATTAATATTTATCCCAGTTTCACACGACACTGCCCCACTTCGTAATTCTACTTTCCTACTATGAACTCTGGAGATATATGCACGTCTTCCTGTGCAATGCAAGCCAAGTGGCGTTGCTGGATAGACGGCCGACTCACCTTGCTTCTCTCTCAGAGTTTGAATCTAGCGTCACACGGAATCATATCACGCAAAGTAATATTAAGAACGTATTCATCACACACGCGAGTCCTCAACTGATACCATGGACGAGTTCTCTAATTTCAAGTCCTGCACACGCCATTTCTTAAATATTTCAACTTATGGTCCACACGCTATTTCTTAAATATTTCAACTTATTGTACACATGCTAGTAATTCAGCTTAACTTAAGCACACGGAAGTATTTCAACTTATTGCTACACGTGGTTTCATTGTGACCGTTGGTCACTTCCGAAAATTACTACAATCCCATTAATATTACCTGCCTGACATTTAATTCTTCCCACAAAAGTTCCTGAAATAGAGAAATTATTATTTCAAACTACTCTTAAATATTCCACATGCATACCATGTCTCCACTCTTTTGTCTTTACGGAGCACAACTAAAACAGGTCTTAACAGCACAAGATCCAGCGGCAGAGTGCTGAAACATGGCCGTTCTCCAGGTCCTCTCACACCTCTGTCGAAGTGGGGGAGCACCTTGCTACCGTATTGGTCAGCCACATTTCAGGTGCTCAAAGCTCAGGTAAATTTCATCTCTTTGGTCCCACCAAAGGTGGCCAAAGGATCGTCTCAAAGATGATCATATATTCACATTCACTATCTGCAGTTAGCAGACGACCATACATTCATTCATTTCACAGATCTCACCAGACTGGATGTAGGGATTTACTTTGTGGGAGTGCACATGTGATCAATTAAATAAATAAATTGTCATTCTTTCCCACACTGGTATCCAGCTTCGCTGTATTAATTGAAATTGAGTTATTTTACAAAAAAAAGTCTTGTTCTGACAAAAATAATGAAGTATGTTGTACCTATTTTCAATGTCGGGCAGTACTGTTCCCTTTCACCACCGGCTACCCATGCAGAAAAAAATGGCACGGTACTATCCTTGCAATGCGAGGGTAGTTCCGAACATTTTTTTAAGAAAACTGTATTAGAACAAACGTAGCAAGTCATCAAAATAGCCAGGAGGAGACCTTAGCCCCTGGTGACCTCAAATAGACTACCAAATGCCGTTAATTTACCAAATTATTGACACAGTTGTTGCATTATTGTACTCTGTACAATCCGGAGTAACGTACACATACAAATTTACATCAATCCAAATGACAAATAAAACATTACATCATACAAAAAATAAAAAATAATGGTGAGATAAAAATTTGGTTAGTTACTGGGATCTTCGTTATTTTTAGGAGTAATGCAAACTTCACTAATTCTATGACAAATAAGAAAAATACAAACTGTACTCATGAAATTTTAAATATCTCACCATCCAAACACAGAACAAGTAATCTGACATTCATAAATTGCGTTGTAATAATCTTTACATGGCAATGTCTAAATACAAAACAAAATCAACAAAAGAAAAACATTTCGTACACTAGTTACACGTAGAAGTCAGGCTCCATATCAGTACTCTAAAATATACATCAAACCTACAGAGAAATAAAACTGAGAAGGAAAACAATGAAATATACCACAAGTTACATACTGGTTACGTAATATAGTTCATCTAAGACATCATGTCATACCTAATTAACTATCATCACTTAAGCAATTGCCACAACTACTCGACTGTGAGTTTAACCTTATCCTTGTCGACCAGTACAAATACCTGCTGCTGAGCTAGTCACTCCATCAACTTTGATCAATACACGCAGTAAATAATTTAGCAATAAGTGCTTGAATCCACCAGTAGCTCTCGTATCTTACTCTATTGCTCATTTCTCTGTTGTTACACATTTAGATGACAAGAACTTGCATTTCAACTAGCCTTTGTTACATTTAAATGTGAAATATTTCCACTGTGATAATGGAAATAAGTGGCTTCAGTCAACACACCAACAAGATCATTACTGTCCACGACATCAAAATGCATCAGTTAATTCCGATATTTGTTGTGCAATGCAAACTCTTGTCCCCTGTGATAACCTTACTGACCAATGCAACAAGAGCCGCTACGTTACTATTACGCCACTGGCTAATAATTAAAGCATCATTGTACCAAATATTCTAATAAACATGCTATGTGAACTGGTAACCCAGAACAAACAAAAACAAAAACACTAACTATTCTAAACACAAATGTTAATGAAATACAATTACACTTGCTGTCCCTTCAGGAATGAAACATATAAAAAAAATTACGCAATTACAAGTACAAATGAATTATTCCCTATCTTGCGAGTCACACGGAAACATTTCATTCTGTGATTTTCTTGGGGTCAAAAAGTTGCTGATAGTTTTCCTAGAAACACTGTCTCGGTGTCAAAGCCCTCCCATGGTTCCCCGGACGAAAGTCTTTAAGTCACTCAAATCGGCATTTTGAACAAGCACTGAACAGAAAACTGTATCTCACATTAAACACAAATGTCCTAGTCACTCTCAGCGTACCATCCACACGAATCTGGTCGTCCAGAAATGGCCCTACAACTACTATTACCCACGGTTCTGTCCTTTCAGTTCATGGTGTACTTAAAAGTCGTAAGTTCCAACAAACAGCACTTATTCCCGCACCAATTCAAGAAATGTCTCCTACTACAAATGCAAATGTCAATGTCCCACTTTAGTTTCTTGCATTCATACAATAATTAGTCACCAAACAACAACTGTCCTCTTTAAGTATACCAAGCGTCCCACATGCAATTCACAAAGCACACTTAACAAGTCACTGCCAAAAGTTTATGGATCCCACCGTTCAGTGGTCAAGACAAACCAAAACGATCGTCCTGTCTGCTACGGACAAAATCTTTTCCACCACTCACAACGTGGAAACACCAGTCCTTCACTTTCCACCTTATGGAGACGTAACGAGCAGTCATCTTGTTTCACAGCTCCACAGTCCAGTACTAGTTAATAGTTGCTAGTAACAAATGCTCCCCGGACTCTGCCGCGCATCGTTCATTCTGCCGTCACTCCGCTGTTGAGCAAAAGAAACCACCCGCTGTTGCCTCCGCGGGATACTTTCCCCAGTCGTAAGGGTGGTGGAACTTATGAATGGCCTGTGGTACGTGCGTGTCGCCCCAGGCCGTTGACTTGCTGTAACGGGCGCGTGGAGTGTAGCCCGACCGGCAGTGGAGTGGGGAGTGCACCGGCTCTGTTGCCGATGTCTGCTTGGCTTATGTGGTACGGGCGCGTTCGGCGTAGCCCCTCAGCACTACGACACCCAATCAGTCAGACCCTTCCGTGCATCTCGCAACATTACAGACAAAAGGATATTCTTACAGTATTTAAATACTCATTGATTACATGTATGATCTATTAGATACATTGGTAATAAAAGAATCTTTGTTCTAAAAAAAACATAAAATCATACACCCTAGTTTTCTACACATACAACATCAACACTTATCCCTTTTCTATATACAGCCCACACTTGTGCTATTGATTGTACCTGTCGTCCCTCATACAAAACATGAAAGTGTAAAAAAAAGAAAAACAAGAAACAGTCTGTACAGCTCATAATTACAATATCAAATAGTAGATTACTCTAACATCCCGTCACAGTGAAAATATTAGAAAATGTTGATTCTAAAACTACAATATACAGTGAACCTTTGTGCTTGTGACAGACTGAAATTAATACCCCTTGAAAGTGTTCTAACAAAAAAAATAAGAAATAATCTACACAGCTCACTATTACCTACCACATGTTATTAAATAGTAAACTACTTTAACATCCTAACACAATAAAGATTTTAGAAACTAGTGACTCTAAATCTACAACATACCATGCACCTTTGTGCTAGTGACAGACTGAAATTAGTATATCTTTATATATTTTACATTTTATTATATATAACAACATTTCTAGGACATGTATGAACCATCCACATGATATCAGATCCTGACCTGCCATCGAGGTTCATCCAAATCAAACAATACACAATAATGTTTTAGTTATGGATCGGTAGCACCCCCTTTACAGGAGTGTGCGCATTAATCACACTATTCTACGACTCTCACTCACCAGACATAACATTTTCCTTCTAATTCAATCCATTAATACACTAACAGAATAGGACTAGAAGTTAGCTAACCTTAACACCACCACACTCACGACAACATACCATACCTTTGCTCCCTTATACTCAACCACATAACACATGAAGCTGCTTCAGAGATAGCTTTCCAGTCTCCGAATTCGTCCTTTCACTCTGGCACCTCTCTCCATCGGCTTACCTCCGCATTCACTTTACCGATTATTCATCCTGCTAAATATCAACTTAGAATTGCGACATTTCATCTAAGAACAAAAAATACACAAATTATTCATCCTGCAAAATAACTGTACACATTCTTGGTACCGTTTTGATTAGTTATACTGGTACCAGGCTTCAACAACAACAAAAAAATTATTTTTGTCAAATTGCAAATCTTATGGTAAGAATTAGATTTACACTTATATTACATCCTACGTCAGTATTCCACAACGTTCACCATCTGGATCTCATACTCCCTTTATGTCCTTTCACATTGTGCAGTTGTCCTCATCTCTTAATTCGTATTTCGGCTCTCCATCAGTCCATTACTCCATCATTTCCTGGTCTTCCTTCGCCATTGGCATCAATCTCTATTGCAGCATACACAGGCCTCTCTGTAACATACATCTAAGACATCTCCACATTATTAATTCTACTCACCTTTATTTACCACTGTTTCATCACGTCGAATCTCTCTTTATTAATCACACTGCTTCACGTCGCTTCTCTCCTTAAGTATCACCTTTACCCACTACTATTTATCACGTCACTTCTCTATCTACCATCTTTATCCACTCATTAATCATCACGTCGTTTCTGCTTGATCCTTATTCATATGACAAAAAATACGTACATACACCACTCTGTCGACTCCTGTTCATGACTCATTCGACCAGTCTATTCCGTCATACTTCCTGACATCCCGCCTGAAAATTGTTATGTTCGATTTGACCCTGCACAACGTTACACACCACAAATAAATACACGGACTATCTACCATAAATTGCCTACTTTCAATCTCTCCTTAACTTTTCCATAATTTGATGTTAGAAATGTGATGAAGCCCAAGAGATTGTTTTCCCTTGATCGTCTCAATCAGTACAGCATTTTCCTGGACAATCCGCCTCACTCTGAATGGCCCACTATACACAGTAAAGAATTTGCTAGTTAGGAATCTGAGCTTACATAAAAATTAAATGTGTGCAGAGAATATACAAGCTGGGAGAGATGGGACAGCCCAAGTGTTAGAAACTTAGGTGCTAGTGGCCTCTTTCCCTAACACCGGATTCCGAACAACCATACACAGCACTTCATTATAACTGTCACCACGATAATGACATCAGATGGCATCTAATTTAAAAACTTCGATCACAATGTTGACTTTTTACATTACGTGTTAAGTACCTGCAATAGTCAAACTGCACTAATTAAACTGGACTCATTGACATTATTACATAACATTTTTTTAGCAACTGGTTTGTTTTGAGGAAACAGTCCTTTTACTTTAGTGTTCGAAATAAAAATTTGCAAATTTTGCTCTGAGAGACCAGCCTAACAGATGCCATTACTGGTGTTTTATTCTCTGATCAGAAGTATGGTATCCGCATTCCTACATATTAATAGAGTTTGTCTGCTACATAGACAATTTTCAGTGCCAGCTGCATGTGTTTTAAGGTAAGATGCTAAGGGCTGATATGTTGGATTAGTTTCTCCTGTCCTTCAATCCATTATGACAAGAATGAAATGCCAGGATTCCATGCTCTCCTGCCATTCTCATAGTTTCTGCCGTTCCTATCCTCGACACTAACTGACCTATGAGTCGCGTTCCCGTTCACAATATTGCTTTCATTACCCAGTTCCTTTAAGAAGTGCTGAAATGACGCAGAATCGTCTGAGCCTCTGCCTGCTATCACTATATCTCTGCGCAATCTCACTGGCAACTTCGTTATACAGATCCTAATGAGCTCCCCAGTTTCGTATGGCACATCCAAATACCTATTTCGTCTCAGCATTTCCTGATAGCACGACACTGAATCTCTTATACCACCTTCGTTACAATTTGGCATCATCAATATGCTTTGCTTAACCTGGTCCTGCTTACTTTTCGACCAGAATTCATTTAAAAACTTGTCACAAAATATCTTGTAGCTACTACAGTCTTTAATAACTTCCTGCATTTTCGCTCTAGCCTCGTCCCTCAAATGGTTACACACAAACTTCAATTTGAGGAGCGGTCCCCACGATGAAGGTAATGAATCTTGAAATTGAGACAGCCACAGACATGGATGTTGGTAATTATCAGGATCCGGAAAACAAGTGTACGTTTGTACCGACACGAAGTGCCTCCTACATTCTTCTTCCGCATTTATGTTTTTCGACCTTGGACTATACCCAGTTGGGTTTGCCACCTGTTTTATCCGACACAACCGTTCTTCTAACTCTCTGAGTTCGTCTTCCTCTTTCTGCCTATCTTCGTTTTTTGAATTTATCTCACTCTCCCTCTGCAGTCTACCTGATGGTGTTTCACCTTCACTTCTGCACGCTAATTGCAACTGTACGAGTTCTTCCCTGTTTCCTATTTGTTTCTAATTGTGCCTCTTTAAACTGTAATAGTGATTGTATCTCCTCTTGGTCGGCATAAACCTCTCGCTGCGTACTGTCAGAGCCTGTTTCGCCTCTCATACTGATCTTTTCTACATCTGCGCTAATCGTATTCATTCTGACCACTACCTCCGCAACTTCATCCCTGTGTTTATTTAGCGCCACTTCCTGTCGGGTGACTTGAGCTTCCACGCTGTCTAATGCCCCTTGTTTATCTGCAAGTAAGTCCTCCACTATCTCTTTGATTCGCTCATCCGGCAACACGTCCCTACGTTCTGTAATATTGCTCATTATTGCACTTATTCGTACCTCCAAATTATTGGCTTTTTCTTTCACGGCATCACATACTTGCTTCATCGCACCCAGATTCTTCTCCCCCTCATCTAACCGATTATTAACTGCGGACAGACGCTCATCGATAACTGTGTGTAGCTTCCTCATTGCCTCTTTATTTCCCTTATCCATTGCCTCCAGTCTGTCCTTATTTGCTTCCAATCTTTCCTTAGTTGCTTCAAATCTTTCCTTATTCTCCCTATCTCTCTCCTTATTACCTCTATCCATCCTCTGTAAAAACTGCTGTAGCACACTGTCATTTGCTACTTTCGGTGCGCTCACCTCGTTCGCCTGAGAAACCGTAGCTTCGCTAAGGGTAGCTGCACTTTCACTGCATTCCTGACCTAGTCCCAGCTCGCCCGCGTCGTCGGGAAAAGCCCCCGATTGTGGACAAAGCCCACCGCATAAAGGATCACCTAGCAGCGATCCACTGAACAATTCAGCCCCTTCCGAGTGTTTGCCGTTCCCGCTCATTAGCCCATGGTCGACACCTACTTCCTGCTGCACTGCTACATTCACCCCAGAATCGCTATTCTCCATGGTGACTACACTTTTTGACTGCGACCTAGTTACTACGGACATTATGCAAAAAAAATTATGCAACGATCATCCAGCCTTGGACGATATAGCAATTAATTACATAAAAAAATAAAAGATCCTCACCAATCCAGAAAGAAATTGCAAACAGAAAAAATTTTACTTCTTAGCGCTATCACAATATATTCCATCAAAATAAAAAAATCTTAACAGCAAACCCTAACAGCAAAAATATCCTGGCAGGGTCGAAATTATGAGAGGCACCCACATGCCTTGCTCATACTGTGGCATCAAGCAGTCAGACCTGCAAGATGAGTGGTCTGCCAAGCGAGTGGATTCATTCTTATTTATCGAGTAACATGAACTCTAGTACTCACACTTAAGTTACAAGTTATCCTCCTATATGATTAATACGCAACGGAAACACGCATCTGACTATCAGTAATTTACAGAACTCTGACTGTACACTACACACTGGCAATACCACATTTTCTTTCTTTTTTTATTTAACGGCTTTTGTCAACACGTGGCCACCGCACTGAATATGAATGGCGCACACATTATAAATTCGGGACATTATGACAACATACAATTCGAAGGAAAAGTCCACCAATCTTTTTCTTTTCACTATCTTATTTATTCCGATAAATTCTCTAACCTAAACACACAAATTCTATAAACTACAACAATAACACATGAGAAATTCCGCCCAGTGGGCATGGCGTTACATTGGTGAATCTCTATACTATGGTCTCGTAATTATTTAACGCTACAGTGCACTTTCTGGATAGGATGGTGGATCTTTTATTATTTCTCACACTTCGACTCTCACAATCATCATCACGAAAATATCCTCCAGACCGGGCAGTACAGAAGGAACAAGCATAACCCACTAATCTTTTGCAACTACCTTGCTACTCTCCCATGCAAACCACACATACCCAAATTACATGACATACACCACATTACAATATGAAATACTACACAGAGAATAGTCACAACATTATCACTTTCAGCTTTCCCACTTCAATTAATATTTATCCCAGTTTCACACGACACTGCCCCACTTCGTAATTCTACTTTCCTACTATGAACTCTGGAGATATATGCACGTCTTCCTGTGCAATGCAAGCCAAGTGGCGTTGCTGGATAGACGGATGACTCACCTTGTTTCTCTCTCAGAGTATTATAGTTTGAATCAAACGTCACACGGAAACATATCTCGCAAAGTAATATTAAGAACATATTCATCACACACACGAGTCCTCAACTGATACCATGGACGAGTACTTCTCTTTATCCTTTGTCTCATACACAGATTGAGACTCACACAGTATTCACCACGTGGAAGTACTCGTCTCTAATTTCAAGTCCTGCACACGCCATTTCTTAAATATTTCAACTTATAGTACACACGCTAGTAATTCAGCTTAACTTAAGCACACGGAAGTATTTCAACTTATTGCTACACATGGTTTCATTGTGACCGTTGGTCACTTCCGAAAATTACTACAATCCCATTAATATTACCTGCCTGACATTTAATTCTCCCCACAAAAGTTCCTGAAATAAAGAAATTATTATTTCAAACTACTCTTAAATATTCCACATGCATAACATGTCTCCACTCTTTTGTCTTTACGGAGCACAACTAAAACAGGTCTTAACAGCACAAGATCCAGCGGCAGAGTGCTGAAACATGGCCATCCTCCAGGTCCTCTCACACCTCTGTCGAAGTGGGGGAGCACCTTGCTACCGTATTGGTCAGCCACATTTCAGGCGCTCAAAGCTCAGGTAAATTTCATCTCTTTGGTCCCACCAAAGGTGGCCAAAGGATCGTCTCAAAGCCGGCCGCGGTGGTCTCGCGGTTCTAGGCGCGCAGTCAGGAACCGTGCGACTGCTACGGTCGCAGGTTCGAATCCTGCCTCGTGATGGCTGGGTGTTGTGTGCTGTCCTTAGGTTAGTTAGGTTTAAGTAGTTCTAAGTTCTAGGGGACTAATAACCACAGCAGTTGAGTCCCATAGTGCTCAGAGCCATTTGAACCATTTTTTTTATCGTCTCAAAGATGATCATATATTCACATTCACTATCTGCGGTTAGCAGACGACCATACATTCATTCATTTCACAGATCTCACCAAACTGGATGTAGGGATTTACTTTGTGGGAGTGTACATGTGATCAATTAAATAAATAAATTGTCATTCTTTCCCACACTGGTATCCAGCTTCGCTGTATTAATTGAAATTGAGTTATTTTACAAAAAAAATGTGTTGTTCTGACAAAAATAATGAAGTATGTTGTACCTATTTTCAATGTCGGGCAGTACTGTACCCTTTCAAAAATATATAAGAAGTCTTAATACCAAAGTAATAAAAATTTTTCGACATCACTAGTTAAAACATTTCTCCTAACAAAATACTGTTAAGGAAGTACAGCATTTTAACAGTGATAGCCAGAAAATATGAGAAATATATGTGTCATATAACTGATTTAAGAACTACACTACTGGCCACTGAAACTGCTACACCTAGAAGAAATGCAGATGATAAACGGTTATTCATTGGAAAAATATGTTATACTAGAACTGACATGTGATTACATTTTCACGCAATTTGGGTGCATAGATCCTGAGAAATCAATACCCAGAACTACCACTTCTGGCCTTAATAACGGCCTTGATACGCTTGGGCATTGAGTCAGAGACTGGATGGCGTGTACAGGTTGACCTGCCCATGCAGCTTCAACACGATACCACAGTTCATCAAGAGCAGTGACTGGAGCATTACGACGAGCCAGTTGCCCGGCCTCCATTGACCAGACGTTTTCAGTTGGTGAGAGACCTGGGGAATGTGCTGGCTACGGCAGTAGTAGAACATTTTCTGTATCTAGAAAGGCCCGTACAGGACCTGCAACATGCGGTCGTGCATTATCCTGCTGAAATGTAGGGTTTCGCAGAGATCGAATGAATGGCAGAGCCACGGGTCGTAACACATCTGAAATGTAACGTCCACTGTTCAAAGTGCCGTCAGTGCGAACAAGCTGTGACCGAGACGTGTATAAATGGCACCCCATACCATCACGCCGCGTGATACGCCAGTATGGCGATGACGAATACACGCTTCCAATGTGCGTTCACGCGATGTCGCCAAACACGGATGCGACCATCATGATGCTGTAAACAGAATCTGGATTCATCCAAAAATAGACGTTTTGCCGTTCGTGCACCCAGGTTTTTCGTTGAGTACACCATCGCAGGCGCTCCTGTCTGTGACGCAGCGTCAAGGGTAACCGCAGCCATGGTCTCCGAACTGATAGTCCATGCTGCTGCAAACGTCGTCGAATTGTTCGTGCTGATGGTTGTTGTCTTGCAAACGTCCCCATCTCTTGACTCAGGGATCGAGACGTGGATGCACGGTTCGTTACAGCCATGCGGATAAGATGCCTGTCATCTCGACTGCTAGTGATACGAGACCGTTGGGTTGCAGCACGGCTTTCCGTATTACCCTCCTGAACTCACCGATTCCATATTCTGCTAACAGTCATTGGATCTCGACCAACGCGAGCAGCGATGTCGCGATACGATAAACCTCAATCGCGATAGGCTACAATCCGACCTTTATCAACGTCGGAAACGTGATGGTACGCATTTCTCCTCCTTACACGAGGCATCACAACAACGTTTCACCAGGCAACGCCGGTCAACTGCTGTTTGTGTATGAGAAATCGGTTGGAAACTTTCCTCATGTCAGCACGTGTAGGTGTCACCACCGGCGCCAACCTTGTGTGAATGCTCGGAAAAGCTAATCATTTGCATATCACAGCATCTTCTTCCTGTCGGTTACATTTCGCGTCTGTAGCATGTCATCTTCGTGGTGTAGCAATTTTATTGGCCAGTAGTGTAGTTTGTTCTTACTATAGCAAGACTCGCCCTTGTTGACGCAGATAAGCTGGACTCTGTTTCTTGCTGCATTATTTGTAATGAGTCTTCGTAGGCTTGGAAAAATACAAGCTAAGTAAATCTGTTTGCTGTGTTAATCATATTTGCTCTTGTCGACGACAGTTGCCACACCATTCTGTACCCATCTGTCCTTACCGTTGTGTACGATGCCGTACGCAACACAAAACACAAAGGGCCAGTGGACCTCCCAGCGTATTCTTCTGCTTTAGTAACTTGGACTAGATCCGGAGCCGGCTGTGGTGGCCGAGCGGTTCTAGGCGCTACAGTCTGGAACCGCGCGACCGCTACGGTCGCAGGTTCGAATCCTCCCTCGGGCATGGATGTGTGTGATGTCCTTAGGTTAGTTAGGTTTAAGTAGTTCTAAGTTCTAGGGGACTGATGACCTCAGAAGCTAAGTCCCATAGTGCTCAGAGCCATTTGAACCAACTAGATCCGGAAGGAGAGGTCGAACAAAACAGTCCGTCGGATACTGAACCCGGGGGCCCTCTCGCCGCTGGTCAGTAGAGCGCCCCACCTTGCACAGCGCTGATGGAAATTAAATCTACGGCTATTGTTAATGATCGCGGATGCCGACGGAGCAGAGGGAATGGCGCGTGAATATTAATCGAGCAGGAAACAATCGGCAATAAATGCCGTAGCGCGCATTGTGGCCGCTAACGATAACGCGGAGGAATGTGCAGGTGGGAGAGCGGCCGGCACCAGCTGGGCATTCTCTGTGCCGCCTCTCCCACTGGACCCCGGAACACGGCTGCCTGCTCCGGCTGTGATTGATGCTAGGTGCGAGCAGTAAACCAACTAATATTTAAATCGCATCATGTAGTTAAAAAAGACGAGTGCAACAGCGCCACTTAGAACCGACTTTGCTGAAGCAAATTTGACTGCCGCGAACTGTCCAGCGCTGTGAATGTGATGGCTAGTGTGCTCTGTAATGCGTTAACGCACGAACAGCGACGTTTGCTGTACTTATTAAACGTGTTGCCTTGTAGGCTTAAATGGGTTGTACCATACACAATTTAAATGTGAATACAAGTTTTCTCGGTGAATTTCACTGATGAGTTTTACTCCGACGAGGGAACCTTCCCATCGCACCCCCCTCAGATTTAGTTATAAGCTGGCACAGTGGATAGGCCTTGAAAAACTGAACACAGATCAATCGAGAAAACAGGAAGAAGTTGTGTGGAACTATGAAAAAAATAAGCAAAATATACTAACTGAGTAGGCCATGCGTAACATAGGCAGCATCAACGATATTCTGAGCTTAGGAGCGCCGTGGTCCCGTGGTTAGCGTGAGTAGCTGAGGAACGAGAGGTCCTTGGTTCAAATCTTCCCTCGAATGAAAAGTTTTCTTTCTTTATTTGCGCCAAGTTATGATCTGTCCGTTCGTTCATTGACGTTTCTGTTGAATGTAATAAGTTTAGTGTCTGTGTTTTGCGACCGTACCGCAAAACCGTGCGATTAGTAGACGAAAAGACGTGCCTTTCCAATGGGAACCGAAAACATTTGATCGCAAGGTCATAGGGCAACCGATTCCTCCACAGGAAAACACGTCTGATATATTCTATACGACACTGGTGACGGCATGTGCGTCACATGACAGGAATATGTCGTCGACCCACCTAACTTATACACTTGGCGAATGGGTAAAAAGATTCTTTTGCCTTGCCCGATTTAGGTTTTTCTTGTGAATGTGATAATCACTCCCAAAAAAGTGATGAAAACATAAGAGTTTGTCACATAACCTGCAACAAATGAATGCAACAGTTTCACAGTCGCACGGTTTTCCCTGTGCTCTGTCAAAACATATGTTTTTAACGTTTTCAAATTTTTCCGTGTGTAGACCGTCAAATCCTGCATATGTCCAAGCAAATCTGAACATGTCCTGGAATTTTGGAGAGCGAAGTTGACTATGTGTGAGTGACTGAACTTTGACAATTGTCTGAAAATAAAAATTTAAACTTTTCACTTGAGGTAAGACTTGACAAAGGACCTCTCGTTCTGCAGCTGCTCACGCTAACCACGGGACCACGGCGCTCCTGAGCTCACAGTATCGTTGATGTTGCTTATGTTGCGCATGGCCTACTCAGTTTGCATATTTTGCTTATGTTTTTCATAGTCCCACACAACTTCTTCCTGTTTTCTGGATTGATCTGTGTTCAGTTTTTCAAGGCCTACCCACTGTGCCAACTTATAACTAAATCTGAGTGGGGTGCGATGGGGAGGTTCACTTGTGAGTATCAAAAGAATAAAGTGGTCTATGTGAAATTATGGCAAATTGTTTTACTTGCCATTTCCTGGCACCATATCGACAAGTTTACTTGCTTGACACCCGGAAAAATATTCGCAATTTCTTTTAAAAGGTAACTTCATAATCTTCGCTTCGTTATGACCGACGGGTTAGAGGAGACAGACCAGCAAATAAGCTTTCCACCATACTTCACAGTAGGCCAGAATCATGAAAAATAAAATACTTGTTTGTGGTGTTTGTATTTAGTCTTAATGAATTTTGAGGGGATATATAGTGACTATATATTTAACTGATAATTAGATCAACTGGTCAAAGTTATATTAAGTATGTTGTTAGTGTACTAGATATCTGAAAGCAGTTTATCATTTTAAGGGGGGACGTTGATGAAAAACACACACTATTTCAAAAATGAACCAAATCCACAGTTTTGGAGATAAGGCAATGAAATTTTCTACCACGCTTTACATGAAAGTAACACATTTGCGTATAAAATCCTTTGATTACATATATTCAGCTTGCTTTTGAATGAAATTTGAAGTTTTATTTTCAAAAAATAATGTATGTTCCTTTTTTTCAGAAAGTATTCAAGAGATTTCTACACAAATTTCTCTGTTTCATCTCTTTATATGTTGTAAGCTTCTCTCATGAGGTTTTTGGAATAGGTCAAATACGAGAATTTTCATAATTTTTTAATTATAATTCCACAAGTACAATTTTAAATTCATGCAAAATTCCAAACACTTTGCCCCATATGCAAGCATGCAATCTGAATTTCAAAATTTTCTCTTGAGGAAACATTTACTAGGTTTACAGAAATATCTGTACAAAATTTCATAATTCTAGCATTCATAGAATCTGAGGAAAAGGTACATAAACTTTTAAAAAACAAACTTTCCAGGAAACGCAATTTAAAGTTCAACCTAACGTTTTTTCCTTATGTCACTTCTTCAGAAGGCACCACATTTGTACTCTGGGTCGTCTATCCCTTCAAGGCTTCTCTTCTGGTTTCTTGTTGTCTGTCTTCTTTCCTTTACCAGGTCTTCAACTGACGTTTCAGCTGCAGAGACGCACTGTAAATCTATTTTCCTCAGGATGTTTTGAGTAAAATTTCCCATCTTGAAGCCCATTCTTTCTAATACCTTCCTCCCGACTTTCCCATCATTAAATACAATAACTGCATCATAAGTTGCAATTCTGACAACTGTAGCAGATGCAAATGTGTTTTTAGAACATCGTTTCCATATGGGTGAATTTAGAGACTCATTTGGATTTTGGATTTTGCCATGAACACACTTTTTGAGAAGTGCAGGTTCGGCCAAAGATGATCTATAAAACCAAAGACTATGTATCACGGCCTTCTAGATGTATCCCGCACACGTTTGGTTGAAAGTAAAGCACAGAATCGTTGCTCACTGAGCTGGTATTGAAGTGCTGCTTCAAAACGTGGGCCGCGTCACAATTTTAATTAATTTTCAGACACTTCGGATGCGATGTCAACATTGAAACTTTGCGAACTTATTGTCCTTGAGTTGTACTAACAAATAAAAAATAAATCGAAAGTTGACATTTTTGGTGAATTTCACCAACGTCCTCCCTTAAAAGATTTGCAAACAAACGTTTCAACATACCAAAAAATAGCTACAAGAAGATTCACTCATTCGTTATGTGCTGTAGATCCCATCATAGAGAACATTCAGGAGTATGGAACAAGTTCTGGGAGAGCTACCGAGAGACGCTTACCAGTACCAACGGTCCATTGATAATGTTGTGGGGAAAGCAAACAAAAGACTGCGATTTCTTGGCGGAACCTTACAAAATGCAGCAGGTCTACTGAAGAGAGTGCTTACACTACTCTTGTCCGCCCTCTTCTGGAGTACTGCTGTCCATGTGGGATCCGCATCAGATGGGACTGAAGGAAGACATCGAGAAAGTACAATGAAGGGCAGCCCGTTTCCTGTTATCACGGACTAGGGGAGAGAGTAGGTAAAGCACAGCCATAACATTTGAGTACAGTATTAGTAGCGTGGTGCTCGACACAATACGCCGAATAAATCTGTAGGCATCGCGTTGCAAAACAATATCGAATGGAATGAGCACGTAAGGATTTTAGTAGGGAAGGTGAATGGTCGGTTTATTGGGACAATTTTAGGAAAGTATGGTTCATCAGTAAAGGAGACTGTTCGAGTGTTAGGGATCCACACCAGGTTGTATTAAAGAAGACATCGAAATAATTCAGAGGCGGGCTGCTAGATTTGTCACCAGTTCTTCGAACTCCACGGAAGTATGGTAGAGAGGCTTTTGGAACTCAAACGGGAATTACTGGAGGGGGGAATTACTGGAGGGAAGGTGACGTTCTTTTCGAGGAGCACTATTGAGAAAATTCTGAGAACACGCATCTGAGGCTGACTGCAAAACGATTCTGCTGCTGCTAATGTGCATTTCGCGTAGGGACCATGAAGATAAGATTTAGAGAAATTAGGGCTCATATTGATGCATACAGACAGTGTGGTATCACATATCGGTAGCACCACATGGACATCAAAGTTGGCAACGGAATTGCAAGTTTCCGTTAGACGCCAATAGCGGTCGCGCCGGATCTGGCAGACCCTGTGGAAAATGGAAATGAGCGCTTGGCATCATTGACCTGGAGGCCCCTTACGGGGCAGTTCCGGCCGCCTTGGGGCAGGTCTTATTACATTCGACGCCACACCGGACGACCTGCGCGCCGGATGGGGATGAAATGATGATGAAGACAACACCACCCAGTCCCTAAGCGGAGAAAATCCCCGACCCAGTCGGGCATCGAACCCGGGCCCGTGGGACGGTAATCCTTCACGCTGACCACTCAGATATCGGGTCGGACGGCAGACCCTGTGATGCGCGCCCACTGAGTGACGCCTCCAGCGACTCTGGACTACAAGCGCCCTCTGCCGCCGCAATATATGATGTCCGGAGGCAGCCACTCAGCCTACTTGAAAGCAGAGCATCTTTGCTAGTAGACGGTACGCAGGGTGGCGATACAGTCTAATCGTGACTGCAACACCACAGTTCGTGTGTAGTCCACAGAGTCTCATCTTTATTGACACTGACAGTTGGATTCTTCTTTATTGCTGCATTATTTTTAATGAATCTACGTGAGCTTGAAGAAATGAAATTTAAGTTAATCTTCTGTTTAGTGTGTTAACTTGATCGATAATCATTTTTGCTCGTGTTCAGCTTTCCTATGACGGCAACTGCCGCCTCACACTGTAGCCCACCTCACAATTGTGTATGAAGCTGCAAAACCACATTGGTCCTTCGATTTGATTTGAAAGACTACAGGCGACTGCAGGTTTACATCCTGACAGCAAACGCTTTAACTTTTAAGCCTTCCACTTGTCTACCTGGCCATGCATCTGCTAAATTAAAGCTACCCTCTGACAGTGGTTGTTGGCGCTAACCTGCATTGGAGGTTACCAGTTTTATCAGAACCTTAAATAAAAATTGAATGCTGAGAAAACTTAGTTATGAAATAGGACAAACAACCCAAGTTAAGCGAGATGACAAATAAATCATGAAGTGTTGGCAACACAGTCGAAGCAATAAATAATTAGCACTCCACTGGATGGCGTTTAGTTGGCAAAGACTAAGATCAAAGACTAAGATTTATCTATGTAATCTATTTACGCTGACTCAAAACATGGATAGCGCAACATGAAACTATAATAGTGACGCTACGGTCGCAGGTTCGAATCCTGCCTCGGGCATGGATATGTGTGATGTCCTTAGGTTAGTTAGGTTTAAGTAGTTCTAAGTTCTAGGGGACTGAGACCTCCGATGTTAAGTCCCATGGTGCTCAGAGCCATTTTCTATAATACTGAATAGAATTTGATGGGTTCATTCTACACAGAAGTTACACTACGTTAGTGCAACCGAGAACAAGTGGCGAGTCTGTGATTCTGTCTACCGTAACAAGTCAGTGCAGCAGTACTACATCCCTTTCTCGATGTGTTGCGCTGTCTCAGGTGATGGTCATGGCGCAAGGGTCGGCAGAGTAGCTATGTGCGGCACCTGTAATTCGTCACCGCGGGCACGAAATATGCAAAATCGTGGACAGGCGATCTATCAGTTCTGTAATGGAGCCATGAAATCTCAGAAGATTCCAGCGTGTGACACTACATTCTCCGGTCATACCGTGGATCAGAATGACTCAGTTGTATGGCAGCATGCACAAGGAGATCAAACACCAACGTGGCAGACCTGATACAAATAAGGTTGACCTCAGCACAGCGAGTTGCCCGAGGTGACCGAGGTCCAAACTGTTGGTACAGCTAAGACTTCAACACAGGCTCCGCAGTGAAGACCAGTGCTAGTGCGAAGTCAAGTTCAGGACGAGTTTCCTAAACGCAACCAACTCATAACAAGAGTGATGACCAGAATTTCCTCTCCAGACCAGAGCCTGAATCCAAAGTGTTTCTCTGCACTCATCACCTTCCCATCAAAACTGGATAAACTCGAGAAGTGCAAATGCAACCGCCCCCACACAGTTTCGTACCAACCACCAGGCACCATGAACGCCATGTCTCCCGTTCTACCTTGTTTTCTGAACCTCCGGACCAATCAAAACCAATGAAGAGCTGTCAATCCTACGTGTTTGTTTCCGCTCAGACACGAAAAAACGTTACGCTCCTGAATTGTTTCCCTTGGCCCCTTTAGGTAGCGTGTTTTGAGAGTTTTGCTTATTCCTAAACTGAAGTACACGTTTATCACAGAGATCATTATCTTTACAGCCTGAACGTTACAGCGCGTCCTACCAGGGGCCTCGGCTAAACTAAGGGAAATGCTTTTGTGCCCCAACATAGACTGTTTCAAAGGCACCATAAATGTTATGTTCCATCCTAAAATTCTTCCTAGGCCCTGAGGCTTCCCAAAAGCTCGGCAAGCAGAAGGACGAAACCACGTGGGGGCTCTGTCTATAGCGTCCGGTCCAAGGCAAACATGGAAACTAGCAGATTTTTTATGGATGCCAGCTCTACACAGAATGGACGTTTACAATGCTTTCGAAAAGCATTGGCTGGGCGACACACTTTCTTTCCTATGCCCCTGTCCCTGCCAGAAACACCTAACAGGTACATCCAGGTAACCTGTTTTTCGCCTCTTCTGCTGAAACTATTGTCTGCACACCGGTACGAGAAATTCTTGGGACCAGCACTCTTTACTCTTTGAGATGTTCCTATCCCTAGCAGCTGCATGTGGCTGGCAAGCCGCGAATGTCCACTGCAAGGTTTACTGTTAAATAAACAATTTTCCTTCTTGGTCTGAACTCCAGAAAATATTATTCGAAGGACAGCTACCATAAAGATCCCGCATGCATTAACATTGTACATGCTTCCATCAATACCTGTTCATGTTGATAGCTTCCTGTCGTCTAACAGAAAATGATGTGTGTATGTGTGGGGGAGGGGGGGGGTAATGACAACATTAAGGAATAGCGCTGAATATGAAAATAAGTTAGAGAGTAACTTGTGCTTTCTCAAAGCTGTAGGCAACAGACAGTCATTTTTCTCTCTCTCTGTTTGTGAGTACAAGAGGAAAGGAAATACCTACACGGTACCGTCCGCCACGCACCATGTGTAGGCTTGCGGAGTATGTACGTAGTCATGATTCGTGAATTGGGGTGGCAATCATTAAAACGAAGGCATTTTTCTTTGCAGCAGAATATTTATATGAAATTTCAATCAGCAACTTTTTTCTCAGAGTGTGAAAATATTTTGTTGGCACTCACTTACAAAGGAAGAAATTCTCGTCTCAAAATAAGAGGAATTAGAGCTCCCCCAGAAATATTTACATCTGTCTTTTTCCAATGCACTGATCGAAAGTGGAACGGTAGAGAAATAGCTTGACGGTGGTGCGATGAGCCCTCTGCTACGCACCTGACAGTGAATAGCAGAGTAATCATATGGATATAGATGTACCATACTGACTATCCTCTACTATGGACACTGTCCCCTCTACAGGAAGTACTGGACCTATCATCTCTCATCAGTGTGACTGTGAGAAACGCATCAGTATTAGGTCTTTGGTCCCTTTGCAAGGGAGGCAAGGTCCAGGAAGAACTCAGGATATTAAATCCTGAATTTCTACCACATTAAGCTACGTGGATTTGACAATTGTCAATCTGCTACTGCAACCTGCATCATAGGACCTGCAATGTGATGTCCTTACCTGCCTGCAGAAAAATACTACACACAACAAAAGAAGTTTTGCATCACCCTGGTTCCCAACTCTGAAGATAGACGTTGACTGTGGATATTGTAGCACAGACAGAGTTTCTTTCACTGTTCAGAGACGTCACTAAACCCGCCCAAATTTGTAAACAACCATGCATGAGCAACGCCTATTAGACGGAGGGGGTCCGACAGCCGATCATTTCTAGTCATTCCACCAGGAAGGAGGTACACGGCTCGTGTTGTCTGTAGTTCAACCATGCCTAGACGCTCAATACCGCAGTACAATCGCGTCCGCGTTGTTACTTTGTGCCAGGAAGGGCTCTCAACGAGGGAAGTGTCCAGGCGTCTTAGAGTGAAGCAAAGCGATGTTGTTCGGACATTGAGGAGATACAGAGAGACGGGAACTGTCGATAACATGTCTCGCCCAGACCGCCCAAGGGCTACTGCTGCAGTGGATGACCGCTTCCTACGGAATATGGCTTGGAGGAACCCTGACAACAACGCCACCACGTTGAATAATGCTTTTCGTGCAGCCATTGGACGTCGTGTTACGACACAAACTGTGCGCAATAGGCTGCATGATGCACAACTTCACACTCGACGTCCATGGAAAGGTCCATCTTTGCAACCATGACACCATGGAGCTCGGTACAGATGGGCCCAATAACATGCCGAATGGACCGCTCAGGATTGGCATCACATTCTCTTCACCGATGAGTGCCGCATATGCGTTCAACCACACAATCGACGGAGACGTGTTTGGAAGCAACCCAGTCAGGCTAAACGCCTTAGACACACTGTCCAGCGAGTGCAGCATAGCGGAGGCTCCCTGCTGTTTTGGGGTGGCATTATGTGGGACCGACGTACGCCGCTGGTGGTCATGGAAGGCAGTACGATACGTGAAAGTCATCCTCCGACAGACAGTGCAACCATATCGGCAGCATATTGGCGAGGCATTTGTCTTCATGGACGACAATTCCGCCCCCATCGTGCACATCTTGTGAATGACTTCCTTCGGGATAACGACATCGCTCGACTAGAGTGGCTAGCATGTTCTCCAGACATGAACCCTATCGAACATGCCTGGGAGAGATTGAAAAGGGATGTTTATAGGATAGTATGCCACGACGAATACAGGCACTCATCAGTGCAACAGGACTTGCTAGTGGGTATAAGAAGTACCGATGTGTATAGCAATCTGGACCACCACCACTGATGGTCTCGCTGTATGGTGGCACAATATGCAATGTGCGGTTTTCATGAGCAATAAAAAGGGCGGAAATGTTTATGTTGATCTCTATTCCAATTTTCCGTACATGTTCCGGAAGTCTCGGAACCGCGCTGATGCAAAACGTTTTTTGATATGTGTATACACAAAATATGGCTGGCGCATGCATTGCACAGTAAATACTCTCTTTGCTTTCAAAACAAGCCACAAAGAAAAACTGCGTTAGGTTCCATGAGGCTACTTGGTTGTCAATATGAAAGGACAAAACCACGTGACTGTGAATAACTGTACACTAGCAAATGATATTCCCTAACGGAATAAATATGCATACAGAAATGAGAGAAAAGGATGTTATAATGTTCGAAATAATAGTACAGTTACGGCAGTCCAACATGGAAAATATGAATCACCACTAGAAGTGATAGACAAGTTCGCGGTTTACGTAATCAGTTGGTGAAACGTGTAACGAAAGCTCAAAATGTTTGCTTTGCATTTTCAGAGACAGAGTGAGAGAGTTACTGCAAGACATTTACATTCATGGATGCTATAACGTAAATGGGTACTTCTACCAATATGTGCATGTGAATTCCAATGGGTCACAAAGGAATATCAAAATCTCATTTCAAACCGATAAATACGTGGCAGGAGAAGCTATTCTTATTTAACATTACTTAAAAATATACTAAAATGGAAAACTGTGAGCAGAACTGCACGGCCAAAGCCTGCAACAGACACCAATATCACCAATTTGTATCAAACGGCTAACTGATACAACAAACCACAACTACCATCACTGTTCATGGGAATGTCTATAACATACGAAAGCAGTACCCAGATGCAAATGTAAAGTTTCCTTTTTCGGGATATATTGGCAAAACCAAATTTTGGAGGCCTGCGCTCACATTGGCTCGCGACGGTCAAAGATCCTGAACTGCCTAACAAACGTTACATTAAGTGGCGCAAAGATATCTGTCACTCGCCGAATGAACTCATAAGCCACTCGATACATCGTAAACAGCCATTCGCACTAGGTGCTCTTGCGCAAATTTCATGAAACTATAAAACAGGAAGGCGCGCACGACATCGGTGTGTTTCACCTCATCTGCATAATTACGAAGTGCGAAGTTCGGTCTCCCAATGAACCTGAAACTCAGTTAGCGTGACTCACTTCACATGCTGGTAATCTGCTCTGCATGCGTCAAGAGGAAGCATGCGCAGAAGGTTAGCAGTCTTTTAACTGCAGTCAGTCTGAATGTTCGTCGAATGATGATACACCTTAGAGAAATGTTATCAAGGGATGGGAATGATCCCCTTGTTCACTCAGTATGTATGCCTGGAGGTATCATTCAACATGGTCAAGAGGCTTTTCCGGCAGCCATTGAGTGAACATGAATCTGCAGCAGAGCGTAGCGCACGTTGGAGCAAACGATGGCTGTCGTCTGCGCTTTGAGGACATACTTTGATAGTTGCAGCGAAGTCTAAGAACAACTTCAGTCACGGAATTTCAATGAAGCCCACAACTGCAGTTCATAGGTAGAACAGCCAAGCAACAGGGAGCAAGTGAAGATAGAAAGAGGAATATCCGAAACTAATGGGAATAAGCAGAAGGACTGACTTTACCCTCGTAAGACGTTTTCAAAGTTGAATATCTTTTTGCTGTTACTGTTCGTAAATTAAATGAAGTACTTCTCAAATTTTCAGATGAATGCTTTGCAAAAGTAATGTTTATCTGAACTGCAATTTCTTGGACATTATTTATAGTGAGGATCTTATCACTCTCGTAAAATAATTATACTACTATTATAACATTTTATATTTCGTAATTTAATTTAACCATTTACTGTTGTGTTGAATGATTTTGTATCTTCTGTTGTTAATGCCATTAAAAACGTAGCAAAATTAAAACTAAGGATGATGGTAAGTCTGATGTGACGGCAAGGCAGTAAAGAACTGCTATCCCCCACAAAACCAAACTCTGCACCACATCTGACGCTCATGCAAATGATTTCTTGTTTTTTATCAGCCTAGATGACCCAAGTAGGCAGAGGGCAGAGGGTGGAAGAATGACCCACCTCAGAGTGCATAGTGGCAGAAGAGCAACACTGGGAGGAGATGGAGCTGAGTGTCAAGCTGGGTGGAATTTTGAGTCGCGGTAAATGGACAGAGATCTGCATTGAACAAAAAATCCATCAGTAGTCGGTTCAAATGACAATCTGAACACCACTACAGCCAGCTAGCACCTATCTGGCTGTTGAATCGGCAAATGATTTTCCCAGTTGATATGATTGACTCTAAGACTGTACAGAGCCTGACGCACAAGGGAGAGAGATGTGGTGCCAGGCAATTGCTAACAAAGGACCTGAGACCTGTGAGAAATAGTACCGTTGTTCATGTGAGATTAACCAGTTTTTAAGCGAAGGAGTAAGGAGTTTACAGACTAAAGAAGCCGTTATATCTGTCACTAGGTAATGGAATTTCCGATTAAGTTGTTTCTTCAGTCGTTGTAGTAGAAGTTAGAGGTTCTGTGGGGGGAGGGGGGGGGGGGAAGGTTGTAGAGTGACACGAAGTAAAAGTTGATGGTTGGAAGCGATTTCAATCTACGCCAGTTATTCCTATCAATGTTGCCTTCTTTGTTTTTGTATCATAAACTTCACAGACGCCACACTTAACTCTAGAAGTGTATACCAGGGTCATTATGACCCTAGAGATTTTTGTTCGCTACTGTGCCTGCGCCACTGCGCATACACGTCCCGTTGCCATCGATGTAAATTCAGAACTGAGTGACACCCAGTAGAGGACGGACGATCGAAGTTGTGAGTCATTGTTGTTTAATTAATTTGTCAGAAATATTTTTGAAGGGTCACCCTGCTCCTGGATGATGATGACGTTTGGTTGGTGGGGCGCTCAACTTCGCGGTTATCAGCGGCCCTACAAATTCCCAACCTTTTCTCAGTCCAATCTCGCCACGTGCATGAATGATGATGAAATGATGCGGACAACTCAAACACCCAGTCATCTCGAGGCAGGTGAAAATCCCTAACCCGCCGGGAATCGAACCCGGGGCCCTGTGCTCGGGAAGTGAGAACACTACCGCGAGACCACGAGCTGCGGACTCCTGCTTTTGGAATACACATTGTGTAACTTTTCTGTCGTTGAACGTGAAGTACATTTATGTGAAAATGTCACGTAGAAATTACATTTTACTAATGAAAGGTGCTATACAGGTAACATTGTCATAATAATTCAATCGTGAAAGTGATTCTGAAGCTGATACTCCCGCAGGAGTTATGAACGGTGGCGAAACTGATCAGTCAGCCGAACCTTGAGACAGTGATCAAGAAAATACAGTCGTTTACGGTAAGAAGTAATGAGAAGTAGCAGAAATAAGAAAAGCGACAAACTTAAAATCATAATTAGCAATCACGAAGTAGATGAAATTAAGGAATTCTGCTATCGAGGCAGCAAAATAACCCATGACGGACGGAGCAAGGAGGGCATAAAACGCAGACTAGGACTGGAAAAAGGGCATTCCTGGCCAAGAGAACTTTACTAGTATCAGGAAAAATTTGTGGGAATGTATATTTGGAGCATAGCATAGGCAATGAACCATGGACTGTGTGAAAAGCTGAATTGAACAGAATCGAAGCATTTGAAATGTGGTGCTGCAGACGTTGAAAATTAAGTGCCACTCTGAAATGAAAAAATTGGCACAGAAGAGAAACTCGTGGATGACCAAAAATTTCGCTACTTCAGCTTGTTCCTATCCATCATACAAACATTCGTCACACTCTCGTAGATGTATTTGCAACGAAATCCTCAAAACAGTAACTCATACCTCTCAAGTAACTGATTCTGGCATGTCCGCCCAGGACATAATTTTCATGACGTACTCGCTAGAATGAACCGGAAAGAAACTACAGCTCAGTACATACCGAGACTTCAAACGCATTAATTTATCTGAAGTTGAAGCTGAGGTGCAAGAAATGGTTTGGGGGACGTCTTCTAGTCCCATCTCGGGCATAAACGAAAAATTAACGGATTTACTAACAAACTTACTCTGCTCTATGACAAATATGCCCCCAGAGAGACCAGACAAGTAAGAAGGAAACCTGCACCTTAGCTAACTGAAGAACTAAACAGAATCTCAGAGACGCTGCACATCGAGCGTGCAAACTGCACCTCACGACTGAAAATCATATTGCTTAAAAGGAGAAACGGAACGTAGTCAGTCAAGCTGTGAGAAATACAAAAGTCATACATTGACCGACAACAGAAATAGACCAGCTGTCGTATATAAAAACCTGTGTGGTTTTGGTATAGACAGTTTATGTCATAGTCCCAGCCGAAGAAATGGCCCAGTACTTCACATGACCTACAACCACAATTGAACCACAGACGAAGCAGAGACTCATTGATGGTTACCTCATGGGTATAAACGACTGTAGCCACGAAGAATTTTGTGTAAAGCATATTACTAGCATTACCGTCAAAAAATCCATCACGTGTATCATATCAACATCTACTTGACACGATGAAGCTTATTATTGATCCAGTACTGCCTACTGTAAAAGATATCTTCAACCACTCCTTAACCACAAATGTTTTCCCTGAGGCGTAGAACAGGGAGTAGTTAAGTCACTACCAAGAGAAAACGTTGTCAGAGTATCCTCTCATTACCAACCTAACTGCACTGTCCAAGGCCATTCCTCGACCAGCTGTTAAACTACCTAACCATAAACAAACTACTAGACGAATAGCAATCAGCTTTCCGTAAACTTCAACAAAGCCTTTGGGACTGTTGACTTCGACATTTTACTTGCCGAACTTAGCAGCCTAAATTTCTCATCAAGTGCAGTGCAACGATTTCGCTGATAAGTGACGTCTCGCTAGCAGTGCCTCAAGCGCGGCACCATAAGAAACGATGGAGGCAAATATAGTAGTATCCGGCGTCCCCCAGGGTTCAGTATTAGATTCTATACTCTTTTCAAAATGGTTCAAATGGCTCTGAGCACTATGGGACTCAACTGCTAAGGTTATTAGTCCCTAGAACTTAGAACTAGTTAAACCTAACTAACCTAAGGACATCACAAACATCCATGCCCGAGGCAGGATTCGAACCTGCGACCGTAGCGGTCTTGCGGTTCCAGACTGCAGCGCCTTTAACCGCACGGCCACTTCGGCCGGCTATACTCTTTTCATTGTGTGTAAATGACGTGTCATCAGTTTTGTTCTACTGCAAATACAACATGTAGACTGATGACTTCCAAGTGTACGTAAGTGCAAAATCAATTAACGTGAACATAGCTATCGAGAATCTCAATACCAACCTGAATGCGCTATCAAAATGGGCGTAGAAAATAGGGTTAAAGCTCAATCCATCCAAAACCCAAGTGGTACTGGTTGGTCATTCTAGGCTCATCAGCCCGAAATATCTGGAATCCATACTATCTTTAACCGTAAATGGTGCAAATATCATCTTCCCTCTTTCATCAAAGAGTCTAGGAGTAATAGTATAAGATAAAAATCTAAACTGGTCTAAGAACGGAACTGCATTATGCAAGCAGGCATCAGCGTCTCTCCATGCCCAGCAAAAATACGAGTATAAAAAGCTTTTCCCTCTTGATCTGAGAAAGAAACTTATAAAAGAACCTATATTTCCAATTATTGATTACAGCGATGTTATGCAAGCCCTTGCTCAGGAAAGGTCACGACGCCTGGAACTGGTTATGAATTCCTGTGTTCGTTATATCTCTGACGTTCGACTCTGTGATCATATTTCACCATTATATGCACAGCTATCTTGGCTGAATGCAGAAAAGCGCAGAGATTTCCTTATCCTCTGTCTTGCCTATTGTCTTATCAACGTAGACTGTAAGCCATACTAATACTAAAATATCACACAAAATCTATTTACAGGTTCTTAATGAGTCAGCCACACATAGCAGGAAACTTTCATTGCACTATATTTCCAAAACACCTACAAATTTGTTTTTGCAAGGTGGCGTTCCAAAGCTGTAAAGTATATGAAAGATATGTTTCTGTATACCGTCAGCTGCTGTAGAAACTTTACTGAAATGTATTTCCAGTTTAGGTCTGTGTGGACCGTCTTCTGTCTATGAACAAACAAATCTCCTTAGCGTCGTTATGATGTGCTGAACATAATTTCTTTATTGTTGACTTAAATGGGTTAAACGTGTAATATAAATACTGGCATTTGCCAGTCGATATTAAGACAACTAGGTATAGTACATCAGAAAGCCAGATTCTAAAACGAAATTTTGTCCACGTAGACCGAAACTAGATAGACGTTTCTACAGAATTTGATGGAGTATATAAAGATGTCTTTCCTTAAACCTACAAATTTGGGTACATATTGTTCCTGCTACACTGTATACAAACACTAAGTAAAATTTCGTTGTTTGCTGTCTACCTGTTGCTGCAATTTTAATGGCTAAGGGTGAAGTTATGAAAGAAAGCTATTTGTGAGTGCAGAAACTGAAAATGCGATTGTTAAGCTAATTAAATGCAACTAGGAATGGTGTACTTACTACTTTCGAGAAGACAAGGGTTGGAGATCGATCACTAACCGATACATACGTGAGATTTGTTAAGCTGTTCAATGCGCCTCTGGAAAATTCAGAATACCAACATCAGCAGATTATCAGTGGGCTTTGAGAACTTCTTTTCTTTCTTACACAGTGGTAAGTAGCCTTCGTGGCGGTTCTACTTTTTTATAAAATCTTGAATCGTAATTTTATTAACCATCTACATGCTTTAATTTATATGAAATGATACACGAAGCGCATTCAAGAAAGAGCAACGGTGAAATTGTATTGCGGATTTTTGCTGTCCCAAAAACAGATTCAAAATATCCGCAGTCCTCTGTTTCCGACTCGAGTCGCTGTCAGGTAAATGTCGGAAGTTGTAGTCCCAGATATTCCTAGTTGGGAACTCCTCTGTCCAACTCCCAACTATCTGGGGTTTGGTTAAAACGAGAGCAGCTCTATAGTTGCCTGTATATCAAACAGCCCGTCCTAAAGTAGAAAAGCAAAAGTATTTAAAAGTATATCGCAGTTCTAGTGTTCCACCAACGAAATGGTTGGACGAGGATGTTGTAGCTAGTAGCAAAACGGGTCGACTGCAAAATAGAGAACCCGCAGTACACACGGTAAAGAGCAGAACCTGTCGCCAACGGCAGAGCATAACGCGGCCACGCGCAGTGGCTATTGGCTTTGTGATTGTATCTCACTGTACCTGCTGCACCGAACAGATTACGCGTTGTTCACTCTCGTTAAGATTCTGTTTTTTTTTATTTCTTAGTACGTCCTACATTTCAGTTTTTTGTTTCTTTCTGCTGACTCGTGTTTTTCCTTCGGGCTGTCACCCACCAAGTTTATGCTAATAATCTACATTAAACACTTAGAAGTAGCCATTATGTGATCACATTCCGAATTGCTGCTATGTACGTTTGAATAAAATTGTAGCTGAGTTGCGAAAGTGAATAAGGGGGCTAGAAAAGACCCCGAGTGGATGAACTTCAACCTAAGGAACAGGTCTTATGAAAACTATTGGATCAATAATTTCAGTTCAGTCAATTCAATTTATTGTTGCGAAGTTTTGAGCTGTCATCTGGAAACTCTAAACAGGGCGTGTATATACGTTAATAATGGTGACACACAATGCTTTAGATTACGAATACATAGTAAATCATGTTAACAGCAGCCATTGGATCAACAGCAGGAAAAACCCGACTTATTTCACCGACAACTTGGGCAGTCACCTCAGTTGTCTAAACAGCAAAGATCACCGTCGTTACCGTAACCATTCCACTCATCCAGTAACGCGATATGCGACGAAGACGTGTCTATTCGCCTCCTGCCAACTGCTGACTCACCCACACTGGAAGTCTCGTACACTAAGCTCCAACGAACTGTATTTTTTTGCTCCATAGAGAGCCTAAACTGTTACATTTGTCGCTTTCGAACGATATCGTCATCTTGCCATGTAAGGAATTGCGTAATTTGTTAGAGGTCTGCTCTACTAACAAAAACTGGTACGTACTGTCAGCCTCTGCTGTACTAACAAAAAAAATTCTTTGTAGTGTCCGCTCGTGACCCATATCATCAATACCAAAACATGTCATACGAGTCGTAGCCAACGCGAATTTGCTGAAAATGTAAATTCTCTTGTGCTAATCCAGCATACAAGAAACAATTTGTAGATTCACTCATTTGGGATTTAATTCATTTCTCGCCAAATGATCACTTCCATTGAAATGCATTAAAGCATACCGTCTCCATTATGGAAGAAGTGTTGCCTCTCGCTGAGTCATTCAAAATCTCACAGGCCTCAAACCTGAAAATATTAGCCCTCACAGAAGTGGCATCATCGCTGCATCTTTTCACACGATTCTTATCATCGGAGCACACGGCAACTAGGCGTCAACTATTCCCAGCATCAAGACACATGATAAGTACTCACTACAAGGGAAAGTCTTCGTCGTTTGTAAAGCGACCGTTTCCACTCTCGTCCACCGAACATGTGTCTGAAAAATATCGACATGAACAGCACTAGACGGTAGCAACTAAATCCTAGTAATGCGCCTTAAGATATAGTACTAAATGAGACTCTAGATTCAGTTACGTTTCAAGTCGATACGTTAATTAATCTCAGCAGCTATTTGTGACTGGACACCGGGCATTGTCGTTTTTCGGAAAAGTTAATAGAACGAGAAAATCACTACAT
This sequence comes from Schistocerca nitens, assembly GCF_023898315.1. Taxonomy (NCBI): domain Eukaryota; kingdom Metazoa; phylum Arthropoda; class Insecta; order Orthoptera; family Acrididae; genus Schistocerca; species Schistocerca nitens. The sequence goes on along the minus strand of NC_064620.1, from coordinate 483,579,701 downwards.
CTCGCTGGAATGATTCTTAGTGGATTATATCTCCTGACAGGTTAGCTCTAACTGCATATTTTGGTAGCAAAACTCCTTGAGGAAGAAGGAGGAAGGAAGGTTAGGGTTGAGCGCCATGAAGACGTGGAGATTATTGGAGACGAAGCACAAACTCGGACAGGGGAAGGATTAGGAAAGAACTATCTGTTGCCTTTGCCTTTCAATGGTACCATCCCGACATTCTATGAAACTAAGTCAGGAGAATTATGGAAATCCTAAATCTGGCTGGCCGGATGGGGTTTGAACAACTGTCGACCTGAACCAGTGTCTTACTTGCAGTAAGTCGCGTGCTATTGAGCCTACATTGAACAAAAAAATGTGCTGAATGTGAAAATTTTCTCGAGGATATAGGGAAAAAATACCTGATTTCTTGAGCTAGGGGCCAAGGCTTGATCAACATTATTCAAACCAAAAGTCACTTCTTCAGGGATAACTGCAAAATGAAATCAAGAGATGAACACAGATGGTTATCTCGAAACAGTTTCTTTTTTGAAAAAGCACAAGAACTGTAATGAAACAAACGGTCTCAGTGCGCTTGGATAGGGCACACGTCAGAAATGGATTCTCTGAGCAGCTGGTGTTAAGTTAGATCTCATCAAAAATTTGAACTGCTATCGGTAGTGCAGAGCTGGTTGTAGGCGGGCGTCGATCTGGCGATACATGTGTCTTGGGCTGTTGTCTTGGGCTTCCATCTGTGAGTGGGCAGTGTGTGGCGGATGATTGACAGTTGTAAGCAATTTAACAGGCTGTTGTCTTTGGACGTGCCGATAGAATTAGCGTCACAGTCCCCCACTGAAGGCTACACAGCTGGCGTGTTCACCACTAAGGCTCTAGCGTTACTAGGAGTCGGGACTCTGTGACATGGTGACGTTTGGCAAGTGGCAGGGTTAGAGAGGTGCTAGTAACCTAGGAATCGGAATTCAACCAAATGACGGTGTAAATAGTCAACACCTGGATCATTATTGAACTCAGGTTGCAAAAGCAACATCAGGTGAGAGAGGGAAGATTGGTTTCAGAAAAAAAAGGAAGTCGAATGGCAGTGAGATTTAGCACTGAACTGGGATAAAATACAGTAAAGCCTGGATCTGGCATCTGAAGAACATGGACTGAAATCAGCACAGCATCAGATCAGCACGAAGGCCATGAACAGACCAACACCTGAACATCCATCGGTTTTCGTGATTGACTCTAAGATGCTATGGTTGTCACACGTGAAAGAACTGAAGGAAAGATTAGTTATCGACAGGCTAAGCTGATCAGACAGATTACATTAGCTCCAGCCTTACAAAAGTTCTGCGAGATCCCTTCCAGATTAAGAGCATACTTAAAAGAGATCAGCAGGACAATCTTACCTCAATGTTATCGCCCCTATACACCTAGGGCGCATTATTCAAGCCACGAGTCCTGTTCCTTTCCTCTGTGCTGGAATTGGGAAGCAGCCACTTGTCATCCATGAGAAGCTCCTTAAAGCGTTCAAGCTCCTGCTATGGAAACTATTTTCATAACTGGCCTGAAAGCTACGTGTCTCTTCCAGAACGGAGCAAAGCACTATGCAGTGACAGATGGCGTGGGAGAAACACACTATCTGATCAAAATTATCCGGACGCTCGATGTAATGCAGAATGGACCACCAGATATCACGAGAAGCGGGCTAGTAGGTATAAAAGAAGGTATCGTGTTTTTAGTACAGAAGCAGAAACAGCAGAATGGAGAGATCAGAGACTGTGAACTAGTCATTGGATGTCACCTGCGTAAGAGATATGACTGGGACATTTCAACTCTTCTATAGCTGCCGAAACAGGCTGCTAGTGACGTGATTGTGAAGCGAAAACACAAAGGAACAACCACAGCTAACCAGGCAGACCTCACATGATGACAGAAAGGGATCACTGAGCATAGTCGAGAGTGATTGTAAAAAATCGCATGAAATCAGTAAACGGAATAACTTCTCAGATACAACGTGCTAGTGGCAGTCCAGGTAGCACAACGATTGTGTGGAGGGAGTTAAAGAATGGAGTACAACTACCGAGCATCTCCTCGTAAGCCACGCATTTGTATAGTGAGTGGTAAGAGATGTTCGAGGTAGTGTAAAGGGCGAAGTCACTGGGGCGTGGTTGACAGGAAACGAGTGGTGACTCAGGCTACAGTGTGTGGCAATGTGACGAGTACCTAGTGAACGCTACCCGCCGTTGTGTGTAGTGCCAACACTGAAGTTTGGAGGATTTAAGTGTTGTGCCATGGCGTTGTTTTTGTGGTTAGTGCGTGGTTGCCTTTTTGCGCTTAAGAAAACGCTAGATGCTGAAGGATATGAAAACATTTTGCAGCATTGTTTGTGGCATACAGCTGAGGAATAGTTTGGGGACATAACTGCTGGTGTCAGCATGACAGTGTGTCCTGCCATATAGCAGCATCTGTGAAGCAATTGTTTGTGAACAATTACACTCCTAAAATGGACTAACCTGTCCAGAGTCTCCGACCTGAACCCAATGAAACATCTCTGGGAAGAGTTAAAACATTGACCACCCCAGATATTCTCTGGTTTCGGATCTTGAGG